>NC_081436.1:43349124-44054891 GCF_949786415.1 Peromyscus eremicus | reverse complement strand
AAAACCTATGCAAAAAGAAACTGAAGGCCAACAGTTTCTCAATACCTCTGGCAAGTTTGATTCTTCCTTTGTAAATGGAGGAAGTGAGAGCATGGATGAGGTCACTGACAGAATTACTCTTTGGTTATTGAAAGGCAGCAGGAAAGCACAGGAAATTTAAGTACTGCAATATAGACAGTTTAAACACTTATTCACTGATGCATTCATGATATCTAGCAAAGTCTTTGATATATAGTAAATGGTCAGCAAATGTATTTTGGGTGAAAAATGTTCCTGTTACCATACACACACACACACACACACACACACACACACACACACACACACACACACACACACATATATATATAGAGAGAGAGAGAGAGAATATATGTATGTATGTATGTATGTATGTATGTATATATTGTTCTGGGTATTGAACCCAGGGCATATGCATGATAGCTAAGCTCCCAACCACTAAGCTACAGTCCAAGTCCTCTTTTGACTTTGTATTTTGAATCAGGGTTTCAGTAGTCACCCTTGCTGGCCTTGACCTCTCTAGTCTAGGCAGGCTTTGAACCCTCTCTTCCTCCCTCAGCCTCCCAAGAAGCAGAGATTGCAGGCTTACATCACCAGGTATGGCTGCCTTTTATATTTTTAAAGATTTATTTGAACAATAGAAGTTTATGAATTTACCAATTCTTTTAAATTCTGCCATGAAACCTTGACCTACATGTCCACACTTAGCAACCGGCTGCGTTGCATGCTAATTTAGGAATCCAGATCTCTTTCCATCTTGGGCTCCTTTAGTTTACACGTGCTCTCCATCTTTTCCTTCCCCAGTTCTCTCTACCCTGTCTCTTCCTGTCTCCAAACAAGATCATAGTCACAGAACTAGTAGTATTGAGTTTTCAGACAATAGTAACTGTGGTTACTAAACTGAAACATCATTTACTCAGGAAGAAGTCCAATCCAAATGAACGTATTCTGATAGCCTTGGATGGTTTCGAAGAATACTGCTTTGGGAAGCTGCACAGACACTGCTAGGCCAAGGACAGGTCAGAGACACCTGATAGTTGTATGAGTACATTTAAGAATCTGTATCACTGTTTGGTACAGTTTGTCTCTGGCAAACATGCCATCTCTTGCTTGGCTGTACTTTTCCTTTTTCATTCCAGATGGGGTCTTCAGGTGTAGCTTGCCAAATCCACCCCTGATGGTTTACTCATAAATTTCCTTCCAACCTTCTCTCTCAAGTTCTTGGGTAAAATTTTCTAAAGGTTAAAATACTTGGCTTATATGTTGCAGTCTGGAAATGTAAAATCTTTTCATCTCCCTCTTTAAAAAATATAGACCAGGGCTGGAGAGATGACTCAGTGGTTAAGAGCACTGTCTGCTCTTCCAGAGGTCCTGAGTTCAATTCCCAGCAACCACATGGTGGCTCACAGCCATCTATAGTGGGATCTGATGGCCCTCTTCTGGCATGTAGACATACATGCAGACAGAGCACTCATATACATAAATAAATAAATAAATAAATAAATAAATAAATAAATAAATAAATAAATAAATCTTTAAAAAAATAGAGACACCAACAAAGAAGCATGAATGAATCCTGTTATAAAACCTTGGGAAATTTTCCCAAATGACACCTGAAATAACTGAGTGATTTACTAAAGAAATGACAGAGAAACCACAAGGGGAGGAGTAGATCTTTAGCAGGACCATGTGATGAAGGTTTTCTTTCCTCAGTGTATTGGGCAACAGCACCCTGTCTTTAAATAAATAAATAAACAAATAACACACTGCCTTTGAGGCTTGCATGAAGTTGTGTGTCTTCCCAAAGCAAAAAGAGAATCAGAATCCATGGTAGCTAACTACAAATCAAGCCTAGTTGCCCATGTTCCTGGCTTCTTTCTGGCTTTCTTCTTGTTCTTGTTCTTCTTGTTCTTCTTGTTCTTCTTCTTGTTCTTCTTCTTGTTCTTCTTCTTGTTCTTCTTGTTCTTGTTCTTGTTCTTGTTCTTGTTCTTGTTCTTGTTCTTGTTCTTGTTCTTGTTCTTGTTCTTCTTCTTCTTCTTCTTCTTCTTCTTCTTCTTCTTCTTCTTCTTCTTCTCCTTCTCCTTCTCCTTCTCCTTCTCCTTCTCCTTCTCCTTCTCCTCCTCCTCCTCCTCCTCCTCCTCCTCCTCCTCCTCCTCCTCCTCCTCCTTCTTCTTCTTCTTCTTCACGTGTGTGTGTGTGTGTGTGTGTGTGTGTGTGTGTGTGTGTGTTAGTAATCTTGGGTATCACTAGGGAGCCATTTGCCTTATCCTTTGACATGAATCTCTCATTGGCCTAGAGCTCAATGACTTAGCCAGTTTGGCTGGCCAGCGATGCCCTGCGAATCAAATTGTCTCATTTCCCCAGCGCTGAAATTTCAAATGCCAATTTGTCTGTGACTTCACCATATCCTCTCTCGATTTAAAGTCAAGTAGCTTCGTCTTTCAATCTTTGCATTGCATTCAGTTGTGGTTTTCTCTCTCCATTTGCTATGAAGAGAAGCTTCCTTAATGAGTGAGAGCTTCATTTACCTGTGGCTGTAAGTTTTAGAATGTAGTGAAGAAATTTTGCTGACCTAGTAACAGGATGGTAATAATTCTCTTCTAAGATCCATGACCTCACAAGTTCAGGACTGTGGACTCGGTTTCTAGTACCAGGCATGAGTTCCCTCCTGTTTAATTGGCCTTAAGTCCAATTAGACAGCTGTTGATTAGTGCCAACAAAAGAATCCCTCTATTGGCCTTTAGGGATTTCTTGCCATGTTGGTTATTGTTAGGGTTCATAGGTCCCACAGATAGATAGGACTATTAATTGCTTACTTCCCTTGGGTATTCAGTGAATTTTAGTCATATATTTCTAAATATTATATATATTTTCAAGTAAAAAGAGGCCACACCTTTGAGAATGTGTAAAGGGAGATGAGAGGGGTTGGAGAGAGAAAAGAGGAAGAAGTTATGTCTTAATTAAAATTTTTTTAAATGTAATTGAAAATTAAATTACATTTTAAAAAAATAGGGATCTAATGAAAGTTTACAAATTTATTTTTCCAAGTTAATCAATTAAGATATCAGCCATCTACTTTCACCATGAATTCTTTATGGAAATGGTTAAACACTAAGTTAATAAACCAAATGCATATATCACAGAATAAATGAAACCCAAATATACTGAGTTAACTTTTGTAATATGATTATTTCATTTTAGTTCACTGTGTTTTGTATTATTATAACTGATTTGACATTATTATCATATGTCTATACCTTGTCGTTTATGAAAACTCAAATAAGATTGTTCTCTCTCTTTTGTATATATTCCCTGTCAATGAAAAAACAAAATATTAATAATGCATGAAAAAGCTGAATAAATGGTAAGATGAGCATCAAGCCTAAAAGTGTGAGGAGGACTTACAAGAGAAAGTGACTTTTCATCTTAGAATAAAAAATCACTTTTGCTAGTAATCAATACCAGTAATTCTCTACCTAAGCTGTCTACCTGTAGACCTTAAACAATATAGCCTGGTTCCATGTCTACCTAGTCTAATTCACTTATCCTGTGGATCCCAAGCTTAAGATTTATACCTTAAAGGTTTCCCCATGATCATAATGAGCATGTTGATGGGAAATAATTAAAAATGTGAATTATAGGTTTGCACCCTTAGGAAAAAAATTTGATTTAAGCAAAATATATAAACAATAAAAAGTTATTTTTTGAAATAATTTTTAAATACACCTTTGAGCCAGGTGCTGATGGTGCATGCCTTTAACCCCAGGAGGAAGAGACAGGCTGATCTCTATGAGTTAAAGGCCAGCCTGGTCTACAGAGCAAGTTCCATGACAGCCAGAGTGGTTACAGTGAGAAAGCTGTCTCAAAAAACAAACAAACAAACAAACAAAATATATCTTTGATCTTTACAAACTGGGAGTCAGATAGTTTACATGATTTACTCAGCTTTATAGAGTTACATGAAATATTGGTATCCATATAAACAGAATCCAATCATTATTAGTGTGTCCTCTCAATATCATAGTGTAAATGTTTACACAGAATCATTAAGGTTGTGTCACACACTGATTTAAAAGTGCTTTTTAAAACCAGCTCCTGATTACTCATGAAAAATATACATTAGAATAAGTCAATGGTGTATACCCTGAATTGTTAGGATTTGGAGAGAGATGTGTAACTCAGAAAAGCTGACTGAAGTCTGAAAGGAGTTTTTTTTTTTTTTTTTTGTATTGTTTGTTTGTTTTAACAAAACCTCCAATTGATATAAGGCCAGCATTTATCAAAGTGTGAAACGACAAATCTTGCCTTTGAAAATAGCACCAGGCAGTAAAAATTGCATATTCTTTGCCTGAAGTTGGAATCAGCAACTTACCTGTGTACAAGCCTTTATGTTTGATGCCAGTATGTAAAATACTACCCAGAGCTAGGTCTAGGGTCAGATTTCAAAACACAGCTCTAAGGTCACGGTGCATTTTTCAGCTGTTTGCTTGTCTACCATGACTAAAATTCTGTGTGCACATGGAAGTTGGAGGAAGCATTCATTGCAGGGAGACATTTCTAGGCAGGATTTTTACTAAATCCTCACTGTGTAGCTCATTTCAGAAGTGATGCCTTAGAAATCGCAATTCCATTACATAAGTTTGCAGGGCTTAACTAAGGAGATTAACTGAAGCAAGCTCCAGCCTTTAATCTCTTCCAGACATTCAGACTCCTGTGACCCAGACAGCCTCCTCTTCTGTCAAAATACAGATAAAGAAGCCCAATTGATTGACAAACCTATTGCCAATTTCCTCATGAGTGTTCACCTTCATGTTAGGACTGGTTCTCCTGCACCCTCTAATCCTCTGGCTATCGTATTACTGGTATACAGCAAGAAATTCCCAAGTTTTCATAATGTATTGAAATAGCTTTTTAAAAGATAGTTTTTTAAAAGTTTGGAGAGAAGGGTTTTATTGAACTAGAAATGCCAGGCTAAAGCATATTTTAATTATTTTTAAGGATTTGGGCAATACTGTTATATAGGCAGTCTCGAATTTTATTTAAGCAGAGAGTAGATCATGCAAGTTTTCAGAGAACATTTATTTCATTTGTTTAAGGTCATAAAAATCACAGTTCTGCATAATTTTCTGATTTCAAGGTCCTGAATATATTTTCTGTTTCTTGACTTCAGTTTATGTGGAGCCCAGCTTACTCAGCAAACTGAATGCAAATTTACTGTATTTTTATAAAGCTAAAACATAGAGAGTGGCATTTGTGTTTTCTGTATGGAACACTCTATAGAAAAGAAACTTGATGTCTGGATGTCAAATAAGCTTCCATTCATAGTTAGCCACAGTACATGGTGTTAAAAAGATGGTGTCACATGCAGATAACACTGAAACTACACTGAAATTTTTCCCATAAATAAACTTAGTAATATACAGTACAATCCTTTAAAATACTATAGGTTTATAAAACAATTCTATCTTTAAAGATCTACATTAAGGAAATCATCATATAAGGGACACATGGATCACCCTGGGAAGGGGAAATGAATGAGTTCTTCATGAGTAGACAGGGGGCAAGGCGACAACGGAGGGTAGGGGATGGAGGAGGAGAATACAAGGGAACTGGATGGTCGAGCTGGAACAGGGACAGAATGAAAGAGATAGCATGATAGAGGGAGATACCATGGGGATAAGGAGAAACTGAGTGCAAGGGAAGTTCCCAGAAATCCACAAGGATGACCCTACCTTAGACTACTAGCTATAGTGGAGAGGTTGCCTGAACTAGCCTACCCCAGTAATCAGATTAGTGAATACCCTGACTGTCACCATAGAGCCTTCATCTTGTAACTGATGGAAGCAGATGCAGAGATCCACAGCCAAACACCAGGCCAAGCTCCAGGAGTCCAGTCGAAGAGAGAGAAGAGGGATTCTATGAGCAAGGGGCATCAAGATCATGATGGGGAAACCTACAGAGACAACCAAACCAATCTAGTGGAAACTCATGAAATTCAGACCAACTAGTGGGAACTCATGAACTTAGACCAAGAGCTGCGGAGCCCCTATGGGACTGGACTAGGCCCTCTGCATAGGGAGAAAGTTATGTAGCTTGATCTGCTTAAGGGGCACCCTGGATCCATCCCTAGATGGTTGGTTTGTAAAATGAATAGAAAATTTCTTAATAAAAAAGAAAAGAAAAGAAAAAAGATCTACGTTAAAGAAATAATCACATAATTCATCAACATTTTAATTAAGAAATCAATTAAAAGCATCTGCACATTGAATATTTTAAATATTTATACAAATTATGTTTTTATTGTCAAAATGACTATATGACATAAAATTATATTTCTCATATTAGATAACTTGGTAATTGTTCTTTATATAATATTAATAGTGCATTATAGAGGTAATGATTGATCCCAATCATAAAAATTGCATGCATTTCTAACACTGTTTTGGATTCTGTGGAACAAAACTAAACAGCAACTCTATTATCACATCCTTTATAATGTGGAAGGAAAGGAAAATGCTATGGACACAATCACCAAAATAACTCTGTGATGGTTTGACTGAGAATTGCTTCCATAGACTCATATATTTGAATAATTAGTCTTCCATTGGTGGAACTGTTTGGGAAGGATAAGGAGGTGTGACCTTGTTAGAGGAGGTGTCACTGAGGTAGACTTTGAGTTTTCAAAAGCCTAGACCAGGCCCAGTCTCTCTCTCTCTCTCTCTCTCTCTCTCTCTCTCTCTCTCTCTCTCTCTCTCTCTCTCTCTGCTCTTTTTCTCTCTCTGCCTCAGACATAAGCTCTCAACTACTACTCCAATGTCAGGATTGCCAGGCTGCTGCCATGCTCCCTGCCATGATGGTCATCATCTCACCTTCTGCAACTTCAAGCAAGCCCACAACTAAATGCTTTCTTCTATAATTTTCCTGGTCCTGGCATCTCTTTATGGCAATAGGAAAAATAACTAAGAAAAACTCAAGAAAAGATGGTAAGTTTGAATATGAACAATGATTAAGAGAGACCAAGAACTTTCATAAACTTCAGGAGCAGAAAAGGCCTTTGACAATACCTAATATCCCTTCATGATGAAAGTCCTAGAGAGAACACAGAGACATGCCTTAACATAAAGACAATTTGTAGCAATCCCAGAGCTAACAGCATCCTAAATGGAGAGAAACTTAAATGATTCCCAACAAAATCAAGAATAAGACAGGGATATCTACTCTCCCATACCTATTCAATATAGGACTTGAAATCTAAGCTAATAAAGGAAATCAAGGGGATACAAATAAGAAAGTGAGAAGTCAAAGTATCATGATTTTATAGATAAAAGACACTAAAGACTTCTACAGGAAATGTCTACAGCTAATAAATACATTCAGTAATGTAGCAGGACACACACAAAATAACACGCAAAAATCAGTAGCCTTTCTGTATTCAAATGACAGATTGAGAAAGAAATTAGGAAAATGCCTTTGAAAGTAGCCTCAAAATATTGGAATAATTCTAACCGAGCAAGTGAAATACTTGAATAACACAATTTTTAAGATATTGAATAAAGAAATGAAAAAGACAACAGAAGATGAAATATCTCCCATGCTTGTGGATCCATAGGATTAATATCATGAAAATGGCCAGCCTACCTAAAGCAATTTACAGATTCACTGCAATCCCCACAAAATTTCTGTACTTTCATATACACAGAAACAGACTTATGTACATTCATCATGTAACGACAACTGCCTTGTCTTCCCATCATATAATATCACTCTATTATAGGTGCATCGTACTTTGTTCATTCATTGGTAGTGGATCTTCAGGATTCTTCCAGTTTGGGGCATTGTGAATAAAGCTGTTATGAACATGTGCATATAAACCTTTGTGTGGACTTGTTATTTCCCCCTCTTAGGGAAATACCTACACGAAGAAATGGAAGAAGTGGTTGGTTATAAGACAGCCATAGTTTTATTTTTTAATTTTTATTCAAATTTTTTAATACAATATATTTTGGTTATGTTATTTCTCTTCCATAGCTTCTCTCAGATCCCTCCTACATCCCTATCCACTTAAATTCATGATCTCGTCATCAAAAAAATCACAGTAAAACAACAACAAAAAACAAATAAACAAAAAATTAAAGCAGACATAAAAATAAGAAAAGAAAATGAATATATATCAAAGCAACACAAAAACACTTACACAAAAAAACATGGAATTTATTATTGAGTTGGCCAATAACTCCTGAGCGTGGGGCTTGCTTTGAAGTACATTTGATATACCCAGTGACATTCATGATAGGATTTTGTCTGGTTTGAACCTGTTCAGGTCTTGTGCACTCCACCTTTCTAAGTCTTTGTTCTGTAACCTTTAAGTGAAAAAAAACCCCAAATTTGTAAGATTAGCTTATATAATCAAATGTTCAAAGCAGTCAACTCCTGGTTCACTACAATTGTCAGGAAGAAATTGACACTTTCTCCCTTCTTCATGAAGCAATGATTCATGTTTTATAGATTTACGATTTACAATATATGATAAGCACGCTCTGTAGTAGCCTACGTGAAAAACCTTAAAATTCCATAAGCAGTTGTCTCTAGTGCTAATCTGGGCATTTGTACTTTGCATGCATTGCTCACTCTACACCACTTCCTCCAGCACAGAGATATGAGTGGAAACATGGAGACAATGAATTTCCCATGCACTTTTATCAGAACCTGGAGGAGCAGGAAGACCTGGGAAAAGTGATACCAACAAGTGGATGAACTTTGAGGTTCTTTTAATAGCAAAGTATAGAAAGAAGTAATTACAGGAAGTATCCAGCACCTTCCATGAATGTCTGTCTCTCCAACATCATTTCAACATTCATAAACAGTCTTCCTTGAAAACACACAGTTTAAATGCTATTGTATGATATTAAATCAGCATAACAGCATCTGAACCTTAGCATGACTCACCAAGGAGACTTCACCCACTTTAGTTCCTACTGTCCCTAGGTCATTCTTTTTTTAAAAAAATATAGAAATTGGTTCTAAGTTTCAATCTTTTTTAGGCACGATTTAAATATTGACCTGGATTTTGAAGACTCTGTAAAGACTTTTACTGGAATTGGGGAGGGGGATCATTTAGATCTGCCTTATACATATTGTCAAATTTTTGGCGATGAGGTCTAGAAATCAAGGATTTCATGTAGTCCTAAGGAACCCTTTCCCACTAACTGTCTTGGCAATTTTGAATGGCTTACTGGTATTCAAGAACATTTCAAGCACTTTTCAAGTAATGAATTTAGGTTGTTTGAATGTGTCTGATTTCTACCTAAGGAACACATAGTGGGAAAATATGAAATGCAAGAGGGTTTGGTTTAGTATGTCAATATTCACAACTGTATCTCTTTATTATAATAAGACACTAGCCGGGTGGTGGTGGTGCACGCCTTTAATCCCAGCACTCGGGAGGCAGAGCCAGGCGGATCTCTGTGAGTTCGAGGCCAGCCTGGGCTACCAAGTGAGTTCCAGGAGAGGCGCAAAGCTACACAGAGAAACCCTGTCTTGAAAAACCAAATAATAATAATAATAATAATAATAATAATAATAATAATACACAGTCATCAGACACACACACACACACACACACACACACACATGAAATAAAAACTGGCTTCTCTTCAACAGCATGGATATTCAAATTAGTATTGATTAATATTTTCCTATGCGGTGATTTCGTTTTCACTTTTTTTAACTCCTCTTATTTGAAGGCTCCACTGTACTGCTGCTTTAGAATCCATTCTTTCCTCTAAAGTTTACCTTCTGTGCATTGCTCATGCTACTGGAGTAAGAGATAGATTTGTAATCAGAAGATGGGATTGGTCCTCTCTAGTTCAACCATCAGCATACATTGCACATCCTGGTGGGTTCTGGCTTTCCCATGTGAGCAAAGAAATCAACTTTTAAAAAGCCAAATCATCTAAGCATCATTTACTTGAAAAATTAATGAATACATTAATGTACCAAAATAGTTTAATAATGATTAATATTAACATTAATATAATATAGCATTAATATAACATACATAGTCTTACTGTTTAAGAGATATTCATGGTCATCCTCAATATAAGGTTCTTTATTTCATTTAATTAATATGACTCATATAATTTATCATAAATAAGAAAAGCATTATGCTTTATTTTCCAATTTAATTTCTTATTTATTCTTTGTGGATTTCACATCATGCTTGTCAATCCCTCCCACTCATCTCCCATCATTTCCCACCCCTCATCTAACCTTGCAAACCCCACCACCACCAGGATAAAACAAAATAAAAATCCATCGTGGAAGCTGTAGTGTGACACATGCAATATACCCTTTGGTCTATGGATCATTGCTTGTAAGAGTTTATTGCTACACCTTCAATACTGAACACTCACTGGGGCACCTCTTGGATATCCTATTGTCTGGCCCATCCTAAAGTTTATCCTGCAACTTTGTGTCTGCAGGACTGGCCCCTTCACATGCTCCAACAGATCATAGATGGGGTGGGTGCTGGGATGGGCATCCCTCATAGCCCTGTTTCTGAGTCTGAGTGTTTGCTAGGTTGATCATCCAACGAACTCTCCTTCCTCCGCAACACCAGGGTGAGCACTCCAGTACCACCCTGGCTAGCTCACCCTATGTAGTAAGTAAGCAGCAAGGGGCAGGGCTAGTTCCCCTGCTCTCATGTCATCAGGGCTAGCTCACCCACACCTACACCACCAGGGCTGGCTCTACTTTGTTGCCCAGGTGAGATGTAGGGGCCACTCTGCAGACTTCTACAGCTGGTGGGAGGCAGGATCAGCTCTCTGACCTCAGAAACAGCTCTCCCACCTGCCACATGCCTCAAGGGGTTCACGGGACACAGAGAGGGGGCTTCTATCCCTTGCCCATGCCACCATATGGCAGATGAGGGATGGGGACAGAACTCTCATGCTCACCCATGTCCCTGTCAATGGGGTCCACTCTACTCTGTCACTCAAGGTGAGGTGCAGGGCCTGTTCTCCCAAGAGCTTCATCTAGTGAAGGGCAGGGTCTATTCTCTCACGTGCTGCAGGTGACAAGTGGCAAAGCAGGGAAGGCATCTTTCCCTTGCCCTCACCACAACATGGCAGATGATGGGGGTGCAACTAGCTCTCCCACTCTCAGGACCTCAGGGTGGCTCCCTTGCTCCCCTGCCAGGAGGTACAGCCTGTATATTGCCCAGGTCCTGCTCTCTAGAGTGCTGTAGTCAGAGAGGGACAGGGACAGCCCTTCTAATCTCATGACTCAGAGGCCAGCTCTGCCACCTGCTGCAGGTATCTAGGGGAAAGGGGGTCATCTCTCCCTTGTCCAGGCCACCACATGACACATGGGTAGTGAGGCTAGCTCTCCCATGCTCATGCCCTTGGGGCAGGCTCACCAGCACCTTCACCAGTGGAGTCAGCTCTGCTGGGCTGCCCAGGTGAGTTGTAAGGCCTGCTCCCCCTAGTGCTGCAGTCTATGAAATGCTTGGCCAGTTCACCTCACCAGTTCTCTTGACCTCAGGGCCACCTCTCCCACCTGCCACTGGAGGTGAAGGAATGGAGAGGAGGACATCTCACCCTCGCTCACACCACCATATGGCTTATGAAGGGTGGGGCCTGATCTTCCATGCTCACATTCTAGGAATCTGCTCACCAAAACCTGTAAACAGGGTCAGTTCTACTGTGTTACTTAGGCAAAGTGCAAGACCTACTCTCCCTAGTGCTCAGTTGGTGAAGGGCTGGGTCAGCTGTCCTGCCCACCACAAGTGTTGAGGGATGAGAGGAAAAGGCATCTTTCCCTCACCTGTTGTTGTTTTTGCTCTTTTGGGGGGCCTGCCACCCAGCTCCCAAATAAATCACATATGGAGGCTTGTTCTTAATTATGAATGCCCGGCCTTAGCTTAGCTTTTTTCTTGCCAGTTTTCTTGGGTGTAAATTATCCCATCTACCTTTTGCCTCTGTGCTTTTCCTGTTCTCTTACTTCTGTGAATCTTACTCTGACTCCATGGCTTGCTGTGTAGCTGGTGGCTAGCCTCTGGAGTCCTCCTCTCTCTCTGGCTACTTCTCCTTTCTTTCCTCCCAGATTTCTCCTTCTATATATTCTCTCTGCCTGCCAGCCCCACGTATCCTTTCTCCTGCCTTGCCATTGGCTGTTTAGTTCTTTATTAGACCATCAGATATTTTACACAGGCACAGTAACACAGCTTCACAGACTTAAACAAATGCAACATAAACAAAAGTAACACACCTTAAAATAATGTTCCCCAACATTTGCCCACACCATCACATGGTAGACAAGGTAGAGGGCAGCACCAGCTCTCCCACTCTCAGACCCTCATGGCCAGCTCAATGGCACCCTGCTAATGGTCAGCTCTGTCATGCTGCCCAGATGAGGTGGAGGATCTGCTCTCTAGAGTGCTGCAGCTGGTGAAGGGCAGGACCAATTCTCCCTAGTGTTGCAGTTAATGAGGGTTGGGTCCAACTTATCCTCTTGGCCTTTGGTGGCAATAGGAGATATGGTATGAGCACAGACCATGACTGTGGCATGGCCACAGGCGCAGACATGGCCCTTGGCTGCAGTTCAAACCTGGACTTCAGAGTTGGCCACTCACCTCAAACCACTCTTTACTGCCTTCACCTCTTCAAATCCGCCTCTCTTTAATAGACACCTACCATCCTGTCTCTCTCTTTCTTCCATACCCCACCATATATTTGCTCATCATAACAGAGCTCGTCCACCCAGCAGGCACTTTGTGGCGCTGGGCTGGCCCTTGTTTCCCCCTCCAGAAGATCTTTGTCTTCTACTCAGTCTTACTGGCGATGGGCAGGTTCCTGTCTTCCTATGTTTTAGTTCTTAATGATGATATTAAATAAAGGCTGAACACATTCGTCCTACATGATATAAAAGAATTCACAACTTTGCATCAAAATAAAGATTTTTCCATTTAAAGAAAATGAAACTCCTTTTCAATGTTACCTTAAAATATTGCATGTATTTTATATAGATGAAGAACAATTTCACAATCTGAAAATGTACTGAGCAATGGTTGTGAAAACTCTAATATTAACAATAAATGAATATTATCTGCTGTCTCTGTAAATAACTGTCTACTCTGACTTACCTTAACTACGTGCCATGTATTTAATTTCTGTTTTTACTCCCTTAAGTTAAATTGAGACTATGTCAAAAACAGGCTTTGGATGTCAGCATAAATTTCTAAAGATCATTTTTAAAAGGTCATTAGCTTATAAAACCTGAAGATCACTGGGGGACCCATTTTTCTTCATCAAAATATTTTTCTTTTTAACTTTGCAAGTGATACTTCATATACATGCCATTTTATATTGATTTATTTTAACCTTTTAGCATGCTTTATAAGGTCAGTATTTTGAAATTTTTCTTTATTTCCATGTTTATATGCAAACAAAAACCTTTTAACTTTCTAACTATTGAGAGAATTTTTAATGATTAATATTAGCTTGAATGGTTTTAGCTGCATTTCACAACCTCTCCACTCACTTGGCCAGTTTTTATTTTGCTAATTAAGAAGCATGGACTATTCTGTCCATATCTGCAGGTGGATACTGAAACCCATGTAGATCAAGGGTCCCCTGTGCTGGCAGAAATACAGAGCAGACATCAATTCAAACCACTGTGTCTGGCCTACCAGTAGCAGGATGGTTTGGGGGCAGAGAGGAGGGGATATCAAAGGCATGAGGAGGAGGTTCTGACAGCAAAATGATGATTTGAAAGTGCCACCACCCTAATTAAAGCTCCATAACTTAACTTTACACATATCAATCTAATCATTTGGATTGCTGTATATTTTATAGGTAAACTATTAATTTGGGTCAACACAGTAAGGCTAAAAAAATTGGTTGTTTGGCTAAATAATCTTTTGAGCAAAGACTCTCTTACAAAATTAGTTTTCACTATATTAATTTTAGATACAAAAAACTAAGATTTCAAAATGTTCAGGTTTCCAATCACCGTTTTTTTTTTGTTGTTGTTTTGTTTTATTTTGTTTTGTTTTGAGACAGGGTTTCTCTGTGTAGCTTTGCGCCTTTCCTGTAACTCACTTTGTAGACCAGGCTGGCCTCGAACTCACAGAGATCTGCCTGGCTCTGCCTCCCAAGTACTGGGATTAAAGGTGTGTGCCACCCACCACCGCCGGCTTCCAATCACCATTTTACCTAAGCTTTGTTTACAATAATTTCACTACTTTTCTTCATTAACTCAGCTACACATTCAGCAAATATTTCATACATATGATTTTTTGTTAACTACCTATGATATCTTGAATTACTATAATTTTGATGATGGTAGACATTTAACTAAGCAATTTCTTAAAAAAAATAATAATCTTAATATTGAAGGCAATATAACATAAGTCTCCAAGAAATCGAGAGGGGTGATATGGTGGCTGGATTCCACTGTGCCAGTAGAAGTGGGATTTAAAAGAGGTGGGATGGTGTTCTGGGGGTGTCAGGAGAAGCTCCTCTAGCTCAGACTTTTCCCAGGTGAAATAGGAAATATGGATCTAAGGAAAAGACTACAGGAAGTGAATAACATAGTTGGTGTGACATAAATCCAAGACTGTAGAAGGATAAGTTAGATGGGAAGTGGTGGGAGGGCACTAGTAAATAGTCTTGATTGAAGAAATACAGCATTTTCAAGATTGTGGAAGGTTATAGGAGTTGGTGAAGCAATGTTTTAGACAGAGGTACCAGTAAAAACAGTGTCACGCAGATCAACAAGAATCACCTAATGCAATAGCCTTCATGACTTCATGTGGACATAGAGAAGAGGGATATTGAAGAAATTTTCAAGGAGGAAATATGTGCATTGAATGGTCACACAAAAAATAAAGGAATTTGAAAACAGAAGTGTGTTTTATGAGGAAGAACCTCTTTCTCCTTTGTCCATGTTGATTGGAAAGTTGAGATTTTTCTTAAGAAACTAATGGATTACCCACTATTGATGATCTTGCTGCAGATCTGCCTCAGCCTCCTGCATCATTCATCTGTAATTATTAACAGGGTCATCACACTGAAGACAAAATCCTTCAAAGGCAGATGCTGCTTGCTTGAATTCACTATTTCAGTCCTGCTCTTTATCAATTCACAGTAAGCAGCAAAGAGCATCAGTACTAAACTGGAAGATAAATGACCCCAGTATCAGAAAGGAAGGAGATTGTTCACAGTTGTGCTAATAGAGCAGAATAAGCTGAAGATGGAGCTCAACTCAACTCTTTTGAAAATCCAAGACTAATGGGATTTAGTTAGGTAGGTAGGTATTCAATCAAGAGAATGTCTGTAGCAGGTTCTCAGCCATCCCAACAGACCCAACTAGGTAAAGCCAATGACTTGAGCAGGTATGCAACTCTTTTCATAAAAAAAAAAAAACTAATTGGATTCATAGTTTTAGTCAGTTGTCTATTTGTACCTGGTGCTACTCACCTTTTCGTCATGGCTTCAGTTCCACATGCATTCTTGCATAATCAAAGTCAGTCATCTCTCTTAAAGATAGACTAATTTTGCTGTACTCTGAATGTCCTCTACAATTCATGTGTTGAAAGTTCATCTCTATTTAGTGGCATTAACAACTGAGACCTTTGGGGAGAGGAGATTAAGACAGGAGGGCCCCATCCTAATAAATGGACTGATGTCATGTCCAGGACTTTTTTTCTTCTATTCCTTCATTAACAACAAGGCACAGAATTTGCTTCTCAGGAGGATGCAGCAAATGCATTTTTTTTTTTTGTTCTCTTGGAGTCATAGACAAGACCTTCACAGAAACTGCCAGAACCATGATCATGTATTCCCAGCCTCCAGAACTGTGGTAAACAATTTCTGTTCTTTGTAAATACTTTGTGTCAGGTGTCTTACCTACAAATGATCTGAGACACATTTATTGTGTGGTCCAATGATCTTCTACGGGAGACTTACTTAATTCAGGAGAACAAAATGTCTTAGGTAATGGGCTATAATGCCATAAAACAAAGCAAGACTAAAATAGAAATAATTAGAGGTTCAAGTTATCATCCCTGTAACAGCTTTCAGAAGTTGTTAGAGACCATGGTGGACAGGCTACTCTGCTCTATAAGTTCTGTGTCCCAAATTAACTGTTTCCTAACCATACTCAGAAGTTTGGAGTTGTCTCCAGATTTAACACTGTCATATTATTCATGCCACTTTAATGCTCCACTGCTATACAAGAAGGGCTGAGATAGCTTAGTGGATAAAATACTGGCCACATAAGTGTGAGGTATGGAGTTTGACTCTCCAGAACCCCCATAAAAGCTGGTTAGGCATATGGCCACCTGAAATCCCAACACTTAGAAGGCAGAGACAGGGAATCCCCAAGACAGACTGGATGCCTACACTAGCCAATCAGCACTCTCTGAGTCCAAGTGAGAAGTCTGCCCTAATAAAATGGAGAGCAATTGAGGGTGATACCTGACAACTAGGGGTCTCCATATGCATGCGTGCGCGCGCGCACGTGTGCGCGCGCGCACACACACACACACACACGCATTGCATCCATATACTTGTGCCCCACAGATATGTAAATATACATATAAACATACACACACAGTACATCAATACACATTCAAGATTAAATCATAAAGTATGGGTAGTTATTTAATATTTAAGGAGATGACTAGGAGGTAATATAATTTGCTAGTATTAAAATCCTATAGATCATATATATTTGTGTAATTTATACAAACTCAATACACTCCTGGAAATATTTTCCACTAAGGAGTGACATATCTAAATGATTCTGGGAATTCTTGAAAAACTGAAAACAAAAGGATGTAGTGAAGGAAAATAAAAAAGATGACATTTCTGAAAATAGATAAAAAAAGCTTTCTCAAGTCTCTGTTCTCTTATCCTTGTTGGATAATCTTCAAATGAGTTAATTGTTATGATCAAGGCAAAAAGAAAACAAGAGGTCTCTGCTTGTGTTTTAAAATAGCCTACATTGACCCAAACATTATTAATGAAATGTAATAATTACAGTCAGCATACACATGGCAGTGTGTGTTTATATCTGAAGTGAAATATGATCTAGAAATATGTAATGTATAGATAAATATTATACAAGTATTATATACATATAGTTTATCAAACCATTTATTTACTATGTGAATAAGTATATGTATTTACACAAACAAATATACACATGTATGCACACATACTTACAGTCACAATTGAAAATTGATAACTTCATCCACACTAAACGGATAGAGCAAGAAGAGAAGAGTGTCATAAACAGAACTATAATAAAGAAAAAATAACTAAAAACAGAAAAAGTAGAGGAAGAGAATTGCAGTTCATGAAAATTGCAAAAAAGATTAGGAAGTTCCAAACACAGTGAAACCTAACTAACGTCAGAAAAGGACCTATTGGGTGGGCCACTTTGGGTAGTTACCAGGTATCTTGATAGAAGTCAATTTGGGACATAAAAGCATAATTGCAAAGACTCGGAAATGAAGATGAAGTGGTAATACCACCATGTAAGTGGAGAGACGGAAACTGAATGACACCCAAATGGAAAAGCATGAGTCATCATAACAAGATATGGTGACTTCATAAATGAGCCACAGTTTATTAAATCATGCTGGAATCATCTTTGCTTGTTTTCACTATATGTTGATATAGACCTATTGTGTTGAAATTAAATCTTTATGTTGAAGAGAGGCTTGGAATGGATATGACAATGAATTTTTGCCTTTTCTTCATCCCTACTTGTTTGAACGTGATTGTTACCCAGAGGGACATGTTAGAACATGTAGTCACCAGCAGGTGACACTGATTGGGAAGGTTGTGGTGCCTTTAGAGTTTGAGCTGTGCTGGAAGAAGTGTGTCCATGGGAGACAGGTCTTGATGTTGTTTAGCCCAGACCCGCTCATCGTTCACTCTGTGTTTTCTGAGTGTAAATACAACATGACCACATGAGTTCCAACTGCCGCCATGTCTCCTCTGCCTCCACATCTTCTCAGCCATGATTATTGTAAATCCTTAGTAACTGTGGGCTAAAATAAACTCTTTCTCCCTTGAGTTGCTTTTTTTCCCAGAGTATTTTGTCACAGCAAGGAGAAAATGACAAAGACAATAATTAAGCCAGGAGTGATTTTATATAAAACATCCCCCATCATTCTGTCTTTTCTGAATCATGTCTGGACTGTGAATGGTGAATAAACACAGTAAAAACAAGACACTGTTTGCTTGAAAGTCAAGGAAAGGAACATCTTAATACAGGGAGGATTAAAGTTTTAAAGAAACTTTTATAATTATTGCTATTATTTATTTTTGGATAAGAGTGTACTATTCCTTGAATGAAAAGATCCAGAAACAAAGTATGTAAGGTTACAGGATAAGATAGCATGAAAAAGATAGAGGGAGAGAATGTAAGGAGAGAAGCAGAAAAAGGCAGAGACAATAGAAGAAGATTCAATGTCTGCAAAGTATTTTGAGTTTCTAGATGATGAGCTAGAAGAGAGTGAGTGTTACTGTCTTTAAAAGGTAAGGGACAGTTCTCTAGAAAGAGATAAATTTTCATGTAAGAAAATTCCACAACTTACAGGAGCTCCTTCCTTCACAAGGTCTCTGACACACAGACAGACAAAGAGCCTAAACAAAGACACAAGCTTGTAGTCAGAAGTTTTTTTTGGGTCCTGCCTGCCCCCCCCCCCCCGACCTACAGCTGCTTATAAAATAATCATTCAGAGGCTTAATATTATTTATAACTGCTTGTCCATTAGCTCAAGCTTATGACTGACTAGCTTTTACACTTAAATTAACCCATAATTCTTATTTATGTTTATCATGTGGCTTGGTACCTTTTCTCAGTTCTGCCTTATCATATTGCTTCCTCTGTATCTGGCTGGTGGCTCCTCACTCAGCTCTTCCTCTTCCCAGAATTCTCCTTGTCTGCTTATCCTGCCTATACTTCCTGCCTGGCTACTGGCTAATCAGTGTTTTATTTATCAGCCAATCAGAGCAACACACATCCACAGCATACAGAACAACATTCCACAACACAAGCTACAGAAAATTGAGCTAGATTCTTATTGTTTTAAAAGAGTATCTTCCACATTTTAAATAATCTTTGACATTTTTCTTTGAGTTTGTCCTCCTGTCCTATTTAAATGATATCCTGAGTCAGCCTTGGATTTCCAGAAAAAGATTAGTGTTCTGAGACTGGGGTTCTGTTTTTTTGTAACATGGAGCTATTTCCTGGTCACTTTTTATTTATTTATTTATTTACTTGTTTGTTTTCAAATTTAAAATGATGCCCTTTCATAAATTACTTCATTTACAAACCAGATAGAATTCGTCTCAAAGCTCCCAATTCTTCTTTTGTTATCAGCTCACATTTAGGCAATACATCCTGTTGGAGTACCCATATGGTATTGCCATGGCATCCAACCAAACACTGAGGTCATTATCACTGTAGACAAAACAAAGTGGGGGCAGGGGAAATGTTTCGTGCACAGTGTGAGACCAATGAACGATTATGTTCTCTTTTTTCTAACTGAGAAATTAAATTCCCATGTTAGTGACTCCCATCCCAGTGACTGAAGATTTTACAAGCCTGACCATAATTTCTCTGTTGTCCCTCATTCACTAACATCAGAAATACTCACCATTACTCCACCACAGGGCACCTCTTGGGAAACATCAGCATCAGCCCATGGCAACTGTTGAGACCCAACCCAGACTCTGTTTTACCAGGTTGCTGCTATAAAAAAAATATATGTCACAGAGAGAGCAGAACGCTGTTACATTTGTATTAATAAAGGTAAAACAATCATAAGAGTGAAAAGACCTTGATCACAACATTCACTGCTTTGGTCAGAATGATTCTGTCATCCAAAGTCATTAAAGTGTCACTAGTGAGTACTTTTAACCTGCTTTAAGCATCCTTACAATGTTTGGCTCTTATCACTCCATCATAGGGTGGGGTTGACTTCATGTGCAATTAATTGAGCAAGTATTCTTGGGGATTCTAACCATGACTTCTACAACAAATACCTTGAAAGAAAGGATAAGAACTTCACCAAGCTGCTTATGAATGATCCAGATCTTTCCTATCATTTTCAGCTGGAGTTGTATCAACCTAGAGCACCGAACCAGAGAAGGATCCAGCTGAGTGCACTAACAGGTGGAACCAACTACTCCACTCAATCCAAGCCTACATATTTTTGTTGAATCACTACTCCACTCAATCCAAGCCTACACATTTTTGTTGAATCACTTCTTGTTGTTCAGTTTATTGACATTTGCTGAACATATATGGACTTGATTTTTAAGTAAAATACAGAAGAAATAAGTGTACTACCTTCAATTCACTTCCCAGAAATAATCCCATTATAAATTTTAGCATCATTTACTTTCTTCCCATCATCTACTTGAGGGGGAGAAAACATGATGTGAAGCTAACACAGTCAACTCCATCCACCCTAGAATTGCCTGGGAAGAATTTTCTAGATTTTGTTGGACTGTAGGGAATTTCCTTAGTTGGGTCAATTGATCTGAGATGAACCATCCTAAGTGTTGGCAATATTATTTCATGGACAGAGTCTTGAATTGTTTAAGAGAAGAGAAATTGAGATCAGCAGAAGCAAGCGTGTGAATAAGCATGCATGCATGCATTAATTTTTCTCTGTTCCTCTTCTTTTTAATTAACTAATTTATTTATTTTTCTATTATCAGCTTGATAATGTATAAATTCTTATCTTAATAGTGAAATGTTTCATTGAGGCTTGCTCAGTAGTTGGGTAAAATCAAAACTTATTATAAGCCACAGTCATCCTAGGGTTCTATATATATATATATAGAACCCTTCTATATATATAGCCTCCATGATTCTGTGGGTTGCAGTCTGATTGTTCTTTGCTTTATATCTAGAATCCACTCCAGAAGGACAAACATGGTATGTACTCACTCATAGGTGGATTCTGTTCTTCTTGGTAGATGTGCTATGATTAGCTGTCTCAAGTTTCTGACATTGTGAATATTGCACAGTGATGGACTATCACCTGGAATTATGGGTTAAAAAAACCTGTTTATCCCAAAACTGCATACCATTAGGATTTTGTTGAAGTTAGAATACATGGGTATGTTATTAAGATATGACAGGAATTTGGAGAATAGGTAAGAGTCACATAATTTAAAATCTTTCCTTAAGACATAACAAAAATATATCAAAGGAAAAATACATCTTAGTAAGAAATAAACCTTTCAAATCAGCTCCTTCCATGGTGCTTTAAAACACCCAACAAAAAATGTACTTTGTTAAGCCTTAACTGGTGCTGTAATTAAGGCATGAATTCAAGAACATAATACACATTCTGTTGCTAGGAATTGAGAGGTCCTTATGGGCAAGTTAGGATGCAGTCAGTTTCCCTATAACACACTTTCTATTCATCCCTCAGTGTGTCCAAATGTTGAATTCAAGGCTTGTTGGTTTTGTCTCCCCTTCACAGGAACAACCAGATGATAATGTTGTCTGTTTATATTGGTACCCATGGAGACTCTCCAAGATGTCCTGCCACTTTGCCATTTTCAACTCGAGAGGACTGATGATGCAAACGCCATAGATTGTGCGTCAGAGGCAGGACTGTAGAAGTCACGAGCCCTTCTGTGGCTCTGGAAGCTGTTGTTTAAGTACTGGCCTTATTCGTGACAAGTCTGCGATTTGAAAGAGAAAGTGTGTCAGTCACCCTCAAGCCTACTTGGCATTGATAAAGATGCAACAGCTGAGACCGTGGACTTCTTACTGGAAACTGGATTCACTGTGTCAAAGTCCCCACCCCCTCCAGCTAAAAGGAGCCTTTGAAGAAGACTGGAAGACTGCACTTTCTACATCTTCCCTGACAATGTGCTCTTTGAGGTTCTTTGGTGTAGCCGAATTTTGTGAATTACCGAAAAAAGAACTTGCGTGAATAACTTCAGAGGTCATAAAAGCTCTTTATATATTACACTGTCCATATTCCAGGTTGCAAATGCTAAGTGCTTACATTTCAAAGTTCCCAGGTTTGCCATTTGTATACATATTTACACACATTTGGGTCCTTTCGTTCTTTTGTATATGCGGTGGTGTACATAGTTTTGGATGAATTTTAAAGGAGATCAAACTGAGAGCAGCATGCCACTGTTGGCAGTAATGTTCTAATAAATATAATTTCTATAATTTCCTTTTTTCAGGAACCTAACACTCACATACTTGGGAACATAGTTCTATCTTTAAAGGGAAATAAAGAAGAATCTTGGACAAGCCATCTTCCAGAGAAACTTTTCAGATTCATCTAGTCAGTCACCAACATTTTACAATCAACTACATTCTAGGCATTGAGATATAACTATGTAAATTATAACTAGCTTTAGCTAGCAAAGAGAGGTGGCCATATAAACATGCCACTGGTACCATATTCTTCTAAATGTACAGGCTTGACTTCTCAGTCATCCTCTGAGACACAAATCCATCAGTAACAATGGCTCTTGATAACAAGATAAGATGGCTGACAGAACAGAGAACATCAGATGCAGATATATCAAGGTAGCCAGAAACAAATATAAAATTCACTAATACAGCTGTAATTGAGGAAACTGAAGAATATAAGTGGGCTATTAATTGTGTGGAAACACAATGGAATACAGATTCTGAAGTCTCTCCTAACTAAAGAGTCTATAATGTTCAGAGATCAGTGAGAAAAAAAATGAGAATGGGAAATAGATGAGATCTCCATGAGTAAACTGGGGATGAGGGGTGGACAATGGAGGGTAGTGGATAGGGAGGAGAGCATAAGGGAATGGGATGGTTGAACTGGAACAGGGAGGAAGGGGGAATGTAATGAAAGATACCATGATAGAGAGAGACATCATGGGGATAGAGAAAAAAACAGCTCTAGGGAGTTGCCAGGAATCCCCAAGGATGACCCCAGCCTGGACTACTAGCAATAGTGGAGAGGGTGCCTGAACTGAACTGGCTCACCCCAGAGATCAGACCGGTGAATACCCTAACTGTCATCACAGAACTTTTCTCCAATGACTGATGGAAGCAGATGCAGAGATCCACAGCCAATCACTAGACAGAGCTCCAGGAGTCCAGTCAAAGAGAGAGAAGAGGGATTCTATGAACAAGTGCATCAGGATCACGATGGGGAAACATGCAGGGATAACCAAACCAAACTAGAGGGAACTCATGAAAGTCAGATCAATGTCTGTGGAGCCTACATGGGACCTACAGAATATAGATATGATAGTACAGAATGGAAGCCTGAGATGTCAGATGTTTTCATGCCGTCTTGACAGTTTTGGAGTTTCTAAAGAAAGTCAATGGTGAAATGTACATCATGGTGAGTCATGGAGCAAGAGAGGCCATTCTTCAGAGTACTATAGAGTCACACATATCTTTGAATGTAAAAGATGTGGGAAGGAAAGGCACTAGGTGAGGTCAGCTTCCAGTGCAGCATCACGAATATCTATGGATATAAATACAACTAGAACTATTTTTATGTTAGTCTTTAATTTATTTAAATCATTCTGTCATCAATTATCTATTTTGCATATAATTAGTTTACAAGCAGTAGATATGAAACCCTTTTAAAATAACATTACTAAATTTCTCTGATTGTAAAATAATAACATAAAGAACTTCAGAAGTATCAGAACCACACTGACTCCAAGTAATTATAGCAAATTAAACTTTTCATTTTTCTCATTTCTGAGCCTAGAAGAGATATTATAAAATATACTTGGGGTCCTATCATATATAAACTTTGTAATCAGCAAGGAACCATGGGAAATATAGAGAGAGGATGCCTGGAATTATGTGGAGAAAAAGTTGTAACCGAGGAGAATTCAATTATAGCATTCATATTTCGAAGACTTTCGCTGAACTTCCTAACAATTTGGAACACATGGCCGCTTAAAACAGTCGTTAGCTAGAGGTGTGACGGTGGGAGAGCTGAGTCAGGTAAGGCCACGCACAGCGGTGGCTGTCAGAATGATACTGTCAGAGATGATTAGCAGGCATCTAAGGAAGACAACAGAGGGTGAAAGTACCAGCAGAGAACAGATAGATGTGAAGAAACTTAGAAATAGAGGGCTAAATCCAAAGTTATCTTATCAGCAGACTTGTTGAGAGACTGACACAATGTTCCCGTAAAGAAGTTTCCGGAACTGAAGTGCTTTGAGGTACATGAGGAAGCCCGGAAAACACAACACACTAACAGAACCTGAAGAAAGAAGTCTACTTTAGCAATCTCCCAGGGCTGATGGACTAAAGAACTGCATCCACAAGCAGAGGACTTGCTTGTAATAGTAGCCAAGCGAGTCATCCCCAAGCTTCTGGGTTTGCATGAGAAGCTCATCTGGACTTAGATTCTGAGTTTTTTTCTCTCTTAATACTTTTGACATTTCCCACATTGTATGGAAATATTCCAAAAACTTTAGTTCAAAAATCTTTAGAGAGAGAATGATGACCGCCACACCCTTGGAAACTACATATTTAAAGTTTACAAGAGCCGTCATTCATCCATTCAATAAGTGGGCTAGTCTCCATCGTGCTGATGTCTGGGGATAGCAGGTAGAAAAGACATCATGGTGTCAATCTATATGGAACACTGTATTCTAATAAAGCAAAAATTAAACACCGAGTCACACAGCAGCTCTTCAATTTCCACTGATATAAAATCTGAATGCCCTATGAAAATATTTACCATTGAAGGCACTGCTATGCTTTCTTAAGGAGCAATGGGAAGCCATTGATTATGGTCAGGGCCTGCCATGATCACCTTTCTTGTCTGAAGGATCATCGGGATGGTCTGTGTGGAAGTTTTCAGATATTTACTATATGAAACTCACTAAAGCCTGCCATTGTCCATCTTCAGAGTGGTGTCACCTGGATCCATAGATATTCCTACTGCTGCACAGTAAGCTGACCTCACCTAGTGCCTTTCTTTCCCACATCTTCTACATTCAAAAATATGTGTGACTCTATAGTACTCTGAAGAATGGCCTCTCTTGCTCCATGACTCACCATGATGTACATCTCACCATTGACTTTCTTTAGAAACTCCAAAACTTTCAAGAGGGGGCATGAAAACATCTGACATCTCAGGCTTCCATTCTCTACTATCATATCTATATTCTGTTGGTCCTGAGAAAGCACATGCAGAAACTGTAGATGTGAATATCTTTCAGTGAACATCTCATTGTATGTACCTGTGTGTTTGATTTTGTTCCTTATAAAAGAAGCTCCCAAAAAAGAACTTTTCAGTATCTCAGATTGAAATAGAGAAGATATTTCTAAACTACATTTAACTGCAAGGATAGGGTATTTCTGAGGTGATGCATTAAACTGTAGACAGACCATACAGTACCATTCCAATAAGACAGTTGAGGAAGTTCCCTTCCAGACAGACGTCTCCCTAATGTAAATCTCATTCCAATGCCTCTACAATATGTGTTTTTTCCCTCTATTCGATAGAGACAATAGAGCCTATTTTCTTCTTAAATACAAATTTAATTCCTGTCAGTTTTAACCACTGTAACTGGCACCATCACTAATGTGGTCTTAGCAGTTACTTACCCAGATTCCCTTGAGTGGCTTCTCTCATCTGTTACATCACTGCTGCACTCCATTCCCCTGGATAAGTCCTAGTTCTTTTCTACAACTAACTACTACCCGACCCAAAGCCCTCAAAGTGTTCTCATAGTTCCTTGGATAGGCTCCAAAGTCAAACTAGGATAGGATCTAATGTCAAACTTACAAGACCACAAGTTGTGGTTTCCACTGATCTCTCTCTAATTCTAGGTCATGGAAGTCTCTCTCCTACTGCCAGGCACTTCACTGCTTTAAAATGAAAGCCCGAGGCTAGGGCTGTAGCTCTGCTGGTAGCATGCTTTCCTAGCATGCCTGAAGCCCTGAGTTCCATTCCTAACACCATATAACAGAGTTTGGCTGTTTAACAAGCCTGTATCTCAGCACATGGAAGATGAGGGCAGAAGGGTAAGATGTTCAGTCATCCCCAGAAGTCTGTCTAGTAGCTACATGAGACCTTGTCTCAAAAAAAATGTATTTTTCACTTTAATTTGGTAACTCTTTAATTTTAATTTTAATTTGGTAATTGTAATTTTTCAGGTTTCCCATTTACATTTAATCTTTACATGAAACTACAAATGATGGCCAGCAAGATGGCTCAGCAGGTAAAGGCGCTTGCAGTGAAAACTTGGCAATCTGAGTTCGATCCCCAGACATAACTTAAAGGTGGGTGGAACGAACAGACTCCCCAAAGTTATCTTCTGCCCTCCACATGTGGTTATCTGTAAATGTGCAGAGCCAACGGCACAAAGAGAGAGGGTGAATGGCAAAACATTTTCAAACCAATGTTTCACACAAAGCCGGTGAAGGGAAGATGAAACCCCATGTGGCAAGAATTCAAACGCCAGATAAAGTTTCCAATTTTACACCTTTGAATTACTAAAATCTCAGTGGTGTTTAAAATAGTGAAGAGGAAGGGGATGGTTTAGAATCACCTGGCCTTTGCTGGTAAGCTTGATTGAAAAAAAAGTGAAATCAAAGTCTTCATGTCAGTTTATCAAAGGGAAAAGACAAATAGTATTAAGCCGTGTATTTGAACTGTTACAAAAAACAGGGGAAAAATCTACAGTAGCATGAAAAATCATCATGTATGGTTCAAGCGGATACTGAAAGCCAGGTAATATGGAACTACCATTGCATCACCAAAAGAAACACTGAAGCTTGAGGCTAGGAGATGGTTGAGTGGTGAAGAGCACTTGCATCTATTCCAAAGGACCTGAGATCGGTTTCTGGCTTCCACACTGGACAACTCATAGCTGCTATAATTCCAGTTTCACAACAATCAACATTATCCCTGGTCTCCTGGGGTAACTACACATGTGGCATACATACACACACATAAAAAAAAAAAACTTTATTGATCATGCAAAAAGAAATACTAACGTTATGTATCAGATTGCCAAAACGGTGAGAGAAAATTACCCCAATAACTGATGTGATGTGTGTGTGTGTTGTTCATGAAGTGCTGTGTACTAAAGTAAATCTTTAGAACAGAAAATAATAAATAATAAGAAATTTCCATAATTGATTTAGTTTGTAATCTTGTTTGGGAGGGGAAAGATATTTTGCAAAATATTTCATTTCCATTTATATCACAAATTCAATGATATAGGTAACTACAGAGTGTAGATCCATGAACTGATGGCTTAAAGCATGCAGTTCTAAGAATAATTTTAGGGCTTAGTCAAAGTGAAAATCTTTTTAAATGAATACCCAGCTATTCCCAAGATCTGTGGGACATTTCTCTTTCTATATGTTTTCTTGGTCATCATAATAGTGAGAACCCTGTAAATCTTCTTTCCAACTTCTTCAGCTTATTGGGCAGATTTTGTGTGTTGGGACTGGAATGATACCTCAGTAGTTAAGAGCACTGGCTGCTTTCAAGAAGATCTGGGTTCAGTCCCCAGAAACCATATGATGGCTGACAACTCCAGTCTCAGGAGAATCCAACACTCTCTCCCTGCCTCTGGGGGCACCAAAGGCTGGTGATGCAGGCAAAATATGCATACACATGAAACAAAACGAAATAGTTCTTTTGCAAGATTGCATGCGTTACTATCACTGTGACTCATTTACAAAAATAGTCTCATATTGTATGAGCAGGTTGTACTTTGTGCACACTTTCCTAAGAGTTTTAGTTAATATTTCCACCAATCACCATGCGGGGTGAGCTTTCAAAATTCTTCATTTGGTTTTGAGTGCTGGAACAAAGTCCATCTTAACTCTAGCCTACTTTCATAATGACTGTGTCCTTGTTGTTGAGAGCTGGCAGGTGTCTCTGTCAGGATGCGTGGATGTATATCATTTGTGATTTGAAAACACAACAGTTGCCCACTCCCATTGCTTTATGAATTTTTTTATCTTGTGGCAAATGAATTTATTCTTACATAAAATAAATACATAAATTTTCTTCTTTTCAATTTGTTTCCCTTATGGAAACTGATTATTATACTATTCAAGGTCCAGCCATTCAGAATTCTGGTGTAGCAGAAAACTGATTTTCCAACTAACATGCAAGCACAAATTAATCAAAGAAATTTGAACTTTTCTAAATCTACTTGCCAAATATTGAGGTGAGAGAGAAATAAAAGGGGACTTCAGAACCAAGATGAAGCTAGCCTCCTAAAAGCTGAGAACAGGTTTTGATTAAAAGATCTGCCATTTCTTCTGAAAATTATGCTAGATTGGCAAAATAAAACAATCTGAGTTGGTATTTATGTAAGCATATTAATATGTATATGCACTGTTATGAAAAAATGCCAACTTCAGATGGTAATTATGTTTGTCACAAAAAAGAAAGGATACCATTGGGAACAGAATTGGTGGAAAATTAGAGAAACCAGAAATTTCCAAGAGCATGATTATTCACTAGAAAAAAAGGCTTAGTTT
This sequence comes from Peromyscus eremicus, assembly GCF_949786415.1. NCBI lineage: Eukaryota > Metazoa > Chordata > Mammalia > Rodentia > Cricetidae > Peromyscus > Peromyscus eremicus. The sequence continues at coordinate 44,026,346 of NC_081436.1, read as the reverse complement.
AGACAAAAATATAACAAGTATTTGTGAAATTAAAAACTAACTGGAAAAACTAAAAATTGTCTCATTGGATCTAATTTCTATATAATAAAGAAAAACTTCTCAACTGCCCAAGGAAAATGAAGAGAATAAAATAGCCTAAAAACTTCAAAACTGTTTAGTACATATTAGACTCACCGTCTAAAGCATTATACTCCTGTAAGTCATTTCAACAACTGTTAAAAACTGTAGACATTCCAATGCAGAGAGTATAGGGACAAACAAGAAACCAGTCTAATGTCTGCTTCTCTATTTTTCTAAGACAGTTCTTTAAATGTTGATGAAGAAAATTGCATCATAAGCATAGGAAAGAGATTGGATCTGTTTGTATTTGAAGAACAAAGCGTAACAAGAAAACAAAGGACGTCTATGTCTCCTCTTTTTTTTTTCTTATCATTTTCTGTTCATTGTATGACTAGATTCTTAGAGTCTCAAGAGACACGGACTCTCATGAGGCTGTTGGATATGTAGAGATTTCTGAGGTTTTTCCAGTGCAGGGAGAAAGGGCACTTTCATCTATCTCAATTATAATTTAAGTGATGTGACATTCAAGCTACAATCTGCCTCACCCCAACTCCCCTGCAGCTCTGGGTTGTGGAGGACTTGCTCAGGCTTTGTGATAACGATGAGAGTGTCCATCAGTAACGGTTGCCTGAGAAAGCAGTGTTGTTACAGAGATATTTTGTAACCATTAGACATTAGCAGGTCACTTTTTCCACAGCTGACAAAGCACTGTGCCAATTAAGTAACAAGAGGGTAAAGCCATGTCTCCATACTCAATCCTGACATGAAGGAAGAAACAAAAGAGTTGGTGAGGTTTGTAGCCCCATATCTCTGCACATCTGGTGAAGAGTTGCTTTGTTGAGTCCAGCTGTTGGGTTAAAGTTCCCACCAATCCTGCCATTATAGGGTATCAAAGTAAGTTAGATTGGTTCAAAAATCAAGAAAATAATACAAACTAAACATCTCCTTGATTCTGGGTTCTAGAAAAATCTATATCACAGGATACTACAGGCAGGTGGTAGAGCCAGGCACCCCTCTAAACCGAGATATATGCACTCAAACTCATTGCCTTGTAGAAAGGACCCAGGCAAGGCAATGATGAAGACCAAGTCCCTGCTCAAGCTCTTGCTTCATCCTGTTTGGATTCTGCATCGGTAGACAGTCAAAACCCTTCCTTCCCTAAGAACTTTGATTTTCTGCGTATCAGACCATGGAGCAATGTGTGCCACAGGAATTTATGAAAATTAAGAATAGTTAAATGCAACTTGTAGAGGCTCACTGCTGCATGCGACTGTAAAAGAAGTGTCCACCAAAACATTAACAGAAGTAACAGAGGAATGTGACAAAGAGAGTCCAGCCAAACTCACAGTCACCCATCAGTGAGACTCATTCACAAAGAGACACCCTCACAGACAAGTTCTAAGCTACAAGAGCCAGGCTGGACAGAAGTCAACTCTATCAACTCCCTAAACGGGAAAGCAGTGGTCTAGCCCCCCTCGGATTCATGCGAAAATATTAAAATCTCACCCAGGCAGAGGAGTTGACACCAACCTCTGGCCAGTCAGTAGCTTTTCACTTCCCAGCACTAACCCAAGGAAACACCCAGAAACCCAGTTAAAAATCAAAGAACTAATTTGCAAGAGGACGTCACAATCTGCATGAAACAAAGGAAACATCTGGAAATGTATCCAGCTGAATCATTTAAGAAACAAGATGAGCAAAAATGCAAAACTGACAGAAAGTTCTAGATGACGCATTCTCAGGATCAAAAATTGCTATGATATATTTCCTAAAACTTACAATTTTCGAAAATAACTACAGGAGTTTAGTAGAAAACAGAAATGAATAAGGCAATAGAGGTATATTTGAGTTTAAACACTAAAGACAGCAGAGAGGAACATAAAGCAATACTATGAAAAGTTAGAGGAACTAAAGGAAATGACATTTAGAGAAATAAAGGAAGCTGAAAATAAGTATCTTAACAAGGGGTTAAACGCCAATAGACTTATTGAATAGAGAAAAAAATTTAAGTCATGGGTCTGGGAAGGTGACTCAAAAGGTAACTGAGCTCCCTGAGGAAGCATGGGAACATGGGTCCAAGTCCCCAGAACACACCTAAGAAATCCAAGTGACCATGTACAAGTCGGTAACTTAGGGGTTATAACAGTAGGATTGATGGTGCTTGCTGGCCATGAAGCTAGCTCTAGGTTCAGCAGGAGACCCTGGCTCAAAGAAATAAGGCAGAGGTGATAGAGGAGGTGATAGAGAGAGTGATAGATACACCTAAAGCACTTTTCTAACCTCTGCATGTGCAAAGACTGCACACACACACACACACACACACACACACACACACACAATGACATATGTATCACACACATACATACTACAAACACGTAAACATAGAAAACAAAATTTAAAAATGTATAAAATGCAAACTAATATTTCCTTAATTCCATACTTCCAAAACTTTCAAAGCATCAGTCATAACACTAAGAGTTAAAATTGTGAAAGTCTAAAAAGAAAACATAGGGAAATGTTTATGGCATTGTATTCATTAGTCATTTAGTGGCTGTGATACTAAAAGCTGATACCAAAGCATAGGAAAAGGACTCTCCCTAACAGTGTACAACTTTTGTGCATTGAAGGACGCTGTCAGCAAAGTGAAGGCACAGCTGATAGAGTGGGAGAAAGTATTACAAATGCTATCTAATCAGGGATTCATATTGACAAGCAGGAACTCAAATACATGTCTGCACCTGTAGGAGACACCAGGAGGGCTTTGTACTCTCACAGATAAGTGCTACAGAACCCAGGAATGTTAAGCTCCCAGGCTTGTCTCTTCAATGAATGGGATGCGGATACGTATTTTCTACCCAGAAAGCTGAGAGTAGATGTTGTTAATAGGTTGGCAATCTGTACTGTCTATAGGGCCAAGAATCTCATGGATTATTGCATTTATCCCAGATGCTTCCTCCCTGCAACTTTATCATTGAACATTGTTTCTCAGTCAATGGAATTCACCCTTAGGGGAAATATCACGTGTACTTTACAGCCTGCTAACCTCTGCCTTATCTGTATGACCAAGACCATACCAGATCCTAGGCCCTTAAGCTATAGAACCCATCTTATATGATAGAGGCTTTATGTGCTCTGAGTTGAGTTTCAATATAGTCATGCCTTAAGTTTATTGTGCACATGGGACTGAGATTATTGTTACCAGGAAACATTTTCTAAAATTGTATTGTATTTAAATATGTCTAAAATAAACTGCTAGGGGTCAGACTCTAGAAGTTTGAACCAATGCTGGTTAGCTATTGAGTCAAATTTAGGTTGTATTATTTTGTTTTCTGTGATTTACTGGTTTCTATTTTGTTGCTTGCTATTTTTAACTTTTAACCACTCTTCCACCTTCTTATAGCCATATAGCTTAATTCAATGCAAAAGTTAAAATCAGGAGTTTAATGAATTTAAATCTATAAACTTTTCTATAACAGTACTTTGTAATTCACTCATATATGATGTTTGCATTTTTCATCACCTCAAACTGTTTTTGATTTTTTCTATGTCTATTGAATTTATAATTAATTACTATAGAGTATAAATCCTATCTATTTAGACATTTCCACATCTTTGTACCTTTGTGGTTTTATGTGTAGCTTGCTTACAAGTTGGAAGAAAAAATATTCAACTACTCATTATTATTAACATATTATAAAAATAAAAGCATGTGACATGGTGATATAATTTATGTTGTTGATTCTGCCATGAACAGTCATAACAGAGTGTGTAAGGTCAAATCTTGTGACAATGGTATTTGTGTTGCGTTTAGGTTTACTAATTTTCCACTATTTATATAATTTGTTTAAACTGAACTTTTCAAATAACCGCATGTAATGTAGATTTCTCTAATTTTCTCCATTTTTTCAATTCTATTAGTATTTGTCTTCTGTATTTTGAAGTCATTTCCTTAAGAACATGGATACTTATAAGAAGTAAACATTTCTCATTATATTAAGCTTATTCAATTTTCTATATTTCTGAAAATAACCTCTACTCAAAAGTCTATTTTTTCTGATAGCAATAATACCACTTTAATTATTTCAAAAAGTTATAATTTACCTACCTTATCTTATTTCTTATTCTCTTAACTTCTATGAATTTAAAAAACTAAAATGAGTTTCCTGTAGACAGCACACAGTTTGTCCATGATTTTTTTCCAAGATGATTATTCTGCTTTATTATTAGGATGCTTAGAACAGAAATAGGTAAAGTTTTCTGCAGAAGGCTATATCATAAATGTTTGCATATTTGCAGCCCAGGGGGTGTCTGTCACAATGAGTCAGTTCGGACAGTGTAGTGTAAAAGCAGCCACCATTGATATACAACAAGCACACATGACTGGACTTGGCTAATGGGCTGTACTTCTCTCACCCCTGGTTTAGATCACTGACGTTTAATGTTATTATTGATATGGTTGGGTTAAAATATTTTGGCTGTTTCCTGTTTATTTCATCTGTTCTTTGTTTCTGCACATACTTTTTTCTCTGCTTCTTTTGGATTGAGTACTGTTCTTCGTTTCTCTTTGTCTTTTCAGTCAGCTTGTAAGAACATACTAGTGTGTTTTCTTCTTCCCCATGGATAACTTCTGGTTTCTAATATATGCATTTAGTTATAGTGACTCACATTAAGCTAATAGTCTCCTACTCTAACTTTAGTGATCTCAAATCACATACCCCCAATGCATTCCTCTGATCCATAGCTGCAATTTTGTGTCATATCTTACATTTTTAAAAACACATAGTATACCTGTTATATATATATATATATATATATATATATATATATATGTATGTATATATATATATATGTATGTATATATATATTGGTTTTTCAAGACAGGGTTTCTCTGTGTAGCCTTGCACCTTTCCTGGAACTTGCTTTGGAGACCAGGCTGGCCTCCAACTCACAGAGATCCTGCCTCTGCTTCCCAAGTGCTGGGATTAAAGGCATGTGCCACCAGCACCCAGCTCAAAATATATATTTTATAGTATTAAATTGACTTCTGTAGTAATAAAGATTGATACTTTGAACTAAGAAAACCTCATAACCATAAATATATTTTCCCCATGCAAATATTTCCCCTTTGCTTAGTGGTGGCTCAAAATTTTGCTTGTACAACGATGATTGATGAGCTGGAGAGATGGCTCAGCAGTTAAGAGTACTTGTTATTAAGAAGACCCAGTTCCCAGCATCTATGTGGTGCCTCACAACCATCGCTAACTTCCAATTTCAGGGAATCTTATACCCTCCTCTAAATGCTGCAGGCACCAAGCAAACATGTAGTGTACATATATACACACAACACCCATACATATAAAATAAACTAAATAAACCTAAAAAAAATATAAATGGCTGCTATCATCAGATATTTAGTAACTTAGGTATAACTAAATGTAAACTTCTATTAAAAGTAGGTTCTTTTAAAGCATCTAATTTAAATGTCTTGTACTTTGTTTTGGTGGTTTTCTCCAAACAAGAGTAAAGTACAACTTGATGGAAAACCTGAGGAAACGTTTTTGGTCACACCCAGATTATACACATGTGCACAATACAGACTTTTCTCCAAGGGAGTCCAGATACATAGGATGAAGAAAGATCCATTTAGATTATAGTCATGAAATCTCAACTAATAATCATAGTAATTAGTATCAAGACAACAGCTGTAATCTGGCCTTTCAGGATTTTCTATGGTTTGGGCACACTCAAATATTCTTCATTGTCCACATTTTTTTTTACTTTATCCAGTAATCAACTGTGACATTTTGGGGCAATCATTTCAAAAGGGTTCCAAAGTGCAAAAAAGTTATCAGCAACCATTGGCAGTTCAGAGTCGTTGGCCATTACCAGGAGGAGAACTATTTCCTTGTGATGAAGACATTCTATAAAAGGTAATTCACCTAGCTTTAACCCTCTTCACGCTTTTTAAACACACAGAACTACATATTCTGGGCCACGTATTTTACTTTCTCAGTACAGTAAGGTTGCTACTCCACAGACGGGTATCTCAGTGGAAACTCACTAGCACACTTCTGCCTCCCTGACTGCCTTTCCTGTCTACTGTCATTTTCAAAAAGTAACTGCTATTTCTTCGTTGACAGTGGCTACATTATCTCAATTAGAAGACATATATGATTTATATCTTGATGATCCATGAGTCCATGTATATCCTCACTAAGTTGTTTTCATCTTATTGTTGTTTTCAGTATCCTGTAGGGAAAGTCCCTTGCCTGCCTTCAAGTTCGTTACACTTTGGTAGCTTTAGGCTTTACTAGTTCAAATAAACCCTTTTTCATGCCTTTATAGGACGCTGCAGACCATATTCTACTGCATATCTCCTGGTGGCTTGTGATCCCTTGCTAAAACCCTATACGGTTTTAGCAGCAGTAGTTTATCAACTGTGAGTAAATCTTTCAAAGAACAGTGTTAGATAATAGTGATAATAAAAACACAAAAAAAATACGCCTTCTCTTATGAAGCTTAGGGCTAGAGTGTACATTGTGCTTTTGTACAAAACAGTAATATCATGCTACTTTTTTAGATAGCCATATTTACTAGCAATTTAAGAAAATATTTTTTGTACTTTTTAATGTCATTTAGCCACTTAGTTGTGGTCACTTTCTACTTAAAAATGCTATTGAGTTCAATTCATTTGTACATATTCATGTTCCTGCCAGGCACTATACTCTTTTGTAAGAATAATTTCTTTTATGTATCCATTTGCTGGTAATGATTTGCAAGAACTTTGTTTTCAAATCTGAGAAATGATTTATGTTTCATAGCTTTTGTAAACTATGCTTGATTGTTATAAAAGTTAGACTAAAAAGAGGTTAGGAACCTGTAAACTGAATACTATAACATAGTGCTGAAAGAAATTGAAGAAGACAAAATATTTTGCATTTACAACATAGTCCCTGTGTATGCATTAAAATGAATACCATTTAAATGTCCACGTTAACCAAAATTATTTGCAAATTTAATGTAGTCATTATCAAAATTCACAGAAATAATCCTAAAATTCTGATGGAGCCACAATTGCCCAAAGTAGTAAATGCCACTTTATTCAATAACAACAAAGCCAAAGATGTTATACCAACTGATATCAAAATACAAGTAATCAATAATAAAAGCAGCTTGATGCAAGCATATGAGCAGATGCACACCTCAATGTAACAGAATACAGCCCCAGATCTACTTACTAGTAGCCCCATATAACTTTGACAAAGGCATCAAGACTATGCAAAGGAGAAAGGACAGTCTCTAGTAAATAGGATTGGAACACCAGATAACCACACACGGAAGCATGAGATTGAATATATCTTCTTCCATACAGAAAACAACCCAAATATAAGATGTAAAGCTATAAAACAAATGATTACAACAGAAAAATGCTTCTTGACATCCATCTAGATTATGATTTCTTGGATATAGCTCCCAACGCATATTGTAACTAAAGTAAAAAATAGACTAATGAGATTCATCAGGCTGAAATGCCATTGTGAAGCCAAGGAAATAATCAACAGAGTAAAAAGCAAGCTTGCATATTCAAGGAAGCATTTCCAAACCATCTACAGATAAGAGTTAATATCCAAAGAAGCAAATGGCTAATGGTAAGAAAACAACTAATTTAAAAAAAAAAAATGGCCAAAGGACCTAAAAATAAAATTCCTCCAGTAAAGACACACAAATAGTCAAGAAAAAAATGTTCGACAGCAACAATCATCAAGAAAGTGCTAATTAAAACCACAAAGACGGCTGGGAATGTAATTCAGTAGCAGGATGCCTTCCTTTCCCTAACATACTTTAGCTTGGTCCTAGAACCTCAAACCTAAAAACAATCAAACAGCAAACATCACAGTAACCGGTTCTACCTGGCTCTGGTTGGGATAGAGATGATCAGTAAAAAAGGTTTTTAAAAGACAAGGTGATAAGCACTGATTAAAATGTGAATGAGGGGGTTCAGTACAATTTGTGGGAATGGAAACTACTAAAGACATTATAGAAAACAGCACTGAGGATCTTCATAAAAAGCTAAAACTAAAACTACCAACAATCCTTCCTCTGAATACATCTACAAAGATAATGAAATTAGTGTTTGTAAGAGAAAATACAGTCACACACTCATGGTAACAGCATTCATAGTCACCAGAAATAGACTCAAACTAAGCATGAGCAAATACAAGAGTAAATAAAAAATATTGTTTCATGTAGCCAACTAGATATCATTCAATGTTTAAAAAGAAGGAAGTCCCATCGTTTGCAGCAACAGAGATGAAACTTAAAAGGACATTATGCTAAATGAAACAAGACAGGCAATATTTCATGATTTCACTTATAGATGGAATCGTTAAAAAGCTATACTAATAGAAACAGAGACTACAAAAGTGTGGTTAACATTGATTAGAAGGGGACAGTGGGGTTTAGGAAATGTCTGACAAAAGATAAAAGACTTCATTTAGACAGAAGGAATAAGAAGTTGGAAGATATTGCTGACTAATAATAATAATTGCTAATAATCATCTATTTGTATACTTGAAAATTGCTGAGTGGCTTTTAAATATTCTCAGTACAGAGGAAAAGTTTAGCATAGGAAATAATCAATATGTAGATTTCTTTGACTTAACCATTTAATGAACTATGATACGTGAAAACATCAGGTTCCTGCATGCACTATGTATTTACTGTTTAATTGCCTATGATTTCTAGTTTCATTCTGTTATTATCTGACAAAATGTGATAAACTTTTGCATTATTTTGCAGCAATCAAGTCAGCCTTCATGGGGTAAAATATGTTCTGCTTTGGCACAGTTCCATAATGTAATAAACAAATATATTTGTTATAAATTAATGAGATAAATTGTTGTGCATGACTAGTAGGGCCATTTTGATTTCTCATGTAAATTAATTCCATTGTTTCTTTGTTAATTTTTGTTACAGTGATTGAGATAGTAAAACTATTGGCAAGAGTGGGTATAAAAATCCCCTGCAATGATTGTTTTGGATACTGTTTGGTTTTTATGTCCAGTACTTCTTGTTTTATAAAATGACCTTCTTCAACTTTGTGTGTCCATGTGTGTGGGGGTGGGGGTGGTGTGTGTTTGTGTGGTGTGCATATGTGTCTATGTGTGTGTATGCATGTATGTGTGTAGGTGCACAGTTGCTAATAACTTTTTGATGAGCTGTTCTTTTTTATGATGTAGTGATATTCTTTGTCTCTTCTGACTATACAGAAGTCTATTTTAACTAATATAAATAAATTTCCTCCTAGATTACTTTTGAATTTTGTTATCTTGGTATAGAATTTTACACTTCTACTTTTTGTGTGTGTACATCACTGCCAGTTAGGAGGGAGAGAGAGAGAGAGAGAGAGAGAGAGAGAGAGAGAGAGAGAGAGAGAGAGAGAGAGAGAGAGAGACAGAGAGACAGAGAGACAGAGAGAGACAGAGAGTCTTTTAATTGAATAGAATCTATTCTTGAAAGATACTTTATCATGTCTTCAATTTAGTTGTTTTTTCTTTTGGTTGCTTTTTTTTTTCACATTCATTTTTTTTGCCTTCAATTGTATTAGAGTTTTGATGATTGACTTAGGCATGCTTTATTCCTTCCAAGCTTTAATTTGCTTGTATAATCCTCTGGAGGGATATTTTTTTCTTTTAGTTTATAAATATCTTAAAAGAGAACTTTTCTCTTTCTGAAGGGTAACTTTGCTGAGTTACCAGTTACTTTCCTTCTGTGTTTGAAATACATCATTCTAAACCTACTTGCCTTTAGAGTTTCTGCTCAGGAATCTGCTTAATCTGATAGGTTTGCTTTGAAATTTTGCTTTGAAATTCTGCCTTGGCTTCATACACTTTTTCTTTGTATTTTGGTAGCTTTACTATGGCCTACTATAGTAATATTTTTTTCTCTTGTGGTCACATTTATTAGAGTTCTAAATGTCCCCGTACTTGAATAACCATATTTTCCCCAAATTTTGGAAATTGTTTGCTATTATTTCACTGAATTGCTTTTCTATACTTTTAAGGATTTTTCCTGCTTTTTTTTAAACCAATTTTAATTTTCCATTAGTTTGTCCTCTTAAACTTCCTGTACGCTCTATTTATTCTTACTTTATCCTTAGTTCTTTCTGAACATGATAACTCATCAACTTTTTCTTCAGGCTTTAATATACTTAAGACCTTCTACCAAAGTTTGAATTTTACATCTGAAACTTTAATTTCTAAGATTTGCACGTGCCTCATTTTCAGACTCTATATCTGTATTGAAATATGCTGAGACCTGTTAATCTGGTGAAATAGGCAGCTTTTATACACGAAAGTTAGAGCCTTCTGACAGAACCATCTTCTCCTAATGATGTACCCCTAGGCTATCAGTTTGGTTTTCAAGGAGCAATTTAATTCCAAATTGAACTAGTAGTGCAAATTCCCTGTATTTTATCTGCCTTTAATTCATGGGTATTAGCACAATATGTACTCTGCCAGACTCTAACCAACTTCTTCTGAGGCTTTCACATGTGTGAAATCTCTCTGGTAATTCAGGAAGGTGTGTTCTATCGTGGAATATGTGGTGTTTCAAATTCAGTGACTGCTTTTCCATTTCTGTCAACAATGTATTCCTTGAATGTGTCTGGGGTGATCTATGTTTATGTTCCTTGTAGACATAACATCCACAATTCCATCATTTCTCTCTGCTATTGATATGGGAGTGAACGCTCATGATCAAAACATGGTCTTCCCCAGCTCCTCATGCCTGTTTGGGACTGGGTCCTCAGGGAAGGACATTTATCACCTCTGGAAGTTGAAATATTCACCAGTGGTTGAGCAGAGTTGGACTGTTGCTGTAGTAATGTGTAGTATCTTGCAGCTGAGATACATTTATAACTCAGTAGCAAAGATTTTGTCCAATAAGCTAGAGATGCGAAACTTCATTCCGAGTTCACTCACAGTGAAAAAGAGAAAAGCACATAAGCAATTGCATTTGTGTTGCACTTTTCTCTGTCTTGCCTTCATGATAATCTGTGTCGTTTAACCATCCTGTAACTTTTTTATTAGTTCTCAGAATTTTTTTCTTCCTTTTCTTCCTTCCTCTCCTTAAAAAATAGTTTATCCTGTGTTGCCTTGCCTCTTCTGCTCTTAAGGCCTGAAAAATATCATTCAATCCTTCATCCTGTCTGAAAGACAAAATCTCCCATTCATATGCATAAATCAGGTACAGCAAGTAGTCAGAAGATTCAGGACATTATGAACAGAAAAAAAATAAAATAAGGAATGAGATGGGCCACAGAGATGGCTCAGAGGGTAAAGACACTTATCGCAAAATGTAGTGACCTGAGTTCAATCCCAAGGACCTATATGGCAAAAGGAGAGAACAATCCCCACAGGTTGTCCTCTGACTTCCACACAAATGCCTGGGCCCACATAAATAAAAAACCCTACACATATGAAAATATACCCACAAAATAAGAAAATACAATATTAAAGAAGGAATGAATGACAGTGTTTGGGTAGTTACATATTACTAGGAGATAAAACAAACCTTTACAGAATACCCCTAGGTTGAAGGTATTTTCCCATTAAAGAAATAAGTACAACTTCAGGTTCATCCTATAGTTAGTTGGGTTTTGTCATCATTGCCAAGGATATGACTGCAGCTCACCAGAGGGGAAGAAGTCCTAAATTATTTCTAGGTCAAAGAATTTCTCTACAGTTGGTACCGAGGTTCTCAGGAGATGAGTTTGGTGGTTATAGAAATGAAACCCCAAGATGACATATAAGAACTCTCCACAATAGAGCACAAGAAGGCTGTGTTTGGTGGGCAGAAAAGTGCTTTCTATGACACTGAAGAAATCTACTGCGAACTTGCAGGATAAGCAGGTAGCTCACACGTTCTGGGAAACTGTCAAGGGGGCCTAGGTTACTAGGAAACTGGTTGTGTAGACCTTGCTGAACAAGAATAAACCAACTGATTGCATACAGAATTCAATGGGAGTTGGACATGGAGGAAACCATGAAATATACTGAGATATATTGCTTTGGGGAAAAGTCGCTGCATTTTCTCAAAGAAATTAAGTAGAAATCACCATCATCGTGTGACAGGATATGCTAATCATCCAGAGGAAAGCCTGTGAGAGATTTCTGGGAAAATGAGAACGGCTACTTGGCTACTGACCCTCCCCAAAGACAAGCAGGACTATATACCAACTTGAGAAGAGCACGCACACTCATCCAGGGTTGTCCCTCGTGGGACCAGGCATCCTATCCTAGCTTCCAACAAGAGAACAGGATGAATCTCTGCAGAGTCAGTTCAGAAGTCCATCCTCCAACAGCATCCCTCCAGTGCCCTCTACTGTTGTCAAACTTTAAACCATCCCAATGCCACAACAATAGTTAAGTCGGGGAATTACATTCAAGACGTAAGTAAAACACTAATAAACAAATTTTCTTGGCCTTAATCCCAGGAGTTAAGATCGAATCAATACCAATTTTCACTTCCCTGAGTCTGTCTGTTGGTACCAGTTTTTTTGAACCAATTCTGTATCAAATTAAGATCCATTCAGGAAATGAAAGCAACGCAGTGATATGGATGTGGGAGAATTGTGAACTCTTTTTTATGAACTCCAATGAATTGACTACTAAAGGGGAAAAAATAGTACCAAAGAACAGATAAATCACTGGTGAGAAGGAATACCCCAGTGAGGCATTGGCTTTGTAAGGGATAAAGCATCCCCAGGCTGAATTGGAAACTCCAAACAAGGAAGTTTGTGTATGGATTGGTCTGGCATCTCCATGTGAAATCTCCATACAAGAGCCTGTTAGTTATCTGGCTCTGCCCTTCCTGCTACCACTGGAGGTAACCTTCTCCTACAACAGTGACTCTTTACTCCAGTCCTAAAGGAGGCAGAACTATCAGCTCTTTCTTTGTTGGTGTGTGGTTGAGTGACACAGGAAAGGATGGTTTGGGGCTTCTGTTTCCTTCAACTATGATTATTTTAAAGGGAAACGTCCCTGTGGTTCTGGACTTTACCCCAGTTTATCTTTTGAGCACTCAATATAGTTTGTGAAGGATAAAAAGGAGGGAGAGAGAGAAAGAGGGAGGGAGAGGAAGAGGGAGGGAGAGAGAGTTCCCCTCTTGGCGTTCTCAGCAGTCTTTGCTTTTTCCTGGATTTGAGTTGACTTATTTTATTATTACCTCAACTCTGATAAACTCAAAAGAAACTCTGAACTTACACTGATGCTAGGCATGTTGTGGCACCAAGACCTGTGCTCCTCCCTTTTTACTTTGTAAGAGGATACAAAGAAAGGATCCTGTAAATAGATGCTCAAACCCGGAGATTGCACATGTGGAAAAAGATGAAACTTAGTTCATGTGAGAAGTTTTTAAAATATAATTTTTATTTATTCCTTGAGAGTTTCATTGGTACATACAACTCTCCAACTCCTGCCACATCTAACTCAGTGGGTGAGAAAAAAGAAGAGTATATTAATTGTGAGGGTATAGTTGTGAGAGAAAAGCTTTTTGATCCTCATGACTTCCCTCACTTGGGTATCGGACAATTATCTGCTACTCAGATTAGAACATGCTCTTTCATGTGTAATTCACTAGGTTACTTTTAAAAGAGATGTGCTCTGCAAGAGCAATGTGGCTACTATGGGACTCTCATTTCTGAAACGTTTTGTTTCAATTGTGCATCTATAAAACTCCCTTTAATTTTTTCTAGTTTATTCACTATCAATTTGCTGTTACCTTTTAACACCTTTTGAATGAATTCATACTGAGGTATATGCACTTCATTCCCAAAGTCACTATTATAATGTGTCTGGAAACTCTGAGGATCAGCCTCTAAGGTTGTTTCACTTAACTTTCTCTTCCCTTTTCTCCGCTATCTGAGCCCATCCAGGCTCAAGCTCTATGTATCCCTAGCATGCTGATAGCTCTTTCCTCCTGAGAAGCTGAACATTACCTCTCTGCTCTGTGGTGATATATTGTGTACCCTAACAAACTTGCTTGAGGATCCAAGGACAGAGCCAGCCACTAGATTAGGCAGTGGAGGCACACACCTTTAATCCCAGCACTTGATCTCATGCCTTTGCTTGGGAAGCACACATGCCTTCAATCCCAGGAAGTAATATGGCATGGCAGAGAAAGGTATATAAGGTGTGAGGAAACAGGAACTCACTCTCTTCAGGCTGAAGTTTTTGGGAGGTAAGAACTAGGGGCTGGCTGTTCTGCTTCTCTGATCTTTCAGCTTCACTGTGATATTTGGTTCTGGGTTTTTTATTAAAAGACCATCTAAGATTTGAACAACACTGTTCATCATTTGTTTTCCATTTAATTTCATATAGTTTTCCCTCCTTATTATTTCAGAACCTGACTTTTAGGTAGCATTTTTGTGATAGATTTCCTAAACATCTGACGTTTTCTGTACTTTTAGGAATAGCAATGGCAGTATTGATTTGTTTATTAATCTTCCTTTTCAGTGGAGTTTATGGAACATATGAGCAAGGGTTGTGTGTGTCTCTTGTTTTCTGCTATTATTTTGTTGCCTAAATTATCTAGAACTCTAGAACTTAGCGGTCTTCTAGAGCTTAAGCACTAACAAATTAATTCTTTTCCAAATATCCAGATTATTCCCACCTATTGTCTATTTCCTGTTTTCAGTGTGTGTAGACTTCCTGTTTTTACTTATTTGAAGTGACATTTAAATTGTTGTCACATTCTATATTCGTGGCCAGGGCAGTGAATTCTACATGGTTATTTTGCTAAGTCTCATGAAAATAAGGACTAAACAATGTTTGCTAAACCATAGTGTTTTAACTGGGGTCATCCTTATGGATTCCTGGGAATTTTCCTAGCACCAGGTTTCTTCCTAACCCCATAATGGCTTCGTCTACCAAGATAGGTCTTTCCTTGCTGTCCCTCCCCCAACTAGACCATCCCTTTCCTTCAAGTTCCCTTTCCATCTCCCCTTTCACCCCCTACCTTCTCCCCCATAAACACTCCAATTTACTCAGGAGATCTTATCAATTTCTCTTTCCTAGGGGTATCTATGCATGTCTCTCTTAGAGTCCTTGTCACCTAGCTTCTCTGGGGTTGTGGATTGTAGCCTGGTTATCCTTTGCTTTATCACTACCCAAATTAGAACCTTCATCTAGTAATGGATGGAAGCAGATGCAGAGATCCACAGCTAAGCACTGGGTGGATCTCCTGGAGTCCAGTCGAAGAGAGGGAGGAGGGATTATATGAGCAAATGGGTCAAGATGATGATGGGGAAATCCACAGAGTTGGAGCTCACTGACTCTGGACTGAAAGCAGGGGAACCTCCATGGTACCAAACTAGGCCCTCTGAATGTGAGTGGCAGATGTGTGGTTTGTGCAGTATATGGGGTCACTGGCAGCAGGACCAGGATTTATCCCTGGTACATGAACTGGCTTTTTGGAGCTCATTCCCTGTGGAGGTAAATCTTGTTTGATACACGGGGGAGAGGCTTGGTCCTGCCTCAACTTGATATGCCAGACTTTGTTGATTCCCCATGGGAGGCCTCACCATCTCTGAGGAGTAGATGGAGTTGGGAGTGAGTGGGAGGAGTGGAGAGAGGGGCAACTTTAAAAAAAAAACTTTTAAATTAAAAAAAAATGGTGTATTGACATAATAGTTCAGCAAGTTGAAGTACTTGCCACCAAGACTGATAAACTGATTTCAATGCACAGGACCCACAAGGTAGAAAGGAAGAACGAACTTCCAAATGTTTTTCTCTGACTGCCACACACAGGCCTTGACATGAGGATATACAGAAACATATGTATGCAAAATACACACAGACACACAGACACACACTCACACACTTAAAATAAGTGTAATAAAAACATATACATTATATTACATGATGAATAAAGATGTAATTTGAATGAGAAATAAGTTAGAAAATAGTGTCAAAGGGATTCTACAGAAAAATATAAAGCTCCAGAGAAAAAGTAATGACCAATGTATACAAAAATAAGCTTTCAGAAGACAAAAAGGCGAATTTCAAGTTTTAATTGTAAGTCAAATTTAGAGCGAGCAGAGGAATTGATGATAAAATCTTGATAATTGGATGAAAACCAGAAGATATTTGCTATCAAGATACAGGACAAAAAGTGTGGTATACACATTAGCCACATACTATTTGTTCACAGGAATCATGCCCAGATTTTGAAAGACTTTCCAAGATAGGCTAAACAAATCTCATTTTCTGTTTACTTCACATATCCTAGAATAATGTTTGAAATTCATCTGATATGGTGAGATGACTTTGTGAAGAAAGACTTGACAGGACCAGGAAAGGAGTTTAGAGGACCTTGCCTCCTGTATTTAAAAATTTAAGAACACATAGATTATTTCATATACATTTCAACCAAGAAATCATAATTCATTACTCACAATTAACCAAGAATCATGCTGTATATTGACATTCCAAGATAGTATTTTATAACAAGACTTTCTCTGTCCCACCAGCCAGGTCCCAAATAATGACACAAAGACTTATTATTAATCATGAAAGCTCGACCTTTAGCTTAGGTTTGTTTCAACTAGCTCTTATAACTTAAATCAACTCACTTATATTAATCTACATTCTGCCACATATTTCCCATCCTATTTCTTCTGTTTCTCCTGGTATCTCTCTCCTGCCTCTAGTTCCCTCTCCTTCCTCTATCTCTCCCAGAAGTCCTGCCTGTATCTCCTGCCTAGCTATTGGCCATTCAGCTTTTTATTAAACCAATCACAGTAACATATCTCTATACCGTGTAATCAAATACCTCCCAAAAGTATTTGATGGCAAAGTAGCTTAAATTTTCTTTTTCTTATTTCATTTAACTTTTAATATATGGAGAACAAAATTTTGTCATGTGATTAGATTCTGTATACTAAAGAAGTGAATTTTTATACTCAGATGTTTTTTCTATTTTCCCCTTTTATTGAAAATAGATTCTTTTCTCATACAATATATCCTGGTTACAGTTCCCCTCCCTCTACTCCTTGCAGTTCCTCCCCATTCCACCCCAATCTAGATCTACCCCCTGTCTGGTTTTCATTAGAAAAGAACAGACTTCTATGAGATAAAGATGAAACATCATAAAATAACTAAGATAAAACAAAAGCCAACACATCAAAGTTGGACAAGGCAGACCAGTAGAAGGAAAAGAGCCCAAGAGAAGGCACAAAAATCAAAGACCTACTCATTCATATATTGCATATTTTACATTTAAATATATTAAATCATACATAAAATATACAAACTATATGTGAACTTTAACTTTCTCATTTGTAAATTTTAGAAAAACCATAGTGATCTAAAAGCTACTTTGTACAGTATTGTGATTTCCAGGCAAACTAGAAGAGGCCATGTTAAATTTCAGTTTCATAGAAACAAAAAATTAATAAATGGAGGCAGAATGACATAAATATGTACTTGTTCCTTTATATTTAAACTAGCTTGGCTAGTTACCTTGATTTTCCTTCTTCATTTTTTACAATTAAATATTATAACATCATAAAAATTATATGAGTGCTCACAGAAAATTTCAAGTTGCATATTGTAAAGAAATATTAAAACAAATCTATAATAAACATAATTATGAATATAAATATACATATATAATTTAAATCAAATTTTCTTTCCTGGGCTGACAATGCTCCCTCTAAGGCCCAAAGGTCATCTAATTAAAAAGGCCATCTAACTAAAAAGATTACTTCAAGTAATCTTTTGAGTTGTTGGTCAGGTTTGTCCAAAGGACTCCCAAATATTACAGGTTATTGATGGGGCTATTGCTCTTGGTTACCCACTAGAGACGGAAGAAAGAGATGGAATACAATTTTTGACTATACTCTGAAATCTCTGAGTGATTTGGTAGCCTGGATATATGAAAATGTGTAGTGAAGTGGAAAAACTTTACAGGATAATTTGTCTAGCCAACAGTAGGTTGCAAGTTATGTCTCTATGAATTACAATTTTAGAAAATTCATTGAATTGTCTTTTAAAATAGTTTCTACTTTTTTATCTAAAATTACTAGATGCTTACAGCATAGCTTGAGAAAGATTCTCAAGGTGGACCACTTCAATTTCTTTTCTTATCTTAATATTGTTGGTGATATTTTACTGACAAAGGTATTATTTTTAGAAACAAAAGCTAAGATGGATGCTTTCACCAAGAGAAAAAATAACAAGGATCAGAACATTTACCTATGTAAATGATATTTGTCAAATAAAATGTGAGAATATGCCAGCATCTATTTTTTTTTCTGGTTTTTCGAGACAGGGTTTTTCTGCATAGTTTTTGGTGCCTGTCCTGGATCTCACTCTGTAGACCAGGCTGGCCTCAAACTCACAGAGATCTGCCTGGATCTGCCTCCTAAGTGCTGGGATTCTGCCACCCAGAATTCTATTTCCTTTTTCATTCAATTATTTTATGAATTATCTGTAAACATGATTCCCACAGAAACCTCCAGCACTATGAAAGCTAGACAGTAGAGATGAAGCTTCCAGGTCAGTATCAGCTTGATTTACATTCTTCAATTCACATGCTTTTTGCTAGTACTATATATTCTGATGACTAGATAGTTTTGCTGGTTCTAATAGTTTGCATTAACAGTTGTGGTCTTTCAGAATTTGGAATATGAAGGATAACTCACACCAAAGACCATTCAAAAACAGATAGAGAATAGAATAAAGAGCCTCAATTAAACAAACAAACACACACACACACACACACACACACATTTATGTGAATTCACTTGCAATAAAAGTACCAATAACACATGGTAGAGAAAAGATAGCCTCATCAATATATAGAGTTATGAAAACTGGCAATGCACTGGTAGAAAAATAATATGGTAACTCTGTACAAATCATGTACAAAAATTAACTCAACTATATTAAAGAAAACACAGATCTTAACTTTACACAAATAATGAAAGAAAATAGAAGAGTTTAGAGATTACATTGGTTTGATTATATTATTGGAATTGATAGCTATGTATAAATATGTTCGTTAAAATGATTTAATTATACCAAATTTTATTAATAATTGTAGGAGTAGATTGTACTGCATAAATTTATATAAAGCTCCAAGTTGCTTACTTAAATTTTTGAAATTTATAAAGTATATGAATTAAGAAAAAGTCTTTGAGATTCAATAAGAAATTGACACCTGTGGTCATTTAGCTATAGAGTAATAATTTTATGTGATAGTAAACCACAGTTCTCTCAGAATTCTCAATATTATTGTTAATTGATACTTACATTTAACACAAGAACAACAATTGATCTCCTTGATTTTTCTCTTTATTGAGATCTTTTGTTTGCCTGGTGGACTTAATTTTCAATGCTGTTATGGTAAGTGTAAATTTTATATTTTCTTACACTCTTGTAAGATAGAAACTTATCTTGCATAAGAATTCTTTTGTACCCTCATAGAAAAAGAGATAGCCTTGTCTAGAAATAGAACATCTACTATAAGAATATTGGAGTCTGAGAACATAGAGAAAGCCAACTATTAATCATCTGGATAGTTCATCCCCACTGTCTAGCTTTCATAGTGCTGAAAGATGCTATGCACACTACAGAGGGAGAAAAGTAAGAATCACTGTCTCTCAGATGTGAATCCTGCAAACTTCAAAAGACAACTGCCATAACAAGATTATACTCACTGGTACAGTAGTGGCATGAATGTTGTTGGAGTAACCAATTCACTTTTTACTTGGATCTAATGCCAGTTCCATTGGCTAGAAATTATATCTGACATTGTTTAAGGGATCAAGAACCTGTGGTTAGATTGGTCAGAGAACACAGTACTACTATTCCACTAAATAGACATAGCATTAAAATAACCTCTAATGAGTTATTGCTACACCTGTAGATCAGTATATCTTAACCCTTATCAGAGAATTTTTTTCTTGCAGTTGATGGCCACATGCAGAGAGTAAGAGACTGTAAAGTGCTAGACTCTAAATGGAAGGTACATATTACACTCTTTTCCCTTTAGGCCCAGAAATCTTGGCAGACAGGGGAGCATTATCAGAGCCAGAGGTGATGAATAAATTCAAGGAAACAGCGTTTCCTTGACAAAGCAAAGCAGTTGTACATATTAATTCACAGTGATTGTGACAGCATGCAAAACGTCTGGGCAAACAAGTCTGACAAAGTTCTAGAAAGGTGGTGCAGAAGTGGACACAAAATCTTACCACTAGCTGAGGAACTATTAGCATTTTATAGCTGGAGGTGGGATTTCTTTAATGGTGGGATGCCTGTAGTTCCAACACACTCTGATGCACGCCCCACTCCCAAGAGTAGTTAGGCAGTACAGATTGGACTCAGTGAAAAAGGGAGAAAAGGGAGGGAAAACCTCAAAGTTGGGAGGGTAGGGAAGTGGAGGACAGAAAGGGTGGATCTGAAAAGGAGTTGAAGTAGGGTTGATTGTGTTCAAAATTTATTATAGGAAATTCTCAAAGTATAATCGCAAATGTTATTTTTAGAAATTAGTATAAGTAATAATGCCAGAAAAGAAGATATGGAAATTAAATACAAGGATGAATTTGAAGAAAAAGAAGATAGAAATGATCATATGAAAAAAATACAGCAAAGAAGAAAACCAATCAACAAAGGGCAATGGAAATAAGAATTATATAAGAGAAAAAAAGATGAGAATAAAGAAATAAGAAACTAAAAAACTGTTGCAGTTGGAAAAGGAAGATAATTGAAAAGGGGTGAGCAGAAAGGAGAAGAAGATACTACATAATTAAATATTAAAAACTGAGTGTTACTGCTCCTGCCTGTGATTCAAAAATTTGACAGACTGAGGCACAAGAACCACAAGCCCCAGGCTAGACTGATCTTGTGGTGGGAACCAAACTTTAGAAAGAAAATAGGAAAAGAAAGAAGATAAAGAAATTAGAAATTAAAAAAGAAGAGAAATGAGAGTGAAATAAGAGAGCAGAAAAATTACAGTAAAATTAGAATGAAAACTTAGATGTAATTGTTTAAAGCAATCTGGTCTGCTCAAAATACTATAAGAAATGGACGGTTCAATTACTAATCACTGTCCTACACTTCAGGATGGAGCTGAATGAGTGTCAAGCTTTCTACCACCCTGCCAGCTAGTCTGAAGTCCCCAAGAATGATCAAATCTCTGGTCTTAGGTGTGGACACATTATGACGTTGCAGCAATCTACACCAAAGCTTGTGTGGCCCATCCTCCTAATTTCTCTGTTTTTTGTAATTTCGCATCAGTAAGTAACTATTTACAGTCACTTGTTTCCCATGCTGGAGTTCTTGTAACCAGCTTTTCTAATTAATGGCCATGGAAGAGAATAAACCACTCCCCTTCCTACATCTCTGACCTACTTCTCATGACCTAACAATTGGCATATCTCTCCAGGCTAACATTTATAGGATCATAGGATCAGTTCATGATCTTTGCTTAGAGGACCTGGATCCAGGTCAACAGAGAGATTTTTAAGGGTCAAGCCAAAGGCTCAGATGAATCATTTCAAAATGTCATCCCATTCCATCAGTGCAACCAAATACAAGAGAAGAAGAGGGAGTGTGGCTTGTGCCAGCATGCTAGAGACTCCAACTCCATGTCTGGTGAGATCGTGGTTCTGTTTAGGGTTGGGAGGCTGCCAATGTTGTTGTTTCAGCCTTTCGCTATTTCTTTCAGCTCAGCCACAGTTTATACCCAGTTGCTTTCAGGTATATCGGGTGCTGAAGCTCTTTCTGTCCCTCAATTCTCTTCTATAAACTGCCTCGTTTTCTGTGTTTGTTTCCATGAGTATTTGCTGAATTCTAAAACTCCGGTGCCTTCCCACTGTAAAAACACCTGGAGCTGTGAGAAATAATAATAAAATTATTATTATTGTTGTTGTTATTATATATAACAATTATCATATTTACAATAACATTATTTAGAGGATTAAATTAGTAAGCAGTTTCTCTTTGAGCAACTATAAACATACTAACAAATTAATAGCATGTTCTCTCTCCAAACATACATCAACTTCAGGGAAAAAAATAGCACTATTCTTACTATGGACAACTTTCAGAAAATAGGATTGGCTTATAAATTGCTGAAGGGGAAAAATCAGCCTCAAACTTTTATCAAGTATCCTGAACTTGGAAAATTTATTCCCTCTATTTCACTTTTGTTCCCCACATCCATGGTCATCATTTGTGCTTCATGTTTCATTCCACATGAAATTCATGTAAGGAGATTACGAGGCATATCTATGATTCACATGGACTTTAAAAGATAACACATGAAACAATGACCTGACCTACAGGCTTCCAGAATGTAAACTATCTGAGCCTTATCATCATCATGTCTAATTTGTTTATTCCAATCGGGATTTTATTAGAAAATTTGCATAAGGAATTGATCATGTGCTTTTTAACATCTGGCAATTCACTGATATTACCCCTCACCTGACGTACTTAACTCACTGTTCACTACTAAAAATGGAAGAAAAAAAGTCTGAGTTTATAATCTCTAGTTATGATGATGCTCAATTCTAGTCATTATGAATATATCTTCATTTGGTGTCTACAAACATAGTAATTCATTATACATGTGACTGTCAATATGTGGGAATTTTTAAAAGATTTACCAAGCAATTAAAAATCATAGTAGTGAATTCATCCTCTAAATAATTATCATGTTGTTCAACAAAGTCTCTAAATTTCCTATGCTATTCTCATGAAGACTTTTTAATCAAAATATACATATTTCAAGACAAGCACAGAATAAGAATCTCTAATTGGTTTCTTGGACAGTTTGCTCTTAATTTTAAAGAGAACTTGTTCCATTTAATACTACGACAAAGTATTTATTGCACAGATTTGTTTTAATTTTTCATGAAAGGAACCTGTACTCCTGGTTTATTAAATAATAAATCCTTAGGATTTTCATCTATGTTGTGGAGATTTGCTTTTGCAATAGGTTCATTTAATAAGTGTATTTGTGAATGTCCTTCAATGGGTGAAGTCTCTACAGTACAGAACAGGACAAAGAGGGTTTGTATTTGTGGAAACCCTATGGATTTTGGCTTCTTTAGCATCCCGTAGTTTCCAAGAAGTCTTGCCCTTCTTTCTCATTGATGCTTTTATTCATCAATCTGTTCCGGGAACAAAAGAAATAAAAAAGCATTAGATGAATGGACATACAAGTGAGACAGAAATGGTAAAATACAGAAGTAAAGATTATTTGTACTACACAAGCTACACATCTCTCAAATATTCATTCAGACTTCCCAACATATTGTTAAAGAAATAGTCTTGAATTAACATGACCATTTTAAAGATGGCCAAGTAAAACTCTAAGTTCTCTTGTAACTCACACAACTGACACAGTTACTCAAAAACAGAGTTTTTAATTAAAAAAATCAAAATCTTTACACCTTAATTCCATACTCATTTTTAGCATATCAGAAAAGTATTACTTTCCCTGAATAATGCCCACTTTATGAAAGAAGATGTATGAAACATGAAATACTCATTTCATCTTGATCTGAAAACTTTGGTCTGAAGATTAAAAGAGCATAATGGACATCTGGCATGTCAGTAGATCTATGCCAGTCATTAATTACGTCAGCAGCTGGGACTTGGGTATACAACGATGAGATGAACTTAACTGAAAACAAGTTGGTCATGTGGAGATGACACTTAAGGTGGTATATATAGTATGCTTTGTTTTAAGAAAGCAACATCCTACTGATACCGAGTAAATATGTATGTGAATACTGTAATGGTTAGCTTTAAATTTTAATTTGACACAGCCAACGGTCACCAGAGAATAGAATCTCAGCTGAGGAATTACCCAGATCAGATCAGACATGTCTTTGACGGGGGGGGGGGGGGGGGGGGAAGGGGGGGTAATTGGTTGTTGTAGAGTGGCCAGCCCACTCTGGGCAGCATCATTCCTGGGCAGGGAGTGAGTCCTGGACTGTATAAGAAATACAGCTGAATATAAGCCCAAGAGCAACCCAGTAAACAGTAATCTTTCCTAACTTCTGGTTCAGGTGTCTTGCTTGAGTTCAGGCCTTGAACTCCCTCAATCATGGACTATAATCTGGAAATCTAAGACAAGCCTGTTCTTCACCTACATGGCTAAACACATTAGTCAATGTGTTTTATCTCAATGAGTTAAATGTTTCATTGCATCTTCATTTGTGTTCCCAAAAAGGCATCAAAGTCTAATTCAATTAAATATAGACTTAAAATATTGTCTGGGTATGAAACTTTTTAATAATTTACTTAAGCTCTCATATATATATTAATATATATATATATATATTAATCATAAAAGTACTGCAGACCTTAGGAGGTATCAGTACTAATTACATGGGAAAATACAAATGAAATTCTTCTAAAAGGCTTTGTAATTTTCCATGTTGATGAAATAGGAAAGAGTTAACAGAATGTTTATTATATTCATTGCTGTTTACCACGTCAATGATTGATGTTTCAGGAAAAGATAGATTATTTCATCAAAATCTTCTGGTAAATATTACATGCATAGTCTCATATCTATGACCATCACCATCAAAACATAGTGTTAAAAGCTTTAAGGGTCTAAAAATTATAAAAGCAATCATTTAAATTTAAGTATAAATAACATGGCTATTACTTTATTGGTTACTGCTATGTCACAGATACTTGGGAAGATTTAAATTTGATTTTGCAACTACAGTGATAGTGTTTAATATATAACATTAAAGACAACTAGGAAAAGCAGAAATAAAACAATATTTGGCTTCAAATGACTTGGGCTCCAACTCTAGTTCTTTCTAACACTCTCTCATTGTGTATTTTCATATATACACTTCTGATTTTATATAATATATATAAATATCTGAATAGAAAAATGATAGATATGAAAAACCTATTCAATTTTCTAGCATGCAATATAGAAATTATTTATTCCAAGTCATAGATTATATGAAATTATAGACAAATAAATACTTTTTCAATGGCAAACATATCAAGATACTAGGGGATTTGATATTTAAATACATACATATATATTAAAATAATTTTTGTAAAAGCAAATCACAGTTGTGTATCACATAATAAATATTCATATGTTACTAAACATAATATTAACAAAATTAACCAAAATATTCTTGTTGTAGAATATTATTTTAAGATGAGTTGCATTCTTTTATGTTGCATTTGTTTAACTCTGTGAAGCTGTGTTACTGTGCCTGTCTAAAACACCTGATAGTCTAATAAAGAGCTGAATGGCCAACAGTTAGGCAGGAGAAACGATAGGCAGGGCTGGCAGGCAGAGAGAATAAGTAGAAGGAGAAATCTGGGAGGAAAAAGAAGAAAGAGCAAGAGAACAAGGAGAGGATGATGCTAGGGGCCAGCCACCCAGCCACACAACCAGCCACAGTGTAAGAGTGAAAGTAAGATATATAGAAGCAAGAAAAGCAAAACACCCAGAGGCAAAAGGTAGAGCATCCCCAAAATAGTAAAAACAACAAACAACATATCCTAGTCTGAACCTTATCAAATTAGATTATATAAATCTACCATATAATTCCAAAGCATTTCAAAACTATACACCCTACATTCCCACAAAAAAATACCATCATAAAAGCTCACCTTTTCTCCAAATCCTTGATAGTGTCAGAAAGTGGAAGATTGAAAGTCTCTGGCAGAAAGTAGATGTTGATTGATGCCACTATGGGTATGATCCCACAGAGAATCATAGGAAGGTGTACAAAATACTTTCTAGTAACAAGTACTAGTGCAGATACGAATGCTCCTATTCGGGAAGCAGTGTAATAAACACCACCTACAGTTGACCTTAAAAAGTAGACCAGAAATGAAAACCTGAATCTATAAGCTTGGTCTCAATTTTACCATTTTCACCACAGATGTGCAAAATCACCCTTGGTCAATGTGGATTTTCCCATAATTCAGTACTATTAATGTTGTGTATATATCATATATATCCCAATGCCTTCTAGAGTCCCATACAAAGCATGATTTCCATACGGACACAGATTTCTGCTTTTCTTAGACATGCTATAAGGTGTTTAAAGTATTAGTTTTTGTTGTCCACAGAGTACACAGCCTATTGTGATTTTTAGTTTTCACATCTTTAAAATAGACAAAACAGATACTGTATCAATGTTCATGGAGTCCAATATTAGGGTTATTTGATAATATGAGATGAATTAAATTTAAAATAAGAATAATATTTTAATGTATAGTATCTGATATTTATTTACTTCTTTATTTACACTTTAAAACATTCTGAAGTCTATTTTACACTTAAATTTAGAGAACTGACCTTACTTTCTTCCTTCTTTTTCTTTTCAGGTAAATCTTGACCTGGTATATGGACTTCCATTGAAAATTTTAGCATATTAGTTTAAAAATTAGAGGATTAATACTTGGCTGATGGCACTTTACTATAGAATTTAGAAGATGATATGTTGCAAAAAAAATGAAATCTAAAGAGTAAAGGAAGTATCTTGAGAATTTAATCTAGCAAATAATTCAAGTTCACATTTCATTTCTTCAAACAATTACATGAAGTTGCCATTTTACATGTATTTTCTCTTTTGGTCCCCCCCCCACAAAAAAAATCTATTTGTTCAAGTGGGCATATTTTATGAGCATTAAATGATGAGTGTTAAAGTTAATTACTAAAAAAATTAAAGAAGCCAAAAAATATCATTAGCTCACTTGGGATCATACACATGTCAGTACATAGCTAAAGAATGGGTACCGAGGAGGGGATAGCTTCAGAGAATTAAATTTCAATTATTAATGATAAATTGAGACTATACATAAGAATTGCATATTGATGACAAAATTTGCCAAGAGAGTTCATTTTCAGTTGTGTGTTAAATTATTTCCCACAAATGATAATAACATTCTAATAAAAAGAATATGAAGAGCCTATGAGTAATAATGGATAAATGGAGTGCCTGTATTATTGGATGGCTAATATGATGGGAAATCTTTAAGGATACATACTTACCCAACAAGTCAACCACCTATATACAAAGCATGATGGCTACCTGTTCATATATCAATAAAATATCTTTCTAAAAAGTTAGCTTTTATTAGGTAAATTCAAGGTTGTCTATCAATCATGTCTTGCTCTTACATGCCCTATATCCCAATAAGAACTTCATTAAGTCCTCTGCAAACAAACAAAAGCATAATATGTCCTTCTGTTCTAAGAGGATGAAATCCCTGAAAGTTATATAAAAATAGACTTATTAAGAAAATTATTTTTTATTTGGGTGGTTCAAAATCAAGAGTGACAGTTGATAATGGAGAGTTTTGTCTGCAGAGAGTGTGTAATATCGGATAAGAGTAATAGGAAATTTTCACTGGTGAATTAAAATGGTGCAGCACCAGTGGAAAATTGAGTCACATCTATTTGAGTTCCCAAAAGGGTCAGATGGGAATCCTCAAACAACTTAGACTTCTGCCAAGACACTAGGATGCTCTTCATAAATTGAAAGCAAGGCTCCATTGCTGAGGACAATACCTAGATAACTCATTGAACATGGAGAGGTCAAGCTGGTACCTACATAGAGCCATCAACCCTTCTTCCTAGTATCTTTGATACAAGAAAGTAGTCTACACAATACCAGAAGATAAACATAATCACCAACTCAGCCAAAAAAGTTTTGATCTCCAATGATTTCCTATCTGCAAGATATGTTAAGGCAATAGTGTCACAAAGCTTGTGGGAGTAACCAAACAATGGGCGATTTGATGCAAGACCCACACCAGGTGATGGAACCCATACTCTATACCGAGAACCAGAGACTATATAGCCCAAAGACCTGGGGTAAAATAAAATACTACTGATCTTTAAAAAAAAGAGAAAGTAGTGATAAAATGACTCCTAATGATACTCTGCTATACTCATAGATCAGCTCCTTCTTCAGCCATTATCAGAGAAGTTTCTTCCTGCAGCAGATGGAACCAAATACAGAGACTCACAGCCGGACACTACACAGAGAGAAAGAAAGAAACCTTGGAACACTAAGCCATAAATGGGATGTCTTTGCCAAATCCCTCCCCTCAGAGCTCAGGGAATCCTGCTGAAGAAGAAGCTGAAAGAATGTAAGAGCCAGAGTGGCATGGAAGACACCAGGAGAACAAGGTCTCCTAAATCAGCATGAGCAAAGCTCATATGAACTAACAAAGACTGAATCAGCATACACAGAGCCTGCACAGGCTTGCTCCAGGTCATCTGTGTATATATTATGGCTTCCAGGTTAGTATTTTTATGGGATTCCTGAGTGTGTGAAAGAGTGGATCTCTGATTGTTATGCTTTCTCTTGGGCTCTTCGCTATCTCTGTGTTTGTCTTGTCCAACTTTGATTTGATAATACTGGATGTTGTTGTTTTTAAACCTCATTCTATTTTATTTTGTTATATATATAATAATAATAATAATTATTATTATTATTATCTCTTAGAAACCTGTTCTTTCCTAAAGAGAGACAGAAATGTAGTGGATTAAGATGGGAAGGGAGGTAGGGGAGGGATAGAGGGAGGGCAACTCATAATCAGGATATACTATGTGAGAAAAGAATCTATTTTCAAGAAAAGGGAGGAGGAAGAGAAGAAGGAGGAGAAGAAAAAGGGGCCACCACAAAGAAATATAAATAATAAATCAACAAGCAAATTTTTCAGTAACTTTTCCAAAACACGTTTGCTTTGTCACATTGTCTGATATAGTCCCATTATATGTGAAATGGTTTAGATAGTAAAAAACGTTCAAGATTCTCTACTGAAGATAGAAAACTTAAAAAGTCCTTCTATGCTAATGGAAAATGCATCAGTAAGGATTTCTGAAATGAGTGCTGTGCTTGGCAAACACACATGGAGTCTCAGTTTTGCAAGGGAAAGGCGGTCCTGAACATGAAGCGCTAATCTCCTGAGATACACATGCATGTTTAAGACTGCGTGCTAGGACTGGTCATGTTGCTGTACGTCATCCATTCCTTAATATGCAGCATTTTGGTTTTGTACATGAAAACATCTTCAAGATGGCGCCTTTTCAAACTTTGTACACAAGTGTTACTTGAGCCACCAGAGATGCAAAGTAATAGGTTAAACTGGGTTGTTATTTTAAGCCTGAAGAGGTAGAGTAAGAAGACAATAGTAGTCTCTGTGCTGAAATTTGTATATGGTCAGAGTTCTCAAGGGATGATGATGTAGAGGGACTTGGGAAAATATGACAGAATATTTTCACCTACTAAATTATTCTTCCAGCAACTATGTAAATACTAACCTTTCATCTCTAAATATTGTTGGAGGACGCTTTCTATTTTTTTATGTTTTATGTTAGCTTATGAGGTGTTGAGTTTAATTAAGATGTTTTCATGCATATGTAATTATACTGTGTTATTACTCTCTTCTCCCACTTCCCGTTCTCATCCCCCTGCTCACAGGTTCTTTCCCCCACAGTTGTCTCACCTTCTGTTTTCATGTCACAAGCACATCATTGCTCTCTTTTCCTTCCCTTCTCCCCTCTTGTATTTTCCTTTCTATTTTCTACTTTTATGACCTGTACATCTACACACACACACACACACACACACACACACACACACACACACACAGATACATACATTCACTATCACATCACATATATCCCACTCGCCTTTAGACAGATTGTGCTAAAAAGTTTTTCATCAAATTGACATACACTAAAGTCATCTGAGAGGAGGGGACCTCAATTGAGATAATGCCTCCATAAGACTGGGCTGTAGACAAGCTCATTAGGCATTTTCTTAATTAGAGATTGATGGAGGAGGGCCTAGCCCATTATGGATGGTACCATCCCTGGCATGGTGGCCCTGGGTTCTATAAGAAAGCACTCTGAGCAATCCATGTGGAGCAAGTCAGTAAGCAACACCCCTCCATGGCCTCTACATCAGCTCAAGCCTCCAGGTTGCAGCCCTGTTAAAGTTCTGGTACTGTATTTCTTTGATGATGAACTGTGATGTGGAAGCATAAGCTGAATAAACATTTCCGTCCCCAAGTTGCTTTGGCCATGGTGTATCATCACAGCAATAGTAACCCTAAGACACAGGTAATCGAAACTAAACATCAGCATACACTTTAAAGCTAAACCACACTATAAATCATATAGACCTAACAATTATCTATAGACTATCCTAGCCCACAGAAATGAAATACATGTTCTTCTCAGCAGACCATTAAGAGTGAGCTGTAGACTAGTCTGTAGGGTATTTTCTTAATTAGTGATTGATGGCGGAGGGTCCAGTCCATTGTGGGCTTTATAGCACCTTCTCTAAAGTAGAATACATCCTAGCAATGCCTTCTAAAATGCCCCCTATTTCACTCATTTAAATTTTCTTGATGCTTCCAACAGTATTCAGGGTGAAACTTTGCAGTTTCTTTTCTTACCTGAGTACTGTTGGTGTGAGTTCGGTGGTGTAGGCAATGTTTATGCAGATGAAAACTGCAAAAGATCCTTTTACCAAAAGGAAAAGAATAAGGCGTAGGACATGCATCTCTGCAAACAACATTAATAAAATGATTATTTTTACCAATATTTGTTGATCTCTAGTTTAAAAAAATTACAATTGCTTTCTAAAACATTAAACACTAGGCTGTTATGTGGAATCAAGTACTGCTTTTTTATTGAAAATATATTCTGATTATGATTTCCCCAGCCTTAACTCCTATAGCCTCTCTACCTCCCCACCGACCCAAATCCAAACCCTTTCTTTTCTCTCTCATTAGAAACAAAACAGACATCTAAATAAAGACAGAAAAAATAATAAAATGAAAACAAACCTGAATATGGCAAAGCAAACAAATTAGCAAAAAATCCTTTTTTAAAAAAATTGAAATATCATACATAAAATGGGCTTGTCTCAACATAATTAAGAACATATATGAAAATCCACTGCCAACATCACATTCAATACTGAAATATGAAATCTTCCTCAAAGATATGGAACAATGTGTATGAAATCCAACAGAGTGAAAATATAATCTGTAGAATAAGAACAAATACATACCTGACAGTATTAAGCTCCACAATATTAAAGAACTCCTAAAACTGCATAACAACAATTCAAATGACTTAGGTAAAAAATGGACAAAGATATCAACAGAAAGAAAAAATAGAATACTTAGAAATGATTGTTCTGGTTGAGTAAGTCCTGAGTGAGTATGTCCTGTGGAAATGAGCAGGCCGTTTCAAGGACAGAGACTCATGACAAAATAGCAATGTCTGCTTTCCTTGGAGAGTGAGACTCCCAAGGATAGCAAAGGCTCCCTCTAGTCCATGTGAAAATGTTGATAATGTGTGCAGAAAATATTCACCGTTGCTTTCTCCCCACCCCCCCAAGATATGTATAATCTGAAGACTCTCCCCTATAGAGGGTGCTACTATTGAGATTAGCTAAACCTACCTCCTTGTTCAGTTGTATATAATAATTCTGCCTCCTTGTTTGTTTGTATGTGATAGGCCCACCTTCTTGTCTAGCTGCATGTACTCACCCTACCTCTGTGTTCAACTGTATGCAATAAACACAGTGAGCTTCCAGGACCCTGGAGTTTCCCATCAAAGAACACAGTCTATCTGCTCCCAGCTTTGTGTGTGTGTGCCTTTCTCTCTCTCTCTCTCTCTCTCTCTCTCTCTCTCTCTCTCTCTCTCTCTCTCTCTCATACTCCCTCCCTTCCTCCCTCCCTCCTTTTCCCCTCTCTCAGTTTGTCTGCTATTTTTCATTCCCTTGCCACTCCAGTCAGGTGAAGTCCCTGAAATCTGCGCAAGTATATACGAAAATATAAAGCCTATGTGGAAAATTACTCCTTCGAGGAAGTTTGATCTGTTATGAAGGATAGTTGACAGATTTTCATCCATACACTTATCAGTCAAGGGAGAAATGACACGATGTCTCTGGGATTAAATTATGAGTTTAAATATGGTATGCTCAGAGAACAAATATATACTTTGTCCCCTGTCTTGAGCATGAGAAACAATTTCTTCCTTATCTTATGCATTTTGCATACCAAACACATACTAAAATAGTTGACAGATACAAAACATGTAAATCTTAACTCTTATTGTTTGTTATAAAATTCACCTTTTGCCATTTTAAAATGCAATCTCTCTGGATACTTACATTAAAATGAGAAAAATCTTCACATTGGTGAATTCCCAAGTTTTAGTATTTGTTTCTAGAATATTTATTTAATGCATACAGTTATAGTTTAAATGTGAAATGTTTCCTAACAGGCTCATGTGTTTGAACACTTGTTCTTCACCTAATGGTACTGTCAGTGGGGATTTGGAACCTTTAGGTGGTGGAGTATCCCTGGAGTGTGGAGGCCCACAAATATTTCTTAGTGAGATCTGAGCTTGCTTTGCCCAGCAGGGCTGCATTAGAGGATTGCTTTACCATGTGGGTGGTTACTAGGTGATTGGAAGGGTCTACACTTGGCTGAGCTGGGGGGAGGTCTTTGTTCCACTCCTTGGCATTCCTATAAATAGCCCTTTGGAAGAGACAGAAGGGGCTGGTGGATAATGATCCAGGCCCTCCTGAGGCTGTCCTGTGTTTCTACCTATTTCTCTCCCCTCTATCCTTCTACCTCTATATTTCTACCTCAATCTTTTATCCCTCACTCCTCAAGAGTTCCTTGTCATACATAAGCCATAACTGGACCCCACAGATGGCATCAAGGACAGGGACTTGGTAAAAGGAGTGTGAGGGGGCATCATGGGTATAAGGGGACATACCCAATAATTACAAAGGCGATGGTATTTTATTCTTGGGAGTGAAAGTTAGGCAGTGGAATGCTGAAGTTGAAATGTAAGGCTGCAGAATATATTTCTCTCTATCTAGGTTTCTTTCCTTTTCTCTCTATCTTAATTTCTACCTATAAAAATTAAGGAAAAGTATAAGGAAGAATGTAGGGTTATAGTGTAGAAAACACTTAGGATAAGAAAAAATATATAAGGTAGAATATATAAATATAGTGTAAGAAAAAACTTAGGATAAGATATGCAACAAGACAGAGAAACTATGTCCTCAATTTTTTCAACTATGGGATTATGAATGTAAACTCCTGGGGAAGAATCAGAGAAGAGTCTATCAAAGATGAGAAAAATGAGCAGAATAAGATTCCTATGAAAGCTTTTGGCCTGTGGACAGCTTAGATTTAAGTCCTGAGTGGCAGAGGAAAGAATTTTCGCTGAGATAGCTGTGGGTGAAATAAAACATTTCACTCAAAAAAAAAAATTTCACTCTGCTGACTCTGCCACTGTATGAAAAACATCATACAATCAAAATTAGTTTCCTTTTGACCCTGAAGCCAAATTTAGAGAACAGAAGTCTTGGGAAAAATTTAGCAAACTCTCCCTCTAAAAAACTAAAAGCTTGCTGGGTGTCAGTGATGCACAACTTTAATCCCAGCACCCAGGAGGCAGAGCCAGGTGGATCTCTATAAGTTTGAGGAAGCCTGGTCTACAAACCAGAACAGGCACCAAAACTACACAGAGAAACTCTGTCTTAAAAAAACAAACAAACAAAAAAAAACCTAAAAGCTTTTCAGACCTTTCCTTCTCTGATTGTTTTTCTTTCTGTAAGGGCAAAACTTAAATTCACCTGGAAAATCTATCAGAATGAGTAAATCACCTGTAATTTTTCTAGGAAAAACAAAAAATCTCTTGGAACAGGGCAAATCCTCTCTGCTACTCCTTTCTCTCCTTCAAGCCAGAATTAGAAAAACAGCAGCCAGAGTCACTGCAGCCACAGCCTATACCCAGGAACCACAGCAGAGGTGGTGTGGGAACCTGGGAGGGGCTGTTAGCATGGAAAAAGCAGTTAGCAGAGCCTGATCCATGCAGTGGCATCAGAAACTCTGTATCTGGGGAGAGGAGACAAGCCAGGACAAGACAATAAACTATCTGGGAGGGAATTCTCTGAAAAGACTGAAAAGGCCTTTATTTCAAGTACTTTAATCTTCTTTCACTGACCTGGTAAGACAGGGGTGTAAAGCATCAAGAAATTTTCACTTCTGGCAACAAGCATCTGAGTACACACAGACAGGCACCATTTGTTCCAGGGATGGTGTCAAGTGAAAAGCTTAATACTGACTTAAAAGCATCATATAATAAAGGAGCAGAAACTTAATTTTGACCATGTTAATGAAACCAGGAGAGTTAAAGTCACCACTGGCTGCAGCTGACTTTTCTCCCGGAACCAGAAAGCAACCTTGGAATTGTAGTTTGAAAAGTAGCTTGGGAAATGTAGTGATGATATAGAGAAAGGTAGCTTGGGAAATATAATCCATAACATGGTTCATAACATTGTGAAGATATAGAGAATGGCAGTTTGGGAAATGTAGTCTTTAAAAAAGGTACAAGTATTGCACTGTTCCAATAACTCTGTTTTTTCAGATAAAAATGCTATTTTTCCTACAAGCTTTGTTTGGTTGCCTCCTAGGAATGAGAAATGTGAACAACTTGCCTGTCAGGTGGGGATTATTTGCTATGGGAAATTGAGAAACAGGTGATGCCTGTCAGAAGGCAATTAAGATGCTAATGATGCTTCTCAAGTCATTTTAAAATCTTTAAGGAAGAAAGAGAAAGAGATTTGTACACTGGGAAATTTGGGTGTGAAAAAAAATTATGGGCAAATAAAAAATTAAGAAATTTGGGTTGTGGTTGAAATGCAAGAGAGAAACATTGGCATCATTGAAATGCTCATGATAATCTTAAGATGCAGCTTCAAAAAATTAAGAAGGGGGAAATCACACCCTCGGAAGCTTTCTGGCTGTCTGAGTTTGGTGAGGAGTGTGGAACAGAGTAATGTCAGCTCCAGTGACACTCCTCCAGAGGCCTAATGGCTTCATAGGAAGTTTTTCCTAAGAGCTTTAAAGAAGCTCAGTATGGTAATTACTCGTGATTTGTGTACTGCCTCTCTTGTTGAAAGAAAATCTAATAGTTCTGTTAAGAAATCTCTTCTTGATGTTTGCTAAAGTTGGGAAAGTAATCCTATAGAGTTGGCTTTTGAATGTAAGTTAGTAAAGAGATTGTTCTAGATAAGTTTGTAAAATAGTTCTATAAAGTTTTGTGTTGAATATAAGTATTTAAAAAATATAAATATGAATGTAAAAAGTATAAATGTTGAATGTAAGATTGTAAAAAGTGTATAGTGATGTTCATACTAGAATTGTTTTTATTATTCTTTTACCTTCAGATATATTTGAATACTTTTTATAGTAGCCCAAAATATAATTTTATAGTTTCAATGGCCCCAGAAAAACTTAAGCAAAGTTGTTATAATTAAGGGAGCTTTTCTGTATTCTTCCCAAAAGTTTGCACTCTTTCTGTTTAGATAGACATAGGCCTCCCACAAAGGGACAAACCTCCCACAATCAAGTTAGTTTGTTAAAGTGTTTTTAAAATAGGATGGGTTTTTGTTTACTTGAGTGGATATTTTGAAGTTTTTTGAAATAACTGTTTTCTCCTGGGAATCAAAACAGTCTCTTTAAAATTTTATTGAACATCTGTTTGGAGAGAGTTTTAATCCAGGAAAAGGTCTTGGTGCAGCTGAGTATGCTGTAGTCACTTTAGACCCATTCCAAAAATGATATTTCATCTTTATCATCCTCTACATCCTTTACTGCTAGGTGTGGCAACTATGGAGATCTCTGTGGATGTTTGCAAGCTCCTAATAGGGGACTGGGTCAGAGAGTACCTCCTCCTACCAGAGGCTGGTAGCCAAAGACAGGCAACTTACTTCTTGATAGCTTCCAACATAATCCAGAGTATACTTGCAGGAAAGTACATCACCATGACAGGTAAGGAAGATAATCAAGAAGAACAACCTAAGACAGGCACAGTCTATCTGAGGTGCCTAGAGGGCCTTTTATTATTTCTAGAAGAGAGAGTTGTGGAGGCACACAAATGTTTCCTAGTGAGATCTGAATTTGCTTTACCCAGCATTCCTGCATTAAAGGATTGCTTGACCATTTTCATGGTTACTAGGTGACTGGAAGGGTCTACACTTGGCCAAGCTAGGGGGAGGTCTTTGCTCCACCCCTTGGTATTCTTATAAATAGCCCTTTAGAAGAGACAGAAGGGGCTGGTGGATAATGATCCAGGCCCTCCTGAGGCTGTCCTGTGTTTCTACCTATTTCTCTCCCCTCTATCCTTCTACCTCTATATTTCTACCTCAATCTTTTATCCCTCACTCCTCAAGAGTACTCTGGGGGAAAATGGGAGCTGGTCTCCCACACTGGAGGAAGTGCATCATTGGAGACTTGAAATTAACAGACAAGTCCTGCTTCCAGTCCCCTCTAGGTTTCTTATTACACCAAGATGGTAAAAGATAGAGTTCCAGCCACACATTCACAATTTCATGGAACCACTGGCCATCATGCCTTCCCCAGCATGGTGGTCACTATCTTCATCAGTGAAAAAAAAAATAAACCTCTTAGTTACTTCCTTTCAGGTACCAGTAACAACTACACACCAAAAAAAAAAAAAAAAAAAAAAAAAAGAGCGAATGGACATCACACATCCTCTTTTCTCTTTCTAAGGAAACTTCCATTTACCTGATCCCATCTCCAATGTAGACTAATCACAGTTCATTGTTTCAGCCTTACATGATTTAAATAAATACTCTGAAATACAGCCATACCAATGGTTCCCAATTAGAAGCCTGCATTTTCTATTGGTGAAGAGTTTCAAAAGACTACTTACTAGATCAAGAGAATGAAATACTCTGTAACCAAGTTCCTCCTTATCTCTTACCTCCTCGTTATTTACAGGTTGTTAACACAATAACACCAATTTTCCAAACCACATGTCCTCCTTCCACTTCTAGTGCAACTTTTTTGTGCATTTCTTCACCAAATAATACCTATTTGGCTTTACAGGTTCAGTATTGAATGGCACTAGAGAGATCCTCCAAACTACTTGTTTGTAGTTACTGTCCTTTCTGCACGATATCCTCATGCCAAGCACATATTGCTAACATAGGCCTCCCAGACATGACTTTTTTTTCATAATTGATAACACACAATTAGTTCCTAATAAAATCTGATGTAGAGCTCCCAAGTTTAAAGAAAGCCATAAAGTTGGGATTCTTCTTATTAAGGAATTCATAGCCTTTAAAATGTCCAAATGTAAAAGTAGAGTGTAGGGCTGGTGAGATGGCTAAGCTGGTAAAGGTGCCATCAAGCCTTAGTATATGATTTTGGTCCCTGAAGCCCTTACAGTAGAAGGAAAGAACCAACTACTGCAAGTTATTCTT
Organism: Peromyscus eremicus; assembly: GCF_949786415.1. Classification (NCBI taxonomy): domain Eukaryota; kingdom Metazoa; phylum Chordata; class Mammalia; order Rodentia; family Cricetidae; genus Peromyscus; species Peromyscus eremicus. Next base: position 43,988,932 of record NC_081436.1, on the reverse strand, counting down.
TGACCTCCGCATATAAATTATAGGGCACACCATTTTCCATATAGAAACTTATGGGTTCAAGCCCCCTCTTGCTATTCTTAATCCAGTACAAGAGTTCACCATGCAACCCATATCTATGACTTCTTCTGGACTCATTTTTTTCTAATTCTGAAATTTGGCTAGAAATAAATCTCATTGGAGAAAGCTATAAATTTTAACTTTAATTGTCCTGTGGAAATATCACTTGTAATGATTATATCCCTTTCACTGGTTTCATATAAATAAGTAAATAAACAAATAAATGTTAAGTTCCTTTAGAAGAAATAAATAGGGATCTGGAAAGACAGCTCGGCAATTGGGAGAACCTGCTGATGTTGCAGAGGACCAGACTTCTTTCTCAGCACCCATATCACACAGCTTATGATGAACTTCTTACAATTCCATTTCTTGGTTATCCAATGAGTCTGACCTCCAAGGGCACCCACATTCATATATCTGTACGTTCACACATTGCATGCACATGTGCATATGTGTGCATACACATATAATTATATAAAATACATATTTAAAGAAATATAGTCTGGTGCTCTTCTAGGCAGTACAGTGTAAGTTGCATTTACTATTTGAAAATTCCACGTATACATGAATATGCATTAATAATAAGATTCTAAACACTGAGGAAGTCTCACCTTCGGGTAGAAATACGGTGATGGTAGTACAACTCCCAATTGTAAGGAGTGAAAAAGCAATTGAAGGACGACGCCTAACACTTCTCATTATAAAATATGTGAGTAATTTGATGGGTATGTCTACCACTCCTATGAGAATCTGGTTCAGGAAGATATTGTTTCCCAAATTTTGAATATCCAACAAGATGCCAAAAGTGCCGAACGTTGCTGTAAAACTGGAAGAAAGCACACAGAGAGGCATTCAATGAACTAAGGCATCAAAACATTTTATTATGGGGTGTGTCTGTGTGTGTGTGTGTGTGTGTGTGTGTGTGTGTGTGCATTTAGGATCATTATTTCCTTCAAAGATGCAACTAAAACCAAATATTACAAGTATGGGATGAAATAGAGTTTTATAATGTCACAGAAGTTACTTAGAAAAAATATGAAAATAAGATAATGATAAAATTATTAATAAATTAAGTAGAGTTTATATAAGTAAATTTATGTTAAAAATACTCTAAACTTAATCCACTGCTCTGATAGACTCTACATCTGAAGTTTGTTGCGATCCAAAGAGAAAATATATAAATATATTCCTAAAAGATGCATAATTTCTTGAAAATCATATTTGTTTGAGTTTAAAATTTTTATAAAACACTAGACTGCCTTATAATTTCATTATAATTAAAAAATAATGCATGAAATAAAATCTTCTGAAAATTTCAAAATTGTGGTAATTTTTAATTTGAAATTATGACACTATATGTATGTATATCCATTATAATTACTACATATAATAATTATATATAATATATACCATTATAGTTAGCAGAACAAGCTAATATATATGAGCAATGGATCTAGGTATGTACTGCTCTACTTAACATGTCACTTCAAATTTATGTTTTAAATAATGTAATTTTATGATTATAAGTTGCTTCAAAGATTATTTTTCTAAATTCATTTTACATATAAGGTCAGAGACATAGATTTCTTTTATTTCATTGCATATTACATTAATTTTTCTTGATTTAAACAACGTTATCTAATGTCTATGGGTGTTTTTCCTGCATGTATTCCTGTGTGCAGAGGTCACGAGAGGGATTCTCTAAAATTGGAGTTGCAGAAAGTTGTTAGCTGCCATGTGGGTGCTGGGAGCTGGTCCTCTGGAAGGGTAACAAATACTCTAAATTCCTGACTCACCTTTTATTTTAGATAAATAAATAAAAAATAAATAGAACCATTAGTGTTAACTCAGAACTGAAGGAATAAAGATAATTTAAAAATCTATGTAGCAGTGTATTCATTTAATATGTACTTTTTGCAAGATGGTAAAAGTAGCCACTTGAAAAATAAGATTGTCACTTCATTTTCCTGTTTGGGAGATGGTAATTTCTTCATTTAAAAATTATAAAGTGATGGTACATTTAACATATCTTTGAATTTTCTTACATCACATTTCAGTTTTTACTATATATAGTATCATGTTCACCCACATTATTTAATGTATTTACTACATACAAATACTAAAGAACTAGGTCTCTGGAGAGCTCTTCTGATGCCTGTACTTCTATTTATCAAATATCATGGTGAGAAGTATGAAGATGTTTTTAGTGATCATTTTCTATACAGAAAACCCTGGGCTCTAAATCTGCCTCTTGCAGCTCTGGACCCATTGTAAAAGTTTATCATGCAATATGTGTATGTTTAGGAAAGTCAGATAATTTCTCCTGAGGTCATTTTTCTTATCCTGAATTTGGACTAGAAGTAAATTCACTAGAAAAAAGCTATAAACTTTAACTTGGATTTTCTTGTGGAAATGCATTATTATTTGCAATGATCTGTCCCTTCCACTGTTTTTATGTAATTTCCCAATGCACTGCCAAAATATATATTTGGAACAACTGAAGGTCAAGGAAGGTCCAAAATGTACGCTGATTAGCCTTGAGCAAAACTTGAAACAATATTTGTGTGGATTTGATTCCAATATTATGCATTTAAGCTTACTGCATTGCAGTGTGAATAAAATTGACCAATCAAATTGAAAACCTGTTTTGTCTTCCTCATTATTTAGTGAAACTTAGTTTGGGTCTAAATAGCCTTTTTAATCTCATGTTTACATTTCTTCAGTCCTTGTTGCAAACATCCCATGAGGCATTTCAAAACAAAAAAACAAAAATAAAAACATGATCAATATAAGTTCTTTTTATCTTTCCCTACACAGATTTATATTTTCATTTCTAGTGCCTTGAAACAAATGTTTGTTTACCCCAGATGTTCCTCTAAAGGGTTAGCATGGTGCTGAAGCAGTTGACTGTGTGTTGGAGGAGGAAAGGGCAAGCTACTCACATTACACAGGAATAACAAAGCACTATTTTACACATCATAGGATTAGTAATAAAGTCCTTTGTTCTGAAATGTTCGCTGGTTGATTTCCCATCTTCCTTAAGTTTAGATTGCAAAGCCTTCAAAAAAAATCAAGTCAAAATATTTAGGTTGAACAAAGGTTTGAAATAAATCCTCACAAATTATATTCCCCACTCCTCTAGGCTGTCATAAACCAGCAACAATTATCTCACAAAACTAGAGTGGCATGGATTGTACTCAAATCATCTAAAAAGAAAGTAGGACTGGCAAAATTGCTTAAGGTAAAAGTTCTTGCCACCAAGTCTGATGACTTAAGTTCAATCCCAGTATCCATAGTTCAAGTTCAAAAATGATTAACCATAGTAGTCCTCTGACTTCTGTATGCTCTTCCTGGCAAATGTGTACCCAACACGTGTACACAAAATGAGAAATAAATGCAATTAAATTTTAAAGCAAATAAATAAAAATAAATAGAAATAAATTTTAAAATGTTTAAATGAATAAGCAAATATTATATATGTTATGAAACTATTTCCTAAATAGAAATCACTTTCTAATAATTCATAAATTACTTATTTCTCGTTATCAACTATTGGTGCAGTCTGATCTGAAACAGTTATAACTAACTAAATGGTGCTCAAACTGAAAAACACTCCTTAAGAATCTCCACTGTTTAATTACATATGATTAATTAATAGCTGCTTTTAGTTGTAGAGACCTACAGAGGTTTCCTTGTGAGAACATACTCAGGGTCCGAGAATCTGAGTTTGCTTTACCCAGCAGGGCTGTTATAAGGGGATAATTTGACCACTGGCGTGGTTACCAGGTATCTGGAAGGGTCTACAATTGGCTGTGTGGTGTGCTTTGATCCAACAAGGAGGAGGTCTTTTGCTCCACCCCTTGGCATTGTTATAAAAAGCCCATTTGAAGAAGCCAAAGGGACCTTTGGGTTTTGATTCAGATCCTCCCAAAGCTATCCTGTCTTTCTGTTTTTCTCTTCTTCTCTTTCCAAAAGTTTCTTATCTCTCTCTCCTCCTCACAGGAACTCTTTAAAAGGTAGGAGTTGGCTTCCCACACATGGTGAATCAAGTTCTATACCTAGTAAACTACTAAAAAAATTCTAGTTAATTTTTATTGTATCATTACAGATTTTTATATATCTTATATTGCTATTAATTTTATGTGAAATTAATTTTCAGCAAAAAACTACATTAAATATTAACTTTAGGACTCAATATTTTAAAATATTTTAGCTGTTGTTTTTAATATATTTTTATTAAATCTTGGAGAATTTCATGCTACATATCCTTTTAGCTAATTGTTTCTATGGTTTAAATTTGAAAATATTATAGAGTGGTCAGGAATAGAGAGACTTATATCTAGCTATTTATCTATGATACCTGTAATTGTAGACATCTGAAACACAAATCCTCAACACATCTTATTGGATCATTTTTCCTGAATGTGTTACACACTGCATTATATCCAGGACACCAACTACTTATTCAGCTTTTTTTCTTTTTTCTTAAATATGTACAATGACTATAATTCACCTAGCAATCATGTGAATCCATCAAGACAACCAGAACTTGTTAGATATATGAAAAATATTAGTTCACTAGAGAAATGAAGGAGTATGGTGCAATATATATATATATATATATATATATATATATATATATATATTTTTTTTTTTAATTATAATAACATCATGCCTTCCATTCCCTCCAGTACATCCATGCACATTCTTTATCTCTCCCAAATCCATGACCTCTTTTACATTGTTGTTACATACACACACGCATACATATGTATGTTATACACACACACACACACACACACACACACACACAAACAATATATTCCTATACATGTAAATACCACCAGCTCAGTCCATATAACATTGTCTGTATGTATATGACCTCAGGGCTGAGCATTTGGTATTGGATAACCAATTGGGGTAAGGAATCTTCCTAAGAGTAGAGCGTTTCTCCATGGTGCATTTTACAAACAAAATCCCCAAAATGTTCTTTTTGTTTTCCATTTAGAAAATGTTTATAATATTCATAGATTATAATACAATATTAGGTTTAAAATCAAATTACTATGCAGCTTCCCTTCCTTCCATGCCCAGTGTGCAGCATACAATGTGGACTTCTGAAATACCTGAACACATCTCTCTACTCAATTCTTTTCACCCTTCCAACATGATCTTAAGGTAATGCTGAGAACTCACAAATGTCAGGAATATATTTTTATAAAGGGTACTTCCACATCCATATTCACTGCTGATAAAATTAAAATAGCTAAGAAATGAGCAACCTGAAAGTCCTTCAACAAATGGATGGACAACAAAAATGTGGAACATATAAATTAATTTAGCGATAGAGAAAAATGAAACCATGAACTTTGCAGGTAAAATGGATCAAATTAGAAAATATGATAATGTCAATACTAAATTGACAGACATTTTTTGTCTGATCTGTGGTTCCTAGCTCCAAATCTGGGATGACAATGCACACACAGAGATAGATTATCTAACAAAAACGCCAGTACCTAGCACAAAAACATCATTTCCAGTTCTTAGTCCATGCAGTTCAAGAAACTTCCAATACAATACAGGCAATTGATGTTGCCTTGGTTGCCTCCTGAGTTTAAAGGTAATTCCCTTTTGCTATAGACATCATGCACTTTGTATACAGGACTCAGCAGATCTGAACTAGATCTAACCTTAATACCTCCCCACGAGGACTAGCTGCCATAGTCACAGGAAGGTGCTGTGTAACCTGCCAAAGGAAGAAAACAACCAATATTCCTACCCAGATGTGATGCCTATGAATTACAGCAATGGCCAGCACCACAAGATATTACTAATGGTGTGATAGTAGCACACATATCTTGGTGGCAAACAACAGCTTTCTAATTGAATTTAAGGCCCACTCAACCGGAAGAAAATGATATCTAATACTGGAAACTTAGCCAGCTACCTAGAGCTAGCAAGTCAAAGATCTTAGAGGAGAACCTTCTACCATCACTTTACTAAACCTGTATAAAATGCTAACTGCATTCTAAATATTTGTCCTTATATCTACAAGTATAGTTATCATCCCTGATCATCACTGCAAAAGACATAAAACATTACAGAAAATCACAACAGGTCAAAATATAAATAACAACTGATCATAAGTTTTCTAGCCTCAGTTGACACATCTACTTCACAACTCTAACAACTTAGGCTCAGGGAACATCAAGGAAGAAGGAGAGGAAAGATAGTAAGAGCCAGAGGATCAGGAAGTCTGTTGTGCTATTGTGTGTCAAGGTAAGAACAGGCGAACATTACCCATGATACTTGAACAAACATGGCTGCCTGAATAAGACCCGGATGAGAACAACAGCAATAGACATGCTAGCTTGTCTTTCATAGGGCCTCACCAAGACAAAGAGTTATAGGCAACTAGGGAATTTTAAAAGAGGGAGAAATAATCATCACCAGGGAATGGGTTTCCTATTTGATTATACAAGACAATATGGTCATCCTTGAAATCATATACATGTAACTAGCAGTAAACAGATTGAACAGATTTTATTGGTAAATTTAGGTATAAATATATAGCAACAACAATCTAAGAAAAAAGAGGTCATGAATTCAAGAGGGAGTTGAATGGGATTAACATTGGAGGAGTTGGAGGGAGGGAACTGAATGGGAAAATGATATATTTTAGTTAAAAAAAAATTTAAAAGGGTAGTAATAATAATCTTTTTAATATGAGCCTATCCCAAATTATTCTAGCTCCTGGGTGTATTTATCGATAATTTCACTGTGGTTGTTATTAGTTGATGGCCATGAGAAATATAAAGACAATTATAACGTATTTCTAGTACCTCAGTAGTTAGATTATATGCAATGTCTTTCTTCCCATTGATGAAGCAATTTTCTGTAGTGTCTTTATTGCTTGTTCTGTTTTCCCAGTGCTTATTAGCCACCGGACTGATTCTGGGCCCCAGCTGTTTTAAAGATGAATAGAATGGAAGGTCATATTAATGTCCAAAGACATTACTCTTGTATCCAGGAAAAGAATAATCTTATAGCTATGATCCCACCTACCAATTGAGAACATTCCAGGATTTAAGCAACCTTCAATGTATCCATGAATCCCACTGTCATACCTTATGGCTAAGTCTTTTAATATTTATTCACAGCTATAAAAACAACAAAATTTTTGTTCTTACAGAGGCGTAAAGACTCCATTATTCAAAATCTAAATGTGTTTCATAGTACTCAAATTCAAAAATTCTGCCACTTCAATATGTGACTCTGAATTGATTGAGATTCACAATTTTTAAATACAAAAATGTGTATATTCCACATTAAAAGTACTATTAATTTTTTATATTTAAAATAATACCTTACGTTTTATTCCTAAGAACACAAATTAAAGTTTGAAAGAATACCAGAATAATTTCTTTCAGGAAAAAAAGTCTGTTGTACATCTCCTTAAAAAGGTATCTAAAAGGTCTATTTTCAGACTTCTCTGTCCTTGACTGCCATGCAGGTAGATTTTCCTGTGGCTTGAGCTCAACAATCAAGTAAAAACCAAAGTGATACATAAATGAAATTTTGAGCCACTATTCACTTAATTTTATAAATTAACTGAAAATATCCTATTATTGATTTTTATAAGACTTCTAATTTATTTTTCTGCATATAGCACTTCAAATGGCACAGAGAAAATGAGTAAATGGCAAATATTCCTCAGGAGACAAAGCAGCACCATCATGTGATACAGTCATTGGGGTTTAATTGTTTAGTATACATGTCAAAGTGCACATACCAGAAAACAATGAAAAAAATGAAGTAGGGCAAGGCAAGAACAAGTTGCAGTATGTGCCAGTCTGAAAGCACATAAGCTAGTCCCCCAAACCCGGCCTGGCCAATACTGATGAATAGTCCACTGAGTATTATGATTCTGCTGTACCACTTTGGTGAGGTTTCTTCCAAAACTAAAAGAAAAAAATAGTTCTGTATTAGTTTGTAGTTTACTGGTGTGTTTATCAATATGACCAATAGCAACTTGGGGAGGGAAGGGTTTCTTTCACCTTAGAGCTTATAGACCATCATAAAGGGAAGTAAGGGCCTGAATTTGAAGGCAGGAACTGATGCAGAAGCCATAAAGAAGGACTACTTCCTCACTTGCTCTCCATGACTTGCTCAGCCTGTTTTCTTGACTAACCCAAGACTAGTTACTCCATGGTATTAAGACCATTCATAATAGGCTAGGCCCTCCTAGCCCATTAACTGATCATTAATTTAAAAAAATATCCTTCATACTTGCCTACAGTCCATTCTGATGAAGGCATTTCATCTGAGGTTCCCTCTTTCCATATGAGTCTAGCTTGTGTCAAGTTGACAAAAACTAACAAGCACATTATCCAACAACATTTAAGAAAGAAAATTTTAAGAATGAAAGACAATGCATGTGTACAGATTAAGGCAAACTTACCAAGGATAGGACAGTTGATTAAAATATTACTCATGGATGCAGACAACAGGAATCTCAAAACACAGTAAAGGGAGAAATTGGGGGCAAAGGCACAGCAGGACCCCAAAATCCCATAGGCTAAGCAAGAACACACCAACAACGGTTTCCTTCCAAACCTATGGTAACAGTAGTTAAAATAGTAAAAAATCTACAACTGATTATTTACACATCGTTAGCATATCTCCAGAGAATTCTCATTACTCTTAGATCCTTGTTTTCTGACATCCTATACCACCATAATAAAACAATTAAAGTCACATATCTTTACATAAATGTCAATGTATAGTCACTACCTTTATGTATATAATAAAGCACATTTCTCTATTTCTTATCTGAGCCATCACACTGAGTATATTCTAGGTTCTTTTAAACAATTTTATTGGTGTGTGTGTGTGTGTGTGTGTGTGTGTGTGTGTGTGTGTGTGTGTGTATGCATGCAAATATTTGCATGTGATATGCATGCAGGCACCCATGGAGACCAGAATAGGGCATCTAAACTGAACTGAGGTCCTCTGAAAGAACAGCAAGCACTCTTAACTACTAAACCATCTCTCTAGCCTCATCATTTTTGCTACCATTTCTTACTTACAAAGCATATCCACACACATTAATTGAACTATATCCTTCCTCATAAATATTAATAATTAGCATAAGTTAATATTATTCATAACCCATTTGTTTTAAAATCTGCCTCATTATTCATCTGGTTGTGAAGTGCTTATCTATTGTTAACTCTATATTTTTCTTTCTAGAAATTTCCCTGTTTTCAAATGTTTTTAACCTCCTGTCATAAACTTTCTTATAGACTTCAAGCAAATTAATTTTCATGAATGAATACTTTAAGTACACTATATAATTTTTAAATATGAAAATGCCCATAAGTTTTGAGTTGCCACAATTTTCTGGCCATCTTGTATACCAAACTTAAGAAGAAAATGAGGATTTGGTTCTTACAAATTTAGCTTCCGAACTTTGTCTCTCATTGCTAAATCTATGCTATTTTTTCATTAATCATGTTTGTTACATGACATTTTGTGACACTTTTGTCCCCCTTCCTTTTTCCATCTATCACTTGTTAATTCTTTATGGGTTAGTTCAATGTTCACACCTATGTGGAGTCTGCAATATTGACTTATCTTCCAAAGTATTTTATTTCTTTGAAACTTACCTATCACACATACTGTATTAAGCCTCCTAGATTCTTTCAATGTTCATAATTGAATAAAACTGTATAGTCTTTAAAATCAGTTTTATAGATGATTCTTTGTCCAAAATAAGAGAGGGACTTACCTGTCAGAAAAAAGACCACACACAAGACTAGCCACCAAATACCCTGCCATAGTGGTGGCTTGTGCATAGTATTTGAATGATTGGAAATCACATACTAAATCCCACTGTAAAAGATTGAATAAAAATATCATAACTTGAATGATTATACATAGTATTTGAAAAGAAGCCTCAATTATAACTAGAGAATATATATGCTGGATAATGAGAAACAGTCCCTGATTATTTTTTTGACATTAACAATGATTACTTCCTTGGTAACTTATGGTTAGACATGTCATTGCCCCTAGAGGAGAGGCTACTACTATTATTTTGCTAAATGCACATAGTATTAAACTGGCTCCTAATGACTACATTATACCCCTAGATTAGTGCATCTACCACTTATTTTCAGAGCACTTTCTATTTACTAGTAGTAGATGGTGATCAATGAAGAGATCCAAAACTGATCAACACAGAAAATAAGGGACTACAGAGAGCTCAGCCTTAAATGAAACATACATTCCATACACCCCAGCTGGGTATCATATATTACTATATTTCTGTAGTAGTAGTTATCCATGGAACATTTTCTAAATGTTTTTAGAGTTATTTCTCCCTTCCTTTGTTCCATCCTATCTACCTTCCCCTCCCAAACACCAATTTAACCCTTTCCATTCCATTACTCACTTTTAAACTTTTATACCAGTGTATTCTATCTCCCCTCCCTTGAAACATGGAGCCCCATGTCCCGTTAATAATTTCCTGACCTATATATGTATAAAAAATAAAATATACGCATGTGAAGATACAAAGCTAACTTTTAAAAATGAGAGAAATCTTGTAATATTTGTCTTTCTAGTTCTTAGTTACCTCTCTCAGAATGATTCTTTCTAGCTCCATCAATTTACCTGTGAACTTCATAATTTTATTTTTCTTAATAGCTTAATAATATTCTTTAATTGATACATGATTTTAACAAATGGAGGTAGTTAAATTTTGTAATCTATGTTCTACAATTTCTGTCTTCAATGAAAAGGATTTCCTTATCTTTTACAAAATATAAGATATTTGTCTTAGTCTGGGAGCAAGCTTTGGACACATGAAACAATTTCTAACGAGAAATATATCCACTGGTGCAAGAGTGATGTGATTTAACAATCATAGCACAACTAACCACTTTTCTACAGGGTTTGAGGCCTGCTTCACAGGGGAAATTTTCATGCTTGGTATGGTAGTACTAGTTAAAAGCCCAGGGTTAAGGAGGTCATAGGCTCTAGGTTGGAACCTCTTATTGCCACTTTGCTCAATGGTTATAATGTCAAAATTGCCTTCTTGTGGTGGTTTGAATAAGAATGAGTCCAAAGACTCGTAAGTTTGAATACTTGGATCCAAGTCAGTAGAATGGTTTAGGAAGGATGAGGAGGTGTGGCCCTGTGGGAGGATGTGTGTCATTGGGAGTAGAAATTGAGGTTTTAAGAACCATGAAATTCCCAAAGCTTTTTCTCTGCCTCATGATTGTGGATCAAGATGTGAACTCTCAGATATTCCATCACTCCTCCATTACGGAGTCTAACCTTATGAGACCATAAGCCAAATTGAACACTTTCTTTTATAAATTGCCTTGGTTGTGTTTTATCACAATAAAAATTAACTAAAACACATCTAAATATGTATGTATATACCTATAGACCTAACTGCTCTCAATCTGGCTCAGAGAACCTTCTTCTAGCAGTAGGCAGCTATCAAGGAGAGACACATAATTAGTAAATAGCTTAGAAAAGGAGGCTGATTGTTCAGCCCTAAATATAATATTTTAACATCTTTATTAACCACCATCTGCCCCCAAAGCTCAGGGAAAATTCTATATTCTGAACATATTATAGCTATCCAATTTCATGAAGTCATAGCAGCTGTGGTTACCTACTCAAGATATGCAAAATATCAAACCAGCCCAAATTCCACATAGATACGGGTAGTAACCTCCTGAACTCACTCTCCACATAGGATTTATTTATGAGAACTTCTGCTTTTAAATGTTTTATAAATGTTATTCATTTCATCCTTGAAACCACTCCAACCCTAAATAGTTATTAATTTGTATGGAAAATTAGAATTTCTAATGATTATGTTCAGATGATGACATTAACCAGAAACTTCCCTTCAATATTAATAAACTGAAACATAAAGCTTCATAACAGTAAATAATAAATCTAAGATTTTTCACCCAAATAAGCCGAGTCTTGAAGATACGCTACTAACTGTAATATTTGAATGCAATCAGCACATTCAGTTAAAATTTTTGTAGGATGATGATATTATTCTCTTTTCAAATATATGGGGAAAGATTCATATGAAGTGAAAATATATGGGCATAAAGTATGTATCAATGATAAAAAACTGCAAATCTTAACTTTAAAGCTGTATCTCTCTTGAAAAACTATATATATATGGATGCAAACACACACACATACACACACACACACACACACACACACACACACACACACACACACAGATTCACATCTCATTACTTGGTGCCAGGGCTCCATAGTCAGCTCACTAGACATCACTAGATGTAACTTACCTCAGTAACAATGGTAGAAGTAAAAACACTGTGGTCATATGTCCATCCATCCAGGCATGGCTCAGTCTCCAGCTTAGTGTTGTTAAAAACTGATGCATTGGAATCTAAGAATTGCCACTGGGTATGCCGGAAGCGTCGGCATCGCTCAGGTTTCTGATTGGGGCCCATTGGGATGGAGACCTTCAGCAGAGCTTCAGTAGTTAAGTTCATGGTGATATTAATTTCAGATCTTGGGTTGTCAAGAAGGTTTACACTGCAGTGATGATCAGGGATGGCGGCTGTAAAATTCTCCATGATGTCATGAGAGGATGACAGCAAAGATAAGATGATGTAAAGGACAGTCCTCGCAATCTGAAATCTTCCACTGTCACCTACATGATGTAGAATTTCATCAAAGGCCATGGCTATTCCTGCAAAAGCTGGCTGCAGAATCATAGATATTGTGGTATAGAAAACAAATTGAAAATTGTGACTTAATTGATTTTTTTTAATATTTTTATTTTATAAGTAACTTCTTAATTGATTTTTTTACTTTTCTGGGCCAGAAATTCAGAAATTTGAAATAGTCGTTCTTTTCTTAACAAAATGCACATTCTCTGCCCGCATATTAAAATATAATAAACCACTTGGATTTTTCATTCTTTCTTTTCATTCTTTCACAACAAAAACAGCAGTATATTTTATTCCATAAAGACACAGAATTCAAATAAAAAATCTCTGATTTGGCAACTGCATTGAATTAATACCAGTTTATAAATACAGCTAAAATGCAATGTGTTGTATTCTGCTCAGCTCTTGAGAAGTAGCTTTTAAAGGATAATCATAGCTATTACAGTCTTTCTGCTCCTGTGAGACTGTGTCTTCTTTATAGGACAGGAAAGCTACACCATGTCTCAAAAATATGGAAGTCTAAACAAGATCTGAACAATGACAATATCAGTTACTATACCAACATGGATGGTCAAAATCTCACAAAGCCCCACCCCTGGTTAAAGAGCTTTATGCAATCAATAACCCTGCTTAGAATGAGAAAATCAGTCCCTTCCAGGGATTAACCCCTAAGTAGTTATGCAGTGCAAACTGGTCAACTCTAAAATCATACATGTGAGCAACAGTAAATGGACTCAGCAGGTTTTATTTATATGTGTGTGTATATATAACAACAATATTCATAGAGAAAAGTAAACAACAGAAATAACACATGAAAATAGAAGAACTCATGGGTAGAGGAAGGGGAAGAGCAGGTTGTAGGGAATAGGATATAATAATAGGGAATTAAAGAAGACCAAAATATAATATTTGCATAAATAAAATGTCATAACAAAACTCGTTACTTTGTACAATTAATGAATGCAAATAAAAATGGAGAAGAGATACTAATATACAAATAAAGATTACATATACTCAAGGCCTAAAAATGTCCTGGTTGCATAATACTTCTAATCAGATTAATTTCTGTTTCTATCATCGTGTACATGTGCCTTATATACTGACCATTTGCCTGTCTCATCATTGTGGTATTACCCTTTCAACAACAGCTCCCCAACTTCCTTCCCCAATCACCTGAAAGCATTATTCTACCTTTGGGTTCTAGGAGTTCAACAGTTTGGGGTTGTATGTATAAGTCAAATCAATTTGTATTTTCCTTTCAGTGTTTTGTTGTTTTCACATAGAATACTGTCCTTCCATGTTGTTTACAATTTAATATGTAGCAAGAGTTTCTTCTTCTTCTACCTGGATAGTAAAAATAATTTTCAAAAATCAAAAAAATTGCTTATATGTATATATATTGGATATATATATATATGTACCACATTCTTATATATATATATATATATATGTGTGTGTGTGTGTGTGTGTGTGTGTGTGTGTGTGTGTGTGTATTTTTATCACATTCTTTTTATAGCTAGGTACCTTTAAAAGAACCCAATATCCCAAATCATCTGTGAAATGAAAATCACAACCAAGTCTAGCAAAAATGATAACATATCCCCTCACATCTTAGAGCGTCTTTTATAAAAAACTAGTAGAGCCAGGCTGTGATGGCTCACACCTTAGTCCTAGCACTTGGGAGTCAGAGCCAGGTGGATCTCTGTGAGTTCAAGGCCAACCTGGTTTACAGAGCGAGATCCAGGACAGGCACCAAAACTACACAGAGAAACCCTGTCTCGAGAAATAGATAGATAGATAGGTAGATAGATAGATAGATAGATAGATAGATAGATAGATAGATAGACAGACAGAAGGGTAGACAGATAAATAAATAAATAGTAGAAGTACCAATGTGGGAGAATAGATTGAGAAAAGTCATTACATACTCGTCACAAGAACGCAATGCAAATCAGCATCTCAATTAGGAATAATATAGTGGGAATTCCTCAAGAGCATTTTAAAAATTTGTCAATCCCTCTTCTGATTCTAAATCCAAGGAAAAACACATAGATATTTGTCTCTTATGTCCATAATAGAATTATTCACAATAGAAAGCTATGGGAAAAGGTAGCATTCATCTTTGGAAAATCATTTTGTTGAAAACTGTTTATTCTTGGCTTTCTCAAATGATGTGTTTGTACAAATGATAAGCATGTATGTTTTTATATGATAGAAATTATCAGAAAGAAAACAAAAATATACTTTCAAGGTACCCCTTACCATGGGCTTTACACTAGGGTCCACAGCCCTGTTAGCTTTACCAGAGGCCAGAGTAGTCCTAGGGATCCTAGGGATTACACTGCTCACCACCAGCTTGACCCCTTTAAGCCTGTCCAATGACCCCGAGCGCACTCACACCCTGGGTCTCATATCCCATTTTATTACTTTGAAATAGTCTTCAGCTTTACCAGAAGGCAGGCAGGATCTAGGAACCCCAGATTGTACCTCCTTACTCTCTTTATCTCCATATCAAGGCCTACAACTTCAGAAGCAGATTTTGGCTTCATAATTTCACAGGCTGGACCCAGAGCCCACAGCCCTGGCAGATATACTGGAGGCCAGACTGGTTATATGGACTTCAGAGGCCAGACTAGAACTAGGAACCCCAGATTACACCCCCTCCCCTGAGCTGCATATCCTGGTCTATAACTTTGGAAGAAGAATTCAGCTTTACCAGAAGCCAAGCCAAAACCCCCCAAGCCCCAGAGAAGACACCATACTAGACTCAAAAACATGCTAGTCACCAGAACCCTTGGCCATTTAAGTCAGAAGACAAGAGAGGAAAGCGAAACCAAGGAATAAAAAACCAATCTAACATAGACAAATGCAGGAATCAAAACCTAGACCTATAATCATCCAAATCCAGATGGCTAAACTCTAGTGTAAGAACACAATCAATAACAGAAAAGGTAATATGGCATCATTAGAGCCCAGCTATCCTACAACAGCAAGACCTGGACAACCCAAAACAGATGAAGCACAAGGAAATGACATTAAAAATTAATTTATAAAGATGATAGAGGTCCTTAAAGAGGAAATGAAAAAAATCACTTAAAGAAATTGAGGGAAAGACAAACAAAAATTGGAATGAATCAATAAATCCCTAAAAGAAAGCCTATGGAAAAAAAAACCAACAAATACTTGCATGAAATGAATAAAACTATTCATGACATGCAAATGTAAATAGAAGCAATAAAGAAAACAAAAACAGAGGGAATCCTGGAAGTGGAAAATCTGAGCAAATGAACAGGAACTACAGAAGCAAGCATTATCAACAGAATACAAGAGATGGAAGAGAGAATCTCAAATGTCAAAGACATGATAAAGGAAAGATTCATCAGTCCAAGAAAGCGTTAAATCTAAAAAATCTCCAATACAAAATATCCAGAAAATCTGGGACACTATAAAAAGACCAAACATAAGAATAACATGGATAGAAAGAGGAGAAGAAACAGCTCAAAATCCCAGAGAATATATATAACAAAATCATAGTATTTTCCCAACCTAAATAAGGACATGCCTACAAAGGTACAAGAAGGTTAAAGAACACAAAATAGATTAAATCATAAAAGGAAGTCCTCTTGCCATATAATAATCAAAACACTAAACATACAGAACAAAAAATATAATATTAAAAGCAGCAAGGGGAAAAGGACCAAGTAACATATAGGCAGACCCATTGGAATTATACCAGACTTCTCAATAGAGGCCCTAAAATCCAGAAAAACCTGTACTAATGTCTTGCAGACTCTAACAAACCACTGATGCCATCCCAGACTACTACACCCAGCAAAACTTTCGATCACAATAGATGGAGAAAGTGAGATATTTCATGACAAGTCAAATTTAAACAATATCTATCAATATCTATGTACAAATCCAGCCCTTCAGAAGGTAATAGAAGGAAAACACCAATCCCAGGAAGCCACCTATCCAACAAAAATACAAGTAATAGATAATCACAGACCAGCAAAACCCAAAGAAGGGTAACACACACACACACACACACACACACACACACACACACACACTACCAACAACAACAAAATAACAGAAATTAATAATCATTGGTGATTAATATCCCTCAATATCAGTGGACTTGATCTCAATTTGCCAATGAAAAGACACAGGCTAACAGACTAACAGAATGAGTAAGAAAACAGGATCCACCATTCTGCCACATACAAAAAAAAAAAAAAATGCCTCAACATCAAAGACAGACATTACCTCAGAGTGAAAGGTTGGAAAAATATTTTCCATTCAAATGGACTTAAGAAGCAAGTTGGTATAGCTATCCTAATATCTAACAAAATAGACATCCAACCAAAATTGATCAAAAGAGATGGAGAAGGGCATTTCATATTAATCAAAGGGAAAATTCACCAGGATTATGTCTCAGTTCTGAACATCTATGCCCCAAATTGAAGGGCACATTTGTAAAAGAAACATTACAAAAGCTTACATCATGCATAAGATCTACACAATAATAGTGGGAGAGTTTAACACCCCACACTCATCAATAGACAGACCATCTAGATAAAAACTAAACAGAGAAATAACAGAACTAAGAGATGTTATGATTCAAATGGACCTAACAGATATCTACAGAACATTTTACCCAAACACAAAAGAATACACCTTCTTCTTAGCACCACATGGAATCTTCTCCAAAATTGGGCATATATTCAGCCACAAAGCAAGTCTCAACAGATAAAAAAAAAAATAGAAATGACCCCCTGTATCTTATCAGACCACCATGGATTAAAGATAGATTTCAACAGCAGAAACAACAAAAAGCCTACAAACTCATGGAAACTAAACAATGCTCAACTGAATCACCACTGGTCAAGGACGAAATATAGAAAGAAGTGAAAGCCTTCCTAGAATTCAATGAAAAATTAATGCACAACAAACCCAAACTTATGGGACACAATGAAAGCAGTCCTAAGAGGAAAGTTGATAGCACTAAGTGCCTTCATAAAGAACTTGGAGAGACCTCATACTAGAAACTTAACACTTGAAAGCTCTATAATAAAAAGAGGCAGACAAACCTAAGAGGAGTAGACCACAGGGAAAAATCAAACTCAGGGCTGAAATCAATAAAATAGAAACAAAGAGAACAATACAAAGAATCGATGAAACAAATGTAGGGTCTGAGGAAATGCTGAAGGAAGACCCCAGACTCAAATAGCACGCAAGAACAAAGAGTGTTTATTATACCAGCATGCATGTGGGGTTGTTCACTTGTCCAAAATGGTGACAACCCAGACAGGGCCATGCAGGCTCCTTTTAAGGATAACTAAGGGGAGTTTCAGGGTCAACTACATAGTTGGTTATGCAAGCAGCAGTTACATTAGTATATTTTTACTTGGTTGAAGCTTAGTCTTATCGTTTTGGACACATCTGCACAAGCTTGGACATGATTCAGAAGGGGGCTGCTGGGTTTGTCCTTGAGATACTGTGAGGTTGACCTAGGCCCTCTATGTTTGTTCTCCCACTTGACCCTGAATGTAAGGGCCTTGGAGATAAATGGCCCTTAGTTGGAAAAGCCACCTGTTGGCCCTTCTCAGAGAACTGAAACCTAACTTTAGTTGTGAAAGCGGGAGAGTTTAACCTCTTCACAGAGTTGGTTCTTCAAGAAAATCAACAAAATAGATACAGCCTTATCCAAACTAACCAAAAGGTAGAGAGAGAATATCCAAATCAACAAAATAAATGAAAAGGGAGACATAACAACAAACTCTGAGGAAATATGGAGAATCATTAGGTCACATTTCAAAAATCTGTACTTCATGATATTGGAAACTCTAAAAGAAATGGACAAATTTCTTGATAGATAACACTTACCAAAGTTCAACCAAGATCAGATAAACAATTTAAATAGACCAAAAACCAATAATAAATAGAAGCAGTCATTAAAAGTCTCCCAACCAAAAAATGTCCAGGTCCAGATGGTTTTAATGCAGAATTCTACCAGATGTTCAAAGAAGAGCTAATATCAATGTTCTTCAAATTATTCCACAAAATAGGAACATAAGGAATATTGTCAAATTCTATGAGGCCACATTCACCCTCACACATAAACCACACAAAGACTCAACAAGAAAGATAATTACAAATCATTTTCACTAAAGAACACTGATGCAAAAATAATCAAAAAATGGCAAACTAAATCCAACAATACATCAAAAAGATCATTCACCATAACCAAGTAGGCTTCGTTCCAGAGATGCAGAGGCAGTTCACTGTATGAAAATCTTTCAATATTATCAGCCATATAAACAAACTGAAAAAACAAAACCACATGATATCTCATTATGTGCTGAAAAAGCCTTTGACAAAATCCAACACCCCTATATGATAAAAGTCTTGGAGAGATCAGGGATATAAGGGACATACCTAAACATAATAAAAGCATTATACAACAAGCCAATTGCCAGCATCAAATTAAATGAAAACTGAAAGCTATTATACAAAAATCAGGAACAAGACAAAACTGTCCACTTTCCCGATATCTATTCAATACAGTACTTGAAGTTCTAGATATAGCAATAGGACAACAAAATGAAATCAAGGGGATACAAATTGGAAAGGAAGAAGTTAAAGTATCATTATTCACAGATGATATGAGAGTATACATAAGAAATCCAAAAACTCTAACAGGGAATACCTACAGCTGATAAACTCTTTTAGTGAAGTGACTGAATATAAGATTAACTAAAAAAAAATTAGCAGCCCCCTATATACAAACAATAAATTGGCAGAGAAAGAAACCAGAGAATCAATAAAATCCTTTATAACAGCCTCAAATAATATAAAATATCTTGGTGTAACTCTAACCAAGCAAGTAAAAGATCTGTATGAGAAGAACTTCAAGTCTTTGAAAAAAAAAATAAAGAATAAATCAGAAATTGGAAAGATTTCCCATGCTCATGGATTGGGAGGATTAACATAATAAAAATGGCTGTCTCACCAAAAGCAATCTACATATTCAATGCAATCTGCATTAAAATTCCAATACAATTCTTTACAGACCTTGAAAGAACAATACTCTTTTTGGAAAAACAAAAACCCAGTATAGGTAAAACAATCCTGTACAATGTAAGAACTTCCAGAGGTGTCACCATCCCTGATTTCAAGCTCTACTACAGACCTATATTAATAAAAAACATGGTATTGCCATAAAAACTGACCGTGGATAAATAGAATTGAATCAAAGACCCAGACATATATCCACATATCTATGAACACCTAATTTTTTACAAAGAAGCCAAAATTATACAATGGAAAAAAATAAAGCATCTTCAACAAATGGTGTTTGTCTAACAGGCATGTAGAAGAATGTAAACAGTTAAAAATCTGCACAAAACTCAAGTCAAAGTGGTTCAAAGAACTCAGCATAAATCTAGATACCATGAGTCTGATAGAAAAGAAAGTGGGAAATAATCTCAAACGCATTGGTATGGAAAAACAATTGTTCTGTCCTGAACAGAACACGAATAGCACAGGCACTAAGATTGATAATTAATAAATGGTACCTCATGAAATTGAAAAGTTTCTGTAAGACAAAGGACAGTACCAATAGGACAAAACAGGGGCCTGCAGAATGGTAAAGGATCTTCACCAACCCAACCCAACATCCAACAGAGGGCTGATTTGCAAAATATAAAAAGAACTCAAGAGACTAGATATCAACAAACCAAAAAATCCAATTAAAAGTGGGGCACAGAGCCGGATGGTAGTGGTGCATGCCTTTAATCCCAGCATTCAGGAGGCAGAGGCAGGTGAATCTCTGTCGTTTCAAGGCCAGCCTGGTCTACAGAGTGAGTTTCAGGATAGGCTCCAAAGCTACACAGAGAAACCCTATCTCAAAAAAAAACAAACAAACAAAAAAAAAACACAAAAAAAGTGGGACACAGATCTAAACAGAGAATTCTCAACAGAAGAGTCTCAAGTGTCCTAGAAACATTTAAGGTAATGTTTAACATCTTTAACCATCAGGGAAATGCAAATCAAATGACTCTGAGATTCTGTCAGAATGGGTAAGATCAAAAACACTAATGACAAGATCCACCAAGATGAAGTCTCAATTCTGAACATTTATGCCCCAAACACAAGGGCACCCACATATGTAAAAGAAACATTACTAAAGCTTAAATCACATATAAAACCCCACACATTAATAGTGGGAGACCTCAACACCCCACTTTCACCACTGGACAGATCTCCCAAATCAAAACTTAACAGAGAAATAAAGGACTTAACTGATGTCATGACTCAAATGGACTTAATCGATATCTTCAGAACATTCCATCCAAACAAAAAAGAATATACCTTCTTCTCAGCACCCCATGGAACCTTCTCTAAAATCGACCACATACTTGGTCACAAAACAAATCTCAACAGATAAAAAACTATTGAAATAACTTCCTGTGTTCTATCAGACCACCATGGTCTAAAGTTGGATTTCAACAACAACAAAAACTACAGAAAACCTACAATCTTATGGAAACTGAATAATACTCAACTGAATCACCAATGGGTTAAGGAAGAAATAAGGAAAGAAAGTAAAGACTTCCTAGAGATCAACCAAAATGAAGACACCACATATCCAAACTTATGGGACACTATGAAAGCAGTACTAAGAGGGACATTCATAGCACTAAATGCCCACATAAAGAAGTTGGAGAAATCTCACACTAGTGACTTAACAGCACACCTGAAAGCTCTAGAACAAGAAGAAGCAAAGTCTCCCAGGAAAAATAGACGCCAGGAAATTATCAAAGTGAGAGCTGAAATCAATAAAATAGAAACAAAGAGAACAATACAAAAAATTAATGAAACAAAGAGTTGGTTCTTTGAGAAAATTAACAAGATAGAAAAGCACTAATCCAGACTAACCAAAAGACAGAGAGAGAGAGCATCCAAATCAAGAAAATCAGAAATGAAAAGGGGGACATAACAACAGACATTGAGGAAATCCAGAGAATCATCAGGTCATACTTCAAAAACCTCTACTCCACAAAACTGGAAAACCTAAAAGAAATGGATAACTTTCTGGATAGGTACCACATACCTAAGTTAAATCAAGACCAGATAAACGATTTAAATAGTCCAACAACCCCTAACGAAATAGAAACAGTCATTAAAAGTCTCCCAACCAAAAAAAGCCCAGGACTAGATGGTTTCAGCACAGAATTCCACCAGATCTTCAAAGAAGAATTAATACCAATACTCTCTAAATTGTTCTACACAATAGAAACAGAAGGAACATTACCAAACTCCTTCTATGAGGCTACAATTACCTGATTCCTAAACCAAACAAGGATACAACAAAGAAAGAGAACTACAGACCGATCTCCCTCATGAACATTGATGCAAAAATAATAAAATACTGGCAAAAGACTCCAAGAACACATCAAAACAATTATCCACCATGATCAAGTAGGCTTCATTCCAGGGATGCAAGGGTGGTTCAACATACGAAAGTCCGTCAATGTAATACACCATATAAACAAACTCAAAGAAAAAAACCACATGGTCATCTCACTAGATGCAGAAAAGGCATTTGACAAAATCCAACACCCCTTCATGATAAAGGTCTTGGAGCGATCAGGAATATAGGGAACATACCTAAACATAATAAAGGCAATTTACAGCAAGCCAACAGCCAACATCAAATTAAATGGAGAGAAACTCAAAGCAATTCCACTATAATCAGGAAAGAGGCAAGGCTGTCCACTCTCCCCATACTTATTCAATATAGTACTTAAAGTTCTAGCCAGAGCAATAAGACAACGTAAGGAGATTAAGGGGATACAAATTGGAAAGGAAGAAGTCAAGCTTTCCCTATTTGCAGATGACATGATAGTATAATTGAGCGACCCCAAAGATTCCACCAAGGAATTGATACAGCTTATAAACACCTTCAGCAACATATCAGGATACAAGATCAACTCAAAAAAAAACAGTAGCCTTCCTATATACAATGGACAAAAAAGCTGAGAAGGAAATCAGAGATACATCACCCTTTACAATAGCCACAAATGACATAAAATACCTTGGGGTAACACTAACCAAGCAAGTGAAGGACTTATATGACAAGAACTTTAAGTCCCTGAAAAAAGAAATTGAAGAAGATCTCAGAAAATGGAAAGAACTCCCATGCTCATGGATAGGCAGGACTAACATAGTAAAAATGGCAATCTTACCAAAAGCAATCTACAGATTCAATGCAATCCCCATCAAAATACCAACACAATTCTTCACAGACCTGGAAAGAATAATACTCAACTTCATATGGAAAAACAAAAAACCTAGGATAGCCAAAAGAATCCTGTACAATAACACAACCTCTGGAGGTATCACGATCCCTGACTTCAAGCTCTACTATAGAGCTAAAGTAATAAAAAAAACAGCTTAGTACTGACATAAAAACCGACATGTGGACCAATGGAATCGAATTGAAGACCCTGACATTAATCTGCACACCTATGAACATAGAATTTTTGACAAAGAAGCCAAAAGTGTACAATGGAAAAAAGAAAGCATCTTCAACAAATGGTGCTGGCATAACTGGATATCAACATGTAGAAGGCTGCAAATAGATCCATATCTATCACCGTGCACAAAACTTAAGTCCAAGTGGATCAAGGACCTCAACATAAATCCAGCTACTCTGAACTTGCTAGAAGAGAAAGTAGGAAGTAGTCTTCAATGCATTGGCATAGGAGATCACTTCCTAAATATAACACCAGTAGCACAGACACTGAGAGAAACAATCAATCAGTGGGACCTCTTGAAACTGAGAAGCTTTTGTAGAGCAAAGGATACGGTCAACAAGGCAAAGCAACAGCCTACAAAATGGGAAAAGATCTTCACCAACCCCACATCTGACAGAGGACTGATATCCAGAATATATAAGGAACTCAAGAAATTAGACATCAAAATGCCCAACAGTCCAATTAAGAAATGGGCTATAGAGCTAAACAGAGCATTCTCAACAGTAGAAGCTCAAATCACTGAAAGACATTTAAGGAATTGTTCAATATCCTTGATCATCAGGGAAATGCAAATCAAAACAACTCTGAGATACCACCTTACACCTGTCAGATCAAAAACACTGAAGACACCTTACGCTGGAGAGGATGTGGAGCTAGGGGAACTCTCCTCCACTGCTGGTGGGAATGCAAGCTTGTACAACCACTTTGAAAGTCAATATTGTGTTTTCTTAGAAAATTGGGAATCCATCTCCCCCAAGATCCAGCTATACCACTCTTGGGCATATACCCAAGGAATGCTC
This sequence comes from Peromyscus eremicus, assembly GCF_949786415.1. Taxonomy (NCBI): domain Eukaryota; kingdom Metazoa; phylum Chordata; class Mammalia; order Rodentia; family Cricetidae; genus Peromyscus; species Peromyscus eremicus. The sequence goes on along the minus strand of NC_081436.1, from coordinate 43,964,788 downwards.
AACATTCCACAAGAGCACTTGCTCAGCTATGTTCATATCAGCATTGTTTGTAATAGCCAGAACCTGGAAACAACCTAGATGCCCTTCAACTGAAGAATGGATAAACAAAATATGGTACATATACACAATGGAATACTACTCAGCAGAGAAAAACAATGATATCATGAGGTTTGCAGACAAATGGATGGATCTAGAAAAAAATCATCCTGAGTGAGGTAACCCAGACTCAGAAAGACAAACATGGTGTGTACTCACTCATAAAAGGATACTAGATGTGGAACAAGGATGACTGGACTGCTACTCACATCACCAGGGAGGCTACCTGGAAAACAGGACCCCAAGAAAGACACAGGGATCACCCAATGATGGAGAAATGAAAGAGATCTATATGAACAGCCTGGACATGAGCTGGGGTAATGAAAGGTGAGGGTCGAGGGAAAGAGAGCTTGGGGGAGTGGGAGATCCCAGCTGGATCAACAACAGAGAGGGAGAACAAGGAATAGGAGACCATGGTAAATGAAGACCACATGAGAACAGGAAGAAGCAAAGTGCTAGAGAGGCCCACAGAAATCCACAAAGATACCCCCACAACAGACTGCTGGCAATGGTTGAGGTACAGCCCGAACTGACCTACTCTGGTGATGGGATGGCCAAACACCCTAATTGTCATGCTAGAAACCCCATCCAACTACTGAGGGATCTGGATGCAGAGATCCATGGTTAGGCCCCAGGTGGATCTCTGGGAGTCCAATTAGCGAGAATGAGGAGGGTTTATATGAGCAAGAATTGTTGAGACCAAGGTTGGATAAAGCACAGGGACAAATAGCCAAACTAATGGAAACACATGAACTATGAACCAATGGCTGAAGGGCCCCCAACTGGATCAGGCCCTCTGAATGAGTGAGATAGTTGATTGGCTTGATATGTTTGGGAGGCATCCAGGCAGTGGGACTGGGTCCTGTGCTCATTGCATGAGTTGGCTGTTTGAAACCTGAGGCCTATGCAGGGTCGCTTGGCTCGGCCTGGGAGGAGGGGACTGGACCTACCTGGACTGAATCTACCAGGTTGATCTCAGTCCTTGGGGGAGGCTTTGCCCTGGAGGAGGTGGGAATGGGGGGTGGGCTGGGGGGAAGTGAAGGGGGGCCGGAGGGGGGAGAACAAAGGAATCTGTGGCTGATATGTAGAACTGAATTGTATTGCAAAAATAAAATTTAAATTTAAAAAAAAACACTAATGACAGCTTATGCTGGAGAGGATGTGGGGCAAGGGGAACACTCCTCCATTGCTGATGGAAGTGCAAACTTGTATAGGCACTTTGGAAGTAAGTATAGAGCTTTCTCAGAAAACTGGGAATCAATCCTACCACAAGACCCAGAAATACCACTCTTGGGTATATACCCCAAGGTTGCTCAATCTGGCCACAAGGACACTTGCTCAACTATGTTCATTAGCAGCTTTATTTGTAATAACCAGAACCTGGAAACAACCTAGATGTCCCTCAAGAGAGAAATGGATAAAGAAAATGTGGTACATTTACAGGATGGAGTATTACCCAGCTGTTAAAAACAAGGACACCAGAAAATTTGAAGGCAAATGGATAGAACTAGAAAAAATCATCCTGAGTGAGGTAACCCAGACCCAGAAAGACAAACATATTATGAATTCACTCATAAGTTGATGTTAACTGTAAAAGAAAGAAAGGATAATTATGCTATAATCCATAGACCCAGGGATACTAGGTAACAAGGAGGGTTCATGGGGAAATAGTTGATCTCCCTAGGAAGGGGAAATAGAGGAGATTTTGTTAGTGGACTGAAGGCAGGTGGGGATGGAAACATGAGTGATCAGGTTGTGCAGGGTGGGGCAAGAGTACTGAAAGAGACTACTGGAAGGGGATGGCCATTTTGGGGTCAGGTAAAAACCTGTCCCAAGGGAATCTCCCAGGAATCTACAAGGATGACCCCCAGATAAGGCTCCTAGTGATAGTGGATAGTGAACTGGCCATCTCCTGTGACCAGATTGGTGCATAGCCCAATTGTCATCAGAGAGGCTTCATCCAGCAACTGATGGAAACAGATGCAGACCCATAGCCAAACACTAGGCAGAGTTCAGGGATTCCTGCAAAAGAGGGGAGTGAAAAGATTATAAGAGCTAGAAGGGACAAAGACATCAGAAGAAAATTCACAGAATCAACTAACCTGGGTTCATAGGGGCTCACAGAAACTGAACTGAAAACCAGAGAGCCCGCATGGGACTACTGATCTAGGCATTTTGCATGTGTTACAGTTGTATAGCTTGTTCCTCTTGTTTAACTCCAAACAGTGGGGACAGGGGTATCTCTGACTTTTTTACTGACTTTTGGGACTCTACCCCTCATGATTGCACAGCCTTAATACATGGGGAGGTGCTTAGTCTTACTACAAGTTAATATGTCATGTTTCATTGGTACTCAAGGGAGACCTGCCCTTTTGTAAACAGAAATGGAGGAGGAATGGATTTGAGGGGCAGGTGAGGACAGAGGGAAGCTGAGGGAGAGGGACTTAATGAGAGAAGAGAAGAGAAACTGTTATGGCCAGGGTGTAAAATAAATAAGTAAATAAATCTCAAATGTTTTTTTTTTTAAATAACTAAGTTTCTCCTGAGCATTATGAGAGCCTTACTAATGCACTGGTTCAAGGTGTGGTCATTGTAAACTCATCCCAAAAATCTTCCAGATCTTGTCAAGTGATAAAGTTAAGGAAAGGGAAGTTGGAGAAAGAAGTGTTCAAAGAGTATGCTGAAAAAAATGTAGTTAATAGCACTTACCAGGAAAGTATCTGACTAGAACATGACAAAAATGAACAACAAAAAACAAACCATGAGACAGGCTGAGCAGAATGGGCTAAGGCTTGTGTCAGGGATTAAAACAGCTAGGTAACTTTAAAATGCCTCTTTTCTTCTACTCCATCATTTTAGTTGACAAAACTGACTGAGTTAGCTAAAACTTCTATATATTTGAGGTGAAATATATGTTATTCTCATATATATATATATATATATATATATATATATATATATATATATGAATTACACTTCTATGCTCTACTTTGTGGATAAATTATAAAATCAATCCATGAACCATTAAAACAGCATTGTAATTTGTTAAGTTATAATTTTTAAAAAGTAAAGATAGAGAAGTACAATTAAAAAATGCTACTGCAGTTCAGCAGGAAACTGGTAGTTGTATTCACAATGCCCAAAGACAGTAACATAAGATCTTCAAATAGGAATTCTCATATTTCTGTTAATTGCTTCATATTTACTATGGATAGGAAACACATGTACAACCAGTAATATTTTCTCTTTTTTTTTACATTAATCAAGCTCTTTTTGCTTTGATGACTCAATTATGTACTGTTAACCATGATTTTGCATGCTATTATAAAAAAAATGGAAACTTACCTATATAAACTTTGTGTTGCACACAGCCAAATCACCCTTAGAGAAAGAACGTGTGTCTGCACCAAAGAGAGAGGGTATGTAGTCCAAGTATGACAAAGTTATTAAGTTACCTCTGGTTAATAGACATGTCCACTGGAATTAAGTGACTGAAGTGGACTTTAGTTCATGGGGTTGCTTATGTTTTTCTGCTTAAAGTGAACACTCTGTTAGTGAGAAATGTTGGTATCTAGGAGCCCTCTGGAAAAAGCAAAGTAGAGTCCCACAAGACTTTCAGGATGGTCCCAGAACAGGGATTAGAACAATGCCAAGTATCTTTTCTCCAGAATCTGTATTTCTGTGTGCATCTTGCTGTCTCTCATCACCGTCGTGGTCCCCCAGCTTTGTCATTTCTACCTGAATAAATTAAAGAGTTCAGAGAACATTTACCCAAGGTAACAAATCATTTTATTCTGAAAATAACTACATTTTTCTCTAGTCTTAAATATTTCATTCAAGCGTACACTGAAGTATAATCATATTTATCCACACTTTCCCCTTCCCACTCATTTGTATACTGCCAAAAGGTCACCTTCCAGCTTCATGAGTTTTAAGAAAAACCCACTAAGCCCAATTAGTTCTTCCCATATGTGCATGGTTATGTGGCCACTCGTTGGAATATGGAAAGTATACCAATGACCACATAGTCCAAAAAATGTTTCTCCTACAGGATAACTCCTACAGGATACTGATTCTTAGAAAATCATAAATTCAGCATGTATCTGTTTATGACACACGTCAATCATACATTTCATAAGAAAATAATTTATTCCATCCAGTTAATGATCTCTCAAGTTTTAACTTGGGAATCTTTAACAGTTCAACTAAATGAACCCTGAGAGTGAGTGCAGCATCGAATTCCAGCAGACTTGCTGACATCAGCACACAGCCACAGATGTGAGCATGAGCAACAAAAAGTGTAATGATGTTCTCTGTCTCCATATGTGCCACATCTGCTGATATTTCATAGGACAGAGCAAGAAACATAACAAAATAAGAACAAATAACAGAGATGTGATCTTAGCTTGCCCAGTAAAAGAAATTACAAAGCAACACAGGAAAAGTCACATATATAGAAATGGCTAACAGAGCCAGGCGGCAGTGGTGCACGCCTTTAATCCCAGCACTCAGGAGGCAGAGCCAGGTGGATTTGTGTGAGTTCAAGGCCAGACCTTTATAGAGGGAGATCCAGGACAGGCACCAAAACTACATGGAGAAACCTTGTCTTGAAAAAAAAAAGAAAGAAAGATAAAAAAAGAAATGACTGACAGATTTGATACATTAAGACATAAATTTAGCACAATAATTTTATTAAATATAAGTGTGATTCTAAATTACTTGCTCTTCTAGTACTAATTTTAGTTCAGGATTTTCACCCTCTTTCAAATTAATTCCATATTTTTGTTACTGAAAATATAGATAAATGGAATAGTAAGTGTTTTCCTTCACAAAAAAATGATGAAATATGTCCAAATCTGTGCAGTAAGTGGCTTCAACTAGTTCCAGTTCCTTTTGTTTGTATTGATATACTGACAGCAGGATAGATTCATAAAGAAAATTATGGGACTTGGGGATGCAACTCAGTGTACATGCCTAATATATAAGAGGCCTGGGATTTATTCACAACTTCAAGAAAAGAATTTTTTTAACTCACAGTTGTATAACTTCAAGAAAATGACTCTGTCACAGCTGCCACATAGCACTGTCAGAGCTCTGATGATGATCTTATAAAAGATAGTGTCTAAAAGAATATTTAAGAAACTCAGAAGGTGAAGATATCAAAAAAAAATGACCCATTCAAAAAATGGGCCTGGGACATGAACAGAGTTCTCAAAATAAAGAAGATATGGATAAGGACTATCTTAATAATGTTCATTGTTCTTCACAATTAGGGAAACTCAAGTCAAAGCAACTGTGAGGTTCCATCATATCCCAGTCAGAATGGTAAAGATCAACAACCTATGACAAATGCTGGATGGAGATAGGGGAAAGGAAATGTCCATTCACTGTTGGTGTGATTACAAATTGATCCAGCCATTCTGAAAAACAGTGTGGATAGTTCTCAAAAATGTAGAAGTAAATCTACCCCATGAGTCAGCTTTACCACTCTTTGGCATGTGCACAAAGGACTGGAGTTCCTACTCCAAATATGCTTGCTCAGCCATGTTCATTGTTGCTTTATCCACAATAGGCAATGGATGGGTAATAAAAATGTGGTACATGCACACTCTGGAATATTACTCAGCTATGGAGAAAATGAAAGTGAAATCATGAACTTTGCATGTAAATGGATAGAACTAGAAAAGATCATGTTGAGTGAGGTAACCCAGACCAGAAAAACAAATACGGCATGTTCTCTCTCATCTAAGACTCTTAGCTCCAAATCTTCAGATGTGAGTGCACAGTGTAACTTCAGAAACTCAGAAAGTAAAAAGGTACCATTGCCAGGTAGGAGGATGAAGAAGCAGTAGAGAGGGAAAGGGCAAGATACATGTGATCTGAGAGGGGAGATGGGAAAGAGTGGGGCTCTTAAGGATAGGTATTGAAGTAAATACAGAAGAAGGTAGGAGAAAGTTGTATTTTCAAGATAAGAGGAGAAAACTTAAAAATATACCAATGTTTCTATATTGGAATAGTAGAAGAAAAATAATACCTATGAATACAGTGAGGAAAACTTGGGGATAAGTGTGGAAGTGATGAGAATAAAAGGAGGAAGTGCCGGGATTAATTTTTATCTGCTTTGCTTTACTATTTGTCACTAAGCAGATGGTGTACAACATTGAGAAGGATCAACTCTCTACAGGACTGTTGTATCTTGGGTAACAGGAGAAAGCAAAGAAATGACGATAACAATGTTAAAGCAGCATTTATGCCTGAGTCAGATGAGCTTAGCCCCTTCACTCAAATTAGAAGACTATAAAGATGATGAGAATCACTATAAAATGAATTTTATAATAAAAAATAGATACTGAAATGTTACAGGATTTGGGGGAAAATGTTTGGTTTTAGTCTAGTTTAGTTTAGTTTTGTTTTGTTTTGTTTTCTCTACCTCCGATGCTCTCCAGCATTAACTTCTTCTAGTTGTTGTTTTCAAGAACAATTTCTAAGATTCTTAGAATTTATTAAAGTGTTGAGACTGTGTATGTTCATTAATACAACCTCTGTTGAAAATCAACAATGGCTCATATTGCTTTGTGTGAGTATTTTTTACCTTACTGGTCTTTTGCTTGTATATTATGGTTTCCAATTGTGTTTTTATTGGTTTTGTTCACGTGTGTCTATGTGTGTGTGTGAGTGTGTGTGTGTGTGTGTGTCAGAAAAAGAGAAAGAGAGAGAGAGAGAGGTGGGTTTTGGGGTGTATACAGTTTCTTGGTTTATTTTTATTTTACTTTTGTAGTTGTTTGTTTTATTTTCCTTTCTCTTATAAAAGAAAAAAGGCAAGGAGTTAGAAGGGTAGGGAGGCAGGGAGGATCTGGGAAGAAATGAGAGAGGGAAAACTGTGATCACAATATATCACACAAAACAGTTATTTTCAATTAAAAAAAAAACAATAAAGTTAACAGTGGGGCTAGGAGCAGGAATCAATGTTAAAGTTCTTATGGATAATGTGTTGGTCCCTGGTTTTAGTCCCCGTTGAAGGAAAAAAGAAAGGGATGGAGGGAGGAAGGGAGAAAGCAAGTCAATCGAAAGGATTTAGTCTGCTGGGTGAAGAGCTAAATAGAGGCCCAGGTAGATTTTTTTTTTACAGATGCCAAGCTTTAATCTCTTCTCCTTACTGGTTCTCTAAAGGATGCTCTAAAGAACTGAACAAGATTCAATTACCCAATTGTATCTTGCTGGGGCTTGGCAGGACCCAGAGAGAAAACTCCAACTACGAAGGACATTACATATTCATCACAAGAAAAATCCATCAAGATGAAGTCTCAGTTTCAACATTTATGCCCAAATACAAGGGCACTAACATTTGTAAAAGAAACATTACTAAAGCTTAAATCACATATCAAACCCCACACACTAATAGTGGGGGACTTCAACACCTCATATTCACCAATGGAAAGGTCTGCCAGACAGAAACTTAACAGAGAAATAAGAGATCTAATAAATGTTATAAGTCAAATGGACTTAGTAGATGTCTACAGAACATTCCATCCTAACACAAAAGAATATAACTTCTTCTCAGTACCACTTGGAACCTTCTTTAAAATTGGTCACATTCTTGGTCACAAAATAAATCTCAACAGATACAAAAAATTGGAATAACCCCCGTATTCTGTCACATTACCATGGCTTAGAGTTAGCATTCAACAACAACACAAATTATAGAAAGCTTACAAACTCATGGAAACTGAATAATGCTCAATTGAATCACCACTGGGTCAAGGAAGAAATAAAGAAAGAAATTAAAGACTGCCTAAAATTCAATGAAAATGAATATACAACATACACTAACTTACAAGACACTATGAAAGCAGTAATAAGAGGAAAATTCATAACACTAAATGCCTACATAAAGAAGTTGGAGACATCTCACACCACTGACTGAACAGCACATCTGAAAGCTCTAGAACAAAAAGAAACAAACTCACCCAGGAGGAATAGATGACAGGAAATAATTAAATTGAGGGCTGAAATCAATAAAACAGAAAAAAAGAGAACAATACAGGGAATCAATGAAACACAGAGTTAGTTCTTTGAGAAAAATCAACAAGATAGACAAACCCTTATCCAAACTAACCAAAAGGCAGAGAGAACATCCAAATTAACAAAATCAGAAATGAAAAGGGAGACATAACAACAGACAATAAGGAAATCCAGAAAACTATCAAGTCATACTTCAATAACCTATACTCCACAAAATTGGAAAATCTAAAAGAAATGAATAATTTTCTTGCTAGGTATCACATACCAAAATGAAATCAAGACCAGATAAGCAATTTAAATAGACCTACAACATCCAAAGAAATAGAAACAGTCATTAAATCCCCTCCCCAAAAAAGGCCTGGACTAGATAGTTTCAACACAGTATTCTACCAGAATTTCAAAAAAGACTCTTTGCTATTATACAGTGTCGCTAGACTGCATTATATATATATACCTTATGCCTGTCAGAATGGCTAAGATAAAAAACACTGAAGACACCTTATGCTGGAGAGGATGTGGAGCTAGGGGAACTCTCCTCCACTGCTGGTGGGAATGCAAGCTTGTACAACTACTTTGGAAATTAATATGGCACTTTCTTAGAAAATTGGGAACCAATCTCTCCCAAGATCCAGCTATACCACTCTTGGGCATATACCCAAGGAATGCTCAATCATACCACAAGAGCACTTGCTCAGCTATGTTCATATCAGCATTGTTTGTAATAGCCAGAACCTGGAAACAACCTAGATGCCCTTCAACAGAAGAATGGATAAATAAAATGTAGTACATATACACAATGGAATACTACTCAGCAGAGAAAAACAATGACATCATGAGGTTTGCAGGCAAATGGATGGATCTAGAAAAAATCATCCTGAGTGAGGTAACCCAGACTCAGAAAGACAAACATGGTATGTACTCACCCATAAGAGGATACTAGATGTGGAACAAGGATGACTGGACTGCTACTCACATCACCAGGGAGGCTACCTGGGAAACAGCACCCCAAGAAAGACACGGGGATCGCCCAATGACAGAGAAATGGAAGAGATTTACATGAACAGCCTGGACATGAGTGGGGGAAATGAAGGGCAAGGGTCGTGGGAAAGAGAGCTTGGAGGAGCAGGAGATCCCAGCTGGATCAAGAACAGAGAGGGAGAACAAGGAATAGGAGACCATGGTAAATGAAGACCACATGAGAATAGGAAGAACCAAAGTGCTAGAGAGGCCCACAGAAATCCACAAAGATACCCCCACAACAGACTGCTGGCTATGGTCGAGAGACAGCCCGAACTGACCTACTCTGGTGATGGGATGGCCAAACACCCTAATTGTCGTGCTAGAAACCCCATCCAATGACTGAGGGATCTGGATGCAGAAATCCACGGCTAGGCCCCGGGTGGAGCTCCAGGAGTCTAATTAGCGAGAATGAGGAGGGTTTATATGAGCAAGAATTGTTGAGACCAAGGTTGGATAAAGCACAGGGACAAATAGCCAAATGAATGGAAACACATGAACTATGAACCAGTGGCTGAGGGGCCCCCAACTGGATCAGGCCCTCTGAATGGGTGAGACAGTTGATTGGCTTGATCTGTTTGGGAGGCATCCAGGCAGTGGGACTGGGTCCTGTGCTCAGTGCATGAGTTGGCTGTTTGAAACCTGGGCCTTATGCAGGGTCGCTTGGCTCAGCCTGGGAGGAGGGGACTGGACCTGCCTGGACTGAGTCTATCAGGTTGATCTCAGTCCTCAGGGGAGGCTTTGCCCTGGAGGAGGTGGGAATGGGGATGAGCTGGGGGAAAGTGGAGGGGGGCGGGAGGGGGGAGAACAAGGGAATCCGTGGCTGATATGTAGAACTGAATTGTATTGTAAAATAAAATAAAATAAAAATAAAAAAAAATAAAATAAAAAATAAAAAAGTAAATAAATAAATAAAGAGGTGCAAACACCAAAAAAAAAAAAAAATGGGCTACAGATCTAAACAGAGAATTCTCAACAGAATAATCTCAAATGACCAAAAGACGTTTAAGGAAGTGCTCAACATCCTTAATCATCAGAAAAATTCAAATCAAAATGACTCTGAGCCGGGCGGTGGTGGCGCACGCCTTTAATCCCAGCACTCGGGAGGCAGAGCCAGGCGGATCTCTGTGAGTTCGAGGCCAGCCTGGTCTACCAAGTGAGTTCCAGGAGAGGCGCAAAGCTACACAGAGAAACCCTGTCTCGAAAAACCAAAAAAAAAAAAAAAAAAAAAATGACTCTGAGATACCATCTTACACCTGTCAGAAGGGCTAAGATCAAAAACATTGATGACAGTTTATGTTGGGGAGGATGTGAAGCAAGGGGAACACTCCTACACTGCTGGTGGGAGTGCAAACTTGTACAGCCACTTTGGAAATCAATATGGTGGTTTACCACTATATCTCAGAAAATTGGGAATTTACATCAAGACCCAATGATACCCAAGAAATGCTCAATTATACTACAAGGACACTTGCTCAACTATGTTCATAGCAGCATTATTCATAAATGAATAAAGAAAATGTGGCACATATACACAATGATGTACTACTCAGGAGTAAAAAACAATGACATCATGAAATTTGTAGGCAAATGGATGGAGCTAAAAAATATAATCCTGAGTGAGGTAACTCAGACTCAGAAAGACAAACATGGTATGTACTCATTTATAAGTGGATACTAGATGTAAAGCACAGGATAACCAGACTACAACCCACAGCTCCAGAGAAGCCTGCTAACAAGGAGAACCCTAAGAGGGATGCATGGATTGCCCTGGAAAGGAGAAATAGATGAGATCTCCTGAGTAAACTGGGGGTAAATGGGTTCAATAGAGGGGAGGGAATGGGGGAAGAGAACATAAGGGAACAGGATGGTCGAGCTGGAACAGGGACAGAGTGGGAAAGCAATGAAAGAGGTATTTTGAGAAAAAGATGTGGTGATATTGTGTTCCCAAAAATATTGTGCACCCTAATAAACTTATCTGGGGTCAGAGAACAGAAAAGCCACTAGATATAGAGGCCAGAAAATGGTGACACACACGCCTTTAATCCTAGCATTCCAAAGGCAGAGATTTGTCTGGATTTTTGTAAGTTCAAGGCCACACTGGAAACAGCCAGGCACGGTAACAAGAGCCTTTAATCCCAGGAAGTGATGGCAGAAAGCAAAAAGGTATATAAGGCGTGAAAACCAGAAACTAAGGCTGTTTAAGCTTTTAGGTTTTTGAGCAGCACAGTTCAGCTGAAAGGCATCCAGTCTGAGGAAACAGGATCAGCTGAGGAATTGGCAAGGTGAGGTGACTGTGGCTTGTTCTGCTTCCCTGATCTTCCAGCATTCACCCCAATAACTGGCTTCAGGTTTGATTTTATTAATAAGACCTGTTAAGATTCATGCTACAAAAAGAGACATCATGGAGATAGGGAGAAACCTGGTGCTAGGGAAGTTCCCAGGAGCCCACAAAGATGACCCCAGCTTAGACTACTAGCAGTAGTGGAGAGGGTGCCTGAGCCGGCCTACCCCAGTAATCAGATTGGTGAATACCCTTTCATCATAGAGCCTTCATCCAGTAAATGATAGAAGCAAATTCAGACAGAGATCCACAGCCAAGCAACAGGCCAAGTTCTAGGAGTCCAGTCAAAGAGAGGAAAGAGGGATTCTATCAGCAAGGGGCATCAAGATTGTGTGGGGAAATGTATGAAGACAACTGAACTGGGCTAGTGGGAACTAATGAACTTTAGAAAAACAGCTGTGGAGCCTGCATGGGACTGCATTATGCCCTCTGCATAAATGAGACAGTTGTGTGGCTTGGTCTGTTTAAGGGACCTCTGGCAGTGGGATCAAGATCTATCCTTGGTGCATGAGCTGGCTTTTTGGAACACATTACCTATGGTGGAACATGTTGCACAGCCTTGAGGCAGAGGGAGGGCCTGGACCTGCCTCAACTGAATGTACCAGGCTTTGCTGACTCTCCATGGGAGGCCTTACCCTTTTGGAGGAAGGGATGGGTTGGGGGCAAGGCTGGGGGGAGCAGGAGGAGTGATGAGAGGGGCATCTGTGGTTGGTATGTAAAATGAATAAAAATTTCTTAATAAAGAATTTTTTTAAGAAATACAATGAATGCCTTGACCTGAGAAATTTGATAGCATTCTCTTTTGTTCTTGTAGGAAAAATGTCTAGTACTTTCTTTTCTTCTCTAGACTTAAATATTGTCTGCCCCAATGTCCCTATAAAGCCCAAATAATGAATCATCTTCAGGTCTTCAGAAGTGTGGAGAATGTTCTCACCTCTACACTTTCACATAGGATCTTCCCATTGCTCAGTACATTCCCACTCTCTGCATTATTGAAGTACAGGTACTTTTGATGAAACATTCTGATACTGTGTAGTCAATTCCTAGCTACCTCTTTGCTGTGGAATATTAGTTTAAGATGTGTTATATTCATTTATGCTATAGAATATTTGTTTAATGATGTAAAAATGTGTGACATTCTTTTATATACCATTTGCTTAACTCTGTAAAGCTGTGTTACTTTGCCTGTCTAAGACACCTGATTGGTCTAAAAAAGAGCTGAATGGCCAATAGCTATACAGGAGAGAGAAATAGGCAGGAATGGTGGGCAGAGAGAATAAATAGGTTTGTTGGAACATTCTGATACTGTATAGTTAATTCCCAGCTATTTAAACTTCCCCTAAGCTATTAGCATTGTGGGAAAAGTACCAACTCTGTTTTATCTTGTTATGTCCAATTAAACTCACAGTGTCTAGTCAATTCTCCATCTAAACAAAAAAAAAAATGAATGGTAAAGTGAAGTTCCACACTAGCAGCTCATCAAGGTTCTGAGATCCCATGATCAAGGTGAATTTCTCTCTGCTCTGATTTATTCAGATCTCCAGAAATACAGCTTAGTCTCTGTGTATGCACAAAGTAAGAAAAATACAGGATTCAGCTCTAGACTTCCAGGTGGTCTGTAAATTGTCTTAAGATAGAGATTGAGATTGTGCTAGATATGATAATTAGTTATGATAGAAGGAACATCTTGTTTCCAACATGAGCAGAGAAAATCCCTGGAGAATAATGAGTGCCTTCATTAAATCAAAACAGAGTAGCTTTGCTTTCCATATGTTGGCTCCAATAACAATCCTCTTACTCAAACTGAAACAAGCCAACTTTCTATCTTAATATATTTTTTTTTAAAAACCAAGAAGCTGCTAACAATATATAAATGTACACAGCTCAGAGCTACTTCAGGCAATGCCAACTTAGGCATCCTATACAAAGGATAGTGAATAATGCAAAATGCATGACCATAATGGACAAGAAATATGGTTTACCTATAGCTGAATATTATTCTGGAGCAATTTGGCAAGATTAATTTAAGGTGAATTAATTTCTTCAATTTTGTTCAGTTTTTATTGTCTTCTCAAAATTCAATCACATAATATCAAACAGATGGTTTGAACAGTGAATAAATAGGTCATAAGAGTTCTATATACTTCATTGTTCTGGTTTATGACTAAACACAGCAATCAGGTTTTGTTGAAACACGGATAAAGTTGCAAGTTTCACTTTGTTTGAGTTCCAGGTGATCTGGAAGAAATAAAACTTCTCCAGGAGCACGTGTTCTTGGAATCCCTACTTCATGTAATTTACCCAAGAAATTGATTCAGTCCCTTGAGGGTTTCCAAGCTATAGGATTTTTTTTAAGATCTGGGATAATCATGTCTTTATCACGACTTGCCAAGACTAAACATGTCAACTAATTAATTACATAGATGCCATGGATTTTAAGTGAAGAAAGTGTAAAGTCAGTTTGAGACACAAAGGCATAGAAAAGGTAGAGAGTCTGGTGAACATTCTAAGTACTTGGATAAATCAGTAAATACATCACAAACATCTGTCATTTGATTAGCAGCCCTTCTAGAAGGCAGCTGACATTTTGTATGATGGCTTAGACCTCCTTATTTCTGCACTCTGAGAATACATTGTGCACTAAAATGCTCCACCGTGGTCTAATCTATAGAGAAACAGCTGAGAGGTTTCTTTGTTGCATCTCTGTGAAATCCACAGAGGATTAATTGAACTATGGAACATTTAGTCATAGGCAGTGTATTAGTTAGATAACACAACTGACCCTTGAACAAAAGAGTTCTGAAATACATGCATCCACTTTGAATGTAGAGTTTTTTCATTCAGAGATTTGTGAATACTTGAAGATGAACCATATAGTTCAGAAATTTCAATAAGAAAGAGTTAAGCCACAAGTACGTAATATATAAGATGGTCTTTTCTTATTTAGTACCAGAAATATGCAAGAATATATTTTCAAATTAAAAAAAAAAACTTTTAGAAACACAGACTACACTTGGTGCCATTCACAGTTGAGAGAGGTAGGAAAACATAAAGTTCAGTATAGGGATTCCTTAAAAATCTAGAAATAGAGCTACCACATAAAAAAGCTATAGAACTGCTGGGAATATACTGGAAGGAATCAAGGAAGTATGACATCGAAAATCTTGCATTTCCATGCTGAATAGAACACTACTCATAACATCTAATATATGGAATCATTCAAGATGTCAATCAACAGACAAACAGATGAAGAAAACATTGTACACACATTCACACACACACACACACACACACAGAGAGAGAGAGAGAGAGAGAGAGAGAGAGAGAGAGAGAGAGAGAGAGAGAGAGAGAGAGAGAACAGTGTTGTACACAACTGTAAAGAAGTCTGAATTAACATTTAGGGAAATTACCTGGAAATAATCGTGGTAAGTAAAATAAGTTGGATTGTATGTGTTTTCTATGTAGAATGCAAATTTCTCAAGTACATATATATGGCATGAAGGTAGAAAGGGGACCCTATAAAGGATGAAAAAGATCAGTTAGTGCAAAAAACAGAAACAATAGGGTGATGGAGGTGTGACTACAAAGTACACGGATACACATGGCTGAAAATGCCCTAATGAATCCCATTATTTTGTATGCTAACTAAAAATATTGATTAAAAAAATAATTTAAAAGCAGTGGCATAAAGCTTACTACAGGTTACTACAGGTATATTAATGTAAGAAAGCTCTGGCCATCTATTGCTATTGCTAACCTTTAATTTGCCACATGATGCTCATCTTTGATGGAGCAGTCCATTTTTTCCCATTAAGTTGCATACGAGAATAAAACTATCTCTCATGCTTTATGTGCCTTTTTACCATATGTAAAACATATAACACATAACATGCATGTTAGCCCACTGCTTACACTACTTGTAAGTCTTTGATGAACAGTAGAACATTACTAGCTAAGTATCTGGGGGGTCAAAAGTTAATATGGAGTTTTGGGACTGCAGGTGTTTTCATATCCTAATTTCCATACTCATGGGTAAATTGTACAATGAGTTATAAGGTTAAAAGGCCTTATGTGAATCAGTCTCAAAGTAGTGTACACACTGATTTTAAAAGGCATTTTTAGATATCCTACATTTATGTTTTAATCATATTTCCAAACAAGTATGGAATTCACAAAAGAAGTGTAAAAATTTTTAAGTGGATACAGCACTCAGTACCACCATCTTTCCCTGCACTTGTTTTCAATACTGTGTCATGCTATGTTTTAATATGGTTTGTCTCTTCAGACACCAGTGTGAAATGTGCCTTTGTGCATTATTGTGAAGTTGGACCTAATGAGTATAAATTCAGATTTTATTCTCTCTCTCAGAAGTGAGTCCTCACTCTCACAGGACTAAGATGCTACAGGATGAGACCAACTTAAGGGTAAGGCTTGTGTGTGTCTCTTTGTCACATGCTATTGTTTGTTATTCTGTTCCTTGTGTTGTAGCAATGGGAGTCCTACATCAACCCATGCTAGCTGTAGGATTTTACATTCCAGAGCCATGGGCAAAATAAATATTTTTTTCTTATCAGTTTCCTAGTTTCAGGTATACTGTAATATCAATTAAAAAAATCAGACCTATAATCTCACTTCTTAGGTGGTCAAGCTATCTCTTCCTTGTTGCAGCTTTTACGAGTCTTTTATTGATGAGAGAAATAATGTCCTCCTGCTTATCTGACGTCTAGGTAGAAGCGTCTGTCCCAAGTCTGTGCTTTCTTCCTCCTTTTGTGTCGTTGACATCTCGATTCTATGCTGCTTTATTCTTCTTCCATTGCACATATTGCCGCTATCAGCTACTTCAAGTGGTTCTTGGATAAAGAAAGTTATTAGATATTAGATTCCTTACTAATTTTCTTTTTATTCAGTCTTTGTGTCTTTCACATCATGCATCTCAATCCCATTTATTTCTCCGTCCCTCCCTACCTGCCCTCTGCCCTTGCTACCTCCCCAAACAAAACAAAATTTAAGAGGAAAAAGAAAGGAAAAAAGGATTGGATTCTTAAGACTGCTTTAACAAAAAAATTATAAATAGAGTAGCTTAACAGAATATAAAACTGTATATGAATAGACTTATATATCCCTAAATGTAACATGCTCAGTCTGTATAATGTTGCTTGTATATGTGTATGTTTTCAGGGATGCATGGTTACATTGATTTTTTTTTGAAGGCCATGGATTTGAAAGAAAGCAAGGAGGGATACAGGAAAGGGTTTGGGAGAAGGAAAGAAAAGGAGGACATGATATAATTATATTATAATCTCAAAAAATAAAGTAATTTTAAAGAGTTCAATTTTAAAATTAATATAAATTTATTTCCTTATGGTTCAAGAAAGCAGAAGTCTGAAACCAAGGTATGGGCAAAACTGTAGAAAATCATCCCTTGCATCTGCCCGGCAATGATGGACACTGGCATTGTCCTGAAGTCTGAGTACATAGTGACGTCATCTAAATTTCTCTCCACCTTCACATGACCTTCGCCTCCATGTGTAGATCTCTATCTCTTTATCTCTATTTGCAATTTACTCTCCTTTTCCCCACAAAGACAACAAACTTTTAATCACTTGAATATGCTTTCTCTCAACCCTATCTGACCTCACTTTAACTTGATTACACTGGTGAGCAGCATATTTCCAAATAAGACTATATTAAAAAGTACTAAGAATTAGGTTTGAAGGTACCTCTTTGCAGAGCACAACTAAATTACAGCTTTTGCATACTCATACAGATTCATCCAATCCATCAGTCTTTCAGTTTGCATTATTGTTTGAGTAGAAAATACTCATTTCAGTATCATTTATCAATTCTTTAACTTCACTGGGGAAAAAAGGCTCTTACAGAATGTTTAATCATCAGCCTAATACAGTGATGTGAAAACCATGGTGGACTTAGAAAGAGAAAATTGGGGTTTTCATCCCAATTCTTAAGTATTCTAAGGACCATAAAATGCAAACCATATGTCAGTTGAGTTAAATTTGGCTTGAACCCTGATTCCAACCTCTTGCCAAAGCCCAAAGCCCTCCCCGGGATATCTGTCAATTCCCACGTGCATCCTTCTTCACGTTTCTCTCTGACTCAACATCCCTGCTTCCACGGTATTGCTCAGTGCTGCTCACATCAACATGAGACCATTGAAAAATATTTTGAAACACTTTAAATAGGTAAATCGATTTTGGGTGCCCTGCACATACATCTTTCCTGGTTGTCTGTGCCCATCCATGCTCTCTCAGCAGTAGAAAAATGATGGTAATGCCAATTATTCCTGTCCATCAAGCACAGTCATATAGAGACAAGGTTTAATTATCCTTCTTCCCAGCCAAATAAACCAGTTTTGCATACCTAGTAGCCATTAGACAGTTTTAACCCTCTTAGCCTCCCTCACTTTGAAGAAGTAGATTTTGTATTTTCCTTTGAATAGCCTGTGGCATCTTATGAATTCTTCTATTAATCAATAAATTATAAAATCTATGTAAAAATTTGTTTTAATTTTGCACAGCACATGTTTACATTTTTAATGAAATTACCATTTAGCAAGGCAAAGTCTAGTACTTTCAACTCCAACTGAAATACTTAGGTTAGCCACATCAGCATTTCAAGAGTTCAGTAAGTTTTCTAAATCCAAGATAAGAAAAGAGAACACAGAGAAGGGTCCATGGCCTTTCCTTGTATCCTCAGATCTCTCTGGCATTTCCATGTAGTATTCTGAACTTGAAACTATTCATCCACAGTAAAAAAAAAATTTCCACACATGTTCAAATCATGAAGCTTCAACCACCACTGTAAAGGATCTTGCCCAATTATATCATACCTGACAAAGACTGTACTAATATATTGAAAGAAGTAGACCTTCTTTCTACTACAGAAAGTTGTGTAAATGTTCTGATCCCTCATTAGTCTGTCACCAAAGGGCACTTGTGGTAACTGTCTCTCTCACAGGAGTATGTAAAATTGAAAGGTGATGCTATGCAAAAAGCCATGTACTAAAGAAACAAAAGGTTATTTAAAAAATTAGGTTTAAAATATTAGCTGAACTTCTTACTCCTGTTTAAAGAAAACACAGTGGTGATATACAGTAGCCTAATGTTTAAAGCTACAGGGTTTTGTCTAAGATCTTTGCTTGCCAATTATTCCATATGAGTTATGACCTTCTGACTGAAGGGAAATTTGTGTTCCATATCTATTCTTAACCACAAACCAGGAATTTTCCCAAGAACTTCTTCTCTACTGCTCTCATATACGCAAAAGCATGTGAGTTACTGTTCTGCCAACCAATGCTTCAAATTTTCTGTTTAGTCTAAGCAAGGTCTTGCCTGACTACCCTCTGTTGGTTACACTATCATTAAAAGAATATGTCCCTATTTGAACCAGAGGCTTACTGTCTTATTCTCACTAAACTAGAGAAACTTCTATAGCACTAGGAGTTAGGGGAATGGGATAACCACTTGGTATTAGAAAATCAGTAACCCTCTACTTTCAACTTTATTTTTTTTTGTGTGTGTATCACAGGTTAGATTTTGATGTCTGCAATACTCACTGTTTAAGTTCCAATTCCCAATACCCTAGAATATGCTCCTATTTAGAAATAGACTTATTGAAGAGCCAATTATGATAAGATATTTAGCTTGGGTCATGATCCAATACGATGGGTATCTATATAAAGAAGGAACATTTGTACATAGACAAAGGAAAATACTACATGATTTTGACTTAAAATATTAGAGATAACTTAATAAAAGTCAAAGAACTTCACAGACTGCCAGTACACCAGCCCAAGTATTTGGGAACAGTTTCTTCCCACCAGCTTTAATGTGGAACCAATTTTTCTGATACCATGATCTTAAACTATAGCCCACAAAACTGAATAAATAAATGTGTTGTCAAAATACTCCCCAGTCTCTGATGCTTTGTTATGCCAGCCAATCTGCAGGAAGAATAAACTTGCAATATATCCATAATAACATTAAAATAGTTGTTATTACTAATGATGAAACAAGGACAATGAAGAAAAGAGATGTTTTCTAAAATATGAAATTAAATGTGAGACCACTTCATTCAAGGACAGAGAAGAAAAATGTAAGTATAGTAGGCTCAAGAGAGTATAATAATTAAATGTATTATAAAGGATAAAATATAATATTAAAAACATGAGCTGTATTACCAAACTGGCCCCTTTAGTAAATCCTAAACGGACAGAAAAATGGACATTTTCCAGGTGAAGAGGAGAGACATATGTATAAAAGTTGTGTGTGTGTGTGTGTGTGTGTGTGTGTGTATGTGTGTTGTGTGTGTGTGTAGTGTGTGTAGCTGGAGTTTTCTCCAGTCCTGCCTGGCCCACAGTCAGGACAATTCTCTCTCACCCGCCAGTACCGCAGCCGCTCAAACCCAACCGAGTAAACACACAGAGACTTATATTGCTTACAAACTGTATGGCCGTGGTAGGCTTCTTGTTATCTAGTTCTTATATCTTAAATTAACCCATTTCTATTAATCTATAAGTTGCCACATGGCTTGTGGCTTACCAGTATCTTTACATGTTGTTTGTCATGGTGGCAGCTGGCAGTGTCTCCTGCCTCAGCCTTCCACCTTCCAGAATTCTTTACCTCCTTGTCCCGTCTATACTTCCTGCCTGGCTACTGGCCAATCAGTGTTTTATTTATTAAACAATCAGAGCAACACGTTTAACATATACAACATCCCACAACAAGTGTCTGTGTATGTAGTGTGTGTGTAGTGTGTATGGGTGTATGCATAGTATATGTGTAGTTTATAAGTATGTAGTGTGTGTGTAGTATATCTCTATTACCTAACAGGATAAACCAAAATGATATATAAGATCTCTGACCCTTATTAATCTACAAAATCGTATCATGATCTATATGAGGCTCATTTTCATTTTGTTTTGTTTTATTTTATTTTGAATATCTAAGGGTCAAACTCAGAGTCCCCCATGCATACGGGATCCACACTCTACCACTGAGCTACACTCACAGTCCTTCATAAATTGCCATAACTATCACAGGTACAATTAAGTGTGTTCTGATTGGTTTTAAGACCTAATATACAGGAGAGAACCTATGCTTGGTCCTGTCATCCATGACAAAGTTATATAGCTAGGGAAGTCATCAACACCAACGAGGAAGTAACCACTAGTATTTTGCTTACATATACGATGTGCCTGCCAATTGTTTTCTAGACACTTACACTTATATCCATAGTTACTAATACAGTAAGCCTCAGGTGCTCCTCTTTTTTTTTCCAGTGAGTGTTGGTTACCAGTCAAGCAGCTGAGAATCCAAGATTGTGTCTGGGGTGTAGTGGAACAATGTTTAGCCATAAAAATGAAAGAAAATATTAGGATATATTCAAAGGGAAGGCTCCAAGTTTGGGGCACTATTTCAGAAGAGAAGGCAGGAAGGAAGCAAGAACTATAGATAAGAGTGGAATGTTCTATGGCTGTTGCCTTGAAGTGAAAAGTATTCCCTTCTAGAAGTTGGAGAGGAGTTCTAATACTCAGGAAGTCCGTAAAACTTACAAAACTCAGGGTCCTTGAGAAGTTACAAGATTTATAAGGCACTTCCCTAGGGTTATGTGAGCATTAAGGAGTCACTGGGAAAGAGGAGACCCTTGGTAGAACTGCATGTAAGTGTGGCAAGGAACTCCAGTGACACAGACTGTCTGAATCATCACAAAACATAGGTGGATGTTTTGGTGATGCAGCTTTCTGAGTCATCCATGCTCCAGGAAGTGGCTCTAACAAACTCATGGCTTCCCCAAGCTAGACTTGGGTAAAGCCATTTCTTTGATCTGTCATCAGTGTCCCCATCTTTAATGAAGAGATGTGTGTTCAAACCTTCCTAGAAAATGTCACCAACCACCTTGACAGCTGCAAGTTTATAATGTATAATTGCCAGGGACTGTTTCTTTTCTTTCCTAGATATTTCACTAGACTATGAATTCTGTAAATGAAATTTTTTCACTTATAGTTTACATTTTTCCTATCTCTAGCATCAAAATTTTGAATATTTTTCAAGGTGAAGTCTTGATTATATAAAATTATATGAAGAGCAGTTAAAGTGATTCAAAATGAAATCATACAAAGAATACTTAAAACGGTCCCATTTCATACTGTATTAAAATGCTAATAGTTGCACATTTGTGTGTGATACTAGGCAGCTGTCAATAATTTTGAGTTAGGATGCTGTTCATTGCTTCTCTTTAAGAGAATGTTTCTGTTCATTCCAGATGGAGTGGCCAGTGACACCAAAGAGCAATGCCACCCACATCGGACTTGGTACACCAACTAGTTTATTATTGACACTGACCACAACATGAGTGAGTCAGGGTATAAAAAGTTTTGGTTATGCATTAAAGTTATGTAAAAGTAATTGGATAACTCAGCTTTTCTATCTCTTCACAAACCAATTTTGGCAATTCACAACTTTTCTAAGAATATAATGATTTTTCAAACCACACAAATAACCTACTATAAGATTTATTTAATATGTCATTATCCTTTTACTACTCTAAAATATTAATTATATTTTAATATTATATATTTATTTAATATATGATATAAATAAATATAGTTTTAGTGTTAAAACTATAATTTTATGTAACATTTTGCAGTAGTATCTGCTGTTTATGAGTTATAGCAACCTGAACCACTTCTAATTTTTTTTTATTTTCAGCCTCTCTTTTTGTTTAATTCCAGACTGCTCACATTCATTTTCATTATGTTGGCAAAGGGCCAACTCTGACTTTATCTACTCTATTAATGTACATTATTATTCTTATAAAACATCTGGGTGAGTTTGGAAGTCCTACATGGGAAATCATCCAGTAAGAATTATTAATTTTAAGAATACACCCTCAATAGCTCAAGTTCGAAAAGCTATTGAGTAAGATTAACTCTAGGGGAGACTATAAAGTGGCTGCCCCAAAGACACCTGTGGCCTCTGAAAGATGGAATGAGTCTAGAACTTTCTAATATGTTTCAGAGTTTGATTTGTTTGTTAAACTATGAAGTTTGCTTGTGTAGCTTTGCAATCATCTTTGCAATGGTAAACAGCAAGCTAGACCAAATATGAGTAATGCAATTTCTGGAAGCAGCTAAAGTAATGTTCACGAAGTGAATAGACTAGAAAATCTCTACAAGGTGCTTAGAAATGAAAGCAGAATATCTAGGCTAGAAAAGCACAGATTTCTTTGAAAGCATAAAAAAAGAATGAGAGTCTGATAGGGATTTAGGATTTCCAGTTAACTGGGAGATGTAAAGGCTAGTCTTTTGTCTGACCTCCTGAGAAAAATGAGCCACGTAAATCTGAAAAGTGCAATATTTATCAGAAACATAATCAAAGAGACTTACATAGTAGGTCTTAAGGCATTATAAACCAACAAGGGACAAAATATCTACCATAAATAATAATAATGAGTGTTAGTCTGTTGTGAAAGGGGACAAAATATCTACCATAAATAATAACAATGAGTGTTAGTCTGTTGTGAAAGGTGTACCTACCATTACAGGGAAACAGGAGTTTCTGAGTAAACCCCCAAGTCTTTTGCTTTTCTAAAATATGAAAATTGGGGAAATCAAATCAGCCTCTCTGAAGGAACAATGCTAAGATAAGTTTAGAAAACTGGCTGAATTTTGAGTCTAGAACTTTCTAATATGTTTCAGAGTTTAATTTGTTTGTTAAACTATGAAGTTTGCTTGTGTAGCTAACAAGTTTCACTGGATATTAAAATACCATGAAGAATTATGTGTATGTGTTTCAAGTTTTCTTCGTAATATATTCATAAACATATATATGTGTGTACATATATATATGTACATACACATATATATATGTATATATATATACCTTATACACATATAAGTCTATATGTGATTATTGGTGAAAGTAAGGCAGCCTAAATGAAGCTTCTTTGGTACACAAGGGAAATGAGTGAAAATTAAGTCATGTGAAGGCACATAATTAACAAGTTAAAAAATATAAGAGTTTTTAGAGAAATGTTTACTATCCCTTAAGTACCAACTTAAAAGGGATATTCATATCTAATGAATAAATATTTATCACTTTTCTTACTATAAACTTGAAAACTGTGTAAATTTTATATATAAATTTACACAGAGGTTTTGAGTATATATATATATGTGTGTGTGTGTGTGTGTGTGTGTGTGTATAATTGAATGCTTATTCTTTACTAAGCACCAACAAATAAGCAATCCAGGGAATTGACAAGAGCGTGAGGAACTCCAGTAACTTAAGAAAATGCATCCTTACACAGAAGAGAAGAAGCAGATGAAGTTCAGAGGCCACAAGTGTGCACAGATAAGCCAATGAGACATAAGATTGCACAGAAGGTGTACCCGAAGGTTCTGAGATCTGGGCAATGTTGAAATTCTCTGCTGGCCTAAATTTTACATTCTGAGTATTTGATGATCCTAGCAAGATCCATAAGCCATTTGAGTTCATGAGAAAATGATAGTAAAACTATTTGACACTGGGAAAGAATTTACACACTGGGAACAAAAATCACCATGCCTTGAACTTTCTAATAAAACATATTGAAAGTTTCCCTTGCTTCAGGTTTCCACCTGATCCAGAAATGTCCTCCCTTTTCAATCACCTCTTTCAGTACTCTCCCCCTCCATCCATCTCCAACTCAATCCCTCAAGTTCCCATCCCCACCCACCTCCAGTCCACCCAGGAGATCTCTTCTGTGTCCCCTCCTCAGGAAGATCCATGCTTCTTCCCCACTTAGACCCTCCTTTTTATTTAGCCTCTCTGGGTCTGTGGATTTTAACATAATTATCCTTTACTTTAAAAGCAAATATCCACTTATGAGTGAGTGCATACAATGTTTGTCTTTCCTTCTGGGTTACCTTACTCAGGATGATTTTTTTCTAGTTCTAGCCATTTGCCTTCAAATTTCCTGATGTCATTGTTTTTAACAACTTAGTAATACTCCTTTGTGTAAATTATCACATTTTGTTTATTCATTATTCCATTGAGGGACATCTAGGTTGTTCCCAGTTCATGGCTATTACAAATAAAGCTACTAAGAAAATAGTTGAGCAAGTGTCCTTGTGGCAGGATTGAGCATTCCTTGGGTATAGGCCCAATAGTGGTATCACTGGGTCTTGAGGTAAATTGATTCCCAGTTTTCTGAGACACTGCCATATTGACTTCCAAAGCAGTTGTACAAGTTTGCATTCCCACCAGCACTGGAGGAGTGTTCCTCTTGCTCCACATCCTCTCCAACATAAGGTGTCATCAGTGTTTTTTATCTTAGCCATTCTGACAGATGTAAGATGGTATCTCAAAGTCATTTTGATTTGCATTTCCCTGATGGTTAAGGATGCTTAAGTGTTTCTAGACCACTTGAGATTCTTCTATTGAGAATTATCTGTTTAGGTCTACACCCTATTTTTTAATTGGATTATTTGGTTGTTTGTTTGTTTTGTTTTTGTTTTTGTTTTTGTTTTTGATGTATGGTTTCTTAGGGAAACTCCCACAAATCTATAAGGATAACCCCAGCTAAGACTCCTAGCAATATTGGATAAGTATCCTGAACTGACTATTTCCTGTAGTCAGATTGGTGACTACCCTGTAGCTGGAGTTTTCCTGCCTGGCCCACAGTCAGGACAAATCTCTCTCACCTGCCAGTCCCACAGCTGCTCAGACCCGACCAAGTAAACACAGAGACTTATACTGGTTACAAACTGTATGGTCGTGGCAGGTTTCTTGCTAACTGTTCTTACATTAAATTAATCCATTTCCATAAATCTATACCTTGCCACATGGCTCGTGGCTTACCGGCATCTTCACATGCTGTTTCTCATCGTGGCGGCTGGCAGTGTCTCTCTGACTCAGCCTTCCACTTCCCAGTTTTATTCTCCTTTTTGTCCCGCCTACACTTCCTGCCTAGCCAATGGCCAATCAGTGTTTTATTTATTGACTAATTAGCAACACATTTGCCATACAGAACATCCCACAGCACTACCCCAATTGTCATCTGAGAGCCTTCATCCAGTAACTGATGAAAAAGATGCAGAGACCCACAGTCAAACATTAACCAGAGTTCAAAGATCCTGCTGAAGAGAGGAAAGAAAGATTCTAGGAACCAGAGGGGTCAAGGAAACAAGAAAAGCCACAGAAATAAATAACCTGGGTCATAGGAGCTCATAGAGTCTGGACAAACAGCAAGGGAGCCTGCATGGGACCTACCTAGGCCATCTACATATATGTAACAGGTGCATAGCTTGGTCTACTGGTAGGACTCCTAACAATGGGAATAGGGGCTGTCCCTAATGCTTTAGCTGGCTCTTAGGATCCTATTCCTCATACTGGATTGTCTTGTTCAGCCTGAATAGAAGGGGAGGTGCTTAGCCTTACTGAAACTTTATATGCCATGCTTTGTTGGTGACCAATGGGAGGCCTGCCTCTTTCTAGACAGAAACAGAGGAGGAATGAATTTGGGGTGAGGGAGTGTACAGAGGGAAGGTGCTGGGAGGGGATGGGAGGAGGGAAGGGAGGGGAAACTGATTGGGATGTAAAATAAATAAATAAATTTAAAAATGATAACAAAATATTGAAAGGTGTTTGCCTTTCAATGCTTTAGGTCATTTTCTGCCAAGTATCACTGCCTAAATGAGAGGACTCTTGTCTCTGATGGCTATTTGCATTTCCTTTGACCTCTGATGTTTTGTATGCCCTTCACAAATAACTTTGTAGATGACTGCCTCATTTTTTTTATCACTAGACTGGCTAGATCTTTCTTTACAGGAAAGAGATATTAATATATTCATAGATGTTTTCTGGGGAGCATTTCATCCTCAGAACATGATCAGCAGTAGACACGCATGAAACACTAGAGGGAAAAAACCTCATGCTATTGATATTATTTCTTGCTAATATTCTAGAGAAGCAGTCCTTGCTTCAAGAACACACAGTTAGTATTATTGCCAGGTAGATTAAAGGGCATTTGAATGGTGGTCAAACCTGGAAGTACAGACTGTAAATACCCTAAAACTCTGTTTAGGGTGGGTAGAAGCAAGGTGACTGGTTCATTGCCTGAGAATAAACATGTAATGATAAAAAATAAATAAATGGCATGTCAGAAGAAACAAAGATTAGAAACAACATTGAGAGTTCCAGGAAAGACTGTAAATGAATGATTTTCATTTATTTCTGGCTGTATTACAGAAAAGCATCCCTGGACAGTGGTTAAGAGCCAGTTAAATAACAACCATCACTACTCTGGGTTAGAAGTCCAACCTAAATAATGGATGGAGAGAGCTGTTTATAGGCTATTTCCCTTGGGATAAAGAATAGTGCCAAGAATATGTATGTCCTTGGGAGATGGAAACACCTGCATTCTATTTCCAGCTCTGTAGCAGCTGTCTCAGTCGCCTTCTTAGACTCTAATCCCACTGGGGTTAAAATATCTACCACTCATTATTATGTAAATTAAATCAAAAAATGTTTCCAAAACACTCAGTGCATAGCTTGACATGCACTGCATGGCCATCACAGTTCCTTATGGAAGACTTACTGTGATTTCTCCCTTCATCTCCTCCAAATCACCTAACACTAATTGGACCGATAACCCATCATGATATGTTCAGCTTACACCTACTGGAAGACACCCTTAGTAAGTCTCAACAGTTTTCAGCAAAATTTGAGAGAAGAGCTAACATAATCATCATTGACAATCCAGTAGACAAGAAATGGAACTTTCAAAAATGTGCTTCCTCTCCCACCCCAAAACCAGATGCATTGTACTACCTATTTCAGGAAAGTTTAATAGTCAAGATTATTTTGGAGTCAATGGATCAGTGGCTCAAAATAAATGGCATGTTAGAAGAAACAATGAACAGTTTCTTCTATTCATTGACAGTTTCAAGAAAGGCAATAGGCATACCAAGTCCCCATTACACGTCCATTTCAAATGGCATGTTCTGGTCACTTGCACTTTCCAGACAAAGGAATACATTTATTTTTAACTCTTCAATCAATTCTTAAAGTCTTTTTATTAAATTGAATGGTTTTCATGCTGACTAAAGTCCCGATGTTTTGTGTCTGGTTCAAAGATTAGGCCAAGGGGCATAAGTAACAAATAAAAAGGGATAAACTAGAGAAATTATTACATATGGTTCCTTAGTTTAAAGCTATCCCAGGCAGCACTGAAAGTAAGCTCCCTGCATAATTCTTCTCTCCCATATTAACAGTAACTTCCTCTTCCTTAAGCGTGTAGACATAATCATGCACGGAGCCCTGTATCTACCATTTCTTATATATTCCCTGAATCTATCCTTCTGGGCAGGACAACTGAAAGTAAATTCCTGTTACTGAGGTGAGATTTATTTCCTCCTTTTCTCAACTATTCACATATTTGTCACTATGTGGAGAAAAATCAGTAAATGGCCATGTTTTGCATTATCTAATCCACTCAATGAAAACGCAACTGTCAGAATCTGAAAGATACAGATTCAACATACAACTCATTCAAAGCCAGGGTCAATTGCTGCCTTCCTTAGAGAGAATGTATACATAATCTGATAACAGGCGCAGGCCAAGTATTTGCACTTCATTCAGAATCCTACAGAGTAACTTAGAATGCTTTCTTTTTTATTTTATGCATATTAATGTTATAACTACATGTATGCCTGTGTACCATGTGCCTGCCTGGTACCCATGGAGGTCAGAAAAGAGCACAGGGTCCCCTGAAATTAGATTTACAGATGATTGTCCACAACCATGTGGGTGCTGGGAAGAGAGCTGGAGTCCACTGCAAGAGCAACAAGTGTTCTTAACTGCAGAGCCATCATATGCAACAATGAGTACTACAGTTAAACACTGTTGACTTCCATTATTTTACATTAAAGAGCCTTACATTTTCCTCACAATCAATAATTTTTGTAAACTATTTATTGTCATAAATAAATCAAAACAAAATCATGAAAGTAATCATTATTAACAGTGAGTATCAGCCATGAAAATTATTAAGAGAAAACAAACAACAAACAAACAAATGTTGACTCTGTCATCCTTCCAGAAAAGGGGCAGTTGCTGTGTTGTGGGCTCTCTTCTGTAGTGGGTAGCCATTCCAGCTTTGATCTGGGAGTTCCAACCCCCATTGACGCTTCAGTAACTGTCACGCCTACTAGGCAGGGCCAAGGGAGGACCCTGAAGACCCAAGATCAAGATGTGCTGGCCCTCTTGGTTCCTGGAGCCTGGACACTGGAGGTAGACTGAGCAAAGTTCTCCAGAGAACACCGCTGGACTGCACTACACCTTTTCCAGACCCTGTTGCCTATCCCTTCACTTGTAAGTTACCCCACAAAATAAACCTCCTTTTTAACTACGTGGAGTGGCCTTAATAATTTCACCAATACCCTTCAGGTGATAATACTGGGGAAGAATCACATGCCTGCTCTGGAGTCACTGGCAGCAATGTCTTCAATAGCCAAATCAGAAAATTCAAGAAACTGGAACAGAATTGACCTGAAATTCACTTGAATAAAAAAAATCCACCTGGAATAGGATGCCATTCCTATGTTACCTTCTCAGACTCACTTGGTAGTAGTCAGCACCACCCTTCACCAATTCTTCACCATTCAACCTGTCTCCACCAGGACTAGAAGCTAAGGAATATCGGCTTATGGATATGTGACTCAGACATCACTCTCACTGATAGAAAGACTCTCCTAGATGTTGTCTGGTGACTTTTCACTGCAAGATTCAAAGGTCCCGGCTTCACCTTCCATTCATGCCAACCTGTAAGAGCCTCTCAAGTTCCAGAGCATCTGATGGGATCAGTTGAAGCCACAACTGTTACTGTATCACAACTCAGCTACTTTTTTTTTTTTTTTTTTGGTTTTTCGAGATAGGGTTTCTCTGTGTAGCTTTGTGCCTTTCCTGGAACTCGCTTTGTAGACCAGGTTGGCCTCGAACTCACAAAGATCCGCCTGCCTCTGCCTCCGGAGTGCTGGGATTAAAGGCGTGTGCCACCACCGCCCGGCCAGCTACTTCTTTACCTGGTCCTACTCTAGTCTCTTTCACACAGGTGTTGAACTCAAGAATACCTTATAATAACGTGTATGCCTGTAATTTCCTGTGTCTGAATCTTTCTATGAACTTCAATTGAAGTAGTTTCTTATTCAATCCTGGTGCTCCACTGATGGACCAGATGCTTGGCCATCATGTTAAAAATTATATAGTTATCCATACACTTTATTCCAATGATTTCTCATGAAATTCATGAGACAGAGCAATTTTGTAGTACATTTATAACTCACTCCAAGTACAGCCTTGCATATGACTATTCCAACAGTAAGACAAAACCTCAGGTTTATCTAGAAGTTACAACTCTAAAAGAAAATTTACAAATGATGGAGTTTAAGTAGAGTGACTACATTGGGCTTTGATTAAATCATCCCAGTGTACACACATATTGTCTGATAATAATATTAATAGTATCCCTTTCAACTCTCAAATGGCTATGAATTTGGAAAGCAAAATATGTGCTTACTTCATTGTAAAGAGCTCTCTGTTTCACAAATCAGTGAATGTGCACAATACATAGATAGGAGAAGAGAAAGAAAACATAGGGAAAATGTGCTGGCAGTCAAATCATGGTAAGTGTGTAAAGAACATTGCCTTCCTGTCTCTGAATATCATCAAGACAATGTAGAATGAACTCAATGATTTTTTAAAGATTGAAGATTTCCAGAGATACATGTTGTGCCATGGGTTAGGATTCATGGCATGCCACTGATATTACTTCATTATTAGCTCGTGCTTTACAATTTCTTCTCTACCAAGTTCCTATAACTTTTATAATAGTACTGGGAATCTATTCTTCCAGAGAATCCATTTGATATCTATCAACGTGCCATCAGTATATAACAACTTGTGAAGCTGTTCTCAGAAGTTATCAGAGATGTTAAATTTTTCCATGGTCCAGATGAGCCAATAACGAACACAGATACTGAAATCAAAGAGAGAAATTTTATTTTGCTGAGGTGGGGGGAAATTACATAAAAGAACCATCTTCTATAGCCTTACTATGCAACACATAAAATCAGATGGGTAAAAGTTGGCAGTTTATAATTACAGAATGAAAATCTAACCTAAGGTTAATATCACCCAGAGTTTATGTTGGCCAAGTACCAACTAACTACCTTCTATCCACTCAGCTCTTACAGATCCTTGAAGACACAGTTTTAAAAACAAGCAAACAAACTGCCCATTACATGTTGACCCAACCAAATTCATTTGGCTACCTGATTATTTCAAAAAAGTTGGGGAATAGTGATCATCATAGGTTCTGAGTTTTCTTCACAAGGTTATCAACTAATCTGAAAAACAGAGGAGTTTATGCAAGGGAAAGGGTCAATCAGGGAAGAAAGGAGTCTTCAGTACCTCCATCTTTATTGTGGTGCCCACAAGAACATTGTGACTGCTCCAGGTGCTTACCAGAGCCTAACATTAGGGACCGAGTGGACAGAGAGACTCCAACAGAGGGAGAAATAAGAAAAAAAGAGAGGCTTTTGAGTCTTAAAAGTACTGCAACAAGATGAAGAGAAGAGCAAAGAAACACGCGCCATAAGCCTGAAAACATCAGTTTACCCTATAAAATCAGATCCAAAAATGTTTGGCAACCTTGAAGGAACAGATATGTAGGATTCCAGCTGAATATGGCTCTCTTAGTTCCCAGAATGCAATGTGATGATTTTAAAAAGGCCACTATCCCACTTTTCTCAAAATTGAACCCAGATGATGGCACTGCACACAGTATCACCCGATACAAGGCACGGATCAAGAGATGAAAAGACCAGACTTTGTAATAGTTACCAGTAGTGAACATGGAGACACAACCTTGAGGAATCCCTGGAGGAAGGAGCCTTGGGGTTCTAAAAGAGCAAGAAAGTAAACGAAAGGGTCATTGCAAATTATGGTCTTAGGTTCATGCCTCTTCGCTTACGTTTCCTTTCTTTATTTTCTCCATTTAATGGTAATATAGGAATCTACGGCACCACAGAAATAAATGTATATGATGTTCCATTCCTTAGGAAATAAGAAAGTGCTAGCAAGTCCTGTTGTCTATAAGACAAGTCTATCCACTCAAGTTCATAGCCAGAAAGCCCTCACTTAATATAGGCGATAGGAGAGAATCGGAGTTTGGCAGTGGCCTTTGTCAGTCATCACAGGTAACACTAGAGACTCTCAAGTAGCTTTTTTTTCCATATTATTTTAGATAAAGTAGAAACTTCAGTATAAATACTATTTCACTTGGGATCAGAAAACTGAGGTTTGATTCCTATTCCGCCACTTACATGTGGTGCTAAGTGCACGATGCACTCAATCTTGCTTAATTGGATGAGATAAATAACACTAAGTTGCTCTCATTGGACATATGAGAAAACTAAGGCACAGAAAGTTCAAATATGCCTAAAGCTACATGGATAGGTTGACATTCCAGAATTGAATCTGAGATATGTCTATGATCTCCCTCATCAAATATGCTTATCTCATATATGGTATAGAGAGAGCAAATACATATGAATGATGAGCTGATCAGCACCTGTTACATATTAGTTTTAATATTAATAATTGAAGGATATAAGACACTTTATTAAAATGCACAAAAAATGCCAGTAATTTAGTAGCACATGAGCCAAACCTGAGGCTTGATTCATATTATGAATCACATTATATGAAATCCTCATGGCCTGTCTGATTTTTTCATCAGAGCTTATTAGAAAGAAATACATGTAATCTCTGAAGTATAGCAAAAGAAAAACTCCACAGGAAGTAAGTTTTGAGGAACTCATTATTGACCAACCAACAGATGATTTCCCATATACCTTTATAAGATCGGAGCCATATGTTTAAGTTCATTCTTCAGTGGCAACAAAATAGTCCAATAATCATGACATTATTAGTGATGGAGAGATGGCTCAGGGTATAAAGCACTTCTCTGCATGCATGAGGACATGAGGGTCATCCACAACACTCATACAAAAAACATCTGGGCATGGTGGCTCATACTTGTAACATCAGAGTTGAGGGGGAGTCAGCCAGATCCTTGGGGCTTGCTGGCCATCCAGTTTAGCCTACATGACAAGCTTCAATCCAATTAGAGACCCCAATATCAAAAACAAGATAAACAGCATCTGAGGACTACCACCACCAGTTATACTCTGGCCTCCATGTGCATGAACAAACATGTGTGCACACCTGTACCCGTGTATACAAGTACAGATATGAACACGTATACACATGGACAAAATGAAGTTATTAGAGAAAGAAAGTGTTGGCACATCATAGAAGCTTAATTTGGTTAAAGCCTTTCATGTCTAGATGGAACAGTCCCTATTTCTGAGGATTTCATAGTCCCCTTGCACTAATATGAGTATTTTCAAAAATTTTGCCTCCTAGAGACCCAAGTCATGATCTGGACAAGAGAAAGCCTATTGCTCCAAAAGACAATACAAGGTCTGTGCTAGTATTTTCATATATTAAAAATCATTTGTGTTAACATCCACACCCATTTGATTCAGCCTAAGAAACTGTCTAGATCAATAGAAATGTTCTGTATCTTGATAGATGTGTTAGATGTGATGCATGTATGTACTTTTCAGCTCTGATTGGACAGTGGTCTTCATATATGTACACTGTACAATATACAAATTATACCTTATAAACTAACTATGATAGTAATAATGTGGGACATGGGATAGCAAAATAAATTCAGTAGATTCAATAAATTCAGAAATGGAATGTTTTGATCATTTCTGAAGATCATTACTTTAACAACTAATTCTTAAGTCACTATTGAACAGAAGATATTAGCCTATTACCAAAAGGAATGTGGGACTGAACAGGTGGACTCACTCTTGAAGAAGTCATCCTGCAGCTCTCAGATGGGTGAGTAACAAAGGCAGGGAAAGGAAGCATTAGCTTTGGAATCTCCATCTGTGTCGCCCCTGAAGAAACGAGAATCTGGCAGTCTGACACACAAATGAGGGAAACACCGAACATGTTTAGAGAGAAAATAGTAAGGGCTTCAGAATCTATACACAAGATGCCCACAATCTCATCAGCCAAGTTTCTCCTCTAAAGGGCTTCTGTTTTGCAATCTGTCCCATAAGATGATGCATAATGCCTTCCGTCCATAGTGCCACTCTTCACGATGACTGTTCCAACTCTGTAATGATGATTTATTGCCTAGTGAACCAGATTCCCATGGCTCTAGGGGAACACAGGATGGAAGGGAGCCTATGTTAACTGTGCTGAGGGCTGTGAATCTTCATCTAAAAGCCAGCATCAGTTTTAGAGCTCCCTCATACTGTGGGTGGCCAGAAATACATTCCTCTGTAGCTGCTAAGCCAAATAACTGCACAGTTTCCCATTAAAGAGTACTAGCCTGTCATCCATGAACTGGGTACATCTAAACTAAACTAGGTTAAATGAAAGCAGCTTAACTTGATTTCTTGTTAATTATCAGTAGAAATTTCTAGGGAATTTCTGTAGTGTAGTATTGGGGATGTAGAACAGCTCTAATCACTTGAAAATAACTGCATGTGTTACATTTCTGTTATACTTACAAGGTTATGACCAGATTTAAACAAACTCCTTCTGAAGATAAATTCACAATGATTTCCATTTCCTAAAGCAATGGGGTGAAAAATGGTGTACTAGGCTAGACACATATATGGAACTGTGAAGAGAAACAGAATCTGACCATGAATAGCTCCAAGTTCTAGTCCTTCACTGAACACTATCATGTCATTGAGGGTCTTACTTACTTTTCAGTAATAATAAGGGAACAAAATATTTAGTAATTTACTTCTAAATCTCATTCCAACATTATTTAATAATTTTTCAGACATGTACCAATTTCATGTGTTGAATTATGCCTGGTTATCTTTTCTTTTATCCCATAATAACCTTTAAGTGTACAGGAAAACAAATAGAAGAAAAAGAGAGAACATGTTTTACTCCCTTACCAAATGATACTTTACTGATTTTTTTACCAATTTAAATGCAATGTCTTTGGATGAAATAACACATGTATTTTCACTAACCAAAGGACTTGGTGCCATTTAAATCAGTTACTTATCTGAATTTCTAAGGATTTTAGGCTGTAAAATTGTACTATCATCAAGAATTCCCACCATTCTATCGTGTTTGTTTCTTGAGTGGGCTTGCCACAAATCTTTTCTTAATAATAATATTGCATATGCTTTCAGTTTGCAGGGCATTTTATCTTCATTTTCCTATTTAATCACACAAATCTATGAAGTTAGTGGTGGGTAATTTTACTTGCTTCTGCAAGAAAATGCACTGAGGTTTTGGGGAAAATGAAGCACCTTGCACTAAGATAGTTGTAGTACTGGGACTGGATTATGGATTTTCACTTGCCAGCTGTGGTGGTTTGAAAGAAAACAGCCCCCAAATGGAGTGGTACTATTAGGACATGTGGCCTTGTTGAAGTGGATGTGCCCTTGCTGAAGGAAGTTTGTCACTGTGGGGGTAGGCTTTGAGGTCTCTTTTGCTCAAGCTTCCCTCAGTGTGACACTTCCTGTTACCTGCAAGATGTAAAACTCTTACCTACTTCTCCAACACCATGTCTGCCTGCACATCAGATGATAATGCTCTGAACTTCTGAAACTATAAACCACTACCTCAATTAAATGTTTTTCTTATAAGAGTTGCTGTGGTCATGGTGTCTCTTCACATCAATAGAAATCCTAACTAAGACACCAACCTAGTGCTCTTTGGTTTAGGGAGATAGAATTTCAAGTCTTCCACTCCTAAAGCCCATGGAATACTATCCCATAAACTGAAACAAATAGTGTGAAAACTCAAAGTCACTGTCCTGGTATCTAGAGTGATCAGAGGCTAAGGAGTTGTTGGATAGCAGTATGGTAGAAGAGATCCCAGCATGGCAAGACAGGTTAGAAGAGATGACCTCTAAGATCCAGCTCATTCCAAGGCTGATGTCTAATATCATCAGCTGAATGATAAAGATAAGAACACTTTACATTTTTCCCAGGAAAATCAAAGTACATATTAGACATTCACACATTAAAAAAAAACCCTTTGGTTAGCCCAGCAAAGTCATGGCATAAGAACCAGATCCACAGACAGAGATCATAGAAAGACATGGGTCCTCTGCCACCACTTGCCTTGGGTCCCTTACCTTTCTAATAGAAAACAAAAGGTCTTATAGCAGCAGATTTTTGTCTGTGTGACCAAAGAATAGGAAAAGGATAATTTAAATTGTTTGTTTTAGAAGAGACTACATGAAAGAAGAAGTTACTATTAGACCAATAGTCAAGTTTAGTGTTCGATTTTCTACATAGGCCTGAGAGCTTTTCTCTGATTAAATGTTCTATCACTATAAAGATGCTGGTTTATATATTTAAACAACTTTTTAAAAAACATTATTTTTTTTATTTTATGTCAATATGTGAGTATGTCTGTGTACCATGTATATTCTGGGTGCTCCTGGAGGCCTGAAGAATTTTTGTGGTTTCTTCAGTTGACAAAACTCCAATGAATATTTCTCCGTCACCTGACACAGGAGTCCGGCCATGGTCTACACTATCTACAACTATATACAAGAGGTTGTAAGCAACCCATCAACTTTCTCAGAAGACTCTCCAGAAAAGCAATGGAACTGAGTGTTGTCCTAGTCAAGGGTCTCTAGGAAAATGTTACATAATTAAATTGCCTCTGTAGCAAATTAGCTTCTCCGGCCACTTCTCCAGTTGAGTGAGGCACATCCATGATGATGATATGTACTAAGATGATAAGTCATAGGACATTCAGATGGAGAACATCCAAGAGATGAGACTACAGAGACAAGAACTTGAAACACCAAGTACCAAATACAGTTTCATGTCATTTCTAGGAATGTTCACATTTTCAATAATATTCTTGTAACAATTACTGGAGTCTAGGAATGTTTTCATAAGATAACTCTACTACTTTTTCAAAAAAAAAAAACGTTTGAATTTAGAACCTGGGAAGAAAAAATGTACATGGAATTTCAATCTGGAATTTTCCACTGGTCAATACATGACATACATAAATCAGTAGTAGGTCTCATAGGAAGCCATCAGGGAGCCTTGTAGCTCCAATATGATACAATTCAATTGCCTAATTGGCTTAAATGACACCCAAGCCAATGGTTAAAACTAAAATGACATATTCAATTTATAGATTCATGAAATGAGACTTGGAAGAGACCTCAAAGATTATCTAGGAAGCATAAAATCTAAACTTGGCATTAGAAAATGATAAATTTTATTTTATAAAGAAAATATTATGCAACAAATAAATGCAGCCAAGGTTTTTAACATAAAAAAGCACATGAGAAAAGTAGTTTTCCTTTTCCACTGTTCTGCTTCTGAAAACACGAGACAAGGGGGAGCAGGTACCTTGTCTGTCCCTTCAAATAGCCACCATTTGATTTATGAGTACTACTTTTCAGTTATTTTCATATATACTTTATGACTTTTTATTTCATAAATCATAAATTGAGGTAGGTCTGAAAAGCTTCATATAACTAATCAAGAAAATGCATTTCAAAGACATAGGATAGTGTGTGTAAAGTTAATCTATTTAATATGGGTAATCTAGCAAGCAGAAATCCAATGATATTCAAACTAAGGTTGATTTGACTTTGCAATCTATGCTCCTTTTATTCTTAAACATTGTCTTTCCTTGAAATCTTTACAGTTGGGCTTTCATGCAGCATATCATCTTGGCAGGGTCTATGTTTGAACTGCAAGGTAAGAATATTATTCTCAGATGAAGTTTATGCAATTGTAGCTCCTTCTATGTAATGGTTAGTTTCTCCTTTGAAAACCTAAACCACTCCTCAGAAAAGCTGGTCTGTTTCATTAATATATAACTTCCCTACCTTCAAGTGTATGATTGTGTCTATTAAAGCTGTTCTGGGTTAAAGAGAAATGGTCTGAAAATTTCTCCTAGTACTCACCCTCAACCAGTTATTACCAAAATACTCAGGATTTCAGCTATATTACAATGTCCTTGGTGAACAACCATAAAAATCATGAAGCCAAATCCTTCAACTCCAAAGGATTTATATACTAATTTTTTTCTTAGTTCTATGTGTAATGTTTTTATTTAGCATGCCCCAATAGCACGTTACACCATTGCCAGAGTATTTCTGTGGTCATATGACTAAAAGAAATTTATGATGCATATGATAACTGAGAGGATCATGAATGGAAATAAAGTTTTACTTATCATTGCAACTAAAAAAAAGCAAGTGGTGTTGAAGAGGTGTACATGTAATGTCTAAAGTCATATTATAACAATACATTTCATATAAAAATACTTATAATTGAGATTTTTGAGGATTAACTTGTAGTTTAAACAATATGGCTATGCTTGAACACAATTAATTTACATGATGAAGAAAATATATAGATATACAAACAGTTACACATCTTAATAAATTTTGTCCATATACTAGCATATAAGATTAAACCACCACCAATTATCAAACAAAACACAAGTATAAATATGCCCTTATATACATAGTATTAAATAAGTAGAACACTGAAGGAAGATCTCAAATTAAGCAAATTAAAGATGACAGCTGCCTTCTTTTGAGTAGTAACAGAACCTACAGGACAATGAAGTGTGTGTGTGTGTGTGTGTGTGTGTGTGTGTGTGTGTGTGTGTGTTTGCCTGCACGTGCATGCATGTGGAGACCACAGGTCAGCATTTTGGGTGTCTTCCTCAATCACAATTAATTGAGACTAAGTTCTCCCATTAAACTTGATGCTCACTAATTTAGCTAGAGTGGCTGGCTAACTCACCCCAGGGATCCTTCTATCCCTGCCTCCCCAACAATGGGATTATAGGTGCACGTTGCTATGCTGGGTGTTTGCATTGATGCTGGGGATCTGAACTTAGATCCTCATGCTTGTACAAATGCTTTTCTTACTGAGCCATTTACCCATCCTTGAAATGCTACTTTTAGTCAATTGAACATAAACCAAATCTACACTCTTAAGTATAGGTTTTATTAAGAATGGACCTGAAAGAACAGGTGTGAGTGAGCCAGCCCCAAAATTGTAAACATAGGAGAGCTATTCCCGTTTCTCATCTGGCAGACCAACCCTACCCAGACCCAGGGTAATGAATTGTCTTGCCCCAACATCCACCCCATCTAGGATCTGTTGAAGCATGTGAAAGAATCTGACCCCCAGACCAAAAGCTGCAGGATTTCCACAACACAGGGCAACAACAGAATATTCAGGAAGTGTTCTTGTGAGATCCCAACATCAATAGTGTAATAGAAGCCAGAAGCCTTTGACCAGACCAGTGACTCTTTGCAATGAACACTTGCAAGTAAAGATATATGGACAAAGGGGTTTACTGCATGACTCACTGTGTCACACTGCAGCTTCCATGATGAGAGTTTTAATTTTTCTCCATTTTTTTCATTTTTTTCACCTTTTTTTCTCTTAGGGGTGGGGATACAGAGGCAGAGGGTGGATGCAAAGAGACAGTGAAATGAATGGGATCAAGATACATGATGTAAAAGACACATAGAATAAATAAAAAATAAAGTTAAAAAAAGAGCAAAGTCAAAATAAAGCTGGTTGTAGGGGCTAGAGAGATGACTAAGCAGTTAAGGGCAGGTACTGCTCTTGCACAGGACCCAAGTTCAGTTCTCCTAACCCATACCTGGTAGCTTATATCCACTTGTTAACTCCAGTTCCAGGGGATCTGATGCTCTCTTCTGTCCTCTGTGGACATTTTACTCATGTACACAAACCCATACACACACACACACACACACACACACACACACACACACACACACACACAAACTTACACAAATAAAATAAATCTTTCTTTAAAAATCTTTTTTTTTTGAGATTATAATTTGGTTGACAGAAGAAAAGAAAAGGAGAAATGCTGTAAAATCTTTAAATCTTTAAAAAAGATACTTTTTGAAGGTTAGCGCACAGGAAGGTTGGGCATGAGTATTTACAACAGTTATTCTTAAGCATTTGACCTTCATATTGTCGTTAAAAATTAATAATCATGGTAGCAGATCCCATCTTTATAAAACAGTGAAGAGATATGACATAAAAATGATAGTGCAATCTACTATGTTAAAAAATAACCTCAATAATTGGGCTGAGATGAAAATTCAACTGGTGGAGTGCTGGGTTCCAACCCTCAGAACCCACATAGAAAGGCCAGATAGTATTGTACTCCTCTAAATCCAGTGCTCCAGAGGATCCCTGAGGATTATCACCCAGCAGCTTCTATAACAAATAATGGTGCACACACACCTGTGCACGCAAACATACCTCTCTCTCTCTCTCTCTCTCTCTCTCTCTCTCTCTCTCTCTCTCTCTCACACACACACACACACACACATACACACACACACACACACACACACACACACGCATGCACGCACAAATACACATCTAAAACAATCTTAATAATTATTGAGAAAAATTAATACTGTTATATGACTTTTAACTTTTTGCCCAAACATTATTCTTTATATTCCTTATGAATATGCAGAGAAATGAAAAAAAAATAAAATTAATCTTTATTACTCTTATGGTAAGTATCAGAAAGTGGGCAAAAGCAACACTTTCGACAAATATTGTAAACTTTCATTCTCTGGAGGCTTTTGGGGGGAAAAAAGAAGTGAAAAGGTATAGTTTTCCCTTAGTATCTATGTGCTGTGTGTCAAATTTTGGTAGAAAAAAATAGAGACAGGGAGAGCTAAAATAAAGAAGGAAGGAGGGGACTATCAATTATCCTTTTCATTTTGTAAAAGAATCCTAGACATTTAGCAGTTTGTTCAGATTGTACTACATAATAATGTAGAAGCCCCGACTCTCTTAAATCATTTTTTTCCTGCCCTTTACTCTGTCCCACACTGAAGGTCAGCTGGTGTGAAGTCCCATTTCCAGCAGTGGTAGAAGAGTAGACAACCCAAGCATCATCTAGTACAGGAAGTGGCAAACATAGGCTGTAAAGATCAACACGGTGAATGTCACGCTTTGCAGGTCATGGGGTCTCTTTCACAGCTCTGAAGCAATTGTTTCATGAAAAAAAATCATCTTTGAGGTCAAAAGATTGACTGTGGCTGTGTTTCAGTAAGACTTGATTGGTGCACAATGCAATTCTAATTTCATATCACCCTCGGGCTATCACAAAGAATAAATTAACTTTTGAACTTTAACCATCTAAAATAGTGTGAAATGCTCTCATTTTATGGGCCATACAGAAGGGGAATAGCTCAGAGGTGGCTCATGGACCACAGTGTGTCAATATGTGCTCCAGCAGTGACCCATCCCATGGGAGGCCTTTAGACACTGTGGCTTTATTGTCTGCTTGAAGGACAACCAAAGCAGCCATCTTAGCAAGACCCCTGAGTAAAGTCTGGACTGGAGCCTGCTGCAAAAGAAGCTGTTTTCATGAATAGAATCCCTTTGTCTTTGGCTGGCAAGGCTATTTGTGCTTAGGCATGTTCTTTGGTTTAAATTTACCAGTTGGCAAATAACTGCTCTGAGCATTGGTCCATTAGCTTCATGCTCAGAAACTTTGGCTGCAAGGACTTAGCAGTTTGAAAATGGCCATTGGCAAGAAAGACTGGGAATTCAGTCGCTAATCCTAAATGCTTCCAAAACACAAATGTCTATGTATATACAACCGACAAATTGCTTTTTAAAAATAAATATATTTGGAGACATTTGAGATTCATGATGCTAAAAGCTTGGCAAGTTTGTGCATATATTGAATTTCAGAGACTGAAAGAAGATAAATTGGTTTCTTAAAGGTCTGAGGATCAGGGACATGTATATCAAAGAAGAACCAAGCACCTGGGTGGTTTTCAGTCCTTTTGTTATGATTCCAACAAACTCAATAGCAATGACTCTGACCCTGAGTAGATAAAAGTGGGAAGAAGTCATGATAATTTTAGGTTTAAGAGCTTGCTCATATCACAAAATTTTTAACAGGGAATTATTGCAGAACTCTTTAACTTTTATTTTATTTTTCCCAGTACTTTTATAATATTATCTTTGAGATTATAACTATAACATTTCTTCCTTTCCTTCCCTCCCTCATAGCCCTTCCATATAACCTCTCCTTGCTCTCCTTCAAATTCCTGGCCTCTTTTTCACTAATGGTTATTCCATGCATGTATGTATATTTATATACATGTATATTCCTAAATATAACCTGTTCAGTCCATATAATGTTTTCCGGGCTGATTGACACTGGATAACCAATTGGTGTGCTCTTCCCTGGAGAATACTACCTCCCATACTCTCCGCTTTCTAAGTTGCCTGAAGTTCTTCATGTAGAGTTGAGGCCTTGTGGGCTTTTCCCCAACCACTCTGGCATGTCCAGTGGCTTCATCCACATTCAACTCATGTTTGGGCAATCATGTTGGTGAGACTATACAGGTAAAGCTTCTGATAGGCCAACTAACGAAAACCCCAATACCAGACATGAAAAGCCCTCTTTTGAGCTGTTGGCCAGAACTGTTCAAGAGACATACAGCTTATTGAAGTTGCCCTTAGTTATACCCTGGAGGTGGAAGATAAGCTCCTATTGATGAAGACACCATGTACTTCATAAACAGGCCATAGAGACTCCTGGGCTGGAACTGAACAGGATGTTCCCTATCTGAGGCCTAAGATTCATGGTACCAGAAGGCACAATGTAAACTTCCAAAAGTGAAAGGCAACTAACAGTCCTACCCAGCTATGACACCTATGAACCACATCAATGACCATCATGGCACAATAACCTTACAGGTACAGTAGTGGCACACACACTTTGGTGGTCACCAACAGCTTTCTAATTGGACTGAAGACTTGCTCAACAGGAAGGTGACCATGCCTGGTACTGGAAGCCTAGCTAACTACTCAACTCTAGTGAAGTCATGCTTATTAGAAGAGAATCTACAACCACTGATTTACTAAACCCTGTATAATCACTAACAATTTAAATGTTTGTCCTTATACACAAAGATAACTGGAGTTTTCACCCTTCATCAAGGAAACTTCTCTTCGAAACAGAGGGTGATCATTACAGGAAACCATAGCCAATCAAAATGCAAAGAGTTGTGAATCTCATCTACAAAATATTCCTACACTTTAAGCTCATGGAGCATTTTGGCTGTGAAAATATTGCAATAGCCAGATGATCAGGAAATTTGCTGTGAAATTTTGTCTAACTTTTATTTAAATCTTAACTATGCATCAAGGAGAGCCTAGACTTACTACTTCTTTTAAATTTAAAGAGTTGAACTCAAAATTAAGTTTATGTTCAAAAGCAGTTAACAGCAATGAGGGCTATCTACTACTTTTTCCCTCCAGAAAGAGAAATGAGATGATTCCTCTGCTATCAACGCAACATATACTTCCTTGAAATCCTTTGTGCTAATATAGACAATGACAAATATTGTACTTTTATTACTTATACATACATGTTCATTTTCTCACCTTCAACAGATATTTAGTAATTGTTTAAATAAGTAATTATTTAGTGAATGAAAGAGTTATTTCTCAACAAAAGGCATTTTGTTGATTAGAGGTTTCATTATTTAACCAAGGTTTGTGTCAGAATTGGTGTGGCTCCTGTTTCTGAAGAATTATTATGCTTATAAATTGCTAGCAGCTATTGAACAATTCCCTTGTCACAAGAATTCATTTCCTTGTAGGAGACGTACTGATATGATTTCTATTTTATGGAAAAGCAACCAAGACTAATAAAAGTAAACCAGTCACTAATAAGAAAAGTAAATCAGTCAAGATTATGGAGAAGGGACTAAACTAGGTCCAAGTCCACTTCTGTTTGACTCAAAACTCTAGGCATGTAACCATTTGATGAATTATGTTAATACACAGCCTGTTAATGCTCCTCATGGGGCACTAGAAAAGAAGATGACTGTCTGTAAACAGAAATGCCTTCTATACAATGCCCTTTGACTCTCATGCTACTTCAGGTATCTTCTGGGAAAATGGATGATTCTCAGAAGTATACACAAATCCAGAAAGTAAAAGGCCATTGGATTGGCCTTCAGGAACATATTTCCCTAGAAGACATCCTTTGGTTTTACTTAACTGGTTTATTCAATCCACGAGTTTCATTCATCAATTTCAATCTTATACTGACAACATGCTTGCACTGCTGTTGGAGTCTTTATTTTTGGGTGGCAGGTTGTAAGTGGAAGAAAATAAGAAAAACAGTGACTCATCTTGAACTTATACAAGAGTTTTTTAGAACTAAGAAGCAACAAAATTGCAAAGTATAGATGAGCCAAGCATTCAAGATTCAGTGGAAGCAAGAACTACTTCACATGTCAGGGATGGAGCATGTGGGAAAAGGTAGTTGATGTCTGTTTCCTTCAATAACCTCATTCTTCTACAAGAATCTAGCATAGCTAAATACAATTCAGTTAGTCACCATAAAACAAAGCCAAACAAATGTTGAGTAAAGCTTTAATTAAAAAGTAACTTTT
Organism: Peromyscus eremicus; assembly: GCF_949786415.1. Lineage (NCBI taxonomy): Eukaryota > Metazoa > Chordata > Mammalia > Rodentia > Cricetidae > Peromyscus > Peromyscus eremicus. The sequence continues at coordinate 43,920,705 of NC_081436.1, read as the reverse complement.
AGGGTGTGGAGAAGTTGCTCAGTGGTTAAAAGCACTTGCTCAATCATGAGGACCAGAGTTCAGATCCTAGCACCTACTTTGATCAGATCAAAAATGCCTGAGCTCCAGTTCCAAGAGATCTAATGTCCTCTTCTGGTTGCCATAGGTACTTGGATACCATGTGAACATATATACACATAGACATACTCACACAAACATAAATAAAACAAAATGAACCCTTATTAAAAATATTAATGCTGTGGTTCCCTATCTCAGTTTATCACAACCCCTGAAATCCTTGCTACATAAAGTCTATGTGATTATGTTTGTATATTTTCTAGATTCAACATTTAAACAAAGTGGAAAAAGTCTTCAACCAACAAAGTCAATGATAGTATAAATAATCACCATACATTAATTAAGTTTGAGAGCACTAATGAACAGCTCATATGTTTGGATAAACTAAGCTCGTGGATTCAGTGACTACAACACTATTATCTTTTTCTAATTCTGGATTCCTAATATTTAAAAATTAAGTTAAAGTTTCACACCTTTGAAGACAAATCTTTACAGTAATGATTTCTGGGTAGTACCAATCAACCAAAGCTTCATAGAGATGGTCCCAGTTCAGTCTTCTAAACAGGCTGCTCATACATTCTCTTCAACTGCTGAGCTTCTGAAGAACTCAAGTTCAGAGCAACTGGTACAAAAATGCTAACACTGTATTAGTTAGCTTTATCTTATGTGAAAAAAAAAATATCTAACAACAAGCATCTTCAAGGAGGAGGGGCCTGTTTGGGAAACCAGTTCCTACATTCCATCATGGTGAGAAAGGCATAGCAGCCAGAGTGAGTAGCTAACTGAATGCACTGAAGAGACACTCAAGAAGCAGAGACCAATGGATGTTTATGCTCAGCTCACTTTCTCCTTCCTGTGCAGCCTGAAATGCCAGCACATGGAATAGACTCCTGACATATAGGACAAATCTTCCAACCTCAGTTAAACTAATTTAGATATTTCCCCACAGACATGCCCAGAGATTTGTTTTCATGGTAGTTCTAAATGAAATCAAGTTGACAATCAAAATTGAGCACAAGTTCATTTTACTAAATAATAACAAACATCAAAAAGAAAAAGTCTTCTTTATTTTATATGAATTTGAGATTTTATGTCATAAAGAGTTTCCATTTGCCCTTGATTTACTAACTCCATCTAGTGGTAAAAATGCTTCCATAAGACTGGGTTTGATGGAGCACACCTTTAATACCAACACTTCAGAGACAGAGGCAGAAGGATCTCTGTGATTTTGAGCCCAGCCTGGTCTATATTAGCAAGGTCCAGGACAACTAGGGCTACATAGAGAAGCCCTGTCCTGCCTACACACACACACACACACACACACACACACACACACACAAGCTTCAGTAAAGAATCACTGTTTTTAATGCAAGAGATCATAAGCCTGAGCCTTATAGAAATAGGCTGAGATAACTTTAGATAGTTCAAGCAACTGAGGAACAGAAAAGCTTGAGTATCTGTGCAATATGTAGATACTCAAGTCAAGGATTATTGACGAGTTTAATTTATAATATTTGATTATACTGTGATAGATCAATGAAACTCTTTGTGTAACACATTTTAACTATAACACTTGAAAATAATTTCTGTAAGATTAGAGGGTCAGTTAGAGTGATTACCAGAAAATATTCTAATATAGGAAACCATTTAACCCCATAAAGTCTCACAAACTCTTAACATGTAAAACTGAAAACCTTAATTTACTTGAATGTGAGATATTATTTTAAGAAAAGATGGCACAGCTCCTAGGGTAGAATACAACAAATACTATTTTGAAACTCATGGGAAAACATTATGTATTATAACTATATGACTCATTCGGCTCTAAATACATATAATCCCTTCAGACATGAGTAACCTCAATTTCTTGTAAAGTCTTTTCATTAACCTTATGACTTTGGACACCAGATTAATTATTCTGAGGCATTTCTTTGGTATACCAGGATAACGAACTTCAACTGTGTGCCCTTTGTGTATATGCATGTGTTCTGGGTCTATTACTTCTTCATCAGCAGTCCTATAATTTCAAGCAAGGTTTATTCCAACATCTGGTTCCAAAGGTGATACAACATATGGGCTGAAACAAGAAAAAACACCACACAGAAAGTATCAATATATAGCTACTTTTCTTAGGTCACTGAATCAGTAACACATAGGATACACGTGGTTAATTACAGCCATCTTTGCCATTGAGTTTTAGGAACTTATCTGAAAATGATTCTTAAAGAGAGGGGGGAAGAGGCTGTGGAAAGAAGAGGCATACCTCCCCGATCCTATCAGAAACCATCTGGGTCCACCCACACCCAACATCACTCTCAAACTTTATTAAGTTACAAATGTATTTTCTTAATTTTAAAAGCTAGTTTATATTGATTTTTTTCTGCTGCACAAACTGATAGCAAGGCCCCATTGATGAAGATAACAACTACACAACTCATTGAAGACTGAGATGCTGAGTCAGTCCCCACTTACAGCCTGCATCCTTATGTTCTAGCCTCTTTGGTATAGGAACATACTCTGCATGCTCTCCAGTGAGAAACGTACACACCAGGCCAGCAGTGACTTCATTGAGCCTTCACCCCTACATCCCAGCGTCTTTAGTACAGGAACATACTCTGCATAGCATGTTCTCAAAAGAGAAAGGTAAACAGTAATCCAGTCACCATCCCGTTGTCTGCAATGGTGTACTGTCTGTAAGATATACTAGGGCAATGATTTGATACAGACTGTGGGAGTAACTAACTAATATGTGATTTGACCTAAGGCCGATTCTACGAAATGGAACCCATACCCAACAATTCTTGGGTGACCAAGAACCTGAGTTTAGATAACTAGGGACCTGGGGGAAAACCAAATAATACATATCTAAAAAAAAAAAAAAACATGTAGTGATAAAATGTCTCCTAATAATATTCAGCTACACTCATAGATCTGTGCCTTCTTCAGTTATCAGAAAAGCTAACTCCTGCAGAAACTGGGAACAAATACAGAGACACATAGCCAGCATTGCACAGAGAGTGAAATACCCTATAACACTCAGCCCTAAATGGTATTTCTTCACCAAATCCCTCCCCTCAGAGTTCAGGAAACCCCACCAAAGAGGAGGCAGAAAGAGTGTAAAAGCCAGAGGGGATTGACGACACCAAAAAAGCAAGGCCCTATAAACCAACATGAGCAAAGTTCATATAAACACACAGAGACTGAAGGGGCATGCACAGTCTGCACCAGGTCCTCTTCATATATGTTATAGCTTCCAGTTCAGTGTCTCTGTGGGATTCCTGAGTGTGCAAAGGAGTAGGTCTCTGGTTCTTAGATCTTCTCTGGGCTCTTTTCCTTCTGTTGGTTTGTCTTATCCAAATTCAATGGATGGTTTTTGTTTTATCTTATTATATTTTATATTGTTATATTTTTAATGAATGAATGAAAACTAGCTACTAGGGTAAAATATAACAACTGAATTGTCACTTACACCTGCTGGGAGAGGGAATATCAGTTTTCTCCAAGAGTAACGCTGGGTATCAACCATCTCAGGGAAGGCTTCATGTTCAGAAGTAGTTCATCAAAGTATAATGAACTCCATAGTTGTGTGTGTGTGTGTGTGTGTGTGTGTGTGTATGAGTGTGTGTGTGTGCTTTTATTTGATTATAGTTTGTTGTTTTGTTTTGTTTTTTTCATCTTGATTGTTGTTTTATTTAGTTTTCTTGTTTTTAGGGGGCTTTGTTGTTGTATTGGATATTTTTTTAAGAAAGAACTTAAAACTGGGTAAGGAGGGAAAGGGAGAGGATCTAGAACGACTTGGGGAGATGAAGAATGTGATCAAAATATATTTAAATTTAAATATTTTTGAAATAATAAAAATAAATAAAATAAAATAAAAAGAAAGCTCGACTTTCCATGTTTTTCTTTCACAGATTGCAATTTTGTGCCATTTTAACAGATCACAAATCCAAAGTTACATAGATTTTCCTGTGTTTTCTTTAACACTTTTATAGTTTGGCAATTTGACCTGGAATTCTTTTGCAATTTTATTGTAGTATAGTTAATTTTAAAAATCATAATATTTTCTGCCCTTTGTAAACAAAGAGTGATAAGATGATCTTAACTATGAGGTAGCTCTTTTTTTTTAAAGATTTATTTATTTATTATGTATACAGAAGAGGGTGCCAGATCTCATTACAAATGGTTGTGAGCCACCATGTGGGTGCTGGGAATTGAACTCAGGACCTCTGGAAGAGCAGTCAGTACACCTAACCTCTGGCCCATCTCTCCAGCCCCTGGGGTGGCTCTTAAAAACTTAACGAACTTAGCAAATGAAAGTAATGTGTGATTGAATTGCTAACTTATATTTCCTCAAATCAACATTATATGATTCACAATTCTCATTGCAAGAAGAACTTACAGTTTTGCCATGAAATTTTATAAATACTACTATTTCTGGGTGAAGATGAGCAAAACAACAGTATAATATTTATGTAGTTGTTCTTTTTAATCAACAGGAACAGTTCCTTCAACCACTTCCAAACAGCTGTAGTTCTGCTCGTCTGGAAACATATTACCAATGTTACAGCTAGCAAGAAAATCACGGGTGCTAGAACACTGGAATTTTTCAAGTCATTTTTGATACATTGAAAGGAAAATTGTGTTTCTAGATTTTCAAATGTTTTATAGGAATTTGCTGGGGATGTCTTTCTGTATGCTGTGAATGTGTGTTACTCTGATTTGGTTGATAAATAAAGGTGTTGGGCCAATAGTGACACAGAATAGGATTAGGTAGGATATTCTAACTAGAGAGGAGGAAGTTGAAAGGCAGAACAGAGAGGATGCTGCCAACTACCGCCATGAGAAGCAAGATGTAAAGATACTGGTAAGGCACGGGCTACGTGGCAAAGTATAGATATATAGAAATGGGTTAATTTAAGACGTAAGATCTAGTTAGTGAGAAGCCTGAGCCAATAGGCCATACAGTTCATAATTAATATAATAAGCCTCTGGGTGTTCAATTGGGTTCAAGTGGCTGTGGACTGGGTAGGACACAGGAAAACCTCAACTATAGGAATTCTGCAGTGTTTTGCAACACAGAAATGGAGATGGTCTGAAAGAAGTGTGGAGAGTAAGAAATGAGAAAAAGACTACCATGATTGATTACTTGAGAGTAGGCAGGGTGCTGGGAAGAATATTTCAGGAACTTAGTAATAGCATAGAATGTAGGTGAGGAAACTTTCAAGAGCTTCTATATGCACAACACAGAGGAATGAAGATGGGGAAATGTGCAACATACTTGGAGAGCTATTCCAGAGCATCTCCAGTACAGTTAGCAAGGCAGAATCGAAATGCAATACAAGTGTCAGAGAAATATCAGGAAGTAATTATGTAAATGGAAAGAAGACTGAGTTTTAAAAAAAAAAGAAAGTTTGATTAGAAAAGTGAATGGAAATTGACCCATAGCAGTATATTAATCTAATTTCTTACACATAGAATAATTGGGTTAAAAGCTGAATTATCAAAACAGCCTTTGGACTGACCTGGTAATTCATGTGTACAAATAGTCTACATGTCTCTTGTGGAAAGAGATTAAAGCTTCTAAATCTTTGAAATCATTGCTTTATGTAGCTCTGTGAATTAAACTGTTGGATGGGAACAATTATGTGAAAAACCAAACAAGGTTAAAGCCAGTTTTGTCAGCAAATTAAAAATATTTCAGGGCATCTTATTATCTACTGTGTAAGAACTACAATTGAATAGGTGGATCTGTACATACTCTATACATAATGATATGAGTGATATTAATGGCATTGGGATTGTTTTTCAAGACAATTTAATGGTTAAAAAAGCAAGCAGCAGATATGCAAACAAAGCATGAAAGTATTTCTCTTCAAGAAAGAAGATTCTGAAGCAATTAAATAATGTGATTTTTTTTGTAGCTAGAGTTTTCCTGCCTGGCCCACAGTCAGGACAAATCTCTCTCACCCGCCAGTCCCACAGCCACTCAGACCCGATCAAGTAAACACAGAGACTTATATTAGTTACAAACTGTATGGCCGTGGCAGGCTTCTTGCTAACTGTTCTTATATCTTAAATTAATCCATTTCCATTAATCTATACCTTGCCACATGGCTCGTGGCTTACCGGGATCTTCCCATGCGGCTCGTCATGGTGGCGGCTGGCAGTGACTAGATACTTACAATTTTCCTTAGTTATAATAAAAGATAAGTTAGATATAAAACCTTAAACTTACAAATATAAGATAGATAGGATCTCTTCTTTAATATTGTAACTGTAATTCTTGCTTGATTTGTTTTGTTATATGTAATTTTACTATGTTAAAGTTAAAACCTTCCTTTTTAAGAAAAGAAAAGGGGAAGTGCTGTGGGATGGTCTGTATGTCAAGTACGTTGCTGATTGGTCAGTAAATAAATCACTGATTGGCCATTGGCTAGGCAGGAAGTATAGGCGGGACAAGGAGAAGAATTCTGGGAAGTGGAAGGCTGAGAGAGAGACTGCCTGGAGCCGCCGCCAGGACAAGGAAGATGTAAGGTACCAGTAAGCCATGAGCCATGTGGCAAAGTAAAGATTAATAGAAATGGGCTAAATATAAGAGTAAGAGCTAGACAATGACAGGCCTGAGCTAATGGCCAAGCAGTTTAAATAATGTAAGAGTCTGTATGTTTATTTTGTAAGTGGGCTCTGAGACTGGCGGGACTTGGTGGCGGGAGCTGGAGAGAAATTCTCCAGCTACATTTTTTCTTTAAGCATCCAGAGAATAATATACTTGTAATTGGCAGACACTAACTCACAAAGTGTGTATGACCAGAGAAAACAGTCTCTCTTCTTCTAACTGAAGCACTGGAGTTGTCCAGGAAGCTACATGGGACATATATTGGCAGTTTTAATAAATCATTATATAGAGACGTGGTTCCAAACCTGAGCACAGATCTTTCTTGGCTGCCCTAAGCCAGTTCTCTGGGCTTTTGTGTATCTAGTTCTTGGAAGCAGAGCCTAAGGAAAGGGGGTATGTGCCCAGTACTTATTAAGGAAGTGCTACCAGAGGAATTTAAGCAGTAGAAGAAAGCAAGAAAAGCAGGAGGAACCAAGTAGGTAATCAAAAATGATACAATTTGAGGATAGTTTGTAACAATTTCCATTGAGCTGCTCTGGTCCTGAACCAGCCAGCAAAGCTACAGGTCTCTCACAGGTCTTTCCAGGTAGGACTGGTGAGGCACTTGCTCAGTTGCTGAGAAGGAAGTCTTGAGAAAATTGAAGGTTCCATCTCAGCAGTAAGGCACACATGACAAAGACTTCTAGAACTGGAGTGAGGGGTCAGAGTTTATCTGGAGGGAGCATAACACCCCTCCTACACACCTGCTCATCCAGCCTCTGCTTATAATGGCCCAGAAATGGAAATAGATGTCTATCAACTAATGAAATGTGGTGCATATACACAATGAAATATTAGTCAACTACAAAGACAACTGAAATTATGGAATTTGCTGGTAACAGGTGAAACTGGAAATAATCATTATGAATAGGGTAACCTAGACTAGTGTGCCTCTCTCTCTCTCTCTCTCTCTCTCTCTCTCTCTCTCTCTCTCTCTCTCTCTCTCCAATCAGAGAAGCTTCTTTATGCAGTAGATGGTGTTTAATACAGATGCCTACAACTGGTCAGCACACAGAGAATAAGAGACTCTGGAATCTTAACTCTAAGTGAGACATCTATATCACGCCTTCTTCCCCTGAGGCTCATGGATAATCATATATAGCAAAACAATATTGCTTGGCATAACAGGGCTGTCTCACATTCTGTCCTCCGTGGAGAAGTGCCCACAAGTTTCCACCCCACCCTGAAGGTTTACTGGCTGCTAAGGGAGCTTAGAATCATTTTCCTCAGTGATATAGGCATTGATCATTGTCTGTGCCCAAGTCAATAGTCCTCCAGTCATGCTCATAGCAGCAGCCATAATTAAATTCCTTGAGTCACAAAGAAAGAGACACAAGTAGGAAGGGGCTTGAGAAGGAGAGGAGTTTGGGTTTGGTTTCATTGGGAGAAAGAAGGGAAAGGGAAAAGGTATTGGGGTTAAAATAACCAAAATCCACTTGTGCGCACGCATGTGTGTGTGTGTGTGTGTGTGTGTGTGCATATGCGCGCACGTGCATCCATAAAACTACAAAGGAGACATTAAGAAGGGAGAAGAGATCTTAAAGGAGTTGGAGGAAGAGACAGTAATGAAAAAAAATATGACATAAAATCAGAAAGTGGGAGTCGGGCAGTGGTGGCACACGCCTTTAATCCCAGCATTCGGGAGGCAGAGCCAGGTGGATCTCTGTGAGTTCAAGGCCAACCTAGTCTACAGAGTGAGATCCAGGACAGGCATCAAAACTACACAGAGAAACCTTGTCTCGAAAAAAAAATCAGAAAGTGTAATAGTTAGAGGGAATTTTTAGAAAGGAAATAAAAAATAACAGAGTAATAAGTAGCAAGTGGTGGCCAGCAAGTTGTGAAGTTCTGCCTACTGACCGGAGGAGGTTTTACGTTAAACTTTAATAGAACACTAACTTCTATTTTTTAAACAGATGTGTGTTTTATTATCATTTTTAACATTTTTTTCTTTTATTTTACATACCAACCACAGTTTTTCCTCCTTCCTCTCCTCCCATTTTCTACCCCCTTCCCTTCTACCTTCCATTTTTACCCACTCCTTCTCTGTCTCCATTCAGAAAGGACCAGGCCTCCCATGGGCTTGAACATAGCATGGCACATCAAGTTGAGATAGGACTGAGCTCCTCCCCATGTATAAAGGCTGAGCAAGGTAATCCAGTATAGGGAAGAGATTCCCAAAGCCAACTAAGTACCAGGGACAGGTCATGATCCCACTGCTAGGAGCCTTACAAACAGACAAAGCCACACAACTGTCATCGACATGCAGAGGGCCTAGGTTGTCCTATTGAGGCTCCCTAACTGTTGGTCCAGAGTCCATATGCTCCCATGAGCTCAGGTCAGTTGTCTCTGTGGGTTCCTCCATCATGAGCTTGACCCCCACTGGCTTGTACTATCCCTCCTCCCTTTTCTTTAGGAGGACTCCCAGAGCTTGGCTCAGAGCTTGGCTGTGAATCTCTGCATCTGTTTCCATCAGTTACTTAATGAGGGCTCTGTGATGACAATTAGGTTAATCACCAATCTGATTACACTAGATGGTCAGTTTAGGCACCAACTATACTATTGCTAAAGGGTCTTATCTGGGGTCATCCGTGTAGATTCCTGTGAGGTTCTCTGGCACCAAGTTTCTCCCTAGCCTTCCCTCCCACCCCAAAACCACCTCTTGCACCCAGCCTGCCCAACCCAATTCCTCAGGTTCCCACACCTCATCCCCCCCACCACCAAAATCCACCCCCAGTTTACTTAGGAGATTTCTTCTATTTCCCCTTCCTAGGAAAATCCATGCTGTAGTAGATATCTGTTCTATCTATGACCTTGAAGCACCTCCCCTAGAGATGTAGCAGGTAACTGTCCTATCTACCTATGACCTTGAAGTACCGGCCCCTGGGGGTGACCCCAGGGGTACTCTTAAGACCCCAGGGGTACTCTTAAGACTCTCTACCTCTTGGGTTTGGATGCTGGGACACACTTAGGCGAAAGAACAACATGGGACTGTACCTCCATCTTCCAGTACCCTAAGATAAATCTCCCATGCTGTAGTGAGTCTTCCTCTCTACAAATTCCTTTACTCTTTAAGCAGACTCCATGTATTTCTCTCTTTACCATACATCCCTCTTTGGGCTCTCTTTGTTACCTAGCCTCTCTGGGACTGTGGATTATAGGTTAGTTATCCTGTACTTTCTTCTCAATATCCACTTATGAGTGTGTATATACCATGTTTTGTTGCTGCGTCCTAAAGACTCCCTTGGGGGAGTGGGTGAGAAGGCACAGCATCAAACGGCACAGACACCAGGAGTCAGGTAAAAGGCAAACATCAGACTTGTTTATGCACCAATGGGGAGAGACATATATACCCTCCTCCCTGTACTCAGGCTGTGTCCAATCCAGTGACATTGTGTGGTCGCCCCTCATTGGTTAGGCATAATCAAGACCTCTGAAGCGCCTGTTGTTAGGCCCTCAGGCAGACTCCAGGTTGGCTCATCTCTCAGCCGTGTAGACCTTATCTTCCTACAACGGTTGTCTTTCTGGGTCTGGGTTACCTCACTCAGAATTATTTTTTCTAGTTCCATCCATTTGCCTTCAAATTTTCTGGTGTCCTTGTTTTAACAGCTGAGTAATACTCCATTGTGAAAAAGTGCCACTTTTTTCCTTATCCATTCTTCCATTGAGGGGCTTCTAGGTTGTTTCCACGTTCTGGCTATTATTAATAATGTTGTTATGAACATAGTTGAGCAAGTGTCCTTGTGATATAATTGAGTATCTGCCGGGGACAGCATATGAGATGGCTGACGTGCTGCCAGCAGAGATTGGAGAAAAGGGGACCCAAGATTGTGGACCATCAACCTTCCGTGTGTTCCCCTCCAGATCTTCTGCTTAGCATGCTTCTAGAGGGCCAAGGCAGAAATGCCTATGTGTCCCGAGGTCATGCTTTATGGCGTGTACATGTCATGTCCTCCTCCATATAAATATTTCTTGTAATACTAGTCTTTTACTTCTATCTGATCTTCATGTTCTGTGTTCCTAGATCAATGGTGATTTTTGTGATACAGGAAAGGAGTGAAGTAAATTTCACAGGAAATTATGCAGAGATGATCACTCAGGCTGGGGTTAAGGTAGTTATGCAGTTCATGGAAAAGAACCTGCAGCCTGGAGAAGCTTTTTAGGCTTGGATAAACTGTACTGAGTGTATGGTCAACTATAGCACATACTATGATGTGTACCAACACACTGGACTTAAATTGGTCATGATGAATAATTCAGTTTCTGAGGGTATTCCAAAGACATTCTGTAAAACTTGAGACCCTAAGGGGTATTGGCTGAAGACTATGGATGGAGTAACATATAGATGGGATGACAAACAAAAAATGTGGGAACCTAGAATAGGAGGAAAATAGTGGCCTCCACCAAGAAAGGGAGATGGTAACTTTAATTCAGATACTTTTTATTCCTCCTGAAGGAGTGTGGAGATAATGTGACAACTGATAGAGTGAATTCTACAAGCTTTATTGGGTTCCTAGATTGAAAAGAGCTGCCAAGAAAGGTGAGCTACCTTTCACAGAAGCTCTAAAAATTAGATTAGGTCTTCCTTGGAATTGTTGGATATAGAAGGACAGAAGTTGCTGACTTGCAGGGACAGATTTCTTGTCTGAGGTCATTGTAGCCCACCAGTCATGGGGCTTACTGTTTGCAGAGGGTTGAGGAGGAACTTAGGTGACTACAGGTTCTTGAGGTTGGAGCAGACTGTGTGAGAAGGAAATGACTGTCTGGTATATTGACCACTGTTCTTATTTTTACCTTTTTTTGCAAAATTGCATGTTGCTAGCCTTTGGGTCAAGTTCTCAAAAGACTGTATAATCATTAATAATATAAAAATAGATTATGCTTGCTTTGGTGTTAAGTCTGGGATAGTTCCTGTGTTTAGTAAAAGATGATGAAGAATGTATTGGTGATTTTCTAAGAATAATTTTTGGAATCATGAAAACATTTTGTATTGGGTGATTTCCCCTTCTCTTTCTGTTCCCCCTTTTCTTATGAAAATAAAAGACTGAGGTTACCAGGGCAAAAGCAGAAGCTAAGAGAAGCTAGGGAAGAAAAAGTAATTTAGCAACTGCAAAAGCCCAAAGTGACCTGTCAGCTTCCATGAGCATTGTCTCTGAGTCATTATTGTGCCTTCCAGGTATCCCATCCTTCAGACCCCTGAAACTGCTGAGGCTGGTCCCCATATATCCTTTGGATATATGCCCAAGATTGGTATAGGCGGATCTTGAAGTAGATTGATTCCCAGTTTTCTGAGAAACTGCTATATTGATTTCCAAAGTAGATGTACCAGTTTGCACTCCCACCAGCAGTGGAGGAGTGTTCCCTTTACTCTACATCCTCTCCAACACAAGCTATCATCAATGTTTTTTGTCTTAGCCATTCTGACAGGTGTAAGATGGTATCTCAGAGTCATTTTGATTTGCATTTTCCTGATGATTAAGAATGTTGAACAATTCTTTAAGTGTATTTCAGCCATTTGGGATTCTCCTGTTGAGAATTGTCTGCTTAGATCTGTATTCCAGTTTTTAATTGGATTATTTGGTATTTTGATGTCTAGTTCTTGAGTTCTTTATGTATTTTGGAGATCAGCCCTCTGTCAGGTGTGGGCTTGGTGACGATCTTTTTCCATTCTGGAGGCTGTCATTTTGTCCTATTGACAGTGTCCTCAGCCTTACAGAAGCTTTTCAGTTTCAGCAGATACCATTTATTAGCTGTTGCTCTTAGTGTCTGTGCTACTGGTGATATATTTGGGAAGTATTTCTCCTGTATCAATGCATTCAATACTAGTTCCCACTTTCTCTTCTATCAGATTTAATGTAACTGGATTTATGTTGAGGTCTTTGATCCACTTGGACTTGAGATTTGTGCAGGGTGGTACATATGGATCTATTTACATTCTTCTACATGCTAGCATCCAGTTAGAACAACACCATTGGTCAAAGATGCTTTCTTTTTTCCATTGTATAATTTGGGCTTCTTTGTCAAAAATCAGGTGTTGATAGATGTGTGTATTTACATCAGGGTCTTCATTTCAGTTCCATTGGTTCAATATTGGTTTTTATGACAATACCAAGCTGTTTTTATTACCATAGCTTTATAGCAGAGCTTGAAGTTAGGGGCAGTGATTCCTCCAGAAGGTCCTTTATTGTACAGGATTGTTTTAGCTATCCTGTTTTTTTGGTTTGTTGGTCTTTCCATATGAAGATTAATATTGTTCTTTTGAGATCTGTGAAGAATTGTGTTGGGATTTTGATGGGGATTGCATTGAATCTGTAGATTGCTTTTGGTAAGATTGCCATTTTTACTATGTTAATCCTACCTATCCATGAGCATGGGAGATCTTTCTGTTTTCTGATATCTTCTTCAATATCTTTCTTCAAAGACTTAAAGTTCTTGTCATGTAGATTTTTCATGTGTTTTGTTACAGTTATCCAACATATTTGATATTATTTTTGGCTACTGTAAAGGGTATTGTTTCTCTGATTTCTTTCTCATCCTGTTTATCGTTTGTATTTGGGATGGTTACTGATTTTTTTTTTTTAGTTAATCTTGTATCCTGCCACATTACTGAAGATATTTATCAGTTGCAGGAGTTCCCTTGGTAGAATTTTTAGGGTTACTTATGTCATATCATCTGCGAATAGCAAAAGTTTGACTTCTTCCTTTCTAATTTGTATCCCCTTGATCGCCTTTAGTTATCTTATCACTTTAACTAGAATTCCAAGTACTATATTGAATAGATATGGAGAGAGTGGACAGCCTTGCCTTGTTCCTGATTTTAGTGAAATCACTTTCATTTTAATTTGGTGTTGGTTGTTAGCTGGCCATATACTGCTTTTATAATTCTTAGGTACGTTCCTTGTATTCCTGATCTCTCTAAGACCTTTATCATGAAAGGGTGTTGGATTTTGCCAAAGGCTTTTTCAGCATCCAATGAGATGATCATGTGGGGGTTTTTTTCTTTTCAGTTTGTTTATATGGCAGATTACATTGACAGATTTTCAAGGTCTTCAGAACACACTTCAGGACATGCTTTAACACTACACCTGCGACACCTGCTGGCTGAACAACACTACTCCACCCAAAAAACAATTGCGAGAACTGAGACACCAGCTCTGAAGGATTTAAACTATGGTAAAATTAATAAATAAACAAATTAATAAAATTTTTCTTTACAAATTTTGAATATTTCTCAAAAAAATGGCATAAAATGTTACATCTCAGGAATTTAAAAATCGTTTTATTTGTATTATGAATGAACTTTTACAGGACATATAAGACCTCTCCAGGATGTATATAATGTTCACTATTATGGCAATTAGCATAATAATTCACATCATATTATTGAAAAATTGGCTTAACAATAACAGCAAAAATGAGACATTAATGGGACTGATACAGGCTTTACAAGGTAGTAATGAAGACTTAAATAGAAGGATTCTTTCTTTGGAATCTACTAACTTACAATAAGAACTTCAGTCCATTGATAATAACTGGACAACTACATTTAATTCTGTTGATAATAGATATGAATACATAATGGATAAAATAATAACTCTTCAGAGCAACCTTAATGCTATTCCTATACTTTATAAGTAAGAAAGATCACTGCTATTTGACAGAATAAAGTCTATGGAAACATATGTTTCAGAAGAACATAAAAAATTGTATCATTCCATGAAATCTCTAGAATCCTTTACAACAGAGGAGGTTCAAATGCTAGAAAAGACCGGGTGGTGGTGGCGCACGCCTTTAATCCCAGCACTCGGGAGGCAGAGCCAGGCGGATCTCTGTGACTTCAAGACCAGCCTGGGCTACCAAGTGAGTTCCAGGAAAAGTCACAAAGCTACACAGAGAAACTCTGTCTCAAAAACCCAGAAAAAAAAAATGCTAGAAAAGGCAGTAGCCCTGGAGGAATCTCTCAGTAAAGGTAACAAAGAAACTAATAAGTAGAAGGGCAAAGCCATACAAGTCATAACATTGCCGGGTGGCTCTTATACATTGGCTTAGCCTGTCACCATCCATGAGAAGCCAGCAGATGATAAACATCCTGAGCCATATGTAGACTATATCCTGCAAACTATTCATATGAGAGATTTTTGTAAAAACATTAAGAAAGCAGTAATCACCTATGGTATACACTCAACATATGTAAAACAGATGTTAAATACATGCTCTTCTACAAATAGAATCATACCAGGTGATTGGACTCAATTAATCTCAGCTGTTTTAGAATATAGCCAGCAGTTACAAGGGAAATCCTGGTTGAGAGAAGAAGCTAGAATCCCTGAACAACAGGGTAAGGTGAGAAGTTTTGAGATCTCCCAAGATCAAATTCTTGGTAATGGCTGTTTCACTGATAGAAATGTACAAGCTACTTTTGATAAGCATACAATATCCCTATGCCATACAGCAGCTTTAAACACTTGGGGGGGAAATTCCAGAACAAGGGAATCCAATTGAGCTGTATATGACAATTTCACAAGGGTTTAAAAAACCATTTACTGATTATTTTTTTACAAAGACTGACCACCATGGCTATACACAAGGCAGTATCAGACCAAGGACTAAGAAAAGTATTAACTCAATCCTTGGTTTTTAACAATGATAACACAGAATGCGAAAGAATACTTACACCTTTAAATGTCAGATCATCACCTTTGGAGGAATGGGTTCAATATATAAATAATATTGAGTCTCTTAACTACGGTAATGAGGCTTGGATAGGAGAGGCAATTTCCAGAGGTGGAAGGAGGCCTCGAGGTACCAAATGTTTTAACTGTGGTACACCAGGTCATATGAAAAGAAATTGTACACAGGGTGATACTAAAAGCAATACTTCTTAAAGAATAACCCTACTGGGAGACCCCCAACCTTCTAGATTATGCAGAAGATGTGGCAAAGTCCAACATTGGACTAATGAATGCAGATCAACAATAGATATATGAGGCAACCCTTTACTGGTGGGAAACACACCAGAATGCGTCTTGCAGGCCCCCAAATCGAACATGGTCTAAACATTTCCAGCCACTGTGGAAGAAATTCCTCTCAGTACAATTAAATAACCCAGTGTCTAATGTAAAGAATGATACTTCACTGGATGATAGAACAGCTCTGATAGAGGGATCAAAAATTCGTAAAAATGCCATAAAATAAATATTCTAGCAGACTTCCATAAAGACCAAGGCTGAGAGTGTGAATTAATGACACTGTTCTGGAGGGCCTGGTAGACACAGGTGCAGATGTGATTATACTTACACCAAAATCATGGCACCCAAATTAGCCTCTTCAAGAGGTAGATGACTAATTTCTAGGGATCAGAGCCCTATCTTAGGTAAAACAAAGTTCAAAATGGGTTGAGTGCATAGGGCCAGAAGGACAGAGAGGAAGGCTGAGGCCATATGTGGCAAATGTAGTAGTAAATCTTTGGGGTCGAGATCTGTTACAGCAGTGGAATACTCAGATTAAAATTTCTCCAATTTCAGAAGTGGAATCCAGACTAATTCATGTTTCTGGAAATAATAGTATAAGTTTCTATACAAAAAAAATCCACCAACCATCCAGGCTGTATATAAACAGAGCACAACTGTTGTTGAACACTTAAAAGTACCAACAGCCCTATTTTAAAATGGCTGACTGATGTGTCTGGGTCAAACAATGGCCTCTGATAAAAGAGAAATTACAAGCTTTAGAACAGCTGGTTCAAGAGTAGTTAAATGCTCAGCACATTGAAGAATCTAACAGCCCTTGGAATTCTCCTGTATTTGTTATTAAAAGAATTTGGGTAATTGAAGAATGCTGACAGATCTGTGGGCCATTAATAAAATAACTCAGCCTATGGGCTCCCTATAGAATGGGATGCCCTTAGCCTCTCTGTTACCCAAAGAATGGCCTATTACAGTTATTTACTTAAAAGATTATTTCTTTACCATACTTTTACAAGAACAGGACAGAGAAAAATTTGCCTTCATAGTACCTAATTATAATAATTCTCTCTATATAATAATAAATTAAGAGATATCATTGGAAGGCCCTCACAGGAAATGTTAAATAGCCCTAGCATGTACCAATATGTTGTGTAAAAACCACTGGAAATAATTCATGTGAAATTTCCACAATCTATAATTTATCATTACATAGATGATATATCATTAGCTGATCCAAAGTTAGGTACCTTAAAAGCATGTTTGAAGAAGTAAAAAAAGTTTTGCCTCTAGGGACTACAAATTGCTTCTGAAAAGTTACAAAGAGAAAATACTATTAATTGCTTAGGATATAAGATAGAATTCCAAAAAATTAGACAACTCAGGATAGATCAATTACAGACTTCAATGATTTTCAAAAATTAGTAGGAAGCATTTCCAACTTACAGGCTATCATTGGAATACCTAAAAATAGACTAGTAAATTTGGCTAATACCCTAAAGGAGACAAGGACTTAAATAGTCCAAAAGAATTAACAGCTGAAACTAAGAAGGAATTGGCTCGAACAAAAAAGAAAATATGAGAAGCACATGTGGATTGTGTGAATCCAGAACTTAACTGCATTCTAGTCATATTCCCTTCTAGACAATCCCCCACAGGTATTTTGATGCAGAGGGAAGATATTATATTGAAATGGATATTTCTGCCACATAAACCAAGTAAGAAGTTAAAACTTATGTGGAAAAGATTTCTGATTTGATTCTAAAAGGAAAATTAAGACTTTGTCAATTAAAAGGAATGGACCCAGCAGAAATCATAGTACACTTAACTAATGAGGAGGTATCCTCTTTATGGGAAGTTAATAAATACTGGCAAAGAGGCTTCAGTAATTTTTTTGTGAGAGATTAATAATTGTTATCCCAAAAGCAAGAGAAAAGAATTCATAAAAAGAACTGAATGGGTCCTTCCTCACATTGTAAGGCAAAAGCCAATCTCTGGAGTCCCCACATTCTATACTTGTGTAAATAAATCATGAAAAACAGAATATAAATCAGGAGACTTAAGTAAAGTGGTTCAAAGCCCCTACAATTCTGTACAAAGGCATAACTGTACGCCATTCTTATGATACTAATGGACTTCACAGAACCCCTCAATATAGTCAATGACTCTCAATATGTAGAAATAGTTGTTTTACATATTGAAACTGCTGAATTTACTCTGATAATACAGAATTAATTTCACTATTTATACAATTACAGGAAATCATCAGAAATAGGAAACATTATATATATCACATCAGATCCCATTCAAATCTGCTGGATCCTCCAGCACAAGGTAATGATGAGATTGTTCAGTTACTAATAGGTAATGTGCTAGAAGCCTCAGAATTTCATAAGAAACACCATGTGAATAGCAAAGGTTTAAAAAAGGACTTTTCTATCACTTGGCAACAAGCCAAGGAAATTGTTTTTTAAAAAGTTCTACTTGTTCCTTTTATAACCAAACTCTTTTACTTGCAGGAAGCAATCCAAAAGGTATACAGAAAAATGAAATGTGGCAAATGGATGTGTTTCATTTTACAGAATTTGGAAGATTAAAATATGTACACCATACCATTGGTATCTATTCAGAATTTCAATGGGCAACTCCTATGAGTTCTAAAAAGGCTGTGTGATTACACACCTATTAGAACTTATGGTCATCATGGAAATACCTGTACAAATTAAGACTGACAATGCATATGTCTCAAATAAAATGAGACAGTTTTTTGCATATTACAACATAAAGTATATTACAGGTATACCATATAATCCTAGAGGCCAAGCAGTCATAGAAAGATCTAATCAAACTTTAAAGGATATGCTAAATAAACAGAAAGAGGTAACAATGACCCCTAGAAGTAGATTACATAATGCTTCTTTAACCTTGAATTTTCTCAATGCTGATGAGAAAGGGACAACAGCTGCAGAGAGACATTGGACAACAGAATAAACTCCTGAGGTAAACCAACCAGTTTACTTCAAAGATGTGTTGATTGACCTTGAAATGGAAACCAGGATATGTCCTATGTTGGGGAAGGGGTTTTGCTTTTGTTTCTGCAGGAAAAGAAAAGCTATAGATACCAACAAAATGAATAAATTTGATTCAAACAGGAGAAATCCCTTGATGAGGAGAAGTAATAGCTCATCCACTGATGTGACAACTATACATGTTGTAAGAAAAACTCAACAAACAAAGGTCAGAGCAGGGTTATATTTTTTGTCTTTACAGGATAATAGAAATACCCATCTTTCAGAAATCATAAGGCCTTGAATACCCAATGTCTACAGTAGAAGGGAAGAACCTATTGGTACCAATACACACAGGGTAATATCTCACTACCTAACATCTATATCTCTTTAACTCTAGAAAAGTTGTGGTCCCAATTCAATTATAAATCAAGCTGGCTTTGGAGTTGGAATGTGGCTCTCTCCTTCTCTAAACCTACACATGTTGCTAAAAGGAAAAATTAGAAGTCTCATATCAGAAGAGCTGCCTGGTGTGGGACAAAAAAAAAAATATCTAGGGACCGTTGTCATCTAGATTCTATTTCTTTCCATGCTTGTCCTTGCTTTCTGAGAATCATTTCTCTATCTATATTAAAACCAAACTTTCTATTTTGATATTAATAATGTTCAAGTTTTACACAATTAAAAAATGAGCCTTTCCAATAGCAATCTCTGAAGTCTCCAGAAGAAAGATGAGGTCCCACAACAATGCCTCTACTCAGTCCAGAATGATGCCATGACACCCATAAACATTACTCAATGATCAACTTTGGACTGAAAAGTCTCCAGGACAGTTCCAAGATGAGATGGTCTATTACAACACTTCTAGCTGGAATCTCAGACAACCTTACCCATTACTCTGAGACTGGCTGCAGAATTTATAGCTAGCTTTATCAAGACCTAACTGTCTGAGCTTTCATACAGGACCCCACAGAGATATCATCAACCCCTAAATATCACGAAGCAATTCTAAGAAAATGATACACCTCTCCAAAAGATTTCCATTTTCCCTGGGTTATAGATAATGGTTATAGGGTTGGGGTGGAACAATAAAAATTAGACTCAGTATTCTCCTTAAGAAAAGAAAAAGGGGAATGGACAGGAATAGGATATTAAGGTAGATTATTGTATATATTAGCAAATTAATTTAGTAAAATATCAACCTTAGATAATTTGCATGGTTATGGATTCTTGTATTTTGATACAAATGTAAACTATTTTTATATTCCTATTTAAGATAATTTGTATTTTGATGTAAATACAAAACTATATTTGTTGTAGTATGTATATATTTCTACTCCTATTTGAATATTCTGTATATTGATAGAAATGTAAAATTATATTTGTCATACTGCATGTATGTTCTGCCTCTGTTTAAGATATTTTGTATATTGATACATATTTAGGATTGTTGTCATATTGCAGATTGCATTATACATTTCTAACTCTGTTTAAGACATTTTGTGTATTGTCGCTATTTTGAGATCATTGTCCTTTTACTGTACATTTGTTTACAGACTGTTCACTTTTTTGTGTGAAGCCTTAGTCCTTAGGTTATTTAGGTAGATAATATTTACAAATTTATAGTCACTCATGCTTTTCATTTCTATAATTATGTTAGATTGTCCAGATTTACAGATAAATAGGTCAGATGGATGGGTAATCTTCAAATACTTCATAGACCTAGAGAGTATGCTATTTAAATAACTTAGAATTCTGTTGATGTGAGACTCAATTGCTCCTGATAGCACCAATCTGATCCCGAGAGAATGTTTGGCTTCTAGACACTCCATTTGGAAATTTGTGTTCTTTGTGCATAATGGCCTGCTGGGCAAAGAACTGCCCTTGCCTCAACTGCTGACAGTATGAATGCTGTCATTTCTGGATGAGCGGGACACAATGAAAATTAGCTACTGAACTCTGTCAATACAAAGTAAGATGGCCTTTCAAAATTCCTGTTTCTGATAATGATCTGTCAGATATTCTAGGCCTGTATCCAAATTGGATGCCCCAACAGTGCTACCAAACTAGGTCATTGTCCAGACTGCCAGCTGTCTCTGTCTATTCTTGAAAGATTTTTCAAATATTGCTTGTGTGCATTTCTCATTTTCTCAGGCATTATTATATTCCTTCTCAGGTCTTTGACAGGGTTGAAGACTAATAGTTACAGTTACAATCTTCTCATATCATAGCTCGAACATATTAAATACTAGATTTCGATTCTTCAGGATAGCACAGCTTTTGGAATAATCTCTGTAACATGCCATTTAGCTATGTTCTGGACATCTCTGGATTTTATTATGTGTCTCTTGTTTGATGTTGTTCTTGTTGGTTGTAGTTCTATTTTATTTAGGTCATTACCCTTTATTTCTCTTGGACAGTACTTAATAATCATTCCTATTGTATATATTTGTGTGTTAGAGCTTTCTTATTGAGACACAATGGGAAGATGTAGTGGGTAGCTGTTCTAGCTATGACCTGGAAGCACTGCCCCTAATCAGGTAGCAGATAACTAACTGTTACATCTGCCTATGACCTTGAAGTACATGCCCCTGGAGCGTGGTCACTTGGGACCTTTAAGACCTGAAATGCACTTACACTCTATCTCTTGTCTTCCTCATGGTTTTGGATGCTGGGACAGACCAGGTAGATCTCAGGTAGGAGAACAGTGTGGGACCGCCTCACCTTTCCAGGATCCTGTGACAAATTCCTCTATTCTGTCTTGCAAGTTTTCTTTCCCAAATAAATTCCTTTGCCCTTAAAACACATTCCATGGATTTCTCCCATTTAGGATAGCTACACCAGCTTGCTTCTTACGTTCATTTGATTGGAAAATCTTTTCCAACACTTTACTCTGAGGTAACACCTGTCTTTGAAGTTGAGGTGTATTTCTTGTATGCAGCAGAAGGATGAATCCTGTTTTCTTATCCATTCTGGCAGCCTGTGTCTTTTTATAGATGGTTTGAGTTCATTAATATTAAGAGATATTAATGACCAGTGACTGTTAATTCCTGTTATTTTTTGGTTTTGGTGGTGGTGGTGGTGGTGGTGGTAGTGTGTGTGGGTTTCCCTTCTTTGGATTTTGCTGATGTGAGATTATCTATTGCTTGTATTTTCATGGGTGCAGCTAACTTCCTTGGGTTGGAGTTTTCCTTCTAGTACTTTTTATAGGGCTGGATTTGCAGATAGGTATTGTTTAAATCTGGTTTTGTCATGAATATCTTATTTTCTCTGTCTATGGTGATTGAATGTTTTGCTGGCTATCCATGGTCTCTCTGTCCAGGACCTTCTGGCTTTCAGAGTCTCCATTGAGAAGTCAAGTGTTATTCTGATAGGTCTGCCTTTGTATGTTACTTGGCCTTTTCCCTTTGCAGCTCTTAATATTCTTTATTTATTCTGTATGTTTAGTGTTTTGATTATTATGTGTCAAGGGGACTTTTTTTTGTCCAGTCTATTTGGTGTTCTGTAAGCGTCTTATACCTTCATAAGCATGTCTGTCTTTAGGTTGGGAATGTTTTCTTCTATGAATTTGTTGAATATATTGTCTGTGTCTTTGAGCTGGAATTCTTTTCCTTCTTCTATCTCTATTATTCTTAGGTTTCGTCTTCACATGATGTCTCAGATTTACTGGGTGTTTTGTGTTAAGAATTTGTTGGATTTAACATTTTCTTTGACCGATGAATCTATTTCCTCTATCATATGTTCAATGCCCAAGATTCTCTCTTCCATTTCTTGTATTCTGCTGGAGATACTTGCATCTGTAGTCCCTGTTCACTTACCCAGATATTCTATTTCCATAATTCCCTTGGTTTGGGTTTTCTATATCATCTCTGTTTCAGTTTTCAAATCTTGAACTGTTTGTTTCCTTCACCTGTTGGATTTTTTTCCTTGACTTGCTTGTCTTTCTTCAAGGGATTTATTAATTTCTTCCAATTTTTTGTTTGTCTTTTCCTCAATTTCTTTAAAAGAAATCTTCATTTCATCTTTAAGGGCCTTATTATCTTCATAAAGTTATTTTAAAGTCATTTTCTTCTGCTTCATCTGCCTTGGGATGTTCAGGTCTTGCTATTATAGGGCCACTGGGTTCTGGTGGTGCCATATTGCCCTTTATGTTGTTGAATATATTCTCACACTGGCATTTACCCATCTCTTCTTCCAACAGGTATAGGTGATGCTTGTGCCTATAGGGGCTGATGTACTTGCAATTAGTATGGGTAGTGCTTGTGCCTATACAGTCTGCTGATGTTGCCAGAAGGGTTGTCTGCAGGGAGGATGCTGGGGTAGATGTGGTTGGGCAGCAGAGTGGGTCATGTGGAAACAGAGATCAGTGGATGGCAGATGTCATGATGCAGTCTGCCAGAAGATCTCTCACCTGCTGGCCTGATGCTGGGGTCTGTACCAGAGCAGTGGAGTTCCAGTAGAGTTGGGGCCAGGGCCCAGCTGCCTTGCTGGAGCTAAGATGTTAATGGAAGAGCACAGGATCTGCCCTGGGTCTTAGGGCCATACTCTTAGGTATTGTTGGCCCCAAACGAGCCTGTTCCTTCAGTAGAAGTATCAGCAAGCAACTCAGGACTCTGACCCACCATGGCTTCATCTATTCTCACCTGAAGACCCACTGAAGCTATAAGTGTGGTATAGAATAGTGTTCATGTTCATTTTAGTGTCAAGTGGGCAGTAGTGAGGACCACATTCACAGGGTATAGTACATGTTTGCTTCATAATCATTTCTAAATTTTTTAAAGTCCATATATGATAAAGAATATACTTGAAATTAATCTGTCCAGACAACATAGAGACTGCCATGGTGTGAACATCAGAGTCAGAGATGAGTGTAAAAATACCATCACGGCCTTTATGTTTTTAACTGTGAACTTCAGACCACCAAGCATATAACTCATTTTTTACCAAATAAAAACTGCCATGAAATGAAAAAGCAAACAACCACCTGCTAGAAATGGAGTTTCTCTTGCTTCCAACATCAAATACAAAAATCTTTGAAGAGACAGTAACCTACACACTTACATAGCCCTTCTTCACAGCCTTCAGAACGGCCTGGTGTATTGTGCTGAAACGTATAATCAGTTCTGACATAATGTCAAGTGCACAGAATTCTAGACCTTAACAGATGGACCTCAGAAGCCATCTACAGAGCAGTCCTTAAAGGGAAGGGGATTTCTGTCCAATGAGATGTGTTTTACATGTTAACAAGTAAACAAATGTCATTAACATTGCTGGTGTCTCCCTCTGTGGAATCTAGAAAGATGCATTTTCTCTGCTGATTGTCTCCTATGCACACACACACACACACACACACACACACACACACAGACACACACACACACTCCTGAGTTTTTTTAAATATGGGTAAATAATTATTCAAAATAAAGTAAAATTATCCAAATTGGCACTGCCTGTGAGTGAAACCAGATGTGAATTCCACTCCTCCATCTGAAGGAAAGAGTTTCAGGCCTTGCCCATTGTCAGACATGTCACAACCCTCTGTGACATCTCATAGTAGCATCCAAGAAAACACATTCCCAAGCTCTAATGCACTTTAACACTGCGTGGGAACATGTAAGTCAAGCTTCATCACATCAGGCAAATTGGATGATGAAATGATGAATACACTGTGAGTTGCAGGATGAATATTAACTAGTTTAGGCCACAAATAGGACTTGAAAGAATATGCTCCCCTTCCCCTGGGCCAGTGCTTATCTGGATGAAGGAGGCAAAGCAGCCCTGATGTGTGATTAATCCAAGCAATGGAGTGTACAGGAGTGTACATTCTCCAGCAGCTCCTCTTTTGATGAGGCTTGTGCCCTGTCTGTGCCCATCAGGTTGCCACTACTGTAACCAAGTTCCTGAGGAGAATGTCTTAAAGAACAAAAGCTTTAGTTCTGGTTGACTGGTTTCAGAGGTTTCAGGACATGGTAAAGGGGTCTCCTTGCTTTCAGGCATTTGGTAGTGCATGAAAGTTGTTCTATGACCTCCACATGCATGCTTCTGCCCATTAGCATATACACACATACATACACACACACACACACACACACACACACACAATGCACATACAACACACACAACACACATACACACAAAACACATCTACACACCAAAAAACACATATACACACCACACAATACACCACACATACACATTCATGCACAACACATACACACACAGATACACAAACACACACAATCGTGATATTTTATTTGTGTTGAAATGTGGTAATATTTTATTTGTTCTTCAATAAAGTTTGCCTGAAGATCAAAGGAAATAGCAAGCCATTTTAAGTAAACAAAGTCAGGCAGTGGTAGCACACACCCTTAATCCCTTAGCAGGCAGGATCTCTATGTGTTCAAGGACACACTAGGGAACAGAGCCAAGCATGGTGACACAGGCCTTTAATCCCAGTACCAACCATAGAGACCTGGAGGTCTGTACAGACAGGCAGTGACAAGGAAGTGAGGTATCTGGGCTAAGAGCCAAGGAGAAGGCAGAACAGCAAGGCATATAGACTTGGATAGACAGGAAGTAACTCATATTTGGAAGCTGCAGAGTTAGTGAGATAAGGTTAGCTGGTGGCTTTCCCTATTTCCCTGATCTCTCTAAGGTTTTAACCCATATTTCTGGCTCCATGTTTTTTTATTTAATAAGACCATTTAGAAATTCATCTACACACAACAAACATACTCACCACACACAAACACACACAACACTCAGACACACAAAACATAACATACATACACACACCACAAACACCAAACACATGCATACCACATACACACAAACACCACAAATACATACCATACACTCCATAAACTCCACACACACTACACTCATACACACAACATACCATACACACACACATACACACTACACAGACATACACACTCAATACATATGCTAGCACAACACACTATACACACCACAAACACACACACACATACACCACATGCACACATATACCACACACACATACACACAACACACATACACCTACAACATATACATACATACCACACACATACCACACACCACACACACACAAGCATACAACACACATACACACAATACACACTGCACACACACACCATATACACCAAACACAAATACACAATACTAGTCATCTACCATCTTCACCACACACATACAGACACACAAATGCACAACAAACATACTAACCACACATAAACACACACAGCACACATACACCACAAACATCAAATACATACACATACAAATGGCACACACCACATACACATAAATACCACAAATACACACCATACACACAATACACTCCACACCCACCCCACACACACTATACTCATACACACAACTTACCACATACACATACATACTACACACACACAACACAAATATACACACTCAATACAAATGCACACATAACACACTATACACACCACAAACATACACATCATACACATCAAATACATATACACACACAAATCACACATACATACACACACGAGTCACTCACCGCAAACACACATCATATACACAACACACACACAAACACACAATACAACACACATATACACATACAACACAACACATACACATAAATCACAAACACAATCAATACACATATACACCCACACACACCACACACAAACACCACAAATACACACCATACACCCACTAAACACTCCACACATACACACATACTCACACATACACACACCACACACAAACACACATACATGCATACAAACATATGCAGACACACACATCACACAATACAACACACATACATGAATAGATATGGTCCCCATAGACTTCTGTATTTGAATGCTTGGCCTAGAGGTGTGACCTTGTTGGAGGAAGTGTGTCACTGTGGGGGGTGGGCTTTGAAGTCTCACATGTTCAAACCACATCCAGCACACAGACTCCTGCTGCCTGTGGATCCAGATATAGAATTCTCAGCTACCCCTCCAGCACCATGTCTGTCTACACGCTGCCATGCTTCCCACCATGATGATAATGGACTGAACCTCTGAAACTGTAAGCGTCCTAATTAAATGTTTTCCTTATTAGAGTTGCTGTGGTCATGGTGTCTCTTTACAGCAATAGAAACACTAACTAGAAAATGAACATACCTAGATGTGTTTTCTCTGAATCTCTTCAGCTGCCCTCAGTCCAATCAAGTTGACAATGAAAGCTATCATAGGCAATATTGTTCGTTACCTCGAATCTGTTAGGAAAGATGTCTCACTGAATGCCTACTCCACATTTTCTTCTTATTGTAACAAAACATATTAGCAGTAGTTAAGTACATTAGAACATACTCAAGATTACTTCAGGCATAAATTATTTTTACATCTTTGGCAAGAAACATAGAGGCCAGCCACCTCATCTACTATACCAAACCTTAGTTGTTTTTGTTTACTTTTATTATGTCCTCTGATGATCTGTAGATACTACTGCCTAATTTAAAGGGGGAAAAACAAAGCAACAACTTTGATTACTCTCTTCTCCTTTCACTGAACTGGTACAGCAAAAGGAAACTTCTTCGATGAAAAGTGAGAGCTCCACTTATCTGTGTGCATAAGGATAAGTATTAAAATCACAGTCAAGAATTATACTGGTTATCAAAGTGACATCATGATCCCTAGATGTGTGTCTATCAGTCCCTGTTTCTAGTTTCAAGGTCAAATATCTCAGATTCTTTTTCAAAGGCTCCTTGGACCCTCATTTAAAGATGGCTTCTCACATGTGAGCAGGTATTCTGGTCACAGACGTTTCTCATCAGAGCTCCATTAAATCCTTCCAGTCTGGACTATCAGGAGATGACGTTTTATGAGTCAGAAACTCCAGTACCTTGGCTGTCTCCTCTGGCAGCAAACTTTGCCTGAGGAGTTATCAGGTTAACACATGTGTTGTTGAATCTCTTGGTTCCTGTGAAGAGGCTATTCCCATAGGCACAATTACATGCCTGGGTGGAGATTGGACTCATTTGCAGGTTATCCCCTGCCTGAAGATGCAATTTTAAGAAACAGACACAGAAAAATCACCAGGGTACTATTGCCTTGCTATTCTTGTTCTTTCAACATCTATTTAAAAGACTGTTTTCCTCTTTTAGGGAGGTTAAAAACTAGATGCCACTGTCCAAAAACCACTATAATTGTTAACGGCCTTTTAACACTTATCATTCTGCCCACAGGTAAGCGGAGTTCTCAATCCTCATCAAAAAAGGAAAAAAACAAAAACAAAAACGCTTCTTTTGGCAGCCAATGGAAACCATGGCAGTAACCCAGAACAACTGACCATGGTGTGCCCAATTCCAGCGGTTCCATGTATAGCACAAGCCCTGCAGCTACAGCTCGGAGAACCTGACTAAAATGGGCCAGACAGTGATCAGAGCCGGGGGATCAAGATATCTGCTGAATTATAGTGTCTTCTGTGTGTGATAGGAAAGCTGCCCGCCCCCCAAATTCCAACAGGACAGTTCCATCAACAAAACTGACAGGATGCCAACACCAGCTGACATGCCAATGGGAATGGAGAAAATCTCACAGGGCCCCACCCTAGATGAAGGGCCACAAACAATTGATGACAGCTGAAGAGGGAGAATCAGTCTCTGCCCTCTGATTGGTTATCCAATTCCATGTTCAGCCTTACACAAACAAATAACACTCAATAGCCTCACTAAATTATATATACATGTATATGTAATTTTAAAATAGTATTGTTATAATGTAATATTAATATAGTAACATATATAAATTTTTGTTACAAAAAATTGTTATTATTTTAAAATTAATTTTACAATTAATATTTTACAATTATGTTACAAATACTGTAACATAAATATGGTATATATATAGTGTAACAATAATATTTTTATAAGAGGATGTCATAAATTTGAAAGAGGATTGGAGAGAAGACACTAGACAGATTGGAGGAGGGAGAATAAGGAGAGAAAATGATGTAAGTACAGTTAGTAGTATATAAAATTCTCAAAAGAATTAAATTAAAAATATCAATGTGCTTTAAACTTGAGAAATAGGCTGCCTTTATATGCACCATAGTAGGTGCTGATAAAAAATAAAAACAAAATTTAAAAACAGAAAAAAAAAACTTTCCACCCCTGTTCATTTCAGTTCTTTGCTGACTCAGATTGTTTTTACATCAGTTGTTTAGTTTAGTTTTGTTTTGTTTTGTTCTTTTGCTGTTACCTTGTTATTGAGTGCTTTTTCTCTGTCTGTTTTCAAAGAAGATGGGGACCCAAATGTGGGAAAGGAGGAATGTTTTTTTTTTTTCCACCATATCCCAGATAGAGGCATTTTCTTATTGAAGTTACTAAGCCAAATGACAAGCCAAGCAGATATCGAGCCTTCGTTAAGTTTTAAGTATCTAAGAAAATGATAAACTCTATAAATAAGGACTGTTGTGAATTTCTGCACTTCAAGAGAAAGTTAACAGCAGAGTGCACATATCAGTCATTTCCCGAGTTACCAGGCGGCACTGACAACAGCGGTGAGAAGTCGTGGTGCTAGGGAATCCCATGTCGTTTCTTAGCAACCCTGTGGGGCAGGAGCTCACAAAACCATTTATATGTAAAATGAGAGTGACTGTCCGTGAATATTATAGATACAATGTTATATTCCATAAGAACTGAAGAGGAGGAGGAGGGGAAGGGAAGAAGGAACCAGTAGGGAAGGATGAAGGAAGGAAAGGATGAGGGAAGGGAGGAGACAGGGAGAAACAGAGGACTAGACAAGTCAAATCCACTCTAACATCAATTTCTCTGTATCAGGTAACTTAAATTGATGTGTATTTGTCTCCCTTTCTTTTGTCTTGTCCCTGAAGTAGGTTGCACTTATTGGAAATATATGGTGATGGGATTGAAAGGAATAGGAAAGTCTAGGATAACACAGATACACATGCACACACATATATACCTTTCCCACTATTAAAATGATAGCAAACACTTCTAAAACCTGTTCTGTATGTATATGATATGGTTGGACATAATGGGAAGACAGCCTCTATTCTTTTATTTACTAAAAAATAGTGGTGTGACTCAGAGGTAACTAAACTGAGCTTTATCATTTCTACAATGGTGATAATATCCATCACACTGGAGTAGCTGAGATAATTTCAAATTTTGTGAAACATCACATTAAACAGTTGGTGCAATGTTTTGCAAAGTCTGTATTTGAAAATTCTTTAATAAAATTAAGTTGTAATTGCTGTTATTACTTACTCCTCCGGAGTTTTGTTTATTGTTGCTTTGTTTGGTTTTCAAGCAGGCTTTCCTGTATCCCATACTGTCCTCAAACTATGTAATAGAAGATGAACTTTGAACTTTGCCTAAAATATCTCATACTCACTTCTATGAGAGACTAGAGATCAAACCCAAGGCTTCAGTATGATAGGCAAGCATTCTACCAGTTGAATTACATTCCCAATTCTCCATTCGATTTTCAAGGAATCCTGGAATGCATTAAAAAAAAAAACAGACAAGGGGTATGCAGAAAAAAATCAGATAGGGATTCTGGAGTTTGTCATCACTGACCTACAATTGTTTCTTCCAACATTTGCACACACAACTGAAAACGTAGTGGGATCTGAAGAGAGGATCATTTCAGCATTTGAGTCAATAGACTGAAAAGGTACTCAGCATTGCTAGTTATCAGAGAAGCATAATTTAACCCTTCAATCAGATGCCTCTTCACGTATAGAAGAGCTAAAATCTAAATAGACATGAATTGCTACTTATAAGCAAAATAAATGCTTTAAAAACATGCTAAGGAGATGGCCTAGTCAGCCAAATGCCTACCATGCAAGCATGAAGACCTCAGTTCTCATACCCAGCACCCACCTAAATTCCGAGCTCAGAGTTGTAACCCAAGGCAGAGACAGGTGGATCCCTGAGTGCCTTGGGCATTCAGCTAGCTGAAGCAATGGGGTTCACTGAGAAACCATGCCTCAAGTAATAATGTAGAGAGCAATACAAGGAGACACTGGATGTCATCATCTGATCTAGATACACACACACACACACACACACACACACAAACACACAAACACAAACCCACAAACACGTACACACACACGACATTATTGTTTTTTAATAATTTCTGACTAGATTAAGGATTGTATTAATAAACTTTGCCTAAAAGATTCCATTATAATTAAAAAATGGTGATCTTCCTATCCCTCATAGCTTGCACATTTACTAGGTAATGTTCATTATTAGTACAATCTTGTACATTATTAGATAATAATACCCTTTTCTAGACTCTGAGGCACTTATATACTCATAGGCACATACCCATACCCAAACACACATATATGCACACAGTTGAAAACACAACAAAACTGTCTTTATAAGGGAGACCCCACTGCATCTATAAATTGCCAGAGCTATTTATTATCAGGATGAATCAAAAGATTAGTATTTTTACTGTTGATTGGCTAGTAGCCAGGCAGGAAGTATAGGTAGTGAAATCAGACTAGGAGAATTTGGGGAAGAGGAAGGATGGAGTCAGCAGTCACCAGCCAGACACAGAGGAAGCAAGATGAGAATGCCACACTCAGAAAATGTACCAAGCCATGTGGCTAAACACAGATAAGACTTATGGGTTAATTTAAGTGTAAGAGCTAGTTAGTAATAAGCCTGAGGTACTGGCTGAACATTTATAAGTAATATTAGGCCTCTGAGTCAATTATTTGGGAAGTGGCTGGTAGGTAGCAGGAAAGAAACTTTTGCCTACATGTGGCACTCAAGTGTTTGGCAATAATTTCCACATAAAACCTAAGGAAGCTTAAAAAAGGGGGAGGAATTCTAGACACACAAAAATAGAGTTAAATGCAGCTTCTTGGTAACCGTCTTTTCTCCAGTAGGCTCTGTTTGCTAGCACCAAGCAGAGGCACAACTCCTTTAAGAGATGGCTTCCTGACTCAGTATTATCAGCAAAACTGCATGGCTCTTTTGAGAGGCCCTACTACCAAGCACTTATATGGTGTTTATGAACAGCTGATGGCATGTTTCTTGCTGGTGGCATGGACCTAGAAACTTCCCAGAGTTGTGGCTCCCACCAGTATCTCTGCCATGAAGCTAGACTCTCAGGAAGCCAAGTAAATGGGGCAGAGCCAGCCACCAAAGCTGCAGCTTTAGTCCTATCCATGTCCACTTAGCAGCTTAAATGCTCATGTGGTCAGTGTGTTTAAAAATATACTTAGGCTTGGGAGAGCAAAGAGAAGGTACAGACAGCCATAGAAAAACAAATAAATAGTTTTAAAATAATAAAGTCCTTAAAAAAAGCAAAAATGTAATATAAAAAAGCCACATAAAGAAGGAAAATACATAGAGAATCTGGATATTGTGTGTTATTGTGTTGTCTTTGAATTGTTTGACAGCTGAGGAAGGAGCAACAGCTGCTAAGAGACATTTGATTGTAAATGTCGATGGATTAATCCAACCTATATATTTTGAAAATGCCTTGACATCAAAATTTAAGTCAAAAGATGTTACTTTAGAGAAGAGATTATGTATTTATTTCCACAGGAATTGAGAGGCTGTGGATTCATTCTGTATTAAGAAAAATCAGATTTGATTGAGGAAAACACCCTGGAAAATCTCCAAAGGGAAGAAATGGCCCAGATGTTCCAATGTTTCAGAGCACCTCTGTTACAGTTTCCTCTGAGTTCTGCATCCAGAAAGGCTTCAAGGATGCTGGCTGAGATAATCCAGCCTTATGAAGTACTCCAGTGAGGACTTGACCATAATCCTAAATTTTCTCAGAGTCCTCATAAGATTAACAGTGCCCCCAATCAGCTGGAAGTAGCCTAGAAAACTATATCCACATTCCCAAATAATGGATGATGGATGTTTGTCTTTGTTTAGGGTGTTTGGTTATAAATTGTTATAAGTCATAATCAATCTCTTTCTAAAAGAAGAAAAGGGGATATGAGATAGAAATGGTAAAAGAAAAGGGTAGATTATTGCATCTACTTTAATCCAAAATACAACTATTAATTTTACATATTTTACATTATTATGGATTTTGGTTTATTGATACAAATTTAAAGTTAATTTTATTATACTGTATGTATATTTCCACTCTTGTTTAGGGTATTGTGTTTATGCAGCTCATTTAAAAATATAATATATAATAAGAAATACAACTTAAGAGTCATCTTAATAGTCAAACTTATAGTCATGTTAATTAGATTTTATAGATATGCAGAGATATATTTCAGGTAGATAAGTAATCTTCAAACACTTCAAAATCTACAGAATATGGCATTTAAAATGTTTTAAGAACTTAGACTTTTCTGGACATTGAGTCATGTCTGCTCCTGGTAGCACCAATCTACTTCAGAGAAGATGATGGGCATCAAAGAAACTCCATATGTAGTTTGTTTCTTTGTGACAAATTTAGCCATTTTGACAAGAAACTGCTCTTACTTGAACTGCTTGACAGTATGTTGTATAAACGGGACATGCGGGATCCATAGGAAAGTGACCAATGAACTTTGTCAAATCAAGGTGAGATGGTCCTTCAGGTTCCTGTTTCACAGAAGATACTGCCAGACACTCTACAGGACACAGAGGAAAGCAACTAATGAACTTTGCCAATATGCAAGACAATACTTCAAATTTCCTGCTTCACTAAAACGTCTGTCAGAGACTCTAGGCCTATAGGCTGAAGACGGATGCCCCAATGTTGCAGAAGAACTTTGGGTGACTGTCCAGGCAGTCAAATGTCTCTATCATTTCTAGAATGTTGAA
Source organism: Peromyscus eremicus (assembly GCF_949786415.1). NCBI lineage: Eukaryota > Metazoa > Chordata > Mammalia > Rodentia > Cricetidae > Peromyscus > Peromyscus eremicus. The sequence goes on along the minus strand of NC_081436.1, from coordinate 43,887,219 downwards.
AGTTGCTTACAACACACTTCCTGTTTACTCAGATAATACTATATCCTTCTGGGGTCTTGGATGGAGTTGAAGACTAGATAGTTATAATTATAGTTTTCCTTAGTCATGATAAAAGATAAATTAGATATGAAACTTTAGACTCACAAAAATAGGATAAGTGATAGAATATTTTAATTTTGCCAAATACAAATAGACACTATAACTGTAATTCTCACTTGATAACTTCCTTTTTATAAATAATTTTACTGTGTTAAAATTAAAATCTTCCAGCCAGGTGATGGTGGCGCACGCCTTTAATCCCAGCACTCGGGAGGCAGAGCCAGGTGAATCTCTGTGAGTTTGAGGCCAGCCTGGGCTACCAAGTGAGTTCCAGGAAAGGCACAAAGCTACACAGAGAGACCCTGTCTTGAAAAACCAAAAAAAAAAAAATTAAAATCTTCCTTTTTGATTAGACAGAAAAGGGGAAGTGCTGTGGGATGGTCTTTCTGTATGGTATAAATATGTGTTCCTACCACTGGTTAATCAAAAGCTGCTATGGCCTATGGCAGGGCTGAATAGAGCCGGGTGAGGAATCCAAATAGAGATACAAGGAGAAGAAGGCAGAGTCAGAGGAGACATTGAGTGCTGCTGGGGGAGCAAGATGTAATGGAACACAGGTAATACCACAAAGCCACATGGCAAAACATAGGTTAATAGAAATGGGCTAATATAAGATGAAAGAGCTAGCTAGCAAGAAGCCTGAACCATAGACCAGTTTGTAATTAATATTAAGCCTCTGAATGATTATTTTATAAGCTGTTGTGGGCCAGGCAGGATACAGGGAAACTTGCATCTACACTGTTGCTAATTCTTTACAGTCTATTATTTTGTATTCAATATTCCCAGATTTACTCAATAAATGTCTATGTGAGTTGGCACCCATGTCATTAATATATGCCTTGTTGTTGTTAAGAATTTGCTTTTGCATTTTATTCATCTCTAAAATCTTGAACAGTCAATTCAGCTAGAGTACATCTTTAGTTTATGAACTATTTAATATACAAAGCCTTCTACAGCTTCCTGTCTTAGTCCTACCCACAACCAGCATTCCATTATAAATCTCACATCTAGCAACCATCTTTCATATTTCTATTTCTCTGTTTCTCAGTAAAGTACGTTTCATACAAGGCCTCAGAAAACATCTGTTGAATGGATTGAGAGAGAGAGGTTAAGCACAGATATTGAAAGTATTGCTGGCACTGCTGGGCAATGAGGCAATGAGGTGCAGGGTGGTGTGAAAAGGGACAAGCTGAACATGTGTTTTTTTCAATCACTTGGCCCTATGAACTCTGTCTTTTGCACATTGTAATGGCAGTGATTTCTGTGGCCAATGCCCAAGTTTCCTGAGCAACTTTCTTTGTTGTCTCAGCACCTGCCAAGACCTAATTGCCTGTCATACTGTTCTGTCCAATAGTAATGACATGTACCAGGCAGGGAGCTGGGTGGTGACCCTCCTTCAATCTGATCCCTGAGCAGTAATGGGAGCCAAAGAGTGTGCTATTATGTGCTCTCAATTTATAAACATTAAAGTCAAATTCCTCAGAAAGTCTTTTTCCTGGTCATTTTATATGGAGGTAGTTGTCTTCCATGGTTACTTAGTGAAAGTGTAGTCTGTCTTGATAGATGTTTGTAGAAGGCTTTCTTGAATTGACTTCAGTCCCCAAATCAAAACACAGAAACTTATTATTAATTATGAATGCTTAGCCTTAGCTTAGGTTTGTTTCTATCTAGCTTTTTAACCTAAATTAACCCATTTCTATTCATCGATGTGCTGCCCTGAGACTCATTTATCTCATCTACTTACTGTCTATCCTGCTTTCCTGCTTCCTTTGTGTCTGGCTGGCTGCCCCCTGGGTGGCTGACTGGCTGACTCCTCTTTTCTTTCTTCTAGGCAGCCCTTTCTATCCCTTTCTCTGACTAGCTATTGGCCCTTTAGCTTTTTATTAGACAAATCAGGTGCCTTCAGCAAGCAAGGTGAAACAGCAACACATCTTAACATAGTTAAACAAATGCAGCATAAACAAAAGCAGCACACCTTTACATAGTTAAACAATTATTCTGCAACACCAACAAATGCAAAACATCTTTACAGAGGTAAACAAATACTCTATTCCACAACATATGTTGAGTGCTAATGAGCAGTGCCATTTCTGCCCTCTGTACCATGGAATCTAAGGCCAGACCAAGGAAGCAATCACCCAAACTTCCTTATCAGCAACATTCTGATTTATTCAATGACAGAGAGTTTCTAGTGTAAGAAATGGAAGACAGAAGAAAAGCAAAAACTGTTTTCACCTCTCAGTATTCCCATACACATTGAACTATACACACATGCACACACTCACATAGATGCATGCATACACACACATATGCAAATATACTTTCACATGTACACAAACACATATGCACTTACACACATGTATATGCACATGCACACTCACAGATACATACATTTCCATGTACAGATATGTGTAAACACATGTACTTCACACAACAGGCACAACATGTACACATACAAACACACATAAATTCACACTAACAGATACACATGCAACATATACAAAATATATACACAAATGCACATACACAGACAGAACAAATCTGCATCTTTCTTCATGTGAACATCAAATTTTCCAAAGACTACTTGTTCAAAAGTCTACTTTTCTCTAAAGTCTGTTTCTGGTATCTCTGTCAAAATTCACTTCCAAGCTGACTCACCTATAACGTCATTGGAATTCTTAGGAGAAACTGCAAGAAAGATCAGGACAAAAGCTCAGGAAAGGAATAGAGATGGCTGCAGTAATAAAAGGGAAATTTTATGAAGGGAAATCAGAGTCCCTACATGCACAGCCTCCTAATTAATTAATGGGGCAGCACATTTCATTTGAAGGGTGCACCGTGTGGAAGAGTTGTTTCACCTGAGTTGTGCTAGGCATATTGAAGCCCTTCAGTAACTACTTCATAAACATTTACCCAGAATGCACTCTGACCTAGTGACCAGACTGGTTTCTAGGCAGAGAAAGATTAGAACAGCATATTCTTTCTGCCTAGGGAAAGTTTTTTAGCCCATTCCAACAAAACAAGCCCAGCATCCCAAGATGCTGAAAGAAATTGAAGATTGTTAGGGACTGAGGTCTCTGGTCAACCAAAGCTTACACCTCAGAATGAAATATCCATCTCCTGACCCTCTTTTATGGGCTTCCATAAACATTAGCAAGAACTGAAATAGCTCTAAAATTATTCATTGACTCACTGAACTAGTTACATAATTAGTCTTAGAATCATTTGTGTTCCTTTCTACAAGTGAACAAAAGTCAAAGAAAGCAATACAGCAAGACAGCCATGCAGTGCATTGTCCAGATTTGAAAATATAGCCATCCCACTGCTTATGAAGTCTGGTCCTTTGAGACGGGGCTGAAAGGTCTGTTTTGAAGTCCCCTAATTTACACTAAGGCTCAGATTTTCTTCAGAACATTCTGTGCTCTACTTTGATGTACTATGGCAAAATTCAACAAAGTGTCTTCCCTGAGAACATGGAACAACCCAGAAAAGTTACTACAGAAGCATATTTATCTATACTGAAAATACATTTGAACTCTTTAAATCATGCCAGGAATCATGGATTAAAGATTATTTATGAAAATCTAAGGTAGAGAAATAAAAACTTTTCTAAAGCTCACAAACATCATTACCAAAAACGAAACTCTAGAAAGAAAATATAATTGCTGGGAATACATATAAGTGCAGAGTGTTTGCCTAAAAGTATGGAGCTAAAGCTAGCTATTCAAATTTTAAAACTGGAAGTATGCATAAGTATCTTTGTCCTTAAGAACTATCAGTTTAAGGGATTTTGTTTTATCTTATTGTATCTTGTTTTGTCCTGCTTGCCTGTAGTCTTTTGGATGCCTGTTCTTTCTGAAAAGGAAGAGAGGGAGAGGGAAGGTTGCCGGGAGCTAGAAGAAATAAGGGGAGGGGAAATTGTGATTGGTATGTATTGTACAAAAGAAGAATCTATTTTCAATACAGAAATTAAATTAAATTTTAAAAATGAACTACCTGGAAGACATAACCATCTTTATTTCTAAAGATAAGCATATAAACTATGCAGTGCCTAGAAATAGAACTCTGAATTACATTCAGGAACCTCATGATTATGAAAATATCATTAAAATGACCATCTACTTAGATACAACTTCATTTAAGAATTCTACCCAGATTCTGAACCATTATGATCACATGTTATAAAGCCTGATCATACGCCAGGAACTAGAATCACACTTATCAAAATAGTTGTTATAGAAAGTCATGTTTGTTCATTTGGGGTTTAAGTACTGTTAGAATACATTGAGCTGACATCTTAAGTACCACAGTTAAGCCATTAACTCTGGGCTCCACTCAATGTGTATGCAGCCATGCTTAAATAAGGAAAGGTATTTTTAAAAGCATCCTTTGTATAAATGAATTATTTTACAAGTAAAATTCATTCTAGTAAAGAAGAATTAAAATATAATATGGAGAATTAGTTTTTCACTATTATGAGTACTCTGTAATATCTGCTCTGAGGACTAAATGAAATGTATTTAAAGTGTTTTGTGACAGTATGTGGTGCACACATCAAAATGAAATATCTGTATCCTGTCCCAACTTTATGAAGAAAATATAATGGCCGTTCTTCAGCTAATGTGGATAAACTGTGTCCCTCCAAATTTATATATTGAAGCCCTAACTCTCAATGTGACTGATCCAAAGATCAGTTCACTAGGAGATGGCTAAGGTAAAACAATGTCATTAAGCCCTGACCCAGTAGGAATGTCACCTCATAAAACTAGGGCAAAAGAATGATCTTCCTCCATCACATATGAGCACATAGCAAAAAAAGGTGGCTTCTGCAATGCAGAAACCTCTCAGCAGAAACTAAATCATCCAACACCTCAGTCTTGGGCTTCCAAACCTCTAGAACTTTGAAAAATAAATATCCACTATTTAATCCACCCAATTTTGTTGTTTTTATGGAAAGTCAAATAAATTGATACAGTTCCTACAATTAACATCCCATATGAATAAGTTTTCCTTTCTTTATGTTCATCATTTAGCTTGCCTTACTCTCATCAGGAATCAATCCTACCCTTTGGATAAGAGTGCCTTTATCTCTCCTACTTAATTGTGAGTATACTTGTGTAAGAGAATGAATATTAGAAGATTCTAACAGTTAATATCTATCAATTTATTCTGCTTTGACATGTTATTAACATATTTCATGGCTTAACTAAGCCCTTGGCTCTATAAAGGCAGGAACCACCACTTTCCTATCTACGGCTACAGCTCCACACCTTAGCACAAAACCTGTCCCTGTCATATAGCAAGTACCTATTAAATCCACTTGGATTAATTAATTATGGATGTAATCTAAGTAGATTGTGGCATTTATAAGCCATTTCCTCTTTATAGTAGGTTTCTATTAACATCAATTCTGAATTGATGGAGGTCAAAAATGAGAGATCTTATCATCTTTTTCTCCTATATTAGAAGTAAACCTAAAACTGAGATTTAGGAATAAAGGCAATCTTATCCAAAGCATTTTCAATTAAACCAACATTCAAAGACATATATCTCCCCACCTCTCTTCCTGAAGTGGGCCCAGTTTCAGTCTTTCTCAATAGTTTCTCAGATTCTACTTTTAGATCTCAATTTAATATGGTTATTCGATGCATACATGAAGCCCAGGTTTCAACATTGCTTCTCTTCAGATTGTAGGAGGAATAAATTCTTAGTTACTTGGTAATCTTCAAAGGCATCGTTAAGGTCTATCCACACAGATGTAGCATAGTTCCCAGAGTGGATGTATCATGCTTTAATACTACACTTGCTCAGTTTCTAATGTTTGTACTGAAAAAGGTCATGAGAATAATCTTTAACATTTTGTCCCCTCTGTAAAAAACTGTTACTCTACTCACATGCATAAGTTATGATCACTCAATTAGCTAGTTAATACACTATAAACTGGGCTGCTTCGCCATGCCTGTTGTCTCATGGTGGTCTTGAAACCCTGAGAAACCATGACCAAATTAAATCCTTCCTCATAAGATTTGTTTCTCTAAAAATAACAAAGAATAAATAACTAAAAAAGTGGTTTATGATATTTACTTGTGAATTCACTGGAGAAGATAGTATTTTTAAATCTATTCTTGTGCCCTGGCCAAAAAATATAAGATGACTTACGCATAATGTATAATCACAACAAATAATATAAAGAATACAAAACATGGTATGAGAGAAGATAGGTCCCTTAGATGGGGCAAATAGAAAGACATGGAAGCCAAGATCCTAAAGGACAAAAACAATTTTCACGCCAAGATCTATGCTGAGATTGTTGCATGGCACAGTGAAGCAGAAAAAAGGCCAATCCTCTGCTTCTAGAAAACACCATTTGTGTTTGAAGAACTGGCTACAACTGAATCCAATGGGGGATTAAAATGAGATGATGGTAGAGAGATGACATGGAATTTTGAAGAGCAAGACAAGGAATTTATTATTGTTGTTGTCGATCTGATTGCAACTGGAAATACTTGGGTACTTTAACCAGGAGCATTTTAGATTAATGTTTGGTAAGATCAGTGTGGTTGTCCTTCCAGAGTAGGTTGTTGTGATAAGAAAATAATTCTCTTACCAGAGAGTAAATTTGAGTGAAAGCAGAAACTGTGGGCTTGGCCCATGCTATCACCACTTACAAGCATGCTCTTAAGTCAAGCCTCACTAACAAATGAAAAAAGAATTGAAAGAAACAGAAAGTCATGGATAGGCCATGCCCATTGCAGTATGAACATTCAAAACTGCTGCATAAATAAATGAACTAAAAATTCGTTCTAGTCTATTTCCTTTCCATATCTAGCTTCTCCATGGGGACTAAAGTGGAGTACACTGCTGCCATATCCTGTATTTATATTCCAGAATAAATAAGAATTCATGATAGTTACATGTGCCATTAACAGATATTTAGTGTATGCTCCAGGGGAACAATGAGTAGCAATATCAGTTATAACTAAATGACTTATTCATTGTAATTACCAAAGATTCAACCATGCAGGTGGTGCTTTTAGTCATGAGCTACAGTTTCCAGTATATCAAAATGACTACATTTAATGACTTCATCGACTGAATAGTTACAACAATTTTTGGACACACATATAACTATGTAGATTTTGGTATCCAAATGCAAGATTATATTTCTTTTCAAAGAAAACATTTTCCATTAAAATTCAATTCTATTACAAAAAAAATAGAAATGTAAGAGGAGAGAACATTTTGACAGACTAGAGACAAATAGCGCTCCTTTCTGTCTCCATGGATCTGAAGTAAATCATTTGAGATATGACTTCAAAAGAGATGAGGAATGTAGAAATGCAAGAAAGGATTGCTATCAACAAGGGACTAAGAGACCAAATAAAATACAGAAAATTTGAAAACTAGACTTATGACAAGAATCTAACATAAACATTGAACACAAATATGATGAAAAAGAAGGTCTTCCCCTGTTCTCTTTGGGTCCATAAACAACAGAGAAAAGAAAAACCTCCAGAAACAGAGAGAAAAATTTTTTTGTGGATAATATAGTTATAAGTTACAAAATTACCCAGTGTCACTGACCCATGTCATCACTCAGGATGACAGAGGAAATTTCAAGGCTAGATAGTCTTTAAGCGGTTATTGCTAACCGCTCTTATTTATATCTACATTTAAAAAGCCATTATAAGGCAGAAATTAATATAGAATGTATTGTATTGTATAGTTTTTTCAAGGAAAAGGTTCAAACAAGCTTAAAGTTGTAGCCAAGACTTCTGTCAAAAAAGTACCATTGCTAAAATTATACCTTCTGCTCTAACTAGAGCAATAATAAAGAAGTCCTAGGAAGACGGCCCCACCCACCAAAGTCTTACACTTACAAAATTTCAAATTAGTCTGGAAGATGGAATCTTAAACTAAGAATTCCACTAAGATGAAATGTTCTGAGCTCCTTGAAAGCAACTGCCTGAAGAAGAGTGTTGGCAGGGTCAGCACTCAGATGCTGCTGAAAGTGTGGTCTGATTGGACCAGATTCGTGTCAATCTGGCAGCAGGAAATGAGAGCATGAAAGAGACAATGAGGGATCATGGAGTCATACACCACAGTCCCAGGGAGTCACTGAGGCCAGGCAATATGTGGAAGGTTTAGAGTTCTTGCAAGAAGCCCTTGAGTGGCCACTGTGTGAATCCAAAAGATGAAGTTAGATTGGAGACCCAGGGTTGTTGGAAACTCTAGACCCACAGGATACCCAACAAGGAAAGATGCATGTACACAGTTGAACCAACTCTAGGGGAAGGCTGTGTTTCTCCCAGGCAACAATGATGCAGAGGCAGGGCTACCCAAGCCCTGAGGATCCTAGTTGATTTCATAATGAGCCCTAGATGCCAAATATAGAGCTGAAGAATTTAGTGTTTACCCCCCTGGATTTTTTTAATCTTGATTTGGTCTAACTATTCCTTGATATGTGTCCATTCTTACCTTTTGGAATGAGAATATGTATTCCATGTCATTATATAATATATATATATATATATATGAACTCATAATTAAGAGATTGCCTTGAGTTTCAGGTGAGAATTAAACTTTAGACTTTAAAATAGTATTGGATTGTTAAAGATTATTGAGGGCTTTTGAAATTTTACTGAATGCATTTGCACTATGAGCTGGTGGTCATCAGCCTACGGGAAATAGGGTGAAAAGTTACGGCTGAAAGTGGACTTGTGATGGTTTATAATGATTGTTAACTTGACAGGATATGGAATCACCTTGGAGACAAATTACTGAGCACATGTGTGAGGGATTTATATATTTATTTTTATTCGGCTTATTGATGTTGGAAAACCCATCCTAAATGCAGGTACCACAATTCCCTAGTTCTCAACTGCACAAAAAGTAGAAGTTAGCTGTGCACCAGTGTTCATCATCTCCTGTTTCATAACACATTGTGTCTTGTCCCTGACATAATGCCTTCTCTGTCACAATGGAGTATACACTCTTAAAGGACAAGCCAAGATACAAAGTTCTTCCTTTAGTTGTTTTAAACTGGCATTTTGCTGAAACCATGAAACAACTATTACACTACTTCACATAACCATTGCCTACTACTACACCAGGTCAAGGAAGAAACAGAACCTGGGAGAAAGTGCAATCAAGCTGCTTTGACAGGAAGAGTAGGAAACCGTGCAATTGAACTACTTTTTGTTCATTTGCTTGTTAATTCTTTGAGACTATTATCTAATTGCAATACGTCTTTCTTCGTCTTCCTCCCTCCAAGCCCTCCTTTACAGCCCTACTCATTTTGCCTTCCAATTCATGGCCTCTTTTCTCACTAATTGCTACTGCATGCATATGTAATGTGGTGTGTGTGTGTGTGTGTGTGTGTGTGTGTATGTGTGTGGTGTGTGTGTATGTGGTGTGTGTGTGTGTGCATGTGTGTGTGCACGTGCACACGCATGTTTGTGTGTGTATGTGTGTACCTAAATATAACACATTCAGTCCATATAATGTTACTTATTTGTATATTTTTCAGAGCTGAGCATTTGGCAGTGAACAACCAATTAGTGTGCTCTTCCCTGAGGAAAAGTATCTCTCCAGCTCCCAGTTGCCTACAGTTCTTTGTGTAGGATTCAAGTCCTGTGTCTCCTAGAAATATCAGAAGCTATACCCATAATGTCTCACCAACATGACTACCCAAACGTGAGCTGAACAAGGATGACACCCGTGGACACGCCAAACTGGATGGGAGAAATCTTACAACTGACCATCTTTTTTTTTATTTTATTTTAATTTTATTTTATTTTACAATATAATTTAATTCTACATATCAGCCATGGATTCCCTTGTTCTCCCCCTCCCACCCCCCTCCCCTTCCCCCCAGGCCACCCCCCATTCCCATCTCCTCCAGGGCAAAGACTCCCCCGAGGATTGAGATCAACCTGGTAGACTCAGTCCAGGCAGGTCCAGTCCCCTTCTCCCAGGCTGAGCCAAGCAACCCTACATAAGCCCCAAGTTTCAAACAGCCAACTCATGCACTGAGCACAGGACCCAGTCCCACTGCCTGGATGCCTCCCAAACAGATCAAGCCAATCAACTGTCTCACCTATTCAGAGGGCCTGATCCAGTTGGGGGCCCCTCAGCCATTGGTTCATAGTTCATGTGTTTCCATTCATTTGGCTGTTTGTCCCTGTGCTTTATCCAACTTTGGTCTCAATAATTCTCGCTCATATAAACCCTCCTCTTTCTCGGCAATTGGACTCCCGGAGCTATACCTGGAGCCTGGCCGTGGATCTCTGCATTCAGTTCCCTCAGTCATTGGATGGGGTTTCTAGCACGACAATTAGGGTGTTTGGCCATCCTATCACCAGAGTAGGTCAGTTCGGGCTGTCTCTCGACCATTGCCAGCAGTCTATTGTGGGGTCATCTTTGTGGATTTCTGTGGGCCTCTCTAGCACTTTGCTTCTTCCTATTCTCATGTGGTCTTCATTTACCATGGTCTCCTATTCCTTGTTCTCCCTCTCTGTTGTTGATCCAGCTGGGATCTCCTGCTCCCCCAAGCTCTCTTTCCCTCGACCCTCGTCCTTCATTACCCCCACTCACGTCCAGGCTGTTCATGTAGATCTCATCCATTTCTCCATCATTGAGCGATCCCCATGTCTTTCTTGGGGTCCTGTTTTCCAGGTAGCCTCCCTGGTGATGTGAGTAGCAGTCCAGTCATCCTTGTTCCACATCTAGTATCCTGCTATGAGTGAGTACATACCATGTTTGTCTTTTTGAGTCTGGGTTACCTCACTCAGGATGATTTTTTCTAGATCCATCCATTTGCCTGCAAACCTCATGATGCCATTGTTTTTCTCTGCTGAGTAGTATTCCATTGTGTATATGTACCACATTTTATTTATCCATTCTTCAGTTGAAGGCCATCTAGGTTGTTTCCAGGTTCTGGCTATTACAAACAATGCTGATATGAACATAGCTGAGCAAGTGCCCTTGTGGTATGATTGAGCATTCCTTGGGTATAAGCCCAAGAGTGGTATAGCTGGATCTTGGGGGAGATTGATTCCCAATTTTCTAAGAAAGCACCATATTGATTTCCAAAGTGGTTGTACAAGCTTGCATTCCCACCAGCAGTGGAGGAGAGTTCCCCTAGCTCCATATCCTCTCCAGCATAAGGTGTCTTCAGTGTTTTTGATCTTAGCCATTTGACAGGCATAAGGTGGTATCTCAACAGCCAACATCAAATTAAATGGAGAGAAACTCAAAGCGATTCCACTAAAATCAGGAATGAGGCAAGCCTGTCCGCTCTCCCCATACTTATTCAATATAGTACTTAAAGTTCTAGCCACAGCAATAAGACAACATAAGGAGATTAAGGGGATACAAATTGAAAAGGAAGAAGTCAAGCTTTCCCTATTTGCAGATGACATTAGAGTATACTTGAGTGACCCCAAAGATTCAACCAAGGAACTGATACAGCTTATAAACACCTTCAGCAACATAGCAGGATACAACACCAACTCAAAAAAATCAGTAGCCCTCCTATATACAATTGACAAACAGGCTGAGAAGGAAATCAGAGATACATCACCCTTTACTATAGCCACAAATGACATAAAATACCTTGGGGTAACACTAACCAAGCAAGTGAAGGACCTATATGACAAGAACTTTAAGTTCCTGAAGAAAGAAATTGAAGAAAATGTCAGAAAATGGAAAGATCTGTCATGCTCATGGATAGGCAAGACTAACACAGTAAAAATGGCAATTTTACCAAAAGCAATCTACAGATTTAATGCAATCCCCATCAAAATACCAACACAATTCTTCACAGACTTGGAAAGAATAATACTCGACTTCATATGAAAAAACAAAAAACCCAGGATAGCCAAAAGAATCCTGTACAATAACACAACCTCTGGAGGCATCACGATCCCTGACTTCAAGCTCTACTATAAAGCTACAGTAATAAAAACAGCTTGGTACTGGCATAAAAACTGACATGTGGAACAATGGAATTGAATAGAAGACCCTGACATTAATCTGCACACCTATGAACATAGAATTTTTGACAAAGAAGCCAAAAGTGTACAATGGAAAAAAGAAAGCATCTTCAACAAATGGTGCTGGCATAACTGGATATCAATGTGTAGAAGGCTGCAAATAGATCCATATCTATCACCGTGCACAAAACTTAAGTCCAAGTGGATCAAAGACCTCAACATAAATCCAGCTACTCTGAACCTGCTGGAAAGAAAAGTAGGAAGTAGTCTTGAATGCATTGGCATAGGAGAGCTCTTCCTAAATATAACACCAGTAGCTCAGACACTGAGAGAAACAATCAATCAGTTGGACCTCTTGAAACTGAGAAGCTTTTGTAGAGCAAAGGATACGGTCAACAAGGCAAAGCGACAGCCTACAGAATGGGAAAAGATCTTCACCAACCCCACATCTGACAGAGGACTGATATCCAGAATATATAAGGAACTCAAGAAATTAGACATCAAAACGCCCAACAGTCCAATTAAGAAATGGGCTATAGAACTAAACAGAGAATTCTCAACAGAGGAAACTCAAATGGCTGAAAGACATTTAAGGAATTGCTCAACATCCCTAATCATCAGGGAAATGCAAATCAAAGCAACTGACCATCTTATCTGTACAGTGTGCTAACCCATTGTGCCACTGGAGCTCCACAGCTGAACTCCAGAGACCTCCTTCAAGCAACTAAAATCATAGGACCCAGTCCACCTCAGAACCTTGTAAACCCAGAGAACCTGTTAGAGAATGCATATTCAAGCTAAAACTGTGAATACTGGGTGAAAGGTAGTCTACAGCTTGCTAAGGCAAGAATACCCAGCAGCAACAGGAAACATAGGTATAGATAAGGGAAAATCAGAATCTAGGACTTGGAAATCCATGAAAAAGATAGTGGGGAGAGTGAAGAGCCTGCCTGACTCCATTTTGAAGGCGGAAGACATTGTGCTGTATTTTTAAAAATAAGTTTCTATTTGCTGTGAGAGTTGAGTTGCTCTCTGTTTCCTGGAATCTGACCTTCTTCAACCCATGACCTTGATTAATTTTTGAGAATACCTTTACCCTCCCTGACCCTCTCTGACCCCTCCATATTCACGTGGTGACCACATGATGGTTTTTTTTTAAGATTTTTTTTTTATTTCTTTATTACCCCATTGTCTCCCTTCTGTAAAACTACTCATGATTTTACTCCTTAAAAGGGGCCCAAGAGATGGATTTGGGGCTGCTCTCTTTAACCTGATTTAGGAGGTAATCACTGGCCAGCTCTTGGGTACATCGCAAAAAAAAAAAAAAAAAATCAAGCTTGCTTCAAATTTGGCTCAAATTGTGGTTGTGGTCTTATTCTCATCATTGGGATTAACATTTTCTAGAGGTCCCACCAAGATTCAGACCACCCACTCAAATCCTAAACCTGGAGCTTCGCTCTGGAATGAAGCTCTGGGAGACTGGGAGGCTGCCTCAGGAGGCATGTGCCTTGAGACATTCCAAGACTCCAGAGCTGCCTTAAGTTCATGGACTATCGGGGTAAACTTTGTTGCTGAGAAAAGCAGCAAGCATCTATAGAGGCCTCCTGGTGAGTCATAGTCTGGTTCTGTTTTGTAGGATCCCTGTCTGGGATATGGAGGGGTTCAATGGGACCCCAGTGTTCTCCTGTCCAGGGCAAAAGGCGAGATATCACACCACCCACTTGAGGTTCTTGGTTCGGTTTGGTTATGTTTGTCTTGTCTTTGTGGTATTGTCTTGTCTGTGGCTTCATTTTTACTGTCCTCTTTTTGCCTTTTGTACTTTCTGTGTTAATTGGTTTATTTTGGACTTGGTGCATCTGAAGTGATGGACAGTATGGGTAGTAAGACTAGCAATCCTAACAGATCTCTATCCTGTGTTCTATTTGCTCATAGTGCAAATGCATTCAGTAAAATTTCAAAAGTCCTCAATAATCCAATACTATTTTAAAGTCTAAAGTTTAATTCTCACCTGAAGCTCAAGGCAATCTCTTAATTACGAGTTCCTATAGAAATATATATATATATATATATATATATATATATATATATATATATATTACAATGACATGGAATACATATTCTCATTCCAAAGTTTTGATAAACTTTACCCCCTATAGTTAAGGAGGGTTATGGTTATCCTACCATCAAAAGTCCCCTCCTAACATTCTGTGAAATTGAGTGGCCCACATTTGGGGTTGAGTGGCCCTCCCAGGGTACTTTTGATTCTCAGACAGCCTGGGCAGTGGTGAATGTCACCCTCAGTAAGCCCAGCCACCTACATCCGATTGGATACATCTAAATTTGAGCTGGAGCAACTTCCAACCCCCTCCTCCAATGAAGGTCTGTATGGTCCCCAATGGGCAAGGCGGCCGTGCGCCCTGGTTGTTGGCGGACAGACTTTTTGAGGCCCTGTAGCAGAGACTAATGAGCCTTCTCTGAAGACTGTTCTGCTGGACTCACAGGAGGAAGAATCCCTTCTCCCTCTGTATAACCATCTTTATCATCTTCTCCTCTCCTCACCTCAACTTACACCTTTGCCACCCAGGTCCCTACCACCACGGCCTCATTCTGCCCCCTATCTGTATCTACCCCTACCTCACCATCTAGTTCTTTCCTGCCTCCACCTATCTTTTCCCCTGTGGTTCTTCCCTACTTTGCCGTCTTTTCCCCTCCTGACACCCAACAGGCCACCCATATGGCCCACTTGACTTCTCTGGTTCTGGTTCTAGGATGGCATCTCTTTCTGTCCTCACTCCCCTATGGCCATTTCCTGACAATCATTACCTGTATGTCCCTTTCTCCACCACAGATCTCTACAACTAGAAGAACCAGAACCCTCATTTCAGCACTAGGCCTGATTCCTTCATTTCTCTAATTGATTCTCTTTTTTCAGTCATCTCCTCACATGGGATGACTATCAGTAGATGTTCTGTACCCTCTTCACTACCAAAGAAAGGGAACAGATTCTCATGAAAGCACCTGAAGCACTCCCTGGAATAGCTTCAGTGGCTGATGACCAGAAGGCAGAAGCAATTGACCATTGACCCTGCTCTGCCAAGAAGGAGACCCCAATGGGACTACAACACACACACAGAGGTAGGAGGTCACTCGGTGAATACCATCAGGTTCTTTTAGAAGGGACGAAACAGGTATCATGAAAGCCCACTACCCTATCTAAGGTAACAGATGTGAAACAGGGCCCAGATGAATCACATTCAGCTTTCCTGGAGCACCTCCTAGACACCTATCCGTTATATACTCCTATAGACACAGAGGACCTGGCAAATCTCAATGTGATTAGCCTGGCTTTTGCTAAGTCATCCCCTGATGTATGCAGAAAGATATAAAAGATGGATGGGTTTGTAGGAAAGAGCAGGTCAGAACTGTTGGAGGTAGCTCGAAAAGTGTTTGATGGCAGAGACAGCAAAGACCTTTTGATAAAGATGGGGCATGCCACCGTGTCTGCACTAGAAGCCCTAGTCACTCTCAACTCTGCCCAAGCACACCATGATTTTTTTTTAAAAAAAAGGAGACCTTTACAAAGGACCAATGTGCCTGCTACAAAGACATAGGTCATTGGAAAAATGAATGTCCATGCCAGAACCAGGTAAGTCCTCCCAAACCCAAGCCAATCCTAGCTATGGAAGATTTGCAAAGCCAAGGCTCCTTCAAAGTAGGACCCCAGAAACCTGTGGTAACCTTAACCATAGGGGGTCAAGTTTAAAATTTATGGTGGACACAGGGACTACTCATTCAGTATTACAGGAGCCCCTGGGAACCCTTATCAAGGAAACAGTGGAAGTACAGTGGTCAACAGGGATTTCAAAGAATACAGATGGACCACTGACTGGCCTGTTAACCTAGGACAGGAACTGTGACTCATTCTTTTTCTGCTATTCTTGAATGTCCCCATGCTTTACTGGGGTGGGACCTTTTGAACAAGCTCCAGGCAATGATATCGTTCTCAAGAGACTCTCCTAGGTTGCAATAGAGAGGCCTTGCTAAGACTTTAACTATAACCTTCCCAATAAGTGAGGAATATCTGCTCCTCCAAAAGTTGCCGATCCAGAAAATTCCTATGGTTTGAACAGAGGACAATCCTCCTGTCTTGGCAAAACATGTGTCATCCATCATAGTGCAACTAACATCTGGGCCAACGCCCATTTGAGTCAAGCAGTACCCCATCAGTTCAGAAGCCAGGGAAGGGATTAAGATTCACATCAGGTGCCTCCTTGAAGCAGGCATACTTATTCCTTTCCAGTAGGCCTAGAATACCCCCACTTGTGGTCTTCCCAAAAGCCTGGAACTCAAGGCTGTAGACCAGTACAAGACTCAAGGGAAGGGAACAAGTGTGTAGAATGCATTTACCCAACTGTCTCAAAATCCCTATACTTTGTTCAGTTTATTACCACCAGCGCGTAAAGTTTACACTGTACTGAAATTAAAAGATGCATTCTTCTCCATCCCTCTGTCAAAATTAAGTCAGCCCATCTTCACATTTGAAGGGCTGACCCTGAACTGGAGATATTAGGACAACTAATCCGGACCAGACTCCCACCATCTTCGATGAAGCACTCACCCAGGATTTAAGTCTCTTCCATAGTAAGAGTTACCTCCATAGTAAGGTTACCCGGAGGTAACCTTGCTTCAATATGTAGATGATTTATTATTGGCTACTAAAGATAAGGAGGACTGTTTGAGAGCCACCAGAGGCCTTTTGGAAACTCTAGTCCAGTTAGGCTATAGAGATTCTTAAAAAAATAATAAAAAGGCTCAAACTTGCACACCCCAGGTTACTTAATTGTGATATGAGCTGAAGAAGGGAAAAGACTGTTGCCTCGGGGATGCATAGCAGCTATACTGCAAATCCCAACTTCAACCACCAGGAAGAAAGTTAGGGAATTTCTGGGAGCTGTTGGATATTGCTGTCTTTGGATACCTGGGTTTGCTGAAATTGCCAAACCCTTGTATTCTGCTATAACCGGGGCAACACCCTTTTGGAATGGACTGAGGAACAAGAACTTAAAAGAGACCTTGGTAGAGGCCCCCACATTAACTCTCCCTGATATCTCCAAGCCCTTTCGTCTGTATATCCATAAATGAAAGGGCATTGTCAAGGGAGTCCTGACTCAGACCCTGGGTCCCTGAAAAGGTCGATAACTTACACTTCAAAGATACTGGAGCCTGGAGCCTCTGGATGGTCGGTCCCCTTGTCTAAGAGCCATCACAGGCACTCCAATTCTAATAAGAAAAACTGACAGTCTCACATTGGGACAGATTCTAACTGTAACAGCTCCACATGCTGTGGAAGCCCTACTGAGAGATGCCACCAACCAGTGGATGTCTAATGCCCTTCTGACCCAGTACCAAGCTCTTCTTTTAGATAAGGAGAGACTGACTTTTGATAAATCCTTGGCCATTAATCCTGCCACCCTGCTGCTAGACAATGACCCTAAGGAGTCCGTCCATGAATACCTAGAGATGCTAGACATTATCCAAGGTATGCAACCTGACCTGACAGGCATTCCTTTCACTACCAGAGATTCAGATCTCCATGTGAATGGCAGAAGCTTCATTCAAGGAGGAACCAGGTATTTGGGGTTGGCAGTGGTTACAGGCCAGAAGGAGAATATTTGGGCACAAGCCTCTCCCAGGGGCACATCTGCACAGAGAGCAGAAATAATTGCTCTGACACAGGCTTTAAGGTGGACTGAAGGAAAAAAAGGTGAACATCTACACAGACAGCTGATATGCTTTTTCCATGGCTCATGTTCATGGACAGAGGAGCTTGCTCACCTCAGAAGGAAATATTACTAAAAATAAATATGAAATTGTCCAGTTTCTAGAGGCCATATGGCTACCAATCCAACTGGTCATTATTTACTGGTCAGGACACTAAAAAAACAAAAGCCCCCAAACTCAAGGCAACAACCATGCAGATTAAGTTGCCGAAGAGGCTGCTCTGGTGGAACCCAAATCCCAGACTATTCTGGAACTATCTGCTGTGCCTGGGCCCCAGCTCTGCCTCAATGAAGATGTTCTTGAGTAAGAACCAGAAGACATTAAGTCATATTTTGACTTGGGAGCTCAGGAGAGCCACAATGGATGGTGGATCATGCCTGATGGAAGAATCTGCATGCCAAAAGTACTGGGCCAAAACTAGCAAACTGCCTTCTATCACAACTTGCACTTGTCACCTAAAAAGGTCTCAGAACTCATCTCCCCTCATGCCTGGACACTGAGAAAAACTTCAGAGCATCTCAGACTGCTGCCTGACCTGTGCCCAGGTAAATGCAAAGGACATACTTACCCCAGGCCAATGGAGTCAAGGTACAATACCCAGTGAGTTGTGGGAAATAGACTTCACTGAAGTCAATCCAGGACTGTACGGCTACAAATATTGGCTAGTCTTTGTCAATACCATCACAAGCTGAGTAGAGGGCTTTCCATCCAGAACAGAAACAGCCCAAGTGGTAGCTAAGAAATTAATAATGGAAATTATTCCCAGATTTGGCCTCCCCATATCTCTTGGGTCTAACAATGGTCCTGGCCTTCATGGCCAAGTTATCTCAATTGCTTTCTAAGTCTCTTAACATAAAATGGAAACTTCGTTGTATGTATCATCCTTAGAGCTCAGGAAAATAGAGAGAATGAATAGAACTTTAAAGAGATTTTAACTAAATATACTCTTGAAACTGGTGGTAAATGGGTTGACCTCTTGCCTTATGCTTTTCTCAGACTGTGGTGTACCCATTACCAAGAAAAGTTCACCCCATATGAAATAGTCTATGGATGACCACCTTCTATGATCCTTCAAGTACATGCCAGACTGTTATCAGATTGTTCCACTCCAATCTCTGAGTCCTTAAAAGGATTGCAATTAAGTTTGGATAAGATTATCTCTCAAGTACAGGCTGTTCAATCTGTTGGGTACCACCCACCTGATCACACATCCCAACCCCAGCCTGGACATGCTATATTAGTCTGCTTCTTCAAAACTGATCAGCTTCAACCTAGATGGGAAGAAAGACCTTACATTGTGATTCTCTGGACTCCTACTGCTGTTAAAGTCATTGATATTTCTGTCTAGTTTCATCACTCACACCTCAAGAAGGCACCAGAGGAACCCATGAAAGAGGAGCCCAACCCCAAGAGGTAGAAAGTGACTAAAAAAGGACTGTTAAAAATCAAACTTTCTAAGGTTTGACTATCTAACATAACTTTGTGTTCTTCCTGTTGAAATTAGTCATCATAAGTCTCCTATGCCTAACAATATGCTTTATTTTCAACCTATGCAAACAGAACCTAAATGCATCTTGAGAGGAGAAATAAAAGGCACCCCTGTCATAGGAAACACCCTGATATTGTCTTGCCATGCAAAAGATTGCCTTTATCTAGGACCCAGGGCTGTTCTTCAAAATATATAAAGAATTCAAGAAAGTAGACATCAAAATACCAAACAATCCAATTTTAAAAATGAGCTACAGCTCTAAACAGAGAATTCTCAACAGGAGAATCTCAAATGGCCAAAAGACATTTAAGGATTTGCTCAACATCCTTACTCATCAGGGAAATGCAAATCAAAATGACACTGAGATACCATCTTACATCTGTCAGAATGGCTAAGATCAAACACACTGATGACAGCTTATGTTGGAAAGGATGTGGAATAAGAGGAACACTCCTCCACTGCTGATGGGAGTGCAAACTTGTACAGCCACTCTAGAAATCAGTATGGCAGTTTATCAGAAAATTGGTAATCAATGGAGTATTACTCAACAGTAAAAAAAAAAAAAAAAAAAAAAGCAATGGCATCATGAAATTTGTAGGCAAATGGGTGGAACTAGAAAGAATCAACATGAGTGAGGTAACCCAGACCCAAAAAGACAAACACGGTATGTATTATGTATTCACTCTTAAATGGATATTAGACACAAAGCAAAGGATAACCAGGCTACAATCCACTACCCCAGAGAAGCTACGTAAAAAGGAGGACCCTATAGGGGACACACATGGAGGGCCCAGGAAGGGTAAATAGTTAAGATCTTCTGGGTAAACTGGGAGGAGAGCGAGAAGGGAAAGGATGGGGAATGGGGAAAGGAGGGACTGAGATGGCTGAGTGGAGAGAGGGACAGAGAAAGAGAGCAATGAAAGAGATGTGTTAGTAGAAGGAGCCATTAGGGGGTTAGGGAGAAATCTGGTACTAGGGAAATCCCCAGGAATCCACAAGGATGACACAAGCTAAGACTCCTAGCAATAGTGGAGAGGGTGCCTGAACTTACCTTCCCCTATAATCAGATTAGTGACTACCATAATTGTCATCATAGAACCTACATCCAGTAACTAATCGCAGCATATGCAGTGATCCACAACCAAGCACTGGGCTGAGCTCCTAGATTTCAGCTGAAGAGAGGGAGGAGAGATCACAGGAACAAGTGATGTCAAAATCATGATGAGGAAAACCACAGAGACAGCTGACCCGAGCTGGTGGGAGCTCATGGACTCTGGCCTGTCAGCTGAGGAATATGCACGGGACTGAACTAGGCCTTCTGTGGGTGACAGTTATATAACTAGCTCTGTTTGGGGAGCTCCTAGCAATGGGACCAGGACTCCACCGGAAAACCATAAGAGCTGATAATTTTTTCAACAAAGGACTCATATACAAAATTAACAAAGAAAAATTCACTATCTTTCCTCTATGTCAATAATTTAAAAGAAGGAAATTATGGAAAAAATCTCATTCACAACAGCTTCAAAAGAAATAAAATATGTTGGAATAAACTGAGTTAAGGAAGTGAAAGGCTTGTGCAATGGAAATTTTAAAACACTGAGGAAATTGAAGAAGTTACTTGGAAGTAAAAAGTGAAATTGATACTTATAACCAATGTACTATTTCAAGTTTTTTAACTAAGCTATACAAGTTAAGTTTTGAGACTTGTAATTGTGGATAATTATGAAAATGAGAACCCAGAAAGACATTTAATAGTAGAATAAGAATAGCAATTAGTTTTGTGAAATGTTGGAATGATCATATTTTTTTAATTTTTTAAAATTTGTTTTACATCCTGACTGCAGTTTTTCTGCCTCTCCTCTCCTCCTAGCCCCTGTCCCCATCTCCCCTGCCCCTGCCCCAATCCACTCCTCATTTTCTATTCAGAAAAGGGCAGGCCTCCCATGGATATCAGCAAAATATGGCAGATTAAGTTGTAGTAAAACCTCCCCTGGGTCCTGGTGCTCAGGCGGTGTCAGAGGTGGGCTCACTCTTGTACCATGGATCTAAGGCTGAAATAGTCATTGGTCAGTCACCCCCACAATCTCTGCACCACCCTTAACACAGCACATCCCATAGGCAGGACAGGCTGTAGACAGAAGGTTATGTGCCTGGGTTGAGGTCCCAATCCCTCCACTTGAAGTCTTGCCTGGTCACAGAAGATGGCCAGTTCAGGCTAAGTATCTTCTGTTACTTGGAGTTTCAGCTGGTGTCATCCTTGTAGGTTTCTGGTAGATTCCCTTACACCAAGTTTCTACCTCACCCTGAAATGAACACCCCTTTCTAGTCATTTTCTTTCAGTACTCTCCCCATCCATCTCTCCCCCATCTCATGTTCCCGTCCCCACCCACCCCCAATCCACCCATGAAATCTCTTCTATGTCCCCTCCCAGGGAGATCTAAGCAGGAATAATCATATTTTTATTACATTTAGTTCATAGCTTCTTGCCAAACTCTATATGCCAGATTAACCCGACTGAGATTAGAGGGTTATCCAAATATATGAGGCATTCACCAGAGAGCCAGAGGGTGGGAATTCAGTCTATGTTTCTTTTGGTGACTTGAGATATCATCAGGATCATTTCACCATGGAAACCTTGGCATTTCTAGTAATGTGGAAACCCATGGGAAACCTCTGTGAAGCTTATTGATAGGTGTAATAATCATATCAAACTTGACCTCCTTTATTTATTTATTTTTTTTTTAATTTATTTATTTTTTTTTTTTTGGTTTTTCGAGACAGGGTTTCTCTGTGTAGCTTTGCGCCTTTCCTGGAACTCACTTGGTAGCCCAGGCTGGCCTCGAACTCACAGAGATCCACCTGGCTCTGCCTCCCGAGTGCTGGGATTAAAGGCGTGCGCCACCACCGCCCGGCTGACCTCCTTTATTTTATAGCAAGTGGAACAAGATATATTTTAAATGGATTTTACTGAATGAAGTGAGTATTTCCTCATTGATGTAAAAGCTTATTCCTCGTATTGCAGTACATGTATTCTTACAAGATAATTGACAGCAGAGGGGCATGGTCACAGGATGATTTAGTTTGACTTTAACCTTCCCAAACTACTTTCAGTGATATTTGTTTCAGCATTGGTGGCATGTGGACAACTTCTCCATCACTAAAGATGAATGTTAGGAATTGGAATTTTCAGGCCCCCTTTAAAGCTTCCAGAACAGCTCTTATTTTGTGGGTGTGTTGGGTATAAGCAGAAATTTCTTCTAATTCAAGCTGATACAACAGCCCTTTGAAATAAGAACTCCTCTGACATTTGTTGGGCACTTCCATGGTATGTAAAAACCAACTAAGGAAGCATTCAATTCCAGAGTTTCCACCTTATCATTGTTTCATAAGAACCATGGGAAAGCTGGTCAGGAACCTTTAAAGCATGTGCCCATTTTCCTCTGTGATTGTACAGATACAGCATCCTAAGACACCAGGTAGCATTAGTAACATAATTTGTGTGTTACCACAGAGAGATGTTGACACCCACCACAAGTTTACGTAATTCTTTCTAGTTAATTGAAGGATTTAGTAACAAGTATTTTTAATATTTCTAATAATATTCTCAAAGGTGGCCAAAAAAGCCCCAGAGTTATGATCATGGATGCTAAAGAAAAATTTCTACTATCTACAACTTCCTTTAATCAACATTATACATTCCTCCTTACAGATTTGGATTTACCTGTGAAACCGCATTGCCATCTTAGAGGAACTGTCTGCTGGGACTCACATATTGCCATACGTTGGTTGCCTAGACTTCCAGGCTTCCTTTGAAAATTAGATGGATGGATGCCTCCATGAAACTGTAGCTCTAACAATCTGATCCCTGCTAGAACTGCACCAAGATCTGCCAAAAGCTTGAGTTATATCTGGGTGCCCTTGGACCACTGTTGAAGCAGACTTTTAGTGTATATTTAGTCAATCATGAAAAACATGAATCCCAGAGAAATAATTCCCTAGTTTACTTGGACACTCTTTTCAAAGAAAACTTTTTGGTTTTGATTTGTTTGTTTGTTTGCTTGCTTGTTTTGAGGGGAGTAATTAAGATATTTTTATCATGTTCTCTTCTAGCTCCTTCCAGAACTTTTATTTAACATCTGCAATGAGTAGGGTTGTGTCAATTCCTAAACTACCCTCAAGGTATCTTTCTTTTTGTCCGAATGCAAATGACTTGAATTCTTTCCATTGTCACTAATTCCCTTAGCATCTGTACCTTCCTTGATTGAAGCTTTAATGTACTCATTTTCTGGAAGAAAAAAAACAGGAAGAAGAGGTGGAGGAAGAGGAGGAGGGAGATGAAGAAAAAGAAGAAGGGGAAGGAGGAGGAGGAAGAGGAGGAGGAGGAGGAGGAGGAGGAGGAGGAGGAGGAGGAGGAGGAGGAGGAGAAGGAGAAGAACTTTCTGCTCTGCTTTTTGCTCCCACCTTCACTGGAAACCTGACTAACAGCAGCCAGCATCATATCCACACTACTGTCTGGATACTGGGCTGACTTGAAGTATCCTCCACCTCCAAAGACTAGCCCATCATTCTTAAATTCATTTTAAAGAAGTCTCAGAGGAGGGACAAAATGCAGGCAAGCTCTTCCGGAATATAACACAACTGATCAGTTCCCGGTGAGATCCTCATTGACCCAAAAGGTCGTAAATGCAGTCTTTATCATCTGTTTTGCTATCCACATTCTGATATTCTGAGTACCTAGCAGCATCACCAATGCTCCACTCACATCATTCTAAGCTTTTTATAGCATATTCTACAGGAGTTTTAACCACATCATGAAATACAGTCATATCAATGAACCCATGCCTCAATATTGATTTTCCAATAGTTGTGTTTAAATTTCTATAGCAAAATACCTAAGATAAACAAAATAAAAGGAGGAAAGATTCATGGGCTCGTAATTTCAGAGGTTTCAGTTCTTTGACATTTGGTCCTATTTCCTCTTGACAAGTAGAATGGAAGAGCATCAGGTCTATGCTCAGCTCATGGAGGCTTGGAAATGCAAAGAATCGGCAAGGGTATAGTTGACAAATCTCCAATTACCACATTTTCTTCCATTAGCCCACACTTTCCATTACTTGAGCTATCTCCTGATAGCACCAAAGGCTGGCTAGCAATTCCTTAGTGCATGGTTTGGGGGAGTATTTCAAAAACAGACCATGACAGTAACAAAAAAATTTTAGTTTCATATCAGCTGAAAGCCTATTGCAAAAGGTATTTGAAGACAGAAACAGTATTAAAAAATAAAGTACCCAGGGTCTTTTATTGTGTGTGTGTGGAGTCTTCATGTATTGATCCAATCAGCAGTTTCTGGGCCTGTCAATATACTTGATGCATACAGAACAAGGCTGTATATTTTTGACAGTTTAATAAGGGAGTAGACTTGATTATGATACAGTGAAAAGTATCAGTGCATATGATTGTTATGATGAAGATAGCCTTGAAGTTTTCATAAGGTTAACATTAGAGACAAGTCTTCCTATCTTTAGAACCCACATTTCATTATATATATTCATTCAAGACAACATCTCATCATAAAGTCTTTCTCTGTCCCCGAAGACATAAATCTTCTCACAGTTGTCTCCCACTTTGATGATTCAAGAATGGTTTTCTCAAAGACTTGGAAGTTGCCCTTTGAAATGTAAGCATCAAGACAGTGCCCCAGGCTTTCAGCTTCTGTGATAGGAAGCTGACATCAATAAGCAACAACCAACTAACACAGACGGCATGACTGCACTGAATAACCTCCTGCCTAACATCTTCAAGTACTTATTGAGTAGTTCACTCTAATATCTTTTGGTTTTATCTTAGCAGAATACAATTTCTCTCACTTTTTGCAATAATCTTAAATGAACTCTTTGTTGACTAACTTATCCAGTACAAGTTTCATTCGACAGGCACTTACCTATTTGATGACAGAGGAGGGACAACAGCCATTGGCGAACGGAGTGAAGGATGTAAACTTCAGGTGAGAAGATAATGAGCAAGCTCGCTTGTAAACTGGTGAGTGAGATGCACTAAGCAAACAGAAAGGAACAAAACATTCCAAGTGCATGTTTTCTGGAACTTTCACAAGGGCATGGGAGTGGCATGCTTGGAAAATGGCTTGAGAGGATTTATGGGCTATGAAGGAACTGACACTATGATGAAAGTTTCTGTGACTCTTCTGCTTCACTTTTCAGATCTGGCTTGAGTTTATTTGTTTATGCTAACTTTAAAAACAGAATCTGTAATGGAAGGCAGGATCACCAAACATCCATGAAATTCACTAATTAAACTCATGTTTCTTGATGGCCTCCTATATGCCATAACGGATCCAGGCGTCCTCACCTTAATGGTGGAGAGCATGTGATCTACAGCTAGATGATCTGGCATCAAGTCGGAGCTCTTTCATCAGTGTGACAGTGCCCAGGTCAGTCACAACTCAGTTTCCTTATCTCTAGAACAGATGTCTGTGGCTTTCTTAGTTGTCATGAAGACTGAGTAAATGTAGGGAGAACGTTTATAACAATGCCTGGATCACATTAATTACTTTGAAATTTATTAAGACCAAATGT
Source organism: Peromyscus eremicus (assembly GCF_949786415.1). Lineage (NCBI taxonomy): Eukaryota > Metazoa > Chordata > Mammalia > Rodentia > Cricetidae > Peromyscus > Peromyscus eremicus. The sequence goes on along the minus strand of NC_081436.1, from coordinate 43,861,261 downwards.
GAATCATATTTATGTTAATATGACTCACTTATACTTATGTTAAACAAATGAACAAACAAACAAACAAACAAAACCCACCATTACCAAAAGTGCAACCTTGAGAGAAGGCATTACTTTAAAGACTGTGATATTGTATTTTATGTTCCTCCTTTTGTGTAATCTCATTTAGAGAGGGAATCCCTAACTCTGCTTTCACTACAGATAGATGTCATTGCATTTAACATCACAATTCAACCTCAACTAACCATAGGGATTTTGTCTTCTCGCCTAAGTTCACATGTGCCTATTATTTGTCCCTTCAGAGTTAAGAAACGTTCTGAGTTGCCATCTTGCCTCTTCATGGTCTATGCAATGTGCTGTATCTTCATTGCCTTTCCCAGGTCCCTCATTCTTCAGTAGAAGGAAAGGAAAGAGTAATAGAACAAGAGGTGGGAACGGAAGGACTGTGAAGATCCTGAGCATGTGTAGACCAGCCTATCACATGAGGAACCCAGAAGCAAGGTTTGTGTTATGCTCCTGGCTTAAACTGCAGGGGCCAAATCTCAACTGCACAAATCATGTGGCCCTGGGAAACTGATTTGTTCTTCTATTCCTTATTTTTCTTCTTTGGAAATTCTGATTAATAAAAGTCTTTGCTATGGGGGTTGTCGAAAACATAGAATGTGTTATTATATCACATAAAATGCTTAGAAGTGAGCCCAACTCTTGTCATTAAGCAAATTATTGCTCCCTTCCAACATTCTTTCCTTCATTACAATAGCCTTTTTGATTCCTTTCTGATTAACTCTTCACTGAAAATTAACACTATGGGCTTGTTGAGACTTGCTTACATTTCCAGCACTCAGGGTACTGAGACAAGAAGATCATTAGTAAAAAGCCAGCCAGGGTTTTGTAGTAAGATCCTACCTTAGCAAAAGAACCAAGAAATGTTCTAAAAGAAATTAGTACTCTCAGTACTATACACTGAAAAAAAAAAAAAACCTTGATCTTCTTACTAATCATCACCCAAACCACAATCAGTTCTTCTTTATATTTCTCATTTTCCGACTAAATCCTAAATTACCACTAGATCTTAGAGTCCCATGTCTGGTGTAGTCCTACAACAGAAAATGCCTGTTGGTTAAATATACATACTAAACATATGTTGCAAATTTAATTTTACAAATGAAATATATTATGTACATTTTATAATAGAAAATTACATTTTAGAAATATTTAAAACATATCAAACTTATTAAAAATTCTGACAGTACCAAATAACAAAACAAAATATGTTTCCATTATTTCTAAAAAAGGATTTAAAATAGACATGGCTTACTTAGATGACATTTTTATGTGAATTTAAAGGATATGGTACACAATACAATACATAATAATTGTTCATTTACAAAAATATGGGAAGAAATAGTTTATATGGTACTGGTCAACTCCAGAATTGTAAGCTATATCTAGGGACCAGTGAAGATTTTTCTCTTTCTTGCAGAAGAGAAGGAAAAATTCTGATCTTGGGAACTGAGCAAATGACGGGTGTTGCTTTCAAAGCTGGTCTGATTTTTGTTGTGCCTAAGGCACATTCACTACACCCCATGTCTCAGGTGAGAGCCATTACCTTAGCTGTGCTAAGCACTATCTAGAGAATAGCTTCAGCATCCTCAGATTGATAGATTTTTGCAATTAGCCAAAGGGCCTAACAAAAGTGTATGTTCTTAATTAGAATCAATCAAATAATCTCAGTTGAAACAGCTGAATGGAAGATTCCCAAACTAATGCTCCTTTCTATTGAGTTGGGACTTCAGGGAAAACCAGAAAGATAATGGAAATTGGAAGAGCTTCTGAGTGTAATAATGAATACAGGACTGAAGAGATGTGTCTAGGAAAGCACTTCAAAGGTAAGACAAAGACAGCACAGAGAATCAGCACCAGGGGCTCAGTCCAGACATCTGTATGAAAACTATAGTCAGGCACCTGAAAACCATTAATGTTGAAAATTGTATTTAAGAAGGGAGAAGTACGTGTGGAGCACTGTTGTTGTTGTTCAAAGGCAGGGAGGGAAGATGAATGGATATAATAATCACAAAATCTATTGACTCATTTATTCAATTATCTGTGCTCGTATTCATGAAAACAATAGATGATTCAATTTGCTGCTTTTTAATCCAACTCAACACAATGCAATAAGTTTCCCCCAAAAAATGAAAATTCAGATAGGTTCTCTATCATCAGCTTTTTACTCATTTCCTAAAAGACAATAAACATAAATATGTGAAGTCGCCATGTAAATCATGTACTCTTGTTCTTAATTTTATGGAAAATAGTAACTGGGGAAATCTAGAAAACTTGGCTTCATCTAAGTCATAATCATAAATGAGTATCTAAAATTTAGAATACAAAATTCTGTCTGTTGATCCAACTCTTTTAAGACCATGATCAATGATTGATGTTTTTGTTATTGTTACTTAACCCAAGGTGATCAGCACACTAAGTGCATGCTTTAGGGATGAACTGCACTCCAGCCTTTGCTTTTTATTTTATTTTTTAAGTGGTTTTAGGTTCCCAACAGAATTGTGCAGACAATACATATTTTCTACATAATTTCTACACAGAAAGACAGAAAGAGACTCCACTTACCCCTGTTAGTAACACCCCTACCAGAACAGACTATACACAGCAATTGTCAAAACTGTACTGACACAACATTATCACTCATAGTCTACAATCTGGTATACTACAAAATGGCCTTTATCCACTATTATAGTGTCATACAGAAAGAGCAGATTTTCTTGTCCTAAAAGCCCTCTGTTCTGTGTCTCTTCAAACCTTCTACCCTCCGAAGCCCTGGAAACCATCCCATCGATTGTTTTTATAATCTCCATAATTTCGCTTTTTTCTAGAATGACATGTAATTGGATTCTTTCAAGATTAGCTTATTTCACTTAGTAAAATATATTTAAGTTTTTTCTCCAGTGAACCATGGTACACACACACACACACACACACATACACACACACACACACACACATGTGTTTGGGGCTATCCACTAGATTGTGGTCAACAGGAGCAACACCCTTAAGGAAAACTGACTTTCTCCCTTGGAAGTCTTCTACTATCCAGAGCTCCTCAGCTGGGTTTGGGGGCTCATGAGGCCTTCTCTCATCTCCAAGCCAAAACTGGCTGGATTGATCTTGTGCAGGTCTCATCAGACAATGCAGGTGCTGTGAACTCGTGAGTATAGGTGTCCTGTCATATTCAGAAGATATTGTTGCTTTTCTCTTGTCCACTCTGACCTCTGGCTCTTATGGTCTCTCTGTCCTCTTTTTGGTGACCCTCCCTTAGCCTTGTGGGGAGGGAATATAGTATATAGATGTCTCATTTGTGGCTCAGCACGCCACAGATTCTTATTCTCTGCACATTGGACTGTTATGAGTTTTTTTAATTAAACACCTTCCACTGCACAAATAAATCCGGGAAACAAGAAAGGGGCCCATGGGGTGGGGGCAGGGAGAAATATCTTATTGTTGAGTTTTAAGAATTATTTGCATGTTTCAGTGTGTTTTCTTGTGAGATATGTCTTTCAAATTCTTTATTTTGAAATTTTCATTTTTCAGAAACTTAATAAATTTATACAAAAGTCCTATAGCATTTTGACTGTAATTTCTGAACAGAAAAACATTTGCTTTGTAGAGCTTAAAATCTAGTGACAATACAACACCCCCTAGTAAACCAGGCAAGTCTTGTAGTTCAAGCTGTACAAGCACAAAGGGTTGAAGAATGGTCTGGAAAGGAGAGCAACAGAAATATATATATATATATACACTGAATTGTCTGAAATGCTATGAAATGTATTTTAAAATAATAAAGTGCAGGATTAAAGCTGTGGAAAAAGTTAAAAGTCAAGAAGGAACTTGGCCCCAATTTATTGGAAAACTGAGGAAAGATGCAAGTGTTTAGAATCTACTAATCTAGAGCCAGCCCACAAGAAACCTTGAGGCCAAGAAAAGAACTAGAGACTGTATTCTGATTTGGGTGTCAAATGATTAGAAACTTGGAATGGGGATGTTACAACAGACTTTGGGTAAAAGAACACTCTGGTACTGTATGAAGAGCTGACAGTATGTAAGAGCCAAGAGTGGAACTGGGAGAACTCGGTATGATATGCTTGCTGGATTCTGGATGAGAGAAGCTCATGTGAACTGTGGTGAAGATGGTAGGAAAAGACATTAGGCAGAATGGTGAGAGGCCATGCAGCTCATGTCACAAGAGCTGATAATGGACCCAATATACCTGTACAGGAGAGCAGGTCCAGCCTGGCTTTCAGGACTGTGAGTTAGGATGATTAATCTACATGTTCTTCACTGAAACAGGGAACAATGAGGAGCAGAAGATTGCAAAGGAACACTTAAGTTTTAGATTCTCACGGTGTGTTCGACACTTACTACCCACCTAAGAAGAAAGGAAAACACATGGCCAGATACATGACATGTAAGGCTCTGTAAAACAGTCCAAAGTAGAGGCTGATTTTAAAGACTCCTTTAAAACAGGCTTGTAGCTGGGTGTCATTGTGCATGCCTATAAGCAATAGTATTTGGAAAGTAGAGGCAGGAGAATCAGAAGTTCAAGATCATCCTCACCTACATAGAGAGTTTGAGACCAGCCTAAGTCGCATGAGACCCTGTTTCAAATAAGCAACAGCAAAAACTCCAATCTTGCAGGAATAGAATCACCTTGACTGACAATGTTCAAGGATAGTAAAACAAAAGGAGACAACTTCTGAGTTTGATTAGGCAGGAATGTTAGTAGTTTCTGAACAACTCTTTTCTGTGATGTTGGTTTCTCTTGCTTCAATCAGAAGTTGTTTACTCAACTATGTACTAGAAGAAATGTTGATTTATCACCAAATAGAACAAACTTTTGACTTGGTCACAATTAATTCAGAACTCATAAGTAGAATCTTCACAGTGCAAAGGTTTATTTTTGCAATGTTTAACACAATCAAATACATTTATAAAAATGCTTGAATATTTAAATCTGTTCTGTGTCATGAGCATAAAAATAATGATTATTGAATATTTATTAAAGATAGTTCAGACTAGCTACTATGCTAAGATTTTTACATGTGTTAAATTAGGTCCTTATCACATTTTTACTTTGAGATGGCATATATTCTTTATATATAATAATAAATTTTTAAAGATATCTTCGTACAGGTATCTCATGAACATTGGTCATGTTCACTCACCCACAAATCCTCCTATCTCTCCCTCCTTTTAGTCCCCTTTATTCCTCATTTCCCTTCTATTTGCGTTATGTGTGTTATATTATATTTTATTTTATTATCTGTACAAAATCTAGGGTACACACATTAGTGAATATATATATATGGTTTTCTTAATCTGGTCACCAGGTTATTTCACTTAACCTGATCTGCAGTTGCATACATTCTCATATAGATGATATAATTTCATTCTTCTCTGAATCTGAATAAAACCCCATTATGTACACAGATGGTATTTTCTTTATCCATTCACGTATTCTTGGTTACATTAGCCAATTCTATAAGTCATCTCTTATAAATAAATAAACATAGGTGTTCAAATACCTCCATGGTCCGCTGACTTGAGTCCTTTCCATATATATCTAGCAGTATATACCAAAATATGGGTCGTATGGTAGATTTATTTTTGGTTTCTTAAGGAACCTCCAAATTGATTTCCATAGATATTAAACTAATTTATATTCCACCAGCTGCAAACAAAATTCTCTTTGCTCCAGCAGCATTTGCAATAATTGGGAATGGCGCTGTCCTTAAATCACAGATAGAGAAACTTTACACACAGAGGAATTAGGAAATCTCACTCAAAACGCACAGCCACTATGGAGGACACATGAACTACAATTCTGGGATCCCATTTCCTTGAGATAAACAATTTATCTACTTCCAGTTCCCAAGATGTTTTAACCCTGTGCCTTCCCAGGTAAGTTGAAAGTACAGGATATAGATTTTAGAGCTTTGTAGCTCACAAATGAGAAATGATTCGACAATTACCATTGTCACAGATGAAAAGATTTTTTTCCCATAATGATATTACTCATTCATGCTCAATTGGGTAAAACCTTAAGAGAGATCAGAAAATGAACATCATTTGGCTGTACATGGAAAAAGAAAATGAATGATTGTTTACTGCTCTAGAGGCAGTGGGTCTGGGAAAATGGAGCAGACACACGAGGTGGACTGAAGTCTCATGAAGTAGCCAACTGTATTCAGAGCATCAAGCAATTTATGTTCTCTGAGAATTAAGAAGAATCCCATGAGTAAAGTGTACAGTCACAATGATAAGCCATACAGAGCAAAAACATGTTTTCCATAGATGCATAATTGAATAATAACAGCAAACAATAATGAGTAATCTGAAGTAAACTCGCTCCTATCTGCTACACCTGGGAGAAGTACAAAAACACATCTCAAGAACAATTCCATGTTTTGAAGAGACAGAGATCATAAGACTCTCTTGTTTTCTTGGAGTTTTCTCACAAGCACTCAGAATTCTCCTCACATGACTCCATTCTTGGACAGTGTTCCAACAAACGATGATTAAATAAGTGAGATTTTATTGCACCTTTACTTTACTGAAAACTCAAATGTGTGTGTATCTCAGTGCTGTGGAGACATTCTTATGAACATCAGAACCTAGTAAGACACATCTGTTCACAAAACATTAATGTAATCATAGGACTTACAAGTGAAGTGTCTCTTGTCAAGAGAAGGGATGAGGGAAGAGAGAAGAAAAGAAAAAGAAGAGCTGTGTGTACTTGACGAAATGTGTCATATAAATCCCTTCCTTATAATGGCAATACAAGTCCACTTTTAACTAACTATAACACATTCCCTAAGGAAACATTAAAAGTGAACATTCCTCAGGAACGAACTCGTTAGAATTGCTCTTTGTTCTGTGATGGTCCTAATAAGAAGCTGATAAATGATAATAACTTTGGATCCTAATAGTTTATTTAAACAATGAATAGACAGAAGATCCTTACTTCTATGAAATTTCAATTACAAACAGCATCATAGTTAAGCTCTTTAAAATATATTGTTTATATATAATAAATATCTATATATCCTTAATTTGTGAAAAATCAGTAGGTAAACTTTTGTGAAATGACTTGAAACCACTAAAAGCAATAACAGATCAGGATAAAGTCTTTTGGGGTAAAATCTCTGCACTCTGAATCCCTTAGGTGTTTGCTGTTGTGTGGGCACTGACTTCAGTACCAGCCATAGATGAATGATGGATTCAGTATGACTCTTTACAAAGATCCACACTCATCATGGCAGTCAAGGTCAAGAGACAAAGCTGGTTGGATCTTGACACCTAGTGTGTAATTCCTGCTCTTTCTTAGGCTCTGGAGGTCCCTTCAATGAGGGAGGGACAAGTTTCACATGAAGCCATGCTTTTCCTCTACACTCAGTTGAGATATATCCTCATTTAATTCTATGCTAAGCTCATATTCTGGTCACCACGACAAGCATGCCACCTGTGTTCAATGCCAGCATAGAAACGGGGATTTTGTTTGGCTGAGTTCATAATAACATATTCAAAACCCCACATAACAAACACTGGGTGATTCAGCCATTCCACTTCTTCCCAATCTTATTTTCTGAGAAGTGTACTTTGGCTGAAATGTTATGAACAAGGAGATCTATGTTTGTGGTGACCTGCTCTGAATGGACCCCATTCTTACAGAAAGCCTTTTATTATACCAAAGGAAAAGAAAAAAGTCTGAGATGTTAGGGAGAGTAATTCATAGAGAAAGATGTGCTGACAGGTCTGAATGAATAGCTTTCCTCCTCTAGAGCCTGACTCTGCTTGGCCCCCAGGCTCAGGGAACTTACTCACTCACCAGAATCCCAGAACAGCAGTTACATCCAACCAAGTCCTGGAAATGATTAGGGAAGAGACCTCCTTCCTGAAAGAGCAGCCTTTCAACTAGCTCTGTGTGGTATTTTCTTAACTAGGAGGGGAGAATGAGATGCAGTTTTCAAACTCCAGGTTTTAATAAGTCCCCGATTTCTCTATCTACAATGGCCTCCTGTGTTTGGTACGTGATGGGGCCAATGGAGCCACCACATTGGAACACTTATCAGCATCCTAAAAGGGGCATCCTAAAAGCAAAGACCCAGAATAAACTGAGATCAGACCTTTCAAAATGTTGTTTATCATGACTACAAAGAAGAAGAATTGGGAGACAAACATAATTAGGATTAGTTCCTTACTACATTAAGACCATGCAAAGCTAAGCACTAAAGGGAACAAATAAGTTTTTAATCCTAGCTCTAAATACTTGATAAATACATATGATACTTGACAAAGTATTGGGGTGATTTTAGCCTTAATTTTATGGAGACAAACAGGTATCTTGATGAATTGATGTAGCTGGCTTTTCATTTTCATCTTATTGATTTCATTATTTGTTTTTTATTTTTTGATATTATAACATAATTGTATCTTTTTCCCTTCCCTTTCCTCCCCCTCAACCTTCCTATGTAGCACCCCATCCTTGTTCTCTGTCTTTATTTTTTGTTACATATGCATATCTCTAAAATAATACCATCAAAATATATGTAATTTTTTTCTAAATACAATTTTAATGGGAAAAACTGCAGAGATGTGGAGCCCAGTCTTAAAAGGTACATCTACAACACAACCCCTGCACCTCAGGCTCAGGGATCATTGTGGAAGAGGGGGAAAGAAAGACTGTAAGAGCCAGAGAAATGGAGTTTACTGGAGATGTGCCCCCTAGAAATGTCAGGAGCTACGCTCCTGAAGTCTCACTACATGGCTGTGTAAACATGACCTGAAGAAGGACTATACCAGTAGAGATGCTAACATGGGCAGGGGCAAGATCATGAGGCCTCAACCCTAGACAAAGAAATATAGGGAACTAAGGAAGGCTGAGAGTGGGGGAAATAGTCTTCCCTAGGGAAGAACACACCATAGTTATCCAATAGCAAATGGTAAACCCTGAAAACACACACACACACACACACACACGTAATATTTATTTTGATTTCTATAAAATTTAAGATATAAATCTGAATGTTTTAGCGTAGTAAAATTTCATCTCTCCTGTTCCTCACAGGTCTCCCTTGCTTTTGTATCACACTCTTACCTTTGCGTTATGAATCAGCACTATTCTGGACCCAGAGGGCACTTTTAACAACAAATATATATTCAAACTTCTGCCTTTCCTGCAGCTCACCTTTCATAGCAAAGGGGGAAGAAATTGCAGATCAGACATCTGAGTGAGTAGCATAGTAGACAATATAGATGTCAAGGAAGAAAAACAAGGTGAAGCGCGGAGACAGATTGGAACTTAAGGCAGAGTTAAGGAAAGGCTCGTTGATCTATTGAACATTGGCCTGAAAGAAGAGGGGCACTCTGTAGACATATATGGGGAATATACATTTCCAAGAAGAGCGGGCACAAAGTGTGAGGCCTGAAGAGGAAGGCATTTGGAGTATCCAGAAAAAAAAAAAAAAAAAAAAAAAAAAAAAAAAAAAAAACAGAAGCAATAGGAAAAGTGGCACACTGGTACTAGAAAGGGAAAGAAAGGAGGTCACGTGATGCTGGGTAGAGAAAGGAGGGAAACCATGTGATGCTGGGTAGTAAAAGGAGAGAAGCCATATGATTCCAGGTAGGAAAAGGAGGGAAGCCACGTGATGCTAGATAGGAAAAAGAGGAAGGCCACATGATGATAGGTAGGAAGAGGAAGGAGGCCACATGCCAGACAGGAGAAGACAATCCAGAAGTTGTACAAGAAGGAGGAGAGCAAATTATTTCAGAGAGGAAGATGGGGAGGGGGAGGCAGATGATGCCACCACAAAGAGGAAAGAGACCAGGTGATTGTAGATAGGAGGAGTGAGATAAAATGATGTCAGACTGGAAGAGCATGGAGGTCATGTGATGTCAGACAGGAGGAGGGAAAAAGGCAGATGATGCAGAACCAGACAAACTGTAGAACAGTCACTGTATTGTATCTGAAAGAGACGTAAAACTTTACAAGGTTTTCTTCAGAAAACAACAAGATTTCCTCTTTTTTGTGCTTTTATTGTGGTAAATACATGGAATAAAAATTAAGGCACTCATATCGTAAGTATGACCACCCTCAGTCTCAAGAAACTTCAAAAATTATCATTCCAAATCCAGTAAATATTCACACACTATCCTCTCTCCCAGCTCTTGGTATTCATTGTTTTACAATCAATTCTGTGGCGTTGACTCCACCAGGAATTCTGTGTGGTGGGAATCATGTAACAATTGTCCCATTTTGTCTGGTGCATTCACTCGCCGTATTTTAATTGACCACATGTTGGAACAATTACCAAAATTTAATTCCCTTCCTATTTAAGGCTCAATAACACTTCATTTTATGAATATATCACATGCTGTTTATTCGTTCACCCAGATTGTTTATACTTTTTGGCTGTTATTACCCTAAGTGTATGTATCATGGCTTGTTTTTACAATTTTTAAGCATTCCAGTACTTGGAGAAATTCAGTGTCATACCTAACAATCTAATTCTTTTCTTCCCCTCCTGACATGGCGATAATATGTTAATATACTTCCCCCACTGATTCCCATTTTCCCACCTTGTCCTCAACCAACCAGTCCTAGAATGTTTTCATGGCTGGTGGTGCCACTGGTGTGCCACGATTCACAATGTGGAATCTCCCAATTCTAATCATTCTAAGTCTGTTATTTTCAACAGTGAAAAGTTATTTTTACCAGTCATCGCTCTTATACTGTCAAAAGGAACTGACACACATTTGTAAGTCCTGAGCAAACAGAGAGGTGGTAACCTATGTCTGTTTCCTCAGTTAGGCCCACCAGGAAAATCAAACTAGATCTGCTTCATTTGCTCATTGCGATGACTGTAATCATCACCAAAAATGACTTATTTTAAAACATCACACCATGTAAACTTAGTGCCAATTGGCTAACTAATTCAATGCGCAATAAATTCAGGAATAGCAAGTCTGTAATGCTGTGTTACGAACCTGTTATTTTTTTGGCTGCTAGTAAAGGGGGTGGGGTTGGACTATTTATCACCCGTTATGAAAGTATACCACTAGTTTGAACTGAAGTGGTCATATTTTCTTTTCTATTGGAAATAATTTTTCATACAACATAGTCTGATCACAGTTTCCTCTCCCTCATCTTCTCCCAGATTCTCCCCACCTCCCCATTTATCCAACTCTATGCCTTCTCTCTCTCTCTCTCTCTCTCTCTCTCTCTCTCTCTCTCTCTCTCTCTCTTAGAAAACAAACAGGCAAATAAAAAAATGAGAAGAAAAAAGCACAAGAATTACAGATACACACACACAACACAACACAATATAACACATATAAATGCAAAATCTGAAACCATAATATACAAATAAAAGATTTGCAAGATAAAAAATAGATGCCCAAACAAAAAATATGAGACAGAAAAAACCTACAAAAGTACAATTGAGTTCATTTTATGTTGGCCATCTATTGCTGGGTGTGGGGCTTACCCTTTTTTTTTTTTTTTTAAATTCTTATTTTGCAATACAATTAAGTTCTACATATAGGCACAGATTCCCTTGTTCTCCCCCCTCCCGCCCCCCTCACCTTCCCCCCAGCCCGCCCCCCATTCCAATCTCCTCCAGGGCAAAGCCTTCCCCACAGACTGAGTCCAGGTAGGTCCAGTCCCCTCCTCCCAGGCCGAGCCAAGGGACCCTGCATAGGCCCCAGGTTTCAAACAGCCGACTCATTCAGTGAGCACAGGACCCGGTGCCACTGCCTGGATGCCTCCCAAACAGATCAGGCCAATCAACTGTCTCACCCACTCAGAGGGCCTGATCCAGTTGGTGACCCCTCAGCCATTGGTTCATATTTCATGTGTTTCCGTTCGTTTGGCTATTTGTCTCTGTGTTTTATCCGACCTTGGTCTCAACAATTCTCTCTCATATAAACCCTCCTCATTCTCGCTAATTGGACTCCCAGAGATCCACCTGGGGCCTAGTCATGGATCTCTGCATCCAGATCCCTCAGTAGTTGGATGAGGTTTCTAGCACGACAATTAGGGTGTTTGGCCATCCCATCACCAGAGTAGGTCAATTCGGACTGTCTCTCGACCATTGCCAGCAGTCTGTTGTGGGGGTATCTTTGTGGATTTCTGTGGGCCTCTCTAGCACTTTGTTTCTTCCTATTCTCATGTGGTCTTCATTTACCATGGTCTCCTATTCCTTGTTCTCCCTCTCTGTTGTTGATCCAGCTGGGATCTCCCACTCCCCCAAGCTCTCTTTCCCTCGACCCTCGCCCTTCACTACCCCCACTCATGTCCAGGCTGTTCATGTAGATCTCATTCCATTTCTCTGTCATTGGGCGATCCCTGTGTCTTTCTTGGGGTCCTGTTTTCCAGGTAGCCTGCCTGGTGATGTGAGTAGCAGTCCAGTCATCCTTGTTCCACATCTAGTATCCTGTTATGAGTGAGTACATACCATGTTTGTCTTTCTGAGTCTGGGATACCTCACTCAGGATGATTTTTTCTAGGTCCATCCATTTGTCTGCAAACCTCATGGGGCTTACCCTTAATTGTAGTTAATTGTAGTGAGATTCCATTGGGAAAAAAAACTGCTTTTTTTTCCCCTTTGCAGATAGTTGTCAATTTGAGATAGCAGTTTTGGTTAGGGATGAGATGCCATGTCAACCTTTCCCCACTCAGAGCTGGGACCCCAGCTGCCTTGGACTTGTGCAAACACTGTGCATGTTGCCATAGGCTTTATGAAATCATATATGAATTAGTGCATTAGTCCTATTGTGTAGAAAGTATGGAGGTTTTTGTGCTCACAGATAAGCACTAGGGGGAACTAGGAATGTTAAACAAGTAGTGCTGTCTCTTTTATCTGCCCAGAAGGCTGGGAACAGATGTGATTAATAGCCTGGTGACCTTTGCATGGCTGAGTTCACACTGGATCCTCCCCAAGACACCTTTTCTGAGTTCATTAATGTATAGGACCTATCTTTGTGGAATGTGTCACATGTATAGAACCCATATTTATTGAAGATGTCACATGTACTATGCAAAAAGTTTCATTGTAGGCATGTGTTAAGCTTTATTGTGCACACATGACTGAGTTAATGATCCCACAGAATATTTTCACCAAATTGTGCTCTGCTTAAATATGCTTTAGTGGTTTGAATAGAAATGGTCCTTATAGACTCACGTGTTTGAATGCTTGGCCCTTAGGGAGTGGCACTATTAGGCGGTGTGGCCTTGATTGGAGAAAGTGTGCCACTGAGGGAGTGGGCTTTGAGGTCTCAGATTCTCAAGGTAAGCCTAGTGGCATTCACTTCTGCTACCTGTGGATCAAGATGTAAAACTCTCAGCTCCTTCTCCAACACCATGTCGGCCTACATGCTGCCATGATGATAAAGGACTAAACCTCTGAGTCTGTAAGCCAGCTCCAACTAAATGTTTTCCTTTATTAGAGTTGCTGTGCTCATGGTGTCTCTTCACAGCAATAAAAACCCTAACAAGACATATGCCTAAAATAGACTACTCAAAGTCAGACTCCTGAAGTTTGAACCAACACCAGCTACTGAGTCATGTTAAATGGAACTACCTTTTTGCTTTACATGGATCATTTACTCTGTTGGCCATGGTGATTGCAGAGACCCCTGCATCATTGTGTCTGGAAGACACTGTTTCCTTTGTACCATCTGTTCTAGAATATTATTTTAAGATGTGCTACACTTGTTTATGCTGTGGAACATTTGTTTAATGATGCAAAGATGTGTTGCATTCTTTTGTGTTGCATTTGTTTAACTCTTTGAAGCTGTGTTACATTGCCTGTCTAAAACATCTGATTGGTCTAATAAAGGTCAATAGTAAGGCAGGAGAAAGGATAGGCTGGGCTGACAGGCAGAGAGAATAAATAGGAGGAGAAATATGGGAGGAGAAATCTAGGAGAAAGAGAAAAAGGAGAATCAGAGAGCAAGAAAAGAAGGGGCCAGCCACCCAGCTACACAGCCAGACATAGAATAAAGAATTGGGCTATGTGTGTGTAGGGCTGATCCTTCAACTGAGGACTTTCAGAACCTGTGTCAGGGTTTGTAGGTGTGGTAGCTACATCAATGGATAATAGCTGTGTTGGTGATAGTTTTTAAAAATGAAATAGGATAGTTGCAAAGTCCCCCATGGTACCAAGACAATCTTTTCAATTTATCTATCATTTTGGTTGCCCTATGTCTGACATCTACAGCCATGATCATTGTTCCTTTCCATCTATTCTGGACTTGAACTCACAAAGACAGTGGCAGCATGTTCAGAAGGGTCTGCTCAGGTCCAAAACAGATGGTGTCCAAATACTGAGAGGGAGAAGTCTCTTATTCCTAATCAAGAAGCTATCTCCAATTAACAACACTTGAAAATGAAAGCATAGTTTTCTCCAATGGAGTCTCATTGGGTATATAAACCACAGTTAAGGGCAGGACTCATGTCTAGCAGAAGACAGCCAACTCAAAATGAACTCAATGGTATTTCTGGAGGTGTTTTGTCTCATAATGCTTTGTCTAGGCATTTTTACCTTACTGGTCTTTTGCTTGTGTATTATCACTTCTAATTGGTGGTTTGTGGAGTTTTCTATGTGTGTCTCTGGGTGTGTATGTGCTTCTCATGCTTTTTCTTTGTTTTTGTTTTTTCTCTGTTTATTTCTTTTGTTCTATTTTTTTCCTCTGGTTGTTTTTCTTGTTTGTTTATTTATTTGTCTATCTCTTTGTTTTCTAAAGAAAGAGAGCATGGGAGTTAGATGGGAGGGGATCTGGAAGGAGATGAAGAAAGGGAAGTCATGACTAGAATATATTATATGAATAAAAAAAACTATTTTCAATTAAAAAAAAAGTAGAAGATTCTCACTAGTCTCATTCAGAAAAATGAAGAAAAATCCCAATGGTCAAACATTAATTGAGAAGAGAACCTACCTAAAGCCAGATCAGAGCCAGAGAGTACTGATCACCTTGTCTGTCCTCACATCATCCCATGCAAGCTACTGGCTATAACAAGAGGAGAGTTTCACTCTTCATAGTTTCCCAAAGTGTTGATTTTATACTTTTATATTTATGCAATTGAGATAAAATGTTAATTATAGTATTTGTTTATATGCATATGAGATAAAATGTTTAGAAATTATATTAGCCATTATAGACATAGTAACCCTAGCTTAATTGCCACTTAGAATTTACTTAAAGATACAAATTGCTAAAATTTAAACAAGTTAAAATGATAAATCATATATTTTATGGATAAACAGCAATTGTAATCAATTCTGCCAGTGAACTCTTACAATAACAAATGCTAATAAATATATTACTTTCCTCCAAAAATATATAATGAATTGCAAGTCTAAAAGTATCTTAAGAAAAAAACAAAAGGTGATTCTAGATGTGATGTTGAAAATACTAGAGAGAGGAAAATGTAGAAGAAAGAAATTCAGACAGTGGTATTCCTGCATCCCAGTCAGCAGTTACGGCAGCCTGAATGACAGGACAGCCATAGCCATAATGAAGAGTTATCATATTGTGCAGATGTTGTGAGCCAGGGGATACAACATTGTTTGAGGCCCATGCAGGCTATGGGAGAGGTTCACAAACCTTTTAGCATGAGCTGGACATGTAGAGCTGTATTTGGCCAAAAAGAAAACTGAGAAAGTTGAGGTATTTCTGACAAGTAAAGAGTAGAGTATCTGTTAGCTTCTCAAATAAAGAATATCAGTAGACAGTTGGACGGGGAAGTTTCAAATTCAGAGAAATGGTTTAGCTGGAGACCAACTTTTGAAGTCTCACCAAAATGTAAAAAGTACATGGAGTTCTGGGTCTGAATAAGATCGTCTACAAAATGGGTGTTGATAAATAAGAATTGTGAGATTAGAACTCTCCTAGGAAGAAAATGAAAGAACCACAAGAACACTGAGCTCCTTGGAATGAACCCAGAGGAGTTGAAAATTTAGTTCACACAAAAACCTGCCAGGTTTTGGAAGCAACCATGATGTTTTTCAGTGGGGGAGTGAATGGGTATGTAATTGCGGTATACCTAGACAACAGAATATTATTCAGAGCTGAAAAGAAGTAAGCTACCCTAAAAAAAAAAAAAAAGCATGCATTACAGAGTCAAAGAAATCAATCTGCAAAGGATATTTATTGTAAAGTTCATTCTTGATATATTGGACTAGACAACATCATGACAATTGATATAAAACCAAGTTTCTAGGAATTTAAAGAATCCTGCCCTCCAATACAATTCCCCAGTTTTATCCCTAGCCCTTAGCAGACAACCTGCTGGAGCCTCTCCTAAGTCTCTGCTCCATTCCCAGAGGACTACAAAGATCTTCTCCTGTATCCTTTTGTCCTCAACCCATCCCTTTGCTTCAGCCACCGATACCCAGAGGCACTCTACACCTGAAAACCCTCTGGCCATTCCAGCCTGAAAATCAGGTAGGTGATCTTCACTCTCCTTTGTCTTCTCCCTTGCAAATTCCAGTTCCCCAGTTTCATCCCCAGCCCAGTAGCAGACAACTTCCAGGTGACTGTCTTCTCTTTCTTTCTCCATTCCTTAGGGACTCTACAGATCCTCATGGCATGCTCAGATTCCCCAGTGGACCCTCTCAATATTTCCCCACCTTCTAGCCCATCCCAACTCTTTCATGTCAGCTCCTACTATCTAAAATTATATTATACTTGATACCCACAGTGGGGCACAATGAAGGAAGGCTTCTCTAAGAGGAGAGTTCATAGCACTAAGTCTCCACATTAAAAAATTGGAGAGATCTCATACTAACAACCTAAGAGCACACCTGAAAACTTGGGAACAAAAAGGAAAAAATCATACCCAAATGGAGAAGATGGCAAGAAATAATCAAACTCGGGACTGAAATAAATAAAATAAAATTACAAAGAATCAATGAAACAAAGAGTTGATTCTTTGAGAAAATCAACAAGATTGACAAATTCTTATCCAAATTAACTAAAAAGTGGAGAAAGAAGAATCAAATAAACAAAAGTAGAGATGAAAGGGAGACATAACAGCTGACAGCAATGAAATCAAGAGACTTATAGGACATGCTTTAAAAACCAAATTGGAAAATGAAAAAAAGAAAATGGATATTATATATATATATATATATATATATATATATAATATATATATACCAACTACAATGATATATACCAACTACAAAGCTAAATCAAGATAAGATAAGCAACTTAAACAGGCCTATATCCTCCAGTAAAATAAAAGCAGAATTCTACCAGACTTTCAAAGAAGAATTAATGCCAACACTCCTCAAATCAGCCCACAAAACAGAAACAGGAGGAACATTGTCCAATTCTTTTTACAAGTCCAGAATTACTCTGATGCATAAGCAACACAAAGACTCAACAAAGGAAGAACATTATAGATCAGTTTCCATTGTGAATGTAGATTCTCAACAGAATACTTACAAACTGAATCCAAGAACACATAGAAAATATCATCTACCATGATCAAATAGGCTTCATCCTAGAGATTCAGGGATGATATAATATATATAAATTGATAAATGTAACTGACCATATAAACAGACCATAATACAAAAACCACATGATCATCTCTTTAGATGCAAAAAAGGTCTCTGACAAAATCCAACACCCCTCCATAATAAATGTCCTGAGGAGACTAGGGATACAAGGAATATATTTCAACATAATAGAGGTAATTTACAGTAAGCTCACAGCCAATGTTAATCTAAATGGAGAGAAACTGAAAGTATTTCCACTAAAATAAGGAATAAGGCAAGGTTATGCACTCTCTCCATACCTATTCAATATAGTACTTGAAGTCTTAGCTATAGCAATAAGAAAACTGGAGGAGATCAAAGGAATACAAATAAGAAGGATAGAAAACAAAGTATCTTTATTTGCATATATGATAGTTCACATAAGTGACCCTAAGAATTTCACCAAAAAATTCCTACACCTGATAAACACTTTCATCAAAGTAGAACATGAATTTAATACACAAAAATCAGTAGCCTTCCTATATACAAATGGCAAATACAAAGTGAACAAAATCAGGGAAATAAGACTTTTCACACTAGTCTAAAATAAATAAATATAAATAAATAAAACATCTTGGGGTAACTCTAACAAAGCGAGTAAAAGACTTGTATAATAAAAACTTTAAGACACTGAAGAATGAACCTGAAGAAGATATCACAAGGAAAGATATCTCATGCTTATGAGTCAGTAGAATTGACATAAAAATGGCCATCCTACCAGAAGCAATCTGTAGATTCAATGTGATCTCCATCAAAATTCCAACACAATTGTTCACAGAAAACACAATCTTCCTCTTCATATTGAAACACAGAAAACCCAGGATAGAAAAAAATCATGAATAATAAAGGAACTACTAATGGTATCACAATCCCTGATCTCAAATTCTACTACAGAGCAATATTAATAAAAACAGCATGGTATTAGCACAAAAATAGACAATGATTGACAGAATCAAATGGAAGACCCAGACATAAGTCCACACCTCTATGGACTCCTGATTATCTGTTTGTTTGTTTGTTTGCTTGTTTGTTTGTTTGTTTTATGAAGAAACCACAAGTACACACCAGAAAAAAAGACAGCATCTTCAACAAATGGTGCTGGTCAAACTGAATATCTGCATGTAGAAGACTAAAAATAGATCCATACTTTCAACCTGTACAAAACTCAATTCCAAATGAACCAAAGACCTCAATCTACCAGAACTAGACACCCTGAATCTGGTAGAAGAGAAAATAGGGAATAGGCTTTAATTCATTGGCATAGGAAAAGACTTCCTGAACAGGACACCAATAGCACAAGCACTTAGAACAACAATTAATAAATGGGACCTCCTGAAACTAAAAAGCTTCTCTATGGCAAAGTGTACCATCATTGGGCAAAGCAGCAGGCTACAGAATGGGAAAATATTTTTTACCAAAACACATACAATGGAGGGCTAATGTCTGAAATATATAAAGAGCTCAAGAAACTAGATATCAAGAAAACAAATAGCCCAATTAAAAAATAGGGTGTATATCTAAACAGCATTCTCAAAAAAGGAAACACAAAAGGCTAAGAAGTATTTAAACAAATGTTCAATAACCTTAGTTTTCAGGGAAATGCAAATCAAAACTACTTTGAGATTTCATCTTACAACAGTCAGAATTGCCAAGATCAAGAAAACAAATGACAGCTCATGCTGGCCAGGATGTGGAGTAAGGGGAACACTAATCCATTGCTAGTGGGAATGCAAACTTTTACAGCCACTATCAAAATCAGTTTGCCATTTCCTCAGGAAAATGGCAATCTATCTACTCAAGATCCAGCTATACCACTCTTAGGCATATACCCAGAGGACACATCATCTTACCACAGAGACAGTTGCTCAATCATGTTCATTGCTCCTCTATTCATAATATCTAGAAATTGGAAATAACCCAAATGTCCCTCAACAGTTGAATGGATAAAGAAAATGTGGTACATTTACACAATGGAATATTACTCAGCTGTTTAAAAAAATGATATCTGCAGGTAAATGGGTGGGGCTCGAAAAAATCATACTGAGTGAAGGATCACAGATCCAAAAGCACAAAATTGGTATATATTCTCTTATATGTGGATATTAGCTGTTAAGTTCATAATAAGGAAGCTACAATCTGTAGAACCACAAAGATTAGGTACAGAGTAAGGAAGTAGGAGGGAATGGATTGGTCTCCCTAGGAAGGGGAAATTGAACAAATAGTTATGGATTGATGGGGAGGGAATGGAACAGGAGGACAAAATGCAGAAGGGGGAGGAAAGAAAGGGTAGGAATGTGAATGAAGGCATATGGAGAGCGACAGCTAAAATTACAGGCTATTTGAGGGGCCACATGGAAGCCTAATACAGTAGAAGCTTCCTAACATGTATACATATATGAAGGAGCTCTAAATGATTCCCAAATAACAGAGAAGATAGAACCCTAACTGGACATCTCTTGTCAACAAATGAACCCTCCAGTTCTCAAATGGATTACGTCTAATCAAGTTGTTGACCAAAGGGGTCACATAGGAACCCCAGACAATCCAGGTTATTGCCAAAGCTATTGGTTGCTCTCCACAATCTGACAGTAAGGCCCAATTGCTGAAGACAACCTCTACAAAACTCACTGAAAACAGAAAAGTCAAGCTGGTGCCTACCTAGAGCCTTAACCCCTACAGACTGTTTTTATTAAGCGGTGCACTGTCATTTATTAAGTGGCACTGTTTACTGTGCAAGAAAAGACACAAGGCACAACAAAACCCACTATAAGAGTTTATTACAGGAATAGACGGGGGTGTGCATAGGCCTATGGAATGACTGTGCAGAAAGAAAGGGAAGGAATAGGTAGAATCCACTTTTATAGGTCCCCCCTACGCACATATGGGCTTACGTAGCTATGTCACGAATATGCATAGATTACATGATCACACAGTGCATGGATTATGAAGGACAAAAGGCCCTTGGATGACGAAGCATCTTGCCTGGCTACTGGACAGTGAACACATGGTCATATAGCTGGGGGAGTGGCTAGAAATTCTAACGCTGATGGTGTTCATGGGACTGGAAGATACTCTGCACACCACCCTAATCCTAACCCTAACCCTTGTATTAAATGGCACTTAGCACAGAGACTCCCCTGCTGGTCAGTGTACATAGAACAAAAGACTCAGCCCAAAATTGAGTATGCATCTCACACTCCTCTCCCCAGTGTTCAGTGATCTTTGCAGAAGACAGGGAGGAAAGTCTGTAAGAGCCTGAGGTGACTGGTAATATTCAAGGAAATGGTATTTTCAATGCAACAGGGAGGGTGCACACATGAACTCACAGCAATTTTGGCAGCATGCACAAGATCTGCACAAGTTCTAGCCAGAAAAAAACTCCCAGCATTGAGAAAGGACAGTACATGTGTAATCTTGACAGTGGCGGAGGAGCTATTGGCATTTGATGGCTCCTAGGAGCCATCCATATTCTTGAATGATGTCACCCGTAACCCATGGTAGAAAGACTAGAGGACTTGGTCCCAAGAGTAGCTTGGCAACACAAAATGGACTTGACGGGGAGAGAAAGGGCAGCCATAGATGGTTGTAAACTACCCACTGGGAGGATAGAAAGTGACCTGCAGGCTTCTGGGAAAGTAATATGTGTTCTTAACCACTGAGCCCCATCAGTGAATTTTTTTTTAATTTTATTTTATTTTATTTTACAATACAATTCAGTTCTACATATCAGCCATGGATTCCCTTGTTCTCCCCCCTCCCGCCTCCCTCACCTTCCCCCCAGCCTACCTCCCATTCCCACCTCCCCCAGGGCAAAGCCTCCTCTGAGGACTGAGATCAACCTGGTAGACTCAGTCCAGGCAGGTCCAGTCCCCTCCTCCCAGGCCGAGCCAAAAGACCCTGTATAAGCCCCAGGTTTCAAACAGCCAACTCATGCAATGAGCACAGGACCCAGTCCCACTGCCTGGATGCCTCGCAAAGAGATCAAGCCAATCGACTATTTCACCCATTCAGAGGGCCTGATCCAGTTGGGGGCCCCTCAGCCATTGGTTCATAGTCCATGTGTTTCCATTCATTTGGCTATTTGTCACTGTGCCCCATCAGTGAATTTTTACTTGTTTGTTGGTTTGTTTTTTTCTGACTGTCCTAGAACTCACTCTGTAAGCCGCTCTGGCCTCCATCTCACCAAGATCTGCCTGCCTCTGTCTCCCAAGGCATGGACCACAATGATTGGCTCTATCAGTGAATGTTTAAGCTGGAGGGATTCACATTATCCCAAGACAAGTGTATAAACTGAGACAGCTGTTGAGACTGTTGTAATCTCACTATGTTGATATAGCCTGAGCTATGATACTGGCGACTCTATTTGTAGAAAATGAAAGTCTCTGTAGCTATTTGTGAACTATGTCAGCAAAGCTAAAGGTGAGAGTTGCTCACATCAGAGACAAAAGGAGCTACAGTCGTAACTGAATGTGCCATTTTCTGAGCAGGAGGAGCAAGGCAAGAGAGCAAGAGGTAATAGAACCTTTGGGATTGCTGTGGATCAGTTTCTTCTAAGTCAAAACATTTTATCCTGGCAGTGGAGCGGGGAGGGGTGCTCATTGTAGATCAGCACATAAACAAAACCAGCAAGGTTCAGGAAGTAATCAATTCCCATGTCTCCAGAAGCTGCTGAAGCTTACAACATCCACAATGCCATCCCATCCCTAGGGTTCCATGAGCAGTCAGGCATGTTGGGGAGATCAGACTCTCCGACCTCATCTACCTAGCTCCCTAAAATCATCCAAGAAGCTCCAGCATTACCGCTTTAATGGGTCATCATTCATGCTGCCTGGAGCTTTTCAATGATGCAGCTGCTTTTGAACCGGTTTTCCTATAAGTAAGCTTTACCTACACTCCTATAAGTAAGCCCAGTAAACTTGGTGATTGGCCAAGATGGATACTGCAGGAATCCGCATTTTAGTCTGTGACTGGTGCCTTATCTGGTATAAATAGATATTTATTCGTATCTACCAGGAAAAGTCACACAATAGGAGTGTCCTGGCTTTGCCTCTAAATCTTGCCAAAACAATGTTTTAAATTATTTAACTAAGTGAGAATTCAATAAATACTTATTATATAATAAGTGTTTACGATGTGCCTGGAATCCTCCAAGTACTTTCATATGTGTTAGTTTACAATCTAATATTT
Organism: Peromyscus eremicus; assembly: GCF_949786415.1. Taxonomy (NCBI): domain Eukaryota; kingdom Metazoa; phylum Chordata; class Mammalia; order Rodentia; family Cricetidae; genus Peromyscus; species Peromyscus eremicus. The sequence continues at coordinate 43,838,456 of NC_081436.1, read as the reverse complement.
TTATTCTCATTATACAAATAAAGATACAGAAAGTAAATCAGGTTAAGTTATAAAACCAAGGTAATACATATTATGAATTTAGAAAGATCATTAGTCCATCTCTTTGCAACATCTTACACTCCTAAATGAAAGTTACTACATATTTATACATTTGTATATACAATTATGCATATAAATATGTGTATTTACTATGTGTACATACCTATGATCATTGATCTTTATTATAAGTTTGATGAGATTTATAATCACCACAGGAACACATGTGTCCTGGGGGTGTTTCCATAAAGGTTTAACTTAGGACGAAATACCTACCTTGAAGGGTGGCACAACTCCATGAACTGGAGTCATAGACTGAATAAAATAGAGAAACACTAACATTCATCTTTTTTTATTTCCTGACAATAAATACAGTGTGACTAGCTGCCTCATTATCCTACCTCTGTAACTTTCCCATACAACATGCAACACAAACACACACACACACACACACACACACACACACACACACTGTTATATACTCATAAATAATGTCTTAGAAAAAATAATGGAAAGGGATAAATATAACAAAAAACGTATTGAAATAAGAATTATTTGAAGTTTTAGATGAAGTATTGGTAGAGATGAAAGGAAGTATCCAAGTTGCATGAGCAAGGCCCAGGTGGATTCACAGCATAATTTTACCAATCTTTCAAAGAAGAGCTGCAACCAATACTTCGTAAACTGTGGAGGACCTGGGAGGAGCTGGAGAGGGGAAATAATACGTTGTTTGAAAACATTTAAATAAAAAAAATTAATAGTACATGGAAAACTTAAACAAGGAAGGAAGTTTTAAAAGTTGAAAGAGAAGGAACACTTGCAAATGCCTTCTAAGGGATGAACATGGCTCTAATACAAAAACCCAGTTAAGACAAAAATTAAAAAAAAAAATAAACCTCAGTAGTTATGATAAAACATACAGTTTAAATATGCTTGGTGATTTATTTATATGGTAGAAAAATACTAATATTCAATATTTATGTCAAATGTTTATTTTATTCCTTGCTTGGATCAATTGGCTAATCAATTTAGCTGGCTGACAGATGCCTTGCCCAGCAAAGTAAATTCAAACAACTAATCCCCAAGACTAACTAAAGGTCCTTGAGAGTCCTACAAAAGGAAACCCACTCTTTGTCTGCCCTGCCCCCACTCTGAGTTCCATCTACCTAGTAGGAGTAGTGTTCTAAGTTTCATTATAGGACACCCAATGAGCCAACAGTGGAACCATCCACCATCAGATTCTGTCTTATTATAAACATTATCCGTAATGTTTACCACAACTTTATGAGTTACTTTCTTACCCACTTGTCCATCAGGTTAAATCTATTTGAAGTAGTTATAATCACCTTTGTAGATGAGCATCATTCACCATGAGGGTAACAGGGAGTCACAAATTTTGATAGAAAAATACCAACAGGCACAGCAACACTTCTGCGGTGGAAACAACAAAAGTGGTTACAGAGTGAGAATGGCAAATGCCCCTGCCCTCTGTGGCTCTTGTGAGGACATGGAACTGCAAATGATACATTTGAACAAACAGAGAACCTCATTAAAACCACTGCCAAATAGAACAGTACACTGTGCTCTCGTTTATCAAATCCAGAAAATTCTGTTATATCACTCTTACCCGACCTCCCACAGAGCCTCAGGCCCCTTCCCCCTCCTGCTCACTCTGCACTGAGGTTACCAAATGCTGTCTTTATTGTTGGACTTTGAGTCTTTCTGCTTTGTTACTAGCCCTATCACAGCCATACAAAATCATTTAGGGCATTTTTATAACCTGTTAGAACAGTGGTTCTCAACCTGTGGGTCTTGACTCCTTTGGGAGTCGAACGACCCTTTCATAGGGGTCACCTAAGACTATTAGAAAACAGATATTTACACTATAATTAACAACAGTAGCAAAATTACAGTTATGAAGTAGCAAGAAAAACAGTTTTACAGTTGGGGGTCACCACAACATGAGGACACTGTACTAAAGGGTTGCGACACTGGGAAGGTTGAGAACACTGAGTTAGAGACGTGCCCTCTTCCATTTTCTGGAGCCATTCTTCAGCATTCTTCTGAGCCAATGTCAATAAGATTCCTTATGCCTTCCTGGGAGGAATGTCTGTTCTAGTCTTTCACCTGTTGAAAATAAGCCAGCCACAGACAGACAAACACTGCATGATTCCATGTACGTGAGATGTCCATAAAAGAGGTAAAAATGGGTAGCTATAGTGCTGCGAGGTTCAGCCTCCCAAATGAATGCATTCTAGAGAGGTAGTTAACATAGTTTCTATAGTTAAGGATACAGTATCATACACTGTAGAATTTGCTCAAATAACAGGAACACTTTATGTCTTACCTGTGGTTTTTTCAGATTTTATTAAATTTTATTGAAATTAAACTTTACTTAGTTTTACTATGACTTCAAATGACCACAGTTTCCCCTACCTCCACTCCTCCCAGTTGTTCCCCCTACCATCCCTCTCCCCCAGATCGACTCCTCTTCCATTTCCCTTCAAACAAGCAAACAAAAAAAGAGAAGGCCAGGGATATCAACCAAACATGGAATAACAAATTACAATAAGGGTAGGCACAAACCCTTCTATCAAGGCTGGATGAGGTGACCCAGTAGGAGAAAAAAGGGTCCTAAGGGCAGGCAAAAGCATCTGAGACACCCCCTACTCCCACTGTTAGGAGTCCCACAAGAACACCAAGCAACACAACCATAATGTATATGCAGAGGACCTAACTCAGACCCATACAGGGTCTGCGATTGATGATTCAATTTCTGTAAGCTCCTATGAGCCTTTCTTAGTTTATACTGTGGGACCTGTTCTCGTGGCCTCCTTGACCCCTCTGGTTCCTAGAATCCTTCCTTCCCCTCTTCAGCGGAGCTCTCCTGGATTCACCTAATGTCTGGCTGTGAGTCTTTTCATCTGCTCCTATCAGTTGCTGGTCAATGATTCCTGGTGACAACTGGGCTAGGCACTGACCTATGAGTATATCAGAATATCATCAGGAATCATTTCATTGACTTTTTTTTGCCAGTCATATTTGGTTCTATCCTAGGTCTCGGGCTGCCCAGTCTCTGATTCCTGACCATACAACAGTGTCAGGCATGGGCTTCCTCTTGTCACAGGTGTGGGCCTCAAGTTGGACCCGTCATTGGTTGACCACTCCCACAAGTTCTGCACCACCACTACTCCACCACTTCTTGCAGACAGGCCATATTGTGGGTCAAATATTTTGTGGTTGGGTTGAAGTCCCAGTCTCCACTGCTGGTAGCCTTGTCACGTTGTTGAAGATGGCCCATTCTGGCTCTGTATCCATTATTAGATTTCACTAGATTCTTTCTTGTGGACTCCAGGGAGTTTCCACTGTGCTAGGTTTCTTCATGTATCATCCCCAATGCCCCCAAATTCCAGTCATCTCTCCCACTATACCACCCCTGCTGAGTCCTGTTCCCATCCCCACCTGCCCCCAGTCTACCAAAAAAAATCTATTTTCCCTTCTCAGGAATATTCACGCCCCCCACCTCACCTTTGAGCTCTCATTGTTTCTTAGCCTCTCTGGGTCTATGAACTGTAGCATGATTATCCTTTACTTAACATCTAATGTCCACTTATACTCGAGTGCAAACCATGTTTTCCTAGTTATGGGTTACCTCACTCAGGGTGATTTTTTCAAGTTCCATCCATTTGCCTCCAAATTTCATGATGCCATTGTTTTTAATGGTTGAGTAATACTCCATTGTGTAAATGTACCACATTTTCTTTAATATTCTTCAGTGGGTGGACATCTAGGTTGTTTCCAGTTCCTGGTTATTATAAATAAAGCTGCTATGAACATAGTTAAGCAAGTGTCCTTGTGGTAGGATGGAGTGTTCTTTGGGTATATACCTAAGAGTGGTGTAGCTGGTTTTTGAGATAGCTTGATTTCTAACTTTCTAAGGAACTACCATATTGATTTGCATAGTGGCTGTACAAATTTGCAAGTTTGCACTCCCACCAGCAATGGAGGAGTGTTTCCACTTGCCCCATGTCCTCGACAGCATGAGCTGTCACTTGTGTTTTTGATCTTAGACATTCTGATGGATGTAAGATGGAATCTCAGTGTCATTTTGATTTTCACTTCCCTGATGGCTAAGGATGTTAAACATTTCTTTTTTTTCTGTCTTTTAAATAGTTGTTTATAAAAATCCCAAAGATCAATTTATTGGCAATTTTTATTTATTCTATGTGTCTTTTACATCATGTATCTTGATACCATTCATTTTCCTGTCCCTTCAAATCTGCCCTCCATCCCTGTACTCCCCCACCCAAAAAATAAAATAAAATAAAACAAAATTTAAGAGAAAAAAGGGAAAACAAAGGGAAAAAATTAAAACTCTCATCATGGAAGCTGCAGTGTGACACAGTGAGTCACACAGTAAACCCCTATGTCCATATATCTTGACTTGCAAGTGCTCATTGCAGAGAGTCATTGGTCTGGTTCTGGGCCTCTGGTATCTACTACATTGTCAAGGCTAGACCCTCACTGGGACTCTTCTTGGATATCCTGTTGTTGCCCTGTGTTGTGGAAATCCTACAGCTTTGGTCTGCAGATCAGGTCCCTTCATGTTCTCCAGTAGATCATAGATGGGGTGGATGTTGGAACAGGCCAAGTCATAACCCTGGTTCTGGGCTTGGGCAGCTGAAGGGTTGGTCTGCCTCCAAGTTCTCCCCTGTTCTCACCACCAGGGTGAATTCTCCAGCACTGTCCCATCTAATTAACCTTCTGCAGCAATGAATAATGGGTGATCACAGTTCTCCTGCTTTCATGCCCTCAGGGTCAGCTCTCCCACACCTACACCATGAGGGCCAACTCTATTGTATTGCGTGGGTGAGGTACAAAGACCACTCTCTGGAATACTGCAGCTGGTGAGGGGTACGGACAGCCCTCTGGCTCTTATGACCCCAAGGCCAAACTCTACCTGTCTCAGGCATTGGTTGGTGGGAAGTAGGGGGAGGGCATCCCTCCTCTGCCCATGCTACCACATGACAGCTGAGTAATGGGGACAGCTCTCCTTTACTCATAACATTGGGGCTGGGTCACCCTCACCTCTACCCACCAGGCAGCTCTGCTGGGCTTCCTAAGCAAGGGGCAGGGCCCATTTCCTGAGTGCTGCAGCTGGTAAGGAGGAGGGTCAGCTCTCTAGTCTGTTGCAGGTGGTAAGGGGTAAGGGGTAAAGAGGAGCATCTCTCACCCTCCCACACCACCACATGACAAATGAGTAGTGGGGATGGCTCTCCCACCCACACTTACAACTTTGGGGCCAACTCACCCACCCACACCTCCACCAGGAAGTTTGGTTCTATTGTGTTACCTAGGTGAGGCACTGGGCCTGCTCTTCCAAGTGTTGCAGCTGATGGGGGTGCAGAGACAGCTTTCCCACTCTTGTGAACTCAGGGCCAGTTCTCACACCAGCCTCAGGCATTGATAGGAATGGGAGAGGGCAACCTCCCTCTCCCGCGCAATGCTGCCACAGGACAGATGGGTAATGGGACAGCCCTAACATACTTACTACTTCAGGGCTGTCTCACCCACACCTGAGCCAAAAGGGTTGGCTCAATTGTGTTGCCCAGACAAGACAAGGTGCAGGGCCTGCTCTCCTGCATGTTGTAGCTGGCGGGGGTCAGAGACAGCTCTCTCACTCTTATGACCACATGGCCAGCTCTCCCACCTGCCCCAGGCACTGACAGGCAGGGGGGAGCACAACTCGCCCCTAATCAAGCCACTATATGGCAGAGGAGGAGTGGGGCTAGGTCTCCCACACCCACTACCCCAAAGTGGCTCACCTGCACCTCCACCAACAGGGTTGGCTCCATTGCATTGCCCAGACTAGGTTCAAAGCCTGCTTTCTTGAGTGTTGCATCTGGTAGGGGTCAGGGATAGCTCTCCGACTCTTATGACCACAAGGCCAGCTTTCCTACCTGCCTCAGGCATTGATGCGGGGGAGCTCCCCCACCCATGCCACCACAAGACAAATGGGTAATGGGGACAGCTCTCCCATGCTTACAATTTCCAGGCTGGCTCACTCACTCCTGTACTAACAGGGTTAGCTCTATTTTGCTCCCCTGGTGAGGTGCAGGGCCTGCTCTCCCAATTGTTGCAGCTGGTGGGAATCAGGGACAGTTCTTTCACTCTTATGACCACAGGACCATCTCTCTCACCTGCCCCAAACATTTTGACGGGTAGTGGGATGGGGAAGGGCAACTCTTTAAGTGTTTCTCAGCCATTTAAGATTCCTCTGTTGAGAATTCTGTTTAGATCTGTGCCCCATGTTCAATTGGGTTATTTGCTTTGTTGATAACTAGTTTCCTGAGTTCTTTATGAATTTTGGATATCAACCCTCTGTTGGATGTGGGCTTGGTATAAAGGCATCAGCCTCCATTGTTTGTTTTTTTTTAACCAGAAATGTTAGAAGTCTAAAGAAACATGGGAAGCATTAGAGAAGACTATTTCCACAATTGTAGTGTTTGCTTATATACAATGTGTTACACAGTACATATTAAACCCAGACTTTATGTCAATTGTACAGTAAGATTGTTAAGCTACAGCGTTATGTATCAAGGCTCTGGGCTTAAGAAATTGAGGCATGTATGACCCAGCTCTTCCCCTCTGGGTATTGCAAATCAACATATCACAAACATCCTTCACATCAATATCTATGGCATTACTAGTCACAGTAGCTAAATTATGGAATAACCTCAGTGTCCAGAAATGGATAGAGAAATGTGGTATATACACACACTGGAATTTTTTTTTCATCCATAAAGAGCAAGTTATTCCATTCTCAAGAAAACTAATGCAATTGGATGTAGGCAGACTTTCTTTCCTACCTACCAGTTTCCAAAAAACTGACATGGAAACTTAATATAATTATAAATGCTTAGCCAATAGCTCAGACTTGTTACTAGCTAACTCTTACCACTTAAATTAATCCATTTATATTGATCTACATTCTTCCATGTGGCATTACCTCTTTTTTTATCTTGCACCTTCTGTTTCTTCCCATGTCTGGTGACTCCTCTGACTCTGCCCTCCTTCTTTCCAGTGTCCTTAGTCTGGTTCTCATTCCTAACCTTACTCTGTTCAACTATTGGCCAGTCATCTTCTTTATTAAATAAATTACAATGACATATAGTCACATGGTGTAAAGTAATATTCCACATTTCCTCCTTTTTGTCTATTTAAAAAGGAAGGTTTTAACTTTAACATAGTAAAATTATATACTACAAAAAACAGTTATTAAATAAGAATTACAGTTACAATATCCAGTCCATTTGTATTTGGCAAATTTAGAGAAATACTATCTATCTTATCTTTGTGAGTCTAAAGTTTTATACCTAATTTACCTTTTATCATAACTAAGGAAAACTTTAAGTCTAATTATTTAGTCTTTAACTCCATCAAAGAACCCAGAAGGGTGTAATGTTATTTAACATCAGGAACCCAAAGTTCTTCTGTAGTGTTGGAGCATCCTACAGGCCCAGTATATCTGATAGATTTTTCTGAGCAGCAAGGAATTTTGAAGTACTATCCTACCTTGTCTTGGCAATGTTTGGCAGTCATATTTTTTTCCATCCTGTTGGTGCAGTTCAGATAGTATACTGTCAGCAATTGAAGCAAGGGCAGTTTCTTTGCCCATATATCTAGCTTTTGCCATAAAGAAAGTAAACTCTATATGGAGTTTCTTTGATGCCCATCATCTTCTTTTGAAGTAAATTGGGGCTGTCAGGAGAAGACTTGACTTGCTGTCATTAAAAGCCATAGGTTATTAAACATATTAAATGCCAAATTCTGTAGGTCTTTGAAGTGTTTGGAGACCATCTATCTATCTAAATATATCTGTTTAACTATGGGAACATACCTGATATGATTATAAGTTTGATTATTATAGATGACTGTTAATCTGTATTTCTTAATTATACATTACATTTTTAAATGAGCTGCATAAACACAATACCCCCAACAGGAGTAGAAACATACATACAGTATAACAAAATTAACTTTAAAATTGTATCAATAAACCAAAATTCATACCAATATTTTGAGATTAATAGTTGTTTCTTAAAGTAGATTCAATAATCTACCTTTTATCTTATTTCTATATTATATCCCCCTTTTTTCCTTTAGAAAAAGATCTTTGAATTTAACTCTTTTGTTTGCTTTCTTTTTACTAAGACCAACAATAACTTGAAATCAACTGCCATTAAATGACAATATATATTCATAACCCATCTTTTGGTAATGTGGGTGTTGTTTTCTCTAGACTGCTTCCTATTGTATGGGGGCACTGTTATTTTGGGGGACACCATGAGAAAATCAGGATAATTGTTAAGTCTTGGCTGGAGTAGCATGTGAAGCTAGACTATCTCAGTCAGTAGCCTTGAAGCTATTCTGGATGCAGAACTCTGAGGAAACTACAACAGAGGCATTTTGAGATGCTGGATCACCTGGGCCATTTATTTTCACTGGTGTCTAATGGCTCAAGCCTGGAGGCAGTAGCTGAGGGATGCCTCTCTGTACTGCCTCCTGTGAGAGAGACTGCAGGAATCCACCATGTGGTTTATCTCATGGTGTGCTGTCAGCTGCCAGAAGAGACACCGCTGTACTGTGGCCAGCATGAGAGACATGAGACTAGGAAGCCAAGTTTGGCTCCATTCCTGTGTGTTTAGAACCTGTTTTAAGCTTTCTCAGGTCTTATGTGGATGTAGCTTCCCCACATTGAGCACTATATGTAGGCAGGCTTTTCCTTCCACCAGCCAGTTCCCAAATAATGGACATGGAAATTTAATATTAATTATAAATATTTGGCCAATAGCACAGGATTGTTACTAGCTAACTCTTACAACTTAAATTAACTCATTTATATTAATCTACATTCTGCCACATGACATTACCTATATTTCATCTTACATCTCCTGTTTCCTCCTGCATCTGGCTGGCAACTCCTCTGACTCTGCCCTCCTTCTTTCCAGTGTCCTTAGTCATGTTCTCTTTCCTAATCTTATCCTGTCTGGCTATTGGCCAGTCAGCTTCTTTACTAAACCAATCATAGCAAAATATATTCACACAGTGAAAAGTAATAGTCCACAATTGGAGATAATCACATTAAGTGAATTAAGCCAGTTTCCAAAAGACAACTATGTTTCTTCTCATTTTTGGTTGCTAAATCTTCTGTAGATATATAAGATTGAGTTTGTATGTTTATGGCATGTAAATAGAAGCAAAATCATCTAGGAGAACTAGGGAAGAAGGTGTGAGAAAGGGGAGGATAGGATGAATATACTCAACACCAAATATATCCAAGTATGAAAGCTTAAAATATATAAACAAATGAAATGATGAAAGATGGGGCAATTTGGGGATAAGTTTACATATTCTTCACTATTAAATTAACTTCATGTTTTAAATTCCATTTCTTGGCATTCTTCTATCAATACAATGACTTATTCTATTTACCTGGGCCTGAAAGACAGTGGATACTTAGTAAACATTTATGGAACAACTAGGATTTTTGGTGGGGTTGGTCTGGAAGTAGTGTATATCACCTCTGCCCACACTACATCAGGTAGAACTCAGTCATTAACTATGAGGATGTTGAAAATGTATCTCTGGTTATATTCTCTGCAAAAAAAAATAATAATAAATTGATTTTGTGAAGGCGAGTAGTACTTGCCATACCCAAGTCTTTGTGCTTTCACCTTTAAAGCTCTAAATGAACAACATGTAAGTTACTAGCCTTTTTCACTGCATGGAAAAAGAGATCACATGCTTCAAAACCATCATCAGAAAAGCTGAAGTTCCCTGAACCATTTAAGAAAAACTGTGTATAATTCAACCAAATCTAGGAAAGCAGCCCCACTACTTCCTTGTGGAAGGAAAACTGGTAAAAACTCAGCCACCAAGCCTGAATGGTGCCTGTGTCAAGGTAGACAAAGACAATCATGGAACATGGTTTCAGAAACTGAAAATAAATGAGTTACATAAAAGTCACTAAAATCACTTTGTTGTTTCTTTGCAGTATGAACCACAATGTCTTTATGAGTAAGGTCCATTTGTTTTTCAAACATGCTTAATGACCCTAGCAACCAAGGAGAGAATTATACTGTTTTCCTGCTTTGCCTCCAGATTACATATCTAAGCAAAGACTGGAAAACTTTAAGCACAGAAAATAAGACAAAGTAAGGAATCATCTAGTATAACAAGAGTCATTGTTCAGAAGTGCTAATGAGTCAGGGGAAAAGTTAATCCCAGTGATGGGATCATGAGGCAGCTAATATGACCATTATATTCCCTAGAGTGATATTACCCCTGCAGAAACTGCTGGGGGTAAGAAGCATGCATCATACTTCCTGTGGAGTGTGAAACTGTGAGATTACCTTATGGTGTGGGTCGTAGTGGAACTCTCAAGGATGACAGAGATCAACAGTGTTAAAGAGAGTAGAATGGTGGACAGAGAGTAGTGTTCCAAAATTAAGAAGCATATCCCAACCCTGACACCTACATGCTGTATGAAGTTGAGTGTATTATCTAGCTCTCTTGTTTTCCACATGTGTTAAATATGGAAGCCACTTGCCTATTTGAACTTTTATGACTCTAAGAAAACTTCTCAACTTACTTAGCTCCCTCTAAATCTTGAGACAACTACCTTAAATGAACCAATGACTCAAGTGATTGGTTGGTGTGCTACCACCACTAGGAACATAATTTATTTTTAATATATTGTTGTTCAAATGTATTATTAAGTATTCAGGTTGCTTCAACAGAAGATAAAATGTAGTGATCAGATATGGAATTTTATGAAATATTATAAGCTTAAGAAAATAATCTGGGGGGTTGGGGATTTAGCTCAGTGGTAGAACGCTTGCCTAGCAAGTGCAAGGTCATGGGTTTGGTCCTCAGCTCCGGGAAAAAAAAGGAAAAGAAAAGAATCTGGAAGAATTTGGTGTTTATCCTAATAGGAAAAATAATAGAGGAAATAAAAATATGTTCAAATAAGTAAAAATAAGAAAAAAAGATTTTAGTTTTATTCATCAAGTAACCTATCAGATCAACTACCCATGTGGCCTGATCACATTCTCCTACCATCTCTGATTTTGTTTCTTCATGCTTAAGCTGGTAAAGGGGTACAGCAGAAAATAACCATGAATAAATTAGCTGTGCATGAGGGTTCACCATGGTATCAGGTGCATACCCTATACAATAATACTCTTGTGTTTCAGTATTTAAGAACTGCTGGGTTATGGCTCAGTGGTTAAGAGTGCTCACTGTTCCATCAAAGGTTGGAAGTTCAGACTCTAGTACCCATATCCAGCCTCTCACCAATGCCCATGACTCCAACTCTTGGCGATCCCTTCTGATATCTGTGGGCACCTGTACATATACACGTACATACATCACACAACTCACACATAAACAAAATAAAATCCTTCTTAAGGAGGAAAAGTCAGCACATAGATCTACTACTAAGTTTGCATCTCTCTCTCTCTAAATAATTATCAAGTATCTAAGGGTAGGTAGGAAAAGCTGAGAGGTTCTGTGCTATTCCTGTGCTCAGTGTTTGCATTGTCTTGATTTAATAATATGCCCCCGTAATGTAAAGATTCATTGTCTGGTGAAGATTAGAAATCCCTAGAGATATCTTTCATTTGAGGGGTGTGTGTGTGTGTGTGTGTGTGTGTGTGTGTGTGTGTGTGTTATATGTAACTGTGAAAAGTGGTTCTTTGGGAAATCTAAAGCAAAATGATGTGAGGCAGAAATATTTGTATCACATTTAAATTTTGTAGGAAACCTTTGATATACCTGAGCCTTGAGGATATAAGTAAGTAGCTAAAGGTACAGAAGACATAGTTACTTCTAAGAACACCTCCACTTATTGCCAAGAAACGTCTCCACTGCAGTAAGGCCAATCAATGCTCCTTTGAGAAATGAGTAAATCTTTTCATGATTCTCTGTAGTAAAAGAAAAAAAAAGAAAATTCAGAAACATGTTAGAATACCCAGGTACTGTAATAATAAGACATCCTAAGTCATCATTCACATGGCACAATTCTTGGCTCCTTAAATGATAAATAAAATCACTGTGTGCAGAATTGCCTTATATAAAACTATTTTCACCTTCTCCTACTTGAAAGAAAATATTTTAGTTTTAGTAAAATACAGTTTTCTTATCTAATCACCAAAAAAAATTTTTCTCCTTTCTCTTTTCTCTTAAGTGGCTAATTATGAAGGTCTTAAGAGGTCTAACTGAACAATATCCACCACAGTAAAAAGTTTTGAGGAATTGAAGACTATGAACTTCAGTACAGCTTGCAATGAAGAAAATGTTTTTCTTACTCGGTTTATCGCAATTCTTCTTTCTGAGAAGTACTTGGTAGAAACTGAATTATGTTCATCATTTGCTCTACCTTAAGCTCGGCTGTAAATATACTGAATGTATTCAATATGTAAAAAGAAGGGAAAAGGTAGATGGAGAACAATTAATCCTATTGTAGGACTTACTGGGGTTCTCACTGGGTTAAGGAAATAGACCAACCTTGAATATTAAGATTATAGTTGGAGCTTTGTTTGGGATATGACATAGCTCATATATTATAAAAAGATGAAGAATCAAATAAGCAAGAAGAGTATTAATATAAGAAATTCTTAGACTATGAGTAACCATTGTTTCTGCACCATGGGCTGTGTGGATATAGGAAAACTTTACTTATTAACGTATGTAAGCACCTGGGTACTTGTCCAGTTTTCTTTCCATAATGGATGTGTTACATTGAGCCAGTCCCAAAGCCACTCTACTTCTCCAATTCCTTATGCGGAAAGTTTAGAAAATACCCTCCTAAGTCTTTGATCAAATATGAACATTAGAGTGCCTTGGAAATCATCGTGTAAAGTGGAGAACAGTCTCCTTGTCCTGCAGTGCTCACAGAAAAAAGAAACTTCATTTTATAGGAAGCTATTGGCAACTGATGGCTGCTGAGGAGGGGAGAGTCCAAGTTTTTCAGGGATGTGGCCCCCAAAAGGCTAACCATACTCCAGTTGGTGGTCCTACACCCACTCATGGACAGGCAGACTAAGTGTGTTCAGGAGGTTTTAACAAAAAGAGCACATGGAATTTAGAGGTAAAGTGGTCTAATGGTAGGGGACATATGAGAGGAGATGTTACAGAGGGGTGGATTTGATCAAAACACAATATACAATGCATGTATGATATTCTCAATCAATAAAAAGAATAAAGAAAATAATTGATAAGAACAATCCTCTGAATCTATTGTATTGTATTCTACATTTGAAATTTGCTAAGAGAAATAGACAGTAGTGGATATATAGATTTGTGTAACTATAGAAAAGATTTTATTGTGTACATTTGTATCAAGTCATGTTGTGACACCTCAAATAAAGTTAAGCAAAAATAGGCAAATGAGATGCACCAAACTTAAAAGCTCTTTGCTTCCTCTTGACTCTATGAAATCACACAGCAATTACATCTTGTTTCATGCACACTCAAACTCCATCTTCTTCAACCGATTTTTTAAATGGCACCAGTGTGTTCTACATCAGTGTAGAATCTTGACTATAATTCTCCTTAAAGTTTCTACCTAGAATTAGAAGTGATAAAAGTCTTCCTAGTTTAACCTCTTAGTGAGAGTCTTATGACCTCTCTGGACTTCAGTTTTCCTGTTAGGCAACCAGGGACTTCCAAATTCCCAATCTATTGTATTAGTTCATAGTCTTCTAATCTCACACTCTCACCTCATAGCCATGTCCTAATGCTAAGATGCTAAGCTACCCCCTAATGAATAAAGAGCATCACCAAAGTACATCATACACAATTTAACTTTGAGCTATTACACTCCCTACATGGCTTCTGAGAAAAATGATGACATGGCAGATTGCTATTTTGGTAGGTCTCCATTAGCTGTTTTCTCAGCTAGATTAAGAGACAAAAATCAGTTCCACATATTTATCACTATGATTTATGCCTGAGATAAACATGGTATTTTTTTTACTGTAGCAAGCTTTAATTTTTTTAGGGTCATTTGTGCCACACAAAATACATATTCTCTCTCATGAAAGGTTTTTTAATGGCTCTATCAATGTAAGAGTGAAATATTCAAATATATTATAATGCTACCTGAAATTCTTTCTTTTTAGACAGAAAAATGAAGCAAAAAGCAGCACAGCCTTGCACACATACCAACGTGACATATCTGTTTAAACAATTGGTTCTGTACATTGTCATCACAATAACAGCAAATGGTAACAGTTAAAATGTGCAGCCTATCTTACCGTGAGGACACGTTTTTAGATAAGCTTACATTTCAGTTCTGTGAGAAAATGCTGAAATGTATACTAGTTTCCCCATGTGGCAGGCTATGGCCTGTTTTTATAAGTTAAGCAATCCCCTGTCTGATAAAACCATAATTTGTTTTGGGGATATTTGTTCATCCCAGTATCACCTCCACCAACTACAGCCAGGGGTGAGGAGTTCACTATGAAAAGCAAGAGGCCAGGTGAATCTGCTGGCTGCCTTAAAGAGGTAGAATATTACCAGGCTCTCTTCATCAAGTCCTTTTTGATTCAATTTTCAAAGGTTTGTCTCAATATTACAAGTGCAGACCATAATGTTTTCTAAAAAGAGATGTTTGATTAACATGGCTAATAATTCAGGTACCAACTGGAAATGCATGGTGGAGCGGGTGGTACAGAAGAGAGTTTGAAATTGTTAGACTCTGGCATGCTGCCCTGGCTGCCTGGAGCAAAAGAACTGCCAGTCAACATGCTATTTTAATTTTTTTCTTTACAAGATGGGCAATTGATTCAATGATGTGGCCGTCAACGTTAACAGTGTGGTTCTGTACTATGTCATGATATTGAGTGAAATTGTGTCGATGTATGCTATGGGATGTGGAAACATCCTCTTTCTTTTAAGTTTTTTTTAATTCCAGTTCAGCCATTTACAGATTATGTAAATGTGGTACAGCTAAACTAGTTTATTTTTCACCGGGTTTTCCTGCGTAGGAGCTAAGAGTAATACTATTCCATAAAACATCTATGAAGATTAAGTTACTATGTGGGATTAGTGGTTAATGTATTGGAGTGGTCAATGAAGATAAACTATTATCATTGATGAAACAATTACCGGGTTCTCAGCCTAATCCAGATCTCTTTTTTGGCAGGAATTAGTTTATAGCTACAATTGTTTATAAAACTTTCCTCATTTTCAATCATTGCACAGTAGCACAAGCTGTAATGATACGACACGTGAAGGCCTTCACAGGTTTGGACCAAGGTGCCCCAGGGCGGGTGAAACACGCCATTGCAGGTGCAGCAGGCAGTGGAAAGTTACACAGCAGATGGGACATCCACATGGCAAGTTTATTTTGTGGGGAGGGTAGAGGGGATGGAGGGAAGGAGAAAAGAAAGAGAGAGTCAGAGACAGACACAGAGAGGTGTGTGCTAACTCTGCCAAGAGGAGGGAGAGGGAGAGAGGGAAGGGGGGGAGTTTTTGTTTGTTTGTTTGTTTGTTTGTTTGTTTGTTTGTTTGTTTTTCGAGAGGGAGTTTTTTTTAAAAGGGACTTCACACATCACATAAGATGACATCAGGAAGCTGGGCAGGTCCCAAGGGCGGGTTCAGAATGCTAAC
This sequence comes from Peromyscus eremicus, assembly GCF_949786415.1. NCBI lineage: Eukaryota > Metazoa > Chordata > Mammalia > Rodentia > Cricetidae > Peromyscus > Peromyscus eremicus. The sequence continues at coordinate 43,822,742 of NC_081436.1, read as the reverse complement.
ACAAGCCTTTAACCCAGCACTCAGGAGACAGAGGCAGATGGATCTCTGTGAGTTTAAGGCTCTTCTGGTATATATATATATACAGGTCTAGGCCAGACAAGTTTACATAGTGAGACCAAAAAAAAAAAAAAACAAACAAACAAAACAGGAAGAGATGGCATTCCAACACAGATAACTCTGTATGTATATTTTTAATTACTTGCAAAATGGTTATTTACATATATATTATGCAATATATATATAACATATTTATATAATCTCCTTTAATAAGCCATGACTACCTGTAATATACTACCATAGCTCATTTATTTCTGAGTATTTAGCACCAAGAACAGTAGGACAGTACCAGGCCCACGGTAGATACACAATAAAGAAAAATAAAACAGTGCACTTGCTCTGAGCTAGTGTTTTCAAAAGCACTTTGTGAGAGAAATCGAAGATGGCCACAGATCTCCGAGGAGTCCGAGAGATCCATGGAGGCTCTGAAGGGTGACAAGGTGGAGAAAAGGGAGTCTGTAGAGCCTGCAGTAGGTTCTGGAACAATTAAGGGGCTGGGGGGAAGGCAAGTGGTGTTGGAAGGTGCTTCTGAAAAGTGGACCCACCAAACTGGAAAGAAAGATGGCAGAACAGAGCCACTTGGGGCAGAGAATGGCGGGTCGACACCCTTAGCCACAGAGTCTCCTCCAGAAAGCTGCAAGCACAAAGGTTGTGCCTGATGACCATGGGGTTGCAGGCACAAAGGACAGAGAGTTGTGTGGTGGCCTGAAGCTCCTGCAGAAACAAGTCAGGCCAACTCCCAGCACAGAGCCACCACAGTCGGGGCCCATGATGCTTGCCCTGCTGAGAGACTGAAAGCGCAGTTGACCTGGAGCTCCCAAGGAAACATGTCATTACTGAATAGGACTGACTGGTGAGCCCCCAACACAGAGCCACCCACCGGGGCTGCAGCCTGTGCTGCTTGCCCTGCTGGAGACAGAGAGCACGTACAGTAGTGTTGCCTGCAGAGGACAGGGTAGTGTGCAGAGGCCTGGAGTTTCTGAGGAAACATGTCATTACTGAATGGCTAGTACTAGGCCCACCAGCCACCTCCCCACTCCCATGGAGCAGAGCTGCAGCTCTGGCTGCTTCTCCAGCTGGGAGACGGATAGTGTGGGGCAGCAGCGCCACCAGCAGGCTACAAGCACAGAGATCCAGCCTGGCGTACCTCAGGGTGGCAGATGTAAAGGACAGGGAGGTGTGCAGCAACCAGGAGCTGGCACAGAACCTGCCCCCCTCCCCAGTCACCCTGCCTAGCCACCCCATCACCCCACAACATCACCCTGACTCTCAGCCACAGCAGGATATCCAAGAGGAGTCTGGACAATGGTCCAGTATTTACGGTCCCTGAGAAACCAGAAATTTTGAACCAGACCAATGACTCATTGTAATGAATATTTGCATGTAAAGCTATTTGGGCAAAAAAAAAAAATAAAAATAAAAATACCAGGTAACACACTGTAGTTTCCAATGCCACTACAACAAACAAATATGGTGTGGAGAGGGAGGAAAAATGGAGGAGCGTAGCAGTGAGTGGGAGGCATGACTACAGTGACAGGTCTGAGAGACAACTGTGGTAGACAGGGGAACATGTCCTTGCTAAGCAAGGCTGGCAGAGTGGTGTGCCATAGCCTAGAGCCTGCACAGACTCAGATCCCGAACATGCTGCCCAGTCACATGATTACCCTGGTTCTCAGCAACAGACAGGATGTCTAAGATGAAGAATGGTTCATTTTCTGGATTAGACCTCCTCTACGGTCCATGCTGGCCCTGGAAGCCATGTTGGTATCCATGGTCCACTGCCCCAGGCCATATTGAAGACTGAAGTTCATGTGGATGTTTGTAGTCTTTACAGCAGCTTGGAACTGTGTTGATGTGGATGGCCTGTATAGCCACCTCATGTTGATGTCCACAATCCATGCTCCCACCCAGGGCCTTATCTGGGTCCATAATCCTATTGTCACCAGAGGACATGTTGCTATCTGTGGCCCATGTTACCACTGAAGGCCAAGTAGATGTCTGTGCTCTGGGCTACCTGCCACCTGAAGCCACCACGTTGATGTCCATGGGCAGCGCTGCCACTAAAGACCATATGGAAATGTGTGATCTGTGCTCCCGCTGACTGTAAAAGTCAACAAAGGTAATTCTGCAGACGTATCGACGACTGCAGACTCACAGTTGAGAAAGAGGATTATAGAAGGCTTCTGTGACAACCTCTATCCCCATACCAAAAATTAGCAGCCTAGACAGGAAACCATCATAGGGAACTCTTTAAAAATGTGATAAGGGTGTTGAAGTATAGCTCTCCACAGTTGATGGCTTCTGTTGGGGTACAATGGGGAAGGACTCAGTTTTCTTTAAGGCCATGGTAAGTTTGACCATGCTCCAGTGAGTATATGGGCAACACAAATTGGGCTTCTGCTCCTTCTCCTCCTCCTTCTTCTTCCTCCTCTTCCTCCTCCTTCTTATTCTTCTTATTCTTCTTTGAGGGAAGGTCACAAATGGGGTGGACCTTGGAAGACATGAAAGTGTGTATGATCAAGGTTCATGCTATGCAATTCTCAAAAAATCAATAAAAGTATTGAAAAATAGGAATTAGCAAGTACATCACTGGAGAATTATGGTTTAAGACTTAGGCAAGGAAGAAAATGAGAATCTGAATTATAAACAATTGTGGATGGAAAAAAAAGAAGATTGTAATGGTGACCTCAGACCAAGTCTGCAGTCCTGTATATATAAATCCCAGGTTAGACCAGGGTAGAGAAACCTGAAACACAGAGGATCATGAGCCCAGAACCATGGTAATAGAAAGACAAGAGACCCAGAAGCCATATAAATTCAGTGCTCTTGTGAGCCACTGCACCAAAGTCTGAGTAAGGGGGTCTGCATAAAGCAACAGATAGCAGCAGTTACCCTCTCAAAGATTACAAAAAGACACACATTAAAGCATAGCCCCTTGAGACTGATCCAAACCAGAATTAAATAATTGACTGTGACTACCGGGGGCAATCATTCCATCACAGTGGCTGTGTGCCCAGTGAAGAATGGCCCATCTTCCCCTTTCTCTAATAAATCTTTTTTACACAATGTTTTAATTTTATTTCCTCATATTTTATGCAACATACCCTATCTTTGGTAAACTTTGTAGTAAACACAAAGTAGTTTTCCACTTTCTGTTTTGCTTTGCTAAAGTTTATTACAAGAAAAGGAGCAGGATGTCTTAGTCTCTCTTCTCACATTGTTGTCAGATCTATACTCACTGTTCTTTCTCTTCAATCTCTCTCTATCAACAAAGTATACTGTTGTATGATATTTTGTTTGTGTTCTGACAAATAAAGCTTGCCTGGAAATCAGAGGGCAGAGCTAACCACTAGTTAGCCATAGAGGCCAGGCAGTGGTGACACACACCTTTAATCCCAGCACTTGGGAGGAGGAAGCCAGAAGATCAGGAGTTCAAGTCCACCCTGGGCTATACAATATTGAACCATTCTAAGAGAGAAACAGAGCCCAGTGGTGGTGGCTCACGCTTTTAATCCCAGCACCTGGGAGATTCATGCCTTTAATCCCAGCACTAGAGAGATGAAGACAGGAAAATAAGGCAGGTGGAGACAGGATCTAGGCTCCCCATTCAGTCTGAGGATTCATAGAGACAGGATCTCCCCCCCATTTGGTATCAGGATTCGAGAGGTAAGACTCTCAAGTGGTTGCTGCTCTGCTTCTCTGATCTTTCAGCTTTTACCCTAATATCTGATTCCATTTTTATTGTTAAACCTAATTAGGATCATGCTTCAGTATACAAGGGGTTTTTTTTATTATTTTCATTACTTAAAACAATTTTTACATTTGAATATATTTTGATCATGTTGTTCCCCTTCCCCAGATCTTCTCCCCCTCCCTACCCAACTTTTGGTTCTTCCTCAAAAGACAAACAAAACCCCAATACAACAATAAAACCTCCCAAAAACAAGAAAGCAAAATTAAAACATTGGAAAAGCAAAAAATAAAAATAAACAACACCTGTGGAGTCCATCATATGTTGGTTAACTACTCCTGAGCATGATGCCTGTCCTGGAGTGGTTGATATACCCAGTGTCACTCTATTAGAGAAACTGATTTTACCTCTAGAGGAATCATGGAACAGAGGACCAGATGAGATCAGTTTTTCGTGGGTTCACTTCCTCACTTCTTTTTCATTTACCTTATAAACCATACTGCTGGTCAAAAAAGGACATGGATTATCAAGTGATATCTTCCATAAATAGACATAACTCTACATTCTTGAAAATGGTTCTTCCAGATACATGGATGCCTTCAGTGTGTTTTTAATCAGGTTACTCTTCATCAAGAAGTTAACACACAGCGGTCCTGGTGTAATACTCCCAGATAGACATGGGAATTGAGAGAGATAACCACTTCTTGAGTTAAGTGGAATAGTGGAAATCACTATGCTCCCTCTAGCCATCCAGTGAGATCATCACTGTGCTGGTCCTCATGGGATAATGTGAAAGAGAACATCCCAGCACCCTGTAAAATGTTCTCAAAATGAAATCAAAATATGTTCAAGAAAGGCATGCCGAAAAAACCAAAAAAAAAAAAAAAAAAAAAAAAAGCCGGGCGGTGGTGGCGCACGCCTTTAATCCCAGCACTCGGGAGGCAGAGCCAGGCGGATCTCTGTGAGTTCGAGGCCAGCCTGGGCTACCAAGTGAGTTCCAGAAAAGGCGCAAAGCTACACAGAGAAACCCTGTCTCGAAAAAACCAAAAAAAAAAAAAAAAAAAAAAAAAAAAAAGAAAGGCATGCAACTGGTCTGTCTTTGGTTGGTTGGTTTTAATTTTCATTTCTGTATGTGTGAGCACATGCTCCGTGGGGGGCACAGTTGCCACAGTATGTGTGTGCAAGTCACAGGACAACTTGGTGGAGTAAACTCCTGTCTTCCACCTTCACATGGTTCCTAGATTGAACTCAGGTTATCAGAATGTGAGGTACGTCCCTTTACCCACTAAGGCATCTCACTGGCCCGTGTCTGTCTTTTGTATAACAGATTCATGTTTATTTTAAAGTGAAACCGATGAAGACATTAAACAACAGGTCATTTGAAACAACATGGAGGATGGTAAAAGAAACACCCAATAATGTGAAATAAGCCAAGCACAGAAAGATATACACCACATGATCCCACTTGTTCATGGGAGCTAAAACACTTGAACTCCTGGAAATGGAGAGTAGAACGGTTGATCAAAAGGTATTAAAGCCAGGCATTGGTGACACATAACTTTAATCCCAGCACTCAGGAAGCAGAGGCAGACAAACCTCTGAGGCCAGCCTGGTCTACAGTTCGAGTTTCAGGATGGCCAGGGCTACACAGAGAAATCCTGTCTCAAAAAGCCAAAAGGAGGGAGGGCCTTAATTACAGTTAAATAAGAGCAAGAAGTTGTGATGTGCCAGTAGGATGTCTACAGGTGACAATAATGACCCGTGTGTTTCACAAAGCTAGAAGAAAAGATTTTGAAGATTTCTTTCCACAAAGAGAAGTGTTTTAGAAGTTACCTGTGTTTAGCTTAATTCATACATTATTTAATGTATACATTTATTGAAGGATAGTCCATTGATATATACATAATAAAGTACTATTTTTAAAATACATTGAAACAAAATAAAAAGGTTGTTTTTTGTTTTTGTTTTTTTTTAAAAAAGGCCCTTTGTTTTGCCTGTTGTTCATCAACCATGATTCTCCATGAAAACAGTGATTGAGGAAAATGCTTACAAACATCTGCGCTCAGTATAAACCATTTGTCTATACTGAACTAAGTCAAGAAGCTCGTCTCTTATTGAGCAGCTGTGTGAAGTCAGTATTGCCACACAATTTTTCATTTTTTCCTTCCTGCAAAACTACAAAAGGAAGAATTACTGATGAAAATTCTAGCCTGGATCTTGGATATTTCTTGGTTCCAATTGCTTACCTCCATTCAATAATATTTCAGAACTAGGATCCCTTACTTATAATTTTAAAACCCCAAACACTGAAACTTAGAAGGTTTTGTAAGGACTTGGGGCCTTAATCTATCTTGAGCTGATACAAGTCTATTCCTGCAACCAGATTTTCCATTCTTCTTTGGGGAATGCTGAGCTGAGCTAGGGAAGTGTTTGATTTTTAGACACCCCAGACCCTACTGTACCTGTTATATGAAATAAATGCTTGACTCATAGCATCCTCATAAAACCTGAAAAATAATATGAATGCACAAACATAATTACAATCAGAGTGTAAAGCAAGAGACTGTGGTATAGAGGGTCACTTCAACCATGGCTACACCAGCACTGTTATATACTCTCTAAATCTATTAACTTGTCCCCCCTTATCACTGTACATTTTCAGATGTGAGAACTGAGTCATAAAAAGACCAACTACCTTACTCAGAGCAACAGTCGTCAATGAATCCCATTTTCCTAACAGAGTCAAGCCTGTCCTGTATGCTATGTATGACTTTCCAAACACTGTGCTAGTTCATAAGAATTCATGCATCATGTTCAAACACTCTATGATTCCTTTATCCATAAAAAGGTATTAATAACAACCACCTTTCAGGGAAAACTTAATAGCAATGCTCAATGACTGTGGCAAAGGAGATTCCACTTTGAATACTCTTTGGCTTTGATATATTTTATTAGCCATGCCTGGGACTGCAGGAGGGAAGGCCACTAACTGAAAGAGGATCCTGCATGCGCCAGTTACTCCTTTTAATCTGGGGCATTCCCGCTCTTCTGTGTAATTTAGAAACCAAAATAAAAATGGTGCTATGCCCAGAGGCATGTTACAAATTACCTAAAAGCACATTACAGTGATCCATTTAAAATTTAAATGAAACAACGTATAATCTCCAATCAAAGCAGTTTAATATCAGGAGCTGTGAAGCTTGGAGCTCGTGGATAATGAAGGCATTGAGGGCCCTTTTACCAGCAGCTGCTCTCCCAGGAACCCTGTGATAAACTCCTAAAAAATCAGGTATACAAACCAGCCTGCCCAAACTGGGTAACAGCTGGACAAGCCACCCGAGGAGCAGAAAGGCAGTAAACTAAATAAGCTTGGTTTATTTTTACACCTCCCTGGGGCTCTGTATATTTTAAGGTTTAAATATACTTTACCATGCAGGTGCATTCGGTTTCCATCTTTGAGTCTGATCTTTGAATCCACTGTGGTCTTCCCTTCATCCTTATTTCCACGCTGCCTTTACCTCCAGTCTGTTCCACATTACCCTCCTGACCCTGGGCTGATTGTCTTCAATTAAGCCTAAGGATTTCCTCTCCCTTGACCAAAGTCAGGCTATTGCACAAGAATAATAAAAGACTGAAGGGTCTGCGCTGTCATAGCTAGAGCCACCCCACCCCACCCCACCCCCACCCCACCCCCACCCCACCCCCACCCCACCCCACCCCACCCCCACCCCACACCAGCCTTTGAAAAAAGTCCTCACTTTGCATAGACCATCCCAATGGGCTTAGTCAATGGCAGCCATTTTTCACTCTGTCAGCTTCAGACACTGGCTGTCTGCATCAAGGGGTGTTTGCTCTGTGATCCTAGTTTCTCATTACAGGAATTGGTCACAAGGAATCAAGATGAAAAAAATAACAGCAAATTAAATGAAAATGTGATATGAGTTGGTTTAAAATATATAAATCCACTGTGATTAACAGCGTTTAATGTGTTTGGAAGAAATTCAGAACAAGTGAATTCAACAGATTTCAACAAATATTTACTCTTAAACAAGAACTGAGGCAGAGCACATAAGTTAGGAATGTTCTTCAAAGTCCATTGATACTCACTTTAATAGCTATGAATGCAAATTAGTATAGCACAGAGAAATAATTGTAATTCTGGTTATTTCTTGTCATTAAAAGTTGGATCTTATCTATATTTTACATATAAAAAACCACAATTACACATCCATGCTCACCAAAGTCAGTGAAAAGTTAAGCAGGCAGTATTTTTAAAGATGCACATTTGAATTCTGTGTCCAAGGCTCTTAACTATTTGCACAGTTTTATTTAAAAAAAAAAAAAAAGGCCTCTGAAGACTCTTGGGATCATAATAAATAATACACAATAGTTTCTACTCCAAAATTAAATCCTATCTCTGTAGGATTTTCTATAATTACAACTCTGTCTCCTCACCAGATTCATAACCAAACCTTCCTCAGAAGCCTCAAGATGGAGAAAGATGCTGAGGGTGATGGAGACAGACCTGATCACAGACTGCAAATTTATTATAGTTACCATGCTCTAGAACATCTTAAAACACATTTTTTCTAGATTCATTCATTCCAAAAAATTACACTGTCCAACAAATCCATCTTTATTCTCTGACTTTTATGGCCCATCACAGTATCACTCGATCTTAACATTACACAAATTTAATATAGAGAAAATTTTTATATAGGTAAGTATAAATGTACCCTTTGCTATACACTGATTCCACCCATATATGCCTATTCCTACCTCAACTTACACCAATAATAAATCATTTACTGTCAAAAAGCAGGCCCTCCCAACCAATAGTTCTCCAGATGGTGAAAGATAGGATCGATGCTCTTGCCTGTGAAATTGCTGCAGAGTATATCTGTTTGGATGCTTTGTCTCTGCTCTCCTGACATAACAGCCTCTTCTGGGTAGTATTTCATCAACGTACTCAACTGTCAGACAGCATGATTTTGAACTTATATTGATGTTGTCCTTAACAATCCTTATAGAGCCAATTATTAGTCTCTACTTTCACAGATAAAGAGGCACTCCCTCCTCCTGCCTACTCTAACCTCAGTCTCACTATTATTAGCAAGGCATAGGTTGCCTTACCAGGGAACTTTCCAGGCATAGAGAAAAGCAGGACATGACTCCTGTGACTTAATTCCATTTTTAAAAAAAAAAGTATGCTGGACAATGAATGAACTGAACCTTTCAGTTCACTGTAAAGATGCTCAAGGTCATAGAACTCAATGACACTTGGCTACTAGTTAGGAAAACATTTGCAACAATTTATTCACTCTACTTTTGTGATAGGGTCCATCTTAGCACTTATGTTCTCCACTTTAACTTGATTCTAGTTGATATATTTAGATGGTATAATTACATCGACAGTGAGTTGGTTTCATTTTTATTCAGTAGTTGAGAGATGTGCACTTGTTAAACTTCATGAGAAAACAAAAATGCAAAGGAGCTATGACATTCAAATTGACCAGCAGTCCTAACAGAGTCAATCATCTCAATAAATGGAATATTTCAGATCTTGTCAAGTTTTATCTTAAAATACATGTGTTCCTTAAAGCTTTTGTTTTTTCATCTTTATGCATTAAATTTGTTCCTCCCTCCCTTTGCTTTTGTCAAGGCGCACAAAAAGTTGGTTTATTAGAAAGGAAAGAAATGGGGAAGAGAGGGAAAGAAGGAATACCAAGTGATCAGCCCTAAAACCATATACATATGAGCAACACTAAATGGACTTGGAAGATTGTACTTATATATTTATCCACATGTATGTAACAATAATAATTAAAGAAAAACAAAGGAACATAGTCCATAGATTTGGACACACACAGTGTGTGTGAAGAAACCACCTTGAATCACTGGACATCCTTCTTTACAGGCTGGATGCAGAGGACAGATCAAATTTGTGAGTTGGTTCCTTTGATGACTAAGTAAGAATATTTGTCACATGCAATATAACCTACTAGTAATTACTGATGTCTATCAAACATTCATATCTCCTCCCCAAGGCATTTGGTATTATTACACTTTCCTAAATTACTAAAACTAAGTGGATCTATATGACATAGCCAAAACTTGTGAGTAGCAATGGTATGGTAACTGTAAAAGCAATAAACGATTTATTTATTGTTTCCCTCTTCCACAGTGATCAGTCATATTCCAAACAGTGGCTACTCTCTCATCAGCTTGGGTCTTACAAGGAGAGTATTATGAAGAAAATCAATCAACCAAAAAAAAATTTGAAGAAAAGCAAGAAAACACTGTGATCATAAGCCATTGAGCTGCTAAAATAACCCAGTCCATTCACATTTCTGTTTTCTAGCAAAGCATCCCTGTAAATAAAGACAAAAGCAATATGTACTGCTGGTGGTTAAAAAAACAAAAAAACAAAAAACAAAAAACTGATGTAGCCACTATGAAAATCAATGGGGATGGGGATGTTCCTCCAAAAACAAAACTAGAGCCACCATCTGATGCATCTCTACCATTCCTTGGTATATACATAAGGGGATCTAAGTCATCATAGCACAGAAATGGCTCCCATCAATGTTTACTGAAGTACTATTCATAGCAGCAAATGTTTGTAACTTGCCTTGATATCTATCAATAGATGAGTATTTAAAGAAAATGTGCCGGGCGGTGGTGGCACACGCCTTTAATCCCAGCACTCGGGAGGCAGAGCCAGGTGGATCTCTGTGAGTTCGAGGCCAGCTTGGGCTACCAAGTGAGTTCCAGGAAAGGCGCAAAGCTACACAGAGAAACCCTGTCTCGAAAAACCAAAATAAAATAAAATAAAATAAAATAAAATAATAAAAAAGAAAATGTAGTATATTTATCTACAATAAGGATGAATGAAATTGTGTTATTGACAAAAAAATGAGTGGAGTTGGAGGTGAATGAGCTAAATTCTAAATTACAAGTATCATTTTATCATATGCAGAATGTATATCTTCAAACATATGCATACACGCACAAATACATAAACATAAATATACATATATAATAAAAGCAGAAGGAGACTATTTGGTGGAAGTGCAGGATTAAAAGGAGGAAGAGGTGACACAGAGAAGGTAATGGAGAGAAAAATAAATATCACATTTTCTCTCATAGGCAGAATTCCTATTGCAATCACATAAACACACACATGTGAAATCAGAAGCATGGCTATTTGTAGAAAGAAAGGGGACCATCAGGAGAAGACAAGGGGACAAAAGAGTAAATATGAACAAATGGCAGATATATATGTACAACAATATCAAAATGAAATCCATTATTTTACATATTAATGTTTAAGAGAATAACTTTTCAAAAAGGCCCTTCACATAGATGAAGCAGCATGTGCTTCCTCCATTTGATTAGTGAAAGGCATCCCAAAAGAGTTCCTATCATATACCAAACAATACAACAGAACACAGGGAACATTGCCAGAGTCTACAAATTAGCACAATGAAATATCAAAGCAATGAAATATCAAAGCAATTGAATACTGATGTGACTATGCCATACATCAATTAGGCTGCCATTATCTTTTTCAAATTTCAATTTGTCAACATTTCACTGTGACTTTGAACAGAACCTCCTTAATTCCTGGCTAGCAGTGAAAACATTTTTAGAAAAGAAGAAAAAAATCAAAGAATACTTTACACTGCTCAAATTAAAGAAGACATGTCAGCAATTTGGAGGGTACAGAAGATACTGGGAGCCAAAGAGTGTTCCAAATTTAAATGATGAAAAGAGTTTTGGTAGGTACAAAATACAAATACTTTTGGAACAACATAATGGTATTTTTATTACTTCCTTCTCATGAGTTAAAAGATGACATGTTAGATAAGTTTATATAGCTTAATAAATCTAAAATATATTTTTAAAAATATGAATCAAAATGCAAAATGCCAGGAATGTGTCATAGTTTAATAACCACAACATTTCTTCTTTCGTGGTGATATGTAAAATCACCATAAGTCTTGAAATCAATAATATCTTAAAGTCAACAAGAGAAGTTGTACTCAAGAGCAACAATGATCAGCCCAAAAAGTCAATATCAAAGGAACAACATGCTAAAATGAAAACAGGGTGCTTCAGATTTCCCACCAGCTTTTGAGGAAATGTGATGAGATGTTTTGAACGTAAAAATTTTCAGGAAGCCCTTTCCCTGTGTCAGTGAGTTCAAGCATATTCACTACCATCTCCTGAATTAATTTAGTGTATCAGTTCTCATGTTGAAGTCCTTGATCTATTTGGAAGTTAGTTTTGTGCATAGATCTAGTTTCATTCATTGACATGCAACTATTGAGTTTGTTGCCATTTGTTGAAGAGGATGTCTGTTCTACAGTGTGTATTTTTGGCTTTTTTTTTCAAAACCAGGTGTCCATGTGTACATGGACTTATGTCCGTGTCTTCAGTTCTAGTCCATTGATCAACATGTCTGTCTGAATGCCAGTGGCATGCTATTTTTATTACGATAGCTCAGTAGTACAGCTTAAAGTCAGGAACAATGGTTCTTCCAGCCATTCATCTGTTATTCAGGATTGTCTTAGCTATTGTGGGTTTTCTGTATTTCCATGTGAAGCTTAAGATTTTTTTTTTCAATTTTTGTGATTTCTGTTTCTGTAATTTCAATTACTGTTCAAATTTTGGTTTAGATTGTGTTGAATCTGTAGACTGCTTTGACATGGTAGCCACTTTCACAATATTAATCTTATTAATTGATGCATACAAGAGGTCTTTTTATCTTTTGATATCTTCTATTTCTTTCTCTGTTGTCTTAAAGTTTTTATTTTACAAGTCTTTCCCTTCCTTAGAGTGATGCCAAAGCATTGTTGAGGCTGTGGCAAATGGCTTGTTTCCCTGATTTCTTTTTCAGTAAGTTTGATGTTTGTATATAATATAAGAAGGCCACTGATTTTTGTGCTAATTTCATATTCTTCCATAGACCCCTCTAACATTAGTCTATTGCCAGTGCTACTGGTTATCCTCTAAAAAATTGAGGATAAGACTCTATTGCTGAAGACACAACATAATTATATCATAGAACATGGAGAAATCTAGCTGGTACTCAACTACAAGTTTTATCCATACTGGCTAGCATTTGTAGTTCTAGAAGTTCTACTATACACACTACACAAGGAGAAAAGGAATCATCCATGTCACCCAGCTGTGAACTCTATGAGCTGTAATAATGACTTGCCTGGCAAGATATGCCACTGGTTCAAGAGGCACAAATGTTATAAGGGTAATCAACCACCGTTTTAATGGATTTAAGGGCCATTCCATGAGCTGGAATCCATATCTGATACCGTCAATGAGGACAAAAACTTAAACTTAGATAAGGTGTGGACCCTAAGGGAAAGCCTACTGTTACTATTCTGCTAAATAAATACAACAGTAAAAACAACTCCTAATGTCATATTGCTATACCTGTAGATCACTCAACCTTCACCAGACAGCTACGTTTTACAGTAGACAGCAATTACCACAGAGACCCACAACTGGGCAACATGCAGAGAATAAGAGACTTTGGAATGCTCAGACCTAAATGGAATGTCTCTATAACCCACCTCCCCTCAAGGCTCATCAATCTATGCTGAAAGAGGGGTAGAAAGATTGTGAGTGCTAGATATGATGAATGACATCAAGGATACAGTGTTCTCAAGACACAACAAGGCAGATGCAAATATGAACTCACAGAGACTGTTACAGCATGCACAAGATCTATACAAGCTCAAACCAGACAAAACTGCATCATGGAGGAAGGCAGAGAGTCACACCCTTAACCAAGGAGCTACTGATATTTGATTGTTTCTGGGAAAGTCAGGTTTTGCCAGTGGAGTAACATTTGGTATATCAACAACACTCCAGGGCAGGACCCACACCCAGGAATACTTGGCTAACATAAATGGGACTCCATGGTTTGGGAGATTTTTAAGAGAGAAAAAAAGATAACATGAAGTTGGGTGGGTAGGTTCATCTAAGAAGAGTTGAAGGGAGGAAATGAAATATGATCAGAATATATTGTATATAATTCTCAAAAGAATAAATGAAAATGTTGTGCATATGTGGTGTGGTGTGGTGTGGTGTGTGTGTGTGTGTAAAAAGAAAATAAAAATGTTCTTCAAACCAAAGTATCATATATTGTAGAAATAAAAGGTACATAGAGATTGCCTAGTGCTATAGTTCAGATCTGGGCTGTCCTTTATAGAGCCATGTGTTAAAGTCTTGGTCCTCAGACTGTGAAGATACTGGAAAGTGGTAAAATATTTAAGAAATGGAGCTTAGTTAGATGGTCTCTTAAAAGCCTCCCCCTTCCCCCCGCCTCTCTCTCTCCCCACAAGATCCTATGCACCAGTGAAGTAAGGATTTCCTATTTTCCTCTTTCATGAGCTCATCATCAAGTGGTTCAAAACCAATGATAACAAGACATGAACTGAAACCTTGAAACAATGGGCCAAATAAACCTTTTTTTTCCTCTTTAATTTTCTTTATCTCCAATATGTATTACAGCAATGGAAAGTTAATTGACATGTCCAGAGTTGCCTGTCATCTAACATCTAATGTCTCTATTTTGACATGCCATTTGATTTGTGAAGTTGTCCAAGTTCTGGCAGTCTTAAGAGTGCACACTTAATCTAACATGTAATGTGTGAGCTGATGTAGTACTGCTCAGAGAGAGGACATTCAGTTGGTTTTCAACAGCAAATGCATCAAGTCAAACAGCTAGAATGCTGCCATCACTATTTCCTTGATTCACATTTTCAAAAAACACAATTTTTTGAAACAAAGAATTCAGAGGAGTGGCATTATCACAAGCCATGTGCTTCTGTGAAACTTCATTGTACCCTTGTGAAAGAGCAAAATAAAATAGGCAAATAATTTCTTAGTATCACTTTTAAATGACTGGATCTTACAGACCCCTGATTGAACTTTGGGATCCTCTGAGGTTCCCAGAAGTCAGTATGAGAACACACTATGAAGATGTGCCATTTGAAGGGCAAGAAAGCTGCAGTATTTGTGGCTCAAATCTCGTTCATGATTGATTGAGAACGAAGAAATTTTCAAAAACCTCATCCTTCTGTGTGTGTAGGTCAGGTATTGTCTGAGTTACTGTTCTATTGCTGTGAACAGATACTATAAAAGAAAGCATTTAATTGTGGGATTGCTTACAGTTTCAGAGGATTAATTAGTCCATGACCAGGGCAGCAAGAAGGCAGGCATGGCACTGGGGCCATAGCTGAGAGTTTGCATCTTGTCTGCAAATTGGAGGCAGACACACAGAGAGGGAGGAGAGGGAGCCTAGCATGGGCTTTTGAAACCTCAACGCCCACTCCAAGTGGCCCACCTCTTCCAATGAGCCCACACCTCCTAATCCTTCCCAATACAGTTCCACCAACCAGGGACCAAACATTCAAATATATGCGCCTATGGGGGCCAGTCTCATTCAAACCAGCACAGGTGTGTTCATACAGCATGTCATAGATGCTTATTACAAAATCTGTGGGGCACACAAGAAAGAAAAGTACTCAGGAAATAAATGTAATACATGACAACAGCTGGAACCCCAGCAAACTTATTTTTTATTATATGTATGTGTATATCCCTGTGTATGTCAATGTTTGTGCCTATAAGATCAGACACATCAGAAACCCTAGAGCTGGAGTTATGAGCCTCCTGATAGGATGCTGGGAGCTAAATTTATGTCCTCTGCAAGAACAATATATACTCCTAACTACTGAGCCATCTCTCTAACCTTCCAGCCTCTTTTATCTGTAGTGTTGAAATTGTTCACACTAAAACTGAAGCACTGTTACTTTCAGCTCCATCCAATTAATGTTCCTTTTGGGTTTTGTCTTCCTAGTCTTCAGAGTGATTGTTCCATTTTTTTTTAATCAGAGTGTTCATTGTTACTTTTAGAAAACTATCAGCCTCTCAGCCAGCAGTTGATGAAGGCTCAGATTTCATTTAATAGGGCATGGTTCTCAACTACATCTCTTAGGAAGTTTCAGTGTGCTACAGTGTGCTCTACAAAAAAAAAAAAAAAAAAAAAAAAAAAAAAAAACCAAAAAAAACACGCAAAACTAAAACTAAAACACTGCATCCCTTATGCTTCTAGGTCTAAATGCCTTATTCATCTGCTCCAAAACTCAACCACTATTTTCTCACTTCAATATCCACTAAACCCTGTCACTACACCTCCGATGTAACTTATATATTCCAGACTGGGTCCAAGAAGACAAGGGCTCCTAATTATAAAAAGATAAATTATTCTCTAATGCTAACATTCTACTCTTTGTGCTAGAGGAAGAGAGGGGGGTTTCTGGGTTCTCCCAGCACCATTCACAAAAGTAAGAAGTGACACAAGACTAGAAACTAGAATAGATGTGTGGATTCTGAGGGCTTTGCCAGTGCCTAGTCTAGAACAACTAAGCAAGGAAACACTTGAAGGAAATCACTCCTCAGGTCAGTGGTATGCTGGGGTCTCCTCTCTCCAGCTTCTAAGAGCAAAGTATATGCATGGAATTCCAGAACTGCATTGGCGATGCCTCTCTGGCACTTTGAGATCATTGATGAGAGAAGTAAAAGAGTAATTACACTGTAAACGTTCACAAACACTAAACACCAGGCCTTTATGTTTTATTGGAGAGTCAGCAGTTAAACATTTACTAGCACACCACACATACGTCGTTCCAACAAAATGGGGCTCTGCTGGCATGATCAGCTTCGTTCTGATCGTGCAAGCATCTTCTCTGGGTCTGTATACCCCTAATTACCCAAAACAAACAGCAGCTTCAAGAATTTAGAGGCATTAGAATGATCAAATCACAAAACCTCCAGCAACATGACTTCTAGCACCCTATTCCTATGCCTTGCTCAGTGCTTGCTAAATACACAGAGATGCATTGGTGATTCCTTCCAAAATAGCATCACTCCTCCTCTCAGAAACTCATCTCATTAATGGAATGTGTTTCAGGAAACATCCTCTTCTGTTTTATATTTCATCCTAGTGGTGAACATGTTATTCCTCTCCCTTCCCCCCCCAAAAAAAATAAAACCCTATCCTATTATCCCAGGACAGAAAGAGCATCTAAGAAGCTCTCAGTGTCTCCTTCACAGCCCCAAGGAGAAGATGCTTCACTGTACTTAAACAGAGGTAAGTTCATGGCTCCCAACCATGTACAGTTGTGTTGCTCTACATCAATCAACCCCTAGAATTGCTGTGAAATTTTAAGTAGATAAAGAAATGAAAATGAGAGCATAGAAAGCTAGATGTGAATGATCAGAAAGGTTTTACACCCTTTTTTCAAGTTTTCCTCCATATGTAAGATACATGGAACCTTGCAGAGAAAGCATCGGTAGACATGAGGCCTGAAAGACACACAAAGTCGCTGACTATGGAAAAGAGCATCCTTGGAACAGGGTGCAGGAGGACAAAGATGGAGAATGAATGACAAGTTTATATTCTATTGGGATTTCCAATCTCTTATGTCAGAGAAACAGTCAGGGGGTTAAGGGTGGCTCTGCAGCTTGCTTTCACTCATCTGGGTCTGCTTGCACAGGAAAGACAAAGGGTTCTAAGAAGCAATTTGGCTTCTATCTTTCACTAAATCATGAATTGTGATGTGCCTGCATGGTTGTGTGATCAGAAATGGCTGTTCCTCTTTGATCTTGCTGTCAGTGACATAGACCATGAAAAGTGGCTGGAGAGAGAGAGAGAGAGAGAGAGAGAGAGAGAGAGAGAGAGAGAGAGAGCGAGCCCAGTTTTGAGAATCTTCCCACTGACCTGAATCACTGGTGCAGTCTTTGTCTCCCTCTATAGGCCATATTGTTCATATCTGGGTGCTGAACAATACTAAAAATCACAAGTAATATTATACTGACTGAGCAGGTTGTCTCTACATATTTAGGAATACACACACACATTCAATTTTTAAAAAGAGATCATTAATTTGAAATAGAACAAGGAAGGGTGTATAGAAGGGTTTGGAGGGAAGCCAAACAAGAAGTGAGAAATGATGTGATTATATTAAAATCTCAACAACAACAAAAAAGGAAAATTCATATTTCCATTCTATAGATGAAGAAATAGAGATTTATATATTAGGTAGTTTTTCCAAGGTCCCAAGTATCCAGCTTCCAAATCTAGTTAATATTTTTGCTTTCTACCACTGTCTCTCAATATAAAAGAAAACTAAAAGCAAACATTAGGCAAACTAAAAAAAAAATCAAAAACAAAGATATCGAAGAATTTACTTTGTAAAGAATTTACCTTTAATAAATCACCAAGGGCCAGCTCATAAACTGCTGAGTATTTCCTACAAAACTATCTGCAACACTTAAACAAAATGGAGGAGGTGGGAATGGGAGTTTGCCTGGGGGAAGGTGAGGGGGGCAGGAGGGGGGAGAACAAGGGAATCCGTGGCTGATATGTAGAACTGAACTGTATTGCAAAATAAAATAAAAAAAAACAGAAAGTAAAAAAAAAAGTGCACACATTAAAACCAGCATACCCAAACAAGGGTTTGTTTGTCTTACATTAGACAACAAACATATATACAAAAAAATATATTTTCTAAACTACTATATATATTTTAATACTAGCAATCATTTTTGGTGACCTACAAAGTGGACCAAAGAAAAGAACCAATTTTTTAGTATTTTGAAAACTCTATTTTGTGGTGCTTCCTGGGCATTTGGCCATGTCTAGACAAAACTGACTATCTCCTTCTTGGGTACCAGCTGTCAGAGACTCACTGAAGTGAGTGATGAATGCAAGCTTTATACTTTCTTTGAGAAGCACATGGACACAGCAGTAGCTTCTGATGCTCTGGGTGAAGAGTGGAGGGGTTGTATGGTCTGAATCAGTGTGGGAAGAACAAACAAGGTTTTCCCATGAAGCAAGGTGTCTTGAGCCATGGGACAGTGCATCTGCTGCTGAGTAAGGGGCATTCCTCTTATAGACCAAGGAGAACTGGCAAGAGGAAGTACAAATCTGTTCTGAGTGCACTGTGGATGCTACTTTGAGTTCTCAATACCATTATTTTAAAAGTGGGGGAGTGGTTTCCTGTACTGACAGATACTATTGTGTTTCAGCAGTCAGGAACCAAAAGATCTTGCAGAATCCAAAAGCTTTTCTATATCTATAAGAAAGATGAGGTCTGCCAATATGCTGTTAGAAAGCCCTTCCAGTGGTTCTCAACCTTTACATCTCAACCATCAGAAAATGCATGATGGTCTTAGGAACCCCCAACCATAAATTTATTTTTGATGCTACTTCATAACTGTAATTTTGCTCAGTGTCTCAGTTCCTATGACCATCAGAAATACATGTTTTGGGGTGGTTTGTGACCCATAAGTTGAGAACTGCTTTGGACCAAAGAAGGTAAGAAGGCCAGGACCAAAGTTCCCATGATTCAGCATCTTGTTACTCCATATGTCCTGCAATAAATACAGAAGTATTGCTCTGGAGAAACAACACCTTAAGAAGAAAGCTTCAGAACGTACTACATGGTTTCCCAAGAGAATGAAGGAAGCCAAAGAAAAACACCAGGAATAGACTGTCAAAGGACATGGACTGAGAGATTCTACCTTTAAGTCTGAGTCAACTCAAAAATAAGCCTATAAGAGTAACAAATAAATGATCAGAACTTGAAAAAATATTTTAACAAATTCCTATTGTTTTTAATAAAATACCAATCTAAAATGAGCAAGTTCCAAAGGAATTTCAGTCAGGTTAGATCTCCCTTCACAGGATTTAAAACTGTAATGTTCCCAGACTTCTTGCCAATTCTCCAGAAATAGGTCTAAGCATAGGGACATTAGATTCAATTTATGTGTCTGTCTGAATGGAGTGAATATAATAACTCAATAAAATAAAATGTGAATGGTTCACTAAGAATTCTATACTGGCATCATGATAGAGGTGTAGTGTTGTGTGATACTTTGTCTATGTTCTGGAAAATAAAGCTTGCCTTGAGATCAGAGGGTGGAGCTAGCCACCAGTTAATCATGGCACAAGCCTTTGATCCCAGCACTTGGCAGGCTTATGCCTTTGATCCCAGCACTTGGCAGGCTTATGCCTTTGATCCCAGCACTTGGCAGGCTCATTCCTTTGATTCCAGCACTTGGGAGGCTCATGCCTTTGATTCTAGCACTTTGGAAGCTCATGCCTTTAATCCCAGCACAATCAGGAGGTGGAGACAGCAATATAAGGAGAGTGGAGACAGGATCTCAGTGTCCATGCAGTCAGAAGACCTGGAGAGGTAAGAAGTCACTAGTAGCTGCTCCTTTGCTTCTCTGCATTTTCAGGTTATTACCCCGATATCTGACTCTTAGTTTTTATTCCTAAGGCTAAATAGATTCACTCTTCAGTGTAGAGATTCCAATTAAGGACAAAACCAAATAAAAGTTGAGTCCTGACGTTAAAAAGTACTTCTCTTGATCAAAAAATGGGCTGAGATTAACTACAACTAGTACCTCCAGTGGTCATGAGCCTCAGTCCACCCAACCCCTGATATCTTAGAAAATACCAGTGAATAAAATGGATCCACATATTTAGATAGCAATTGTATTGTGATTTCCTCTACTTTCTTGAACATTATCTTCCTAGTATTCCCAGAAGACTTTTCTATCTACTCTGTTAAAAATTTGTGCCATCAAATCAAAACTCCATTGCTTTGATTTTAGCTATTAGCTGTGTTTTGTTATGTTTCATATTTTGTTTTAATGTATTGAGTGTTCGTTGCAGATCATTACAGATTCAGGGTATTCAAAAGGAAAATATTACATACACCATCACACACATGCCTCATAAATGCTAACTCATACTCTTTGTAGAGGTTTTCTGTGACTTTTTACAAGGCAACTACCACTTCTCTTCCCTCCTCAGAAAACAAATTGAACTATATTTCTACTTGATAGTACTTATCAGAGGCAGCTGTGTTTATGCCTTGAAGTCCTAATCTGCCCCAGGGTAAACACAATGGGAGTCACTGTTTGTATAGAAAATAAACCAGGGAATCATCAGCACCACTATCAATAATGCTACATTTAATGGAGGAAAGGAGAAAAAGTGGGGATATGTTTATAAACTTGTATGAGGTTGCATCTCATTCCAAGAACAAGATGGGTATTCCAACAAACTCAAGTTCAGTTCTGCTTTGCATTTAAAAGGGTACTAAAGTCCTTTATAGTTTCTTTATTTTCTGAGTTCCCAATTCCTCATTTATCAAACTGAAATAATAGTACTTTCTGCAAAGAGCTGTAATTTCTAACAATGTAATAATGCATGCACAAGGTGAAATGACTATATTATATAATAAATATGTAATAAATGGTAGCTATGGCTAAAATTACTGATGCTGATTAACATATTCATTCATCTATCCAGCAAGGAATAATTAAGTTTGTTATCATTTTATCTCAATTCTGAGACCAATGTTATGTCACATGTCTATATCCTTAAAATTGTGCTATTATATTAAATATACACAATGGAATTCTTTTTCTTTAGCAAAGGCATCAATTATGTTAGTCATGTGTCCTACAGTGGCAGTATCCTAGGTCTGGTTGCTTAAAAGTGAAGTTGAAATAAAAAACAAGTTTGAAAGCCCGTGAACTCCAGGAATTTGTAAATCCTATTGCCTGACAGAAGGGTTACATGAATAGGTTACATGAATATTCTTGTGAACATTAGTTTTGGGGTATTGTTTATTTTTTGTTTGTTTTTTATGTTCATCTATGTTTCCCCCTTTTATTTTTTGAGATTGCAATTTAATTACAACATTTATCCTTCCCTTTTTTCCTCCAAACCCTCCCATATGCTCCTTGCCACTTTCTCTCAAATTGGAGGAAAACTGGTGGCCTTCCAAAGTCAAGCGTACACCTATTGATTATCCAATGATAAATCTTCTTGTCAATTTGACACAACCTAGAGTCACCTTGGAATCCAGAACTTTAACTGAAGAACTGCCTTGATCAGATTGACCTATGAGCATGTCTTTGGGACATTGTCTTGATTGTTAATTGATTCAGAAGGACCCAGCCCACTGTGGGTGGTACATGCCTAGACAGGTGGCCCTAGGCTGTATAAAAAAGCTATGTAAGCATAAGCCTAGAAGGAAGCCAGAAAGCCAGCTAGTAAGCAGAATTACTTCATGGCTCCTGCCTGAAGGTTCTTGCCTTGAGTTCCTACTTTGACTTCCCTGAGTAAAGGATTCTGACCCAATAGTGTAAGCTAAACAAACTCTTTCTTCCCAAATTATTTCTGGTCAGAGTGTTTAATCAATTCAATGAAATGAGGATACCTCCTACAACCTATCCCTATTGTTCCAAAGACTTCAGACATCTTTACTCACTTTGGAAAACTGCTTACTGGCTGAGGATTTAGCTCAATTAGTAGAGTACTTCTCTAGAATGCATGATGCTCTGGGTTTGAGCCACAGTATCACATAAACCAAGCATGGTGATACAAGCTTATAATCTTAGCACTCAGGAGATGAAAACAGGGCTATCAGGATTAAGGGTCATCCTCAGTTACATAGCAATTTTGAGCCCAGCTTAGGTTGTATGAGACCCTGTGGCAAAAAGAAAATAACAATTGAAGTCATATTTCTCTCGAAAAATCTATTTATTTTATGTAGAATCTTAAGAGTCTTATAGACTTTCCAAGGATGATTAACGGTCTCCCACAAAAGAACCTATGAAGAGGAGGTAAGAACTCATAGTTGCCATGTATGTAAAATCCTCCATTATTAATCAGCTCATATTCATGATTCTGAAATCCCCCTAACTTAAGCAGGACTAGCCCCGGAAGGTGAATAGTGGAGTGCCGGCCTAGGCATCACTCACAGAGTCACTAACAACAGTGTAACCTGGGCTGAAATCCAAAAGAATCAAATTAAAAGGGAGAGAAGAGGAGGATTCTATCAACCCTATGAAAACTACATATAACCAGATACTTTCCTCGCTCATTTAGTGCAAATCACACAGTTACAACATCCGTCTTTGATTTACATTCCCACCAGGACAACCAATTTTGTAGCCCAATGTGTGTTTCTCCAAATCTAGACTTGTGGTTTGGCTGTATCTCAAGAATGTAACCATAAATGTCAATGCAAACACAGATTTTCTAGAAGTATGATAAAATCAAAACAGTCTATTTTCAGGAAACCAATTGAGCAAATCTATCATTATAATGTGATTCACACACACACACACACACACACACACACACACACACACACACACACAATTTATAAAACTCTAGTCAAAGTCAATTCTAGCAGGGGTGTTGGTATGAACACCAGGATCTCTCTAATAAAGACAGTTCATCAGGCTGCACACAGGAGCACCCAAGAGGCTGCACCAGCCTGGATATAAACAATATATTCCTTTGTGGAAAAGGAGTCTGTAGGCTGCCATTTTGTCTTATTTACCATGTCCTTTGCCTTACAGAAGCTTTTCAATTTCAGAAGGTCCCATGTATTAACTGTTGATCTCAGTGTCTGTGCTACTGGTGTTATATTCAGGAAGTAGTCTCCTGTGCCGATGCATTCAAGGCTAGTTCCCACTTTCTCTTCTATCAGGTTCAGTGTAACTAGATTTATGTTGAAGTCCCTGATCCACTTAGACTTGAGTTTTGTGCATGGTGATAGATATGGATCTATTTACAGTCTTCTACATGTTGGCCTCCAGTTATACCAGCACCATTTGTTGAAGATGCTTTCCTTTTTCCATTGTATAATTTTGGCTTCTTTGTCAAAAATCAGATGTTCATATGTGTGTGGATTTATGTCAGGATCTTCGATTCCATTCCATTGATCCACCTGTCTGTTTGCTTATGTTCCAATTGACTGGCCAATATCAGGCCCATTTTCCTTTGCTATGCTGTACTGGCATGAGGATGAAGTGTGATACTGTACTTAATGTACTTAGCAAGCTCTTGACACAAAGTGAATCCTCTGTAATAGTGACTGCTGCTAAAATTGTTGTTTTCATTTATATCACAATCATTAAGCACATTCTTGCCTCCCTACCCCATAACTGGGAGATCACTGTTTTTTTTTAATTTAGTAAATATTACTTGAACATGTACTGTGTTAGCATCCTGAGAACTCTACAGAATACAGGCATATAGGTAGCTTCCTTACAAAGCTTACATTTCATTTCTCTCTCCCTCTCTCTCTCTCTCTCCCTATCTTCTTCCCTCCCTCCCTCTCTCTTTCTCTGTGTTTGTGTGAGAGAGTGAGTAAATGTGTGTGTGTGTGTGTGTGTGTGTGTATGTGTGTGTGTGTGTGTTAGTTAAAGTCTTTGTTGTTGGCTGAGTTTCTAACAAGGATAGCCTAAAAATCCTTGGGATTTTCTTATGAGAGTACTTTTAGCTATTCATTAGTTTCTTTTGGCCATATCTGAGTTCTTGTTAAGAATATGACTCATGAGGTACTTGGGAGACTGGAGGTTACACTGCTTCAAAATGGAGCTGGTCACCAGAAAAACCAGCTACATGGTTAGTTGAACTTTGAATTTCCAATCTTGTAACCTCAAGGAATGGAAGGGGAGCTAGATAGAGTTCAGTCACAAACTACCAGTGAGTTGATGAGTCTCACGTCTATATGATGAAACTAATAAAAACCCAAAAGTGAGAAATCTAAGTGGGGGCTTCTGGGTTGGTGACACATCACCGTCATGGGAGAGTAGTGTGCCCAGAAGGTGTGTCACCACCCTACGCTTCCTGCACACCCCACCACAACCAAGCCTTACTAGGCATCACTTCCATTTGTCTGGTCTGGAACTCTAGTCCTCAAAAATAAACCAGTGATGTTAAGTAAAGTGCAGTTCTGAGTTTGATTCATCTAGCAAGTACTGAACCCAAGAAGGAAGCTGTGGCAAGTCATGTATTTGAATCCAGTTCAGGCAATATAGGTAGGGTGGCCACCCCATTTACAGCTGGCATCTACGTAGGGCTATTATTATGTAAATGGGATTTCACCTCAGTCTGTATTTCAGGAAAGTGGTCATTGTAAAGTTGCTCATGCTCCAGTAAATAAGCTCCCACCCTTGCTCATACAAAGCAATACTAATTAAACTCAGAGGGACACACATACACACACATACACACACACACACACACACACACACACACACACACACACACACACACACACCTGAAAGTAGAGTAGAGTAGGGTAGACATATGTTAAGAAGGTTTTCAGTGGAAGGGGGGGTGGGAGAAGAATGACAGGATAATGAGGGGTAGAAATACCATATTATATGTATGTGTATATGCATGAAATTGTTTAAGAATAGAACAAAAATCTTTAAAAGGAAATGGTCATTTTATTTGTGGATATTCTAGAATGGTATTTGGTATTATTGCTCAGAATTTACAAGGTTGTTATCTACTAGATGAAGAATTAAACTTTAATTATTCTGAGAATCTACAAAAAGGTCTACACTTAGAAACCGTTATGTACACACCAGGATGTTTACTGAAAACATTATTTATAATAGCCAAAGTATATAAACAACATGAGCACATATTTAAAATTACTAGGTAAATTTAGTTTTCAGATGGCTTCCAGTCAGTCAACTCCAAGGATTGCACAGACTCTTCATACCAGCAACCCAATTTTTACACATGCCATCCACTCAAGGGTTTGGTGCTTTGGGGCAGGTTTACCTGGTTTTCCCATCTTAGAAGACACTTGTGGGCAAACTGGATTTGACCCTGAAATTAAGTAAAATCATTATCAGTAGCTCCTCACTTTCCTTCAAAGACCTTTCAGCAAGCTGGTTTTCATTGCATGAGGGGAGTGCAGGTGGCTGACTAGCAAACATTATCAGGCTCAGGATACACAATGCTCGGGCTGCCTTATTTAATATGAACTGTGTGGTGATATGTGTTCCCCAAAATATTTTGCATCCTAATAAACTTATCTGGGGTCAGAGAACAGAACAGCCACTAGATAGAGAGGCCAGAAAATGGTGGCACATACGCCTTTAATCCTATCACTTGGGAGGCAGAGATTCATTTGGATCTCTGTGAGTTTAAAGCCACACTGGAAACAGCCAGGCATGGTGACTCGCGCCTTTAATCCCAGGAAGTGAGCCTTTAATCCCAGGAAGTGATGGCAGAAAGCAGAAAGGTATATAAGGCGTGAGGACCAGGAACTAGAGCTGGTTAAGCTTTTAGTCTTTTGAGCAACAAATAGTTCAGCTGAGATTCATTCTGGATGAGGACTCAGAAGCATCCAGTCTAAGGAAACAGGATCAGCTGAGGAACTGGCAAGGTGAGGTAGCTGTGGCTTGTTCTGCTTCTCTGATCTTCCAGCATTCACCCCAATAACTGGCCTCAGGTTTGATTTTATTAATAAGACCTTTAAGATTCATGCTACAGAACTGCCTCAATAAAAATGATGCTGATGGAACCCAACATCGTTTACTGTGTTATTCAACATGGCTTTTAAAGATATCATCATTCCTACCTACTGAATGACAATATTGAGCATAGGATTTTAGGACTTGCCCTAAATCTTTCAGAAGAGTCCCACCATTTCAAACTCTCTGCATTGGAATCCTGTTACAACTTTAAAAAAAAAAAAAAAAAAAAAAGCTTAGATTTGGTCAAGACCAACTTATATTTAATCAGTTGTATAAAATAAAAGGACAAAAAAGCCATCATTGCTTTCCATTTGGTTAGAAGGGAACATTGACTGGAACAAATCTTGGTTCTTTTTCATGGGGATAGTTGGAGTATGGCAATGGCAAGATGGGGTGAAAGTGAAGCTAATACCCTTTGAACTTCATTTGGGCTCCTCCCACTTTAGAAAGCTTCATGTTAAATATTTCAAAATAAGAAGAGCATGCCATTTAAATTAAACGATTGGAGGAGGTTTGGGAATTTTCCAACTTGGGTCAGCATACTCCAAAGGCTTATAATGAGGTTTTCCCTCTGTTTTTTTCTTAATCACTTTAATCAGCAAAACCGTGGATGACAATGATATTTAATCAACTAGATTGCCTACTATTCCTGTAAGATATGGGTCTATTACAGACATAAAATATCTTCAAAGGTATTTTGAAAATACCCCCAAAATCTGTTGCATTGCCCTGACAGTTTTTATTCTTGTCTCTTCTCTATAAACAAATGCAATAGTTCCAGCACAAAAAAAAAAAAAAAACTACAATACTGTAGAGATACCAACACAAAGAAAGTGGCAGGCAGTGGTAGCACACACCCTTAATCCAATCACATGGCGGGCAGAGTCACTGTGTGTTCGAGGACACAGCCAAGCATGGTGACACATGCCTTTAACCCCAGTACCAACCATAGAGACCTGGAGGTCTGTATAGACAGGCAGTGATGAGAAAGTGATGTGGCTGGGCTTAGAGCTAATGAAAAGGCAGAACAGCAAGGCAATAAAGGCTCAAGTTAGACAGGAAGACTCTCTCTTATGAAGCTACAGCGACATGGTGAGATAAGGTTAGTTGGAGGCTACTATTGCTCTGATCTCTACGGCTTGTACCCCTGCAAAAAAAAAAAAAAAAAAAAAAGTGGCTTTGATTTTTCTAACAGTGAGTAATTTGTTTAAGTGTTTCTTGTGTTCCAAGTGACTGACTCCTGTCTTCTTTCTGATAGAAGCCTCCAAAGATACACCTAGGGCAAGAATTATGAGCTACAGTTTGAAAAGTCAAACCAAAGACTCATTTCTCCATTAGTAATCTATCCATTTAAGGCTCTGTTTACATTGTGCATACATGTCCGACATTCTCTAAGTTGTGTGGTGCCCAACAGAGAGTAGACAATACACTGTTGGGTGCTAGTTCTTCTGGTTCTAGGCAACATTATAAAACTCCAACTTTGAATAGCACTGAAGAACTTGGATTCTTTTCCTTAGCTATGAAATAGAGCTTTGATAATGCTCAGATGCAGAAAATTAAATGACCCCATCAATATTCTTTATTCAGGATTTATGTGACTCATATCTTGACAGGAGCCAAGAGTCATATATCATTCCTTTTATTCCCTCACTCCTCTACACATACATACCATCAAATCTCATCAATGGGCAAGCCAGTACTAGAGTAGAAAGAAAGATGTCACCACATTGGTATATGACATCAGGGAAGAATTTTTTTTTAATTTTCATCATTTTGTTAAGACAGTTTTGTTATGGAAATTAAGCATGACATATAATCATTCAAAAACAAATAGAAGAAATACAGTTTCATTTTATTATTCTGAAAGAATCTTCTCTTTCAGAATATACTACAAATAATAACAATGGAGAAATACGAAGGAATTCAGAGACCTAACGAAAAGGGATGATATTTTTAAACTGAAATATATAATCTGTAATTATTATAACCACTATTATATATAACAAGATGAAATAAGATAGATTACATAGTGTGTATTGCATAAAATATGTACATAGTGACATTAAGTACTATGTGAATCAATAGGCAGGGATATTCAAAAGAATCCTACCATCTTTCACATAATTTTTTTTCTTTCTTTTCCTTTTTCTTTTTCTTTATTTTATTTTATTCTATTTTACAATACAATTCAGTTCTACCTATCAGCCATGGATTCCCTTGTTCTCCCCCCTCCTGCCCCCCTCCCCTTCCCCCCTGCCCACCCCCCATTCCCACCTCCTCCAGGGCAAAACCTCCCCCAAGGACTGAGATCAACCTGGTAGACTCAGTCCAGTCAGGTCCAGTCCCCTCCTCCCAGGCCAAGCCAAGCGACCCTGTATAAGCCCCAGGTTTCAAACAGCCAACTCATGCAATGAGCACAGGACCCGGTCCCACTGCCTGGATGCCTCCCAAACAGATCAAGCCAATCAACTGTCTCACCCATTCAGAGGGCCTGATCCAGTTGGGGGCCCCTCAGCCATTGGTTCATAGTTCATGTGTTTCCATTCGTTTGGCTATTTGTCCCTGTGCTTTATCCAACCTTGGTCTCAACAATTCTCGCTCATATAAATCCTCCTCTTTCTCCCTAATTGGACTCCCAGAGCTCCAACCAGGGCCTAGCCATGGATCTCTGCATCCAGATCCCTCAGTCATTGGATGGGGTTTCTAGCACGACAATTAGGGTGTTTGGCCATCCCATCACCAGAGTAGGTCAGTTCGGGCTGTCTCTCGACCATTGCCAGCAGTCTGTTGTGGGGGTATCTTTGTGGATTTCTGTGGGCCTCTCTAGCACTTTGCTTCTTCCTATTTTCATGTGGTCTTCATTTACCATGGTCTCCTATTCCTTGTTCTCCCTCTCTGTTCTTGATCCAGCTGGGATCTCCCGCTCCCCCAAGCTCTCTTTCCCTCGACCCTCGCCCTTCATTTCCCCCACTCATGTCCAGGCTGTTCATGTAGATCTCATCCATTTCTCCGTCATTGGGTGATCCCCGTGTCTTTCTTGGGGTCCTGTTTTCCAGGTAGCCTCCCTGGTGATGTGAGTAGCAGTCCAGTCATCGGGAAAGAATTTAATAAGCAAATGAGGGTACTCTTCCTTTATATATGAACCAGATGAAAACAAATCATCATGTGTTTTTCAATATTTTAATGAGCGTACATCTCTGATAAATCTACGCAAATGACTCTCATAAACTCTATTGTCTAAGTGTTCTGGGATAGCTACCTTTACAGGGTGTCTTGTGTTCAAATTTTTAAAGGTAGATAAGATAGTCTAGTGGCAATGTGTGAAAAAAATGTCCCAAAAAGAAATTGTACCTTCAACTGGACCTTCTGCAAATGAATCTTTTGCAAGGCTGATTGATTCATTGATTGATTGATTGATTGATTGATTAGAACTTCAATGATTGTGAAGAGGTTGGACTATTGCAGGTCCAGAGCCTAATTATAATTTCTCTTGAGCTATCTTTAGTCGCCTAAATATCCATTCCTTGCCTACCTCTGTGGATGCCATAACATTATGTGACTAACAGATAATTTTTTAAATGTGTTCATGTAATAAAACTATAATTTCTATCAATCAAAAAGCTAAAATGTCATTAGATATCACATAGCTGAGATTTCTCCACTTTGCTCTGAAACATGTATACATTCCACCAATGTATTTGAAAAATGCCTTGATTTATGACTTTATTTTATTATAAAAAAAGTCATTAAACTGTTACCAAGTGGGAACACAAATGTTGGCGTAATCTAAATCTGTTTTCCAGGGTTGTACTCACTCATATTTGGCTCCAGAATGAATTACCTCTTATCACCTCTAAGGTGAGAGCTATATTTTTGCATGGACATGTATCCAAGTTAAGCAATTATATAATGGAATAAAAATGTAAGCACTGGGTAAAAGAGAGAAACACATCTCTTTGGTCAAAACTTATTATACTGATAAATACTCCATTGTGTAATCAAATGATGAATGACAATTGCTTAACAAATTACATGACCTAGAATATAATAATTTATAGTATATCATTTTCTCCTTAGATTTACTGAGATTTACAATGATATTATATAGTTACATAGAGTAAGCCTATGGTATACAGGTAAAGATGCACTCTCATAGTGTGTCAAAGTGGATGAAAGTCTAAAGTCAGCTTATCCACAATAACAAATGGAAGAATAAGATCTCTACTCTTGGCTGGGAAAGCAGCTCAGTTGGTAGAGTGCCTACTTAGCATGAATAAGGCCCCGAGTTTGATCCCCAGTACCACATAAAACCAAATGTGGTTAAATATAGGCCTGTAACTTGGGAAGCAAAGGTAGAAGAATCAGAATTTTAAGGCCATCTTCCACTACACAGCAAGTTCAAGGCCAGCCTGGATTACATGAGATTCTGTATCAAAAATAATAAAATAAAATATCTTCCTGTTGGTTCAGTTAATTTCCTCTTGCTTAATGCCAATACTCTGCCTTTATCTCCCACTTTGTCACTAGGCTATCAGATTTTTGACACTATCTACCAAAAGAAGACTCTAGAATCTTCTCTGCATACCAGATATGTATCAGAAAAGTTTTAGAGAAGAGTTAGTTCAATTTTGGTAGTTCTATTCTGCCTCATCTGTGTTCTATTTCCCATTTTTGAGATGGAAAAATTGATACAGAAATGATAACTTTTGAGACATCTCACAACCCTGATATACATAAGTTTGTTATCGAATGTATGCTTGTCTTTTTCCAAACCATGATATATATGGTGTAAACACTGGATTTGGAAGCAAATGAGTGTGTTTCAGATTCTGATCCCACCAGCTGTCAAGTGTCTTGGAAGTCCAGTAACCTCAACAGCATAATTTTTAGTGCTATTAAATGATATGATGAGGATGAATACCATAGTTCCTGCAGAAAAGGTAATTACTTTTTAATGGTAATGCACCAAACACTTTCTTCTTCTTTCCTCACAGCTCTATGAGTGGTACCACTTCTTTGCATATATCCCTTCCTGTCCTGTACTGTAAAAGTCCAGCGCATTCCTTTGTAGATAGTTACTGTATTACAGGCTGGTTAGTTATCCAATTTGAATGCAATGTGCAATTCCTGCTGATACCACTAAGAAGCCTGGGAGTCAATATTCTGAAATGATCATAAGAAAATACAAAATTTAGTTTAAAAAAGAAGAAGAGATTATCTATTGGGGAAAAATAGTTTCTGCTGTGTTCAATAAATGTTTTTCTTCAGTATTTGAACCCAGAAATCAGTCTTTCAAATGGAGACAGTTCTAATTGTTCCTGAAGCTTTCATCCCTCTCGTAACTTTCACTCCTTCTCTATAAGAAACCTTTCAAGTTAAATGTGTCAGGGGACTAGGCGCTTAGCTGAAACACTGAGAATGAATGTGAAAGGAGCCATTTGCAGAGGAAAACTGGAAGCTATCCCCCACCTGGGTTGCTTCAGAGAACAGAGCATGCCTGAAAAGCCTGTGAGATATGAACATAAGAAGGGAGGGTGCTATGAAAATGTCTGGTAAAGAAAAGGTTATAGCCCACTACTTTCTGAACTCTTTCCTCAGCTCCCTAGCCTGTGCCCATTCTTGAGAGGGATTTTCCATTCCTAACAGGCTATCCCCATTTCCGGTTCTAACCATCGATCCCTGGTACAGTACTTTTGTTCTGGTCACAGGAGCCTGAAACCTGGTGCCCTCTGAACTCAGATTCCCGGCTCATCACTCCTGAGCATGCTTCCCTGACACTCGGTTTTCTTGCTGTTTCTCTGACCTCCAGAGTAGTTTGAACACCAGGACCGTTTTTCTACACTTCTCCCACTTCTGACAATTACCTAGATTTTCAGTTTTTCTGTCCTATTGTTTTCCTCCCAAACTTTAACAAAATTATCTCGGAAGTTCGTTCTGGGTCTGTTTTTAAATCTTGTTTTATTAATAAGACCGAGAACCCAAGAGAACCTCAGCTTCCCTACACAAAACCAGCTAAATGGATGTAAGCCACAAATACTGTATCTTGATTTCCACCAAGTAAAGGTGGTATCATAGACCACCTAGCCAATCAGGTAAAATTCCTACCAGCTAGAGTAGACCCTGCCTTCTCTACCTTGTTAGCCATAACATGCCTGCTAGACCCCTCACCTTTCCCCAGGAGAGCTGAAAGGTCAGGAGGGTGGCTTTAGTCAAGCACCCACACTGTCTAGACTCCCCTCCATGCCTGTTTTGTGAAGTCAATCCTGTCTACACCACCAGATCCTTGCCTCCTAGTCTAGATCTGCGTTCTCACAAAAGCCCCAACTTGATAATCCTTACTTCTTAACCCTGAATCCAGCCAGCATTTACTTTAGCTTTTTATTATCCACACAGACACTTGCTAATACATTTTGGGTTTTCTTCAGGTAAAACAATGTTTAGAGGCAAGAAAATGGCTTAGGATGGACAGTTGACTTTCCTCTCTTTCCCCACTTTTGAAATACAAAAGCCAATAAATTTGGAAAAGTATAGGGAAGGACTTTCCACAAGGAAATGAGATGTGATTTTTCAAGTCATGTGTCACTGCCACTGTAATGTGAAGACAGATCCCTATTGTAAAGTCATCCACGGCTGCTACAGAGAACCGGACTTCCTGTGAGTGGGATGTTGGCTGTTTGCTTGTTGCTACAACAAAAGCCTCTGAAAGAACATCATGGGAGGTCGGTGTGAAAGATCCTCCTATGCTTGAGTACAAGTCGTTATTATGTTCTTTTTAACTGGCCAGTACCTTGCCCATTAGCACATGCAGCAAAAATCTGAATTAGAGGAATGTTGAAGGTGGATTTTCTTTGGCTTATTGTATTGAATCTTTGTTAGACAGATAGAATATCCAACATGTCATTTCAGAAACGTCCCTTTGAGACAAGCATATGTCACAAGATCTGTTCAAGGACACCCTATCTCCAAACTGGCTTCACTATTCCTCTCTTGCTGTGTCTGAGTTGTCTTGTGTCTCACTCTGTCCTGTCCCTGGTACTCTCTTTAAAACTCTGTCTATCTCATTTTGTACTCATCTCACTCTATTCTGTTTGTTTCTATCTTATCTGATTATCTACAGGGTTCTACATCCTACTCCCATTCCAATTGCATTCCCTAAAGACGGCCTCCGGCTGCTTTGCCATGTCATGACTTCTAAAATGTTTCTCTTATAAAGACCCATCTAGCTGTACATAGTATCCTCCAAATTTATCATTCACTGCCTGTATTCCCCAGTATGGTACTAAAGATGATAACTATAGTCATGACTTTGCATATCAAAAAGGCAGGTCATAGTGGGCTTTCTTTTCATCTATTTTGCATATCCCCTACTCCATCAAGATGCACAGCTGTATATTAATTAGACCCCTTCATTAACTGCACATTAGATGCACTCAGGATTCAGTTGCACTTTTCACTTCAGGTGCACCACTCTTAGTTGTGACTAAGTGACACACTTAATCTACCTAACCTGCACTTTTCATTTATCTAATTCTATTTATGGATCCTAGCATTAAGCCAACTAGTTCTTATAAGATTATATGTGGAAGCAGTTTACTAACCTCAAAATATTTATAAAAGTAAGAAATAAGATTAGCATAAACATTGCCTTCAAGAGGAAGCTGGGAATTGAGGCAAAAACAGACAAGCTATCCTTGCACAGTACTGAAAAGTTGAGGAGGGGAGCAAGGCCCAAGAGTCACTCATCTGAGAATATTTCTGAGAACTTGAAGGCTGAGTCACAAGGCTAGTTTTGTAGCTGGAAGTTTTTCTGTGTCCCGCCCAGCTGGCGGTCATGACATATCTTTCCCACTTGCATTCCCCAAGTAAACACAGAGAGTCTTATATTAATTATAGCAGCTTGGTCAATAGCTCAGGCTTATTACTGACTAGCTCTTACACTTAAATTAACCCATAATTTTATTTATGTTTAGTCACATGTCTTGGTACCTTTTCTCAGTTTTGCCTTATCATCTTGCTTCCTCTGTGTCTGGCTGGCGACTCCTGATTCTGCTCTTCCTCTTTCCCAGCATTCTCCTCTTCTGCTGGCCCCACCTACACACTCTGCCTGGCTACTGGCCAATCAGCATTTTATTTATCAACCAATCAGAGCAACACATGATGACAGCATACACAAAGACATCCCAGAGCACAGTTTCTCCACGTTCTTAATGATACTGCATCAGCCAGAATCCCACCAGAAAGAAGATGGATGAACTCAATTGGATGAACAGTTTAATAAAGAGAATATTTGCAAAATTCAGCATGCAGAAAAGCAACATGAGAGAGTACCAGGGCTGTGAACTGAGACGGCAGGTCCCACTTCTAGTCTTGAGGAATACAAGGTAGGAGCAGTGACCAGTAATATCTGGAGACAGCAGGCCACTGTTATACAGTGGCTGTGACTTTCTGGTGATAGAGTCACCCAACCCATTGAAACATACCAAGAGAGAAAGAGGCATAAACATCTCAATTCCATTCTCTTTAGTCTTTTCAGTATCCTACCATGGTTATCCAGGGCTCAAATTGAGGTAGTAATCAGAGTATGGAAGATATTTGTGTGGTCCTTGTAGAATAAGAACTCCCAGAACAGGAAGCAAAGTAGCAAAGCATTCTTTCCTGTGGAGCATAGTTCTGGGTGGAAACACAAGATAACTCGCACTCCTGTTTTTAGACAGCTTTTAACATACATGCTAAAAGGTACTCCATATTTCTCAAAAGTCTGAGCAATTTGAAATTCCTGGGGTCATTTTGCCATTGCAATGAAAAGATTTTTAAATGAGTAATGCTGTGGATATGTTCTGTATGATGTGAATGTGTTGCTCTGATTGGCTGATAAATAAAATGCTGATTGGCCAATAGCCAGGCAGGAACTATAGGCAGGACAAGCAGAGAAGAGAATTCTGGGAACAAAAAGGCTGAGTCAGGAGATGCCAGCCATCCATCCAGGAAGCTGCATGTAACAGGCACACAGGTAAAGCCACAAAACATGTGGCAACACATAGATTAACAGAAATGGGCTGAGTTTAAGTGTAAGAGCTAGTCAGTGGTAGGTCTGAGCTAATGACTGAACAGTTTTAAATAATACTAGCCTGAGTGTGTTTATTTGGGTCTGAGTGGCTACAGGACCGGCGGGTGAGAAAGATTTATCTTGACCACAGGCCAGGCAGGATTGGAGAAGACTCCAATTGGTTAACTTCAAAGATTTCATATGGGCCTGAAGTGGCAGAAGTGCCATTAATTCCGATTTTTTGCTCCCTTGTCTGTGCCTTTCATGCAACATCCTCATCATATCTTGAAGATTCTTATTCTCTTGACCACACACATGGGCAGAGATATTCAGACATACCTGTCTGCCCCTGGACTACCAATGTCCTTAGATTGAAGATCCCACTGGAAACACACCCCTAGGGAACTGGTCTACCCTTTTTTGCTTTTCTTTGTCCTGAAACCACATTGTTCTAATTACTAAAACTAGTTGTTTTCACACTCTAAACAACACAAAGAGGTAAAAGCTGTAACTGTGTAGTAAAACAAGAAAGTGAATCTTTCTGATTTGGCGTACAACTACCAGACAAATTTCCACAACAGCCTTTTGGATCTATGGCAAGCCCCATTCTGACCCATGGCAAGGTGCCATATTTTGACAACGGTTTCAATAAGAGCAGCCTGTTGGGAGGGTGATGTTGGTAATGCTGGAAAAAGCCCTTTAAGAGATGAAGCATGCTTTTTCATTTTCCAATTCATTAACAAAGGGGAGAAAATGTCACACACAGAAACAGAGACAATTTTTTTGAAAACTTGAACAATGTTGCCTATTGATAAAAGCATGAATGCGAGGTTTTTTTGTTTGTGGAGCTTTTTTTGTTTTATTTTGAGTTTTTATTTCTTTTTTTTTTTTAAGGTAAGGAGAGGGAGACACACTCCTTTCTCCCTTGGTAGAATTTTGGATCACATGTTCTCGGTTGTGGAGTGCACTGTATCTTGGTAACTGGATTCTCATCTTAGAGCCAAAATAGTCAGACAAGGAGAATACAGAAATTGGAAGGCATATCTGTAAAACACACACAGATAACACACACATACACAAACATCATACACATAAATAAACTCAACTGATTTTTCCTTCTTGGAGGATGAACTCTAGTGAGCAAGTGCCCTACCCATGTACAGCACAAACATCAAGAAACCTTGAATATAAATCTTATCTCTGCCACTTTGTATTAATGGGAACATTATAAAAAGAATTTAATCTCTCCATTGCTGGTCTATAAAGTGAAGGAATCAATACCTGCTGCTTTGTCTTTCTATGAAGAGTCAATAAGGAAACATTGTGTTGAAGTAGTGATAATTAAGTCCCCTCCCTGAGGCCTACTTAGGACATGTCTTGTAGGTTTTCAAGCACAGTGTAGTGGTGACATTTTGATGTCAGAGAATGTAGATTCAAATCCTGGCATAGTCAACTCCTACTTCTGTGACTTACAGCAAGGAATCCATTAGTTTTTGATGCCTAATAAATAACCAAAGTCCCTAAGTGGTAGATAGCTGTTGATTTAGGATGAAAATCTATAGGCCAACTAAGAATTGGCTATTCCAGGTTAGGCTCAACTAAAAGGCCATTAGTGTGATCTCTGTTATTGACCACTTGGTATTTGGATGAGTCTTCTAATTGGTTATGCAATACCAAGTGATCAGCCCTCAAATATGTGTGTGTGTGTGTGTGTGTGTGTGTGTGTGTGTGTGTGTAATAACAAATAAAAAGAAGCAATAAATTTCTAAATCTGATAGGAAGCAAGGAAGGTGGAACATGGGAAAGGGTTTAAGGAGGAATGGTAGGAATGAAATGCTGTAATTTTATTTTAATTTTAAAAATGTAAAAAACAAAACAAAATAAATTTTAAAAGAAATGGAAAGGCTAGTTACTTTGACACAGAAACCAAAAGCATTCAGGGCCATCACCAACTGTGCTGGGAGAACACCCTCAGTTGTATAGAACAAAGAGTGGGGAGACAAAGGCTAACTCTGTGAGGAGGTCACTGTGAAAACCCTAAGTGAGATCTGTGTCTCCAAGAAAACAAGGCACCAACTAAGAAGCCACTGAGGCAGCCTTGCCTGACCAACCATTTCCTCCCAAGGGCAATCTTAATGACCCAACCTCTGTTGCTGTACTCCGTTCTCCAATTATCACAAAAGCCTGCCAGAGCCTCACTGTTGCCTCCTGAACTCATTCGTCAGGAGGTGAAATCTTCCCTCTGACTCCTCCATGTACACTCAGCCTTCCCTGTGCAGCAGACACTTCACTCTGCCTTCCTTGACTCTGAAGTTCAAGGTCTCTGCGACTCTTTCTTACCACTGAAGATAAAGGCCATTTATATCTCTAAGCAATATTCACTCCCCACCTTCATTACCTATAGTCACTCAATCCTCCAACATTCCCAGCAGAAACTACATTTGAAAT
The DNA here is from genome assembly GCF_949786415.1 of Peromyscus eremicus. Taxonomy (NCBI): domain Eukaryota; kingdom Metazoa; phylum Chordata; class Mammalia; order Rodentia; family Cricetidae; genus Peromyscus; species Peromyscus eremicus. Next base: position 43,785,090 of record NC_081436.1, on the reverse strand, counting down.
AAACCAAAGAGAGATTCCCTTTCTGTAACAAAAAGGCAAATGTTACCATAAATCAGTAGGAAATATAGGAGATGATCCAAAGCATAAATTGAAAGAAATACATCTGGGCTTAATACTCTATTGGCACACAGTCTTCTGTTGTTTTTTTCCTAAGATCTCTGAAAGAAGAGTATGTAGAAGCCTCCTTTGGAGATAGACTAGCTATGAAACAGTAGTTTAAAAGACAAAGGGATGGCAAGGACCTTGCTCTTATTTCAGCTCTGAGGTACCCCAAACAATCGTGCCAACTCTGGGGAACTCAAGTTCTGCTTTAGAAAAAAAGGCAGTTGGACAACGGGATCCTCCAACACTGAGTCTGTGATTTTAACCCAAATTATGACAAAGGACTAATAGAAATCAAGGTTCATAACCACAGAGGAACTCAAACAAATTTTCTATACCAAGTTTCATCTTTTCACTCTTTCTTGGCTTCATTTCAGGGTGTTTTTTATTTGTGATCAATCTACTTACTCTATCACTTTAAGTGTAAAAGGTGTAAAATTTAAAAGTGAGATGGCTTTTGCCTGCTCTTGAGACTCTTTTCCTCCAATTGAGTTGCCCTTGTCCAGCCTGGATATAAGGGCTTTCACCTTGTCTTATTGTAACTTATTTTGTCCTGTCTGGTTGTCCTCTCTTGGAGACCTGCTCTTTTCTTAAGAGGAAATGGAGGGGGAGTGAATCAGGGAGAGAAGGGAGGTAGGGGGAGCTAGGAGAAGTGGAGGCAAGGTAAACTGTGGTTGGGATGTATTGTATGAGAGAAGAATCTATTTTCAATTTTTTTTAAAGTGAGGTGGTAGAAAAATGGAATAAATAAAAACTGCCCTGGATAGCACAAAGTGAGAAATATAAGCTAATACATGTGTCCAAGTAAGTCATTGCCAGCAACACCTAAGGAGGAGACCAGGGTCTGAGCCACCCATAAGTCAGCCCCAGGACTGCTCAGTCCTGTCTCCTCTTACTAGCTGGCTTCACATCTCTGTGTCAGTTGCAGTCCCATGTGTTCCCTCTTATACATAAAGGCACATTCAGGCTGTCACTCACATTCTGAGAAGGTCCCTGGATGCATAGAGCCCTGAAAGCTACCTCACAACAAATGCAGAAAGGAACATATTTGATGGCATCTTCAATACATGGCAGGGTCTCTGGAGCTGATCTTGAAATAATCTAAAAGCCATTTTGTTTTCCACTCTCTCTGTCTACACACCAGAAAAGAGACCTTAACAGGGCCCCAAATTGGTTAGACATGTGGATTTGGAGAATTTTAACACTAGGGGGTTTAACCACAGAAACTGAGTAACTAGATATTACCTAGATGTAACAAAGATCTTCCTCACAGGAAGAGAGCTCTTATTACAGTGCAATGTATATGCCCTGGGTACCGTGTGAAGCATTTGATCCTCACGGGGTTGTTGAAGGAAGCATTTTTTAAAAGTCAATGGATTTCTTTTTTAGCAATTTTAAAGAAAAATTAAGCAAAGATTCAGAGTTTTTGTATGCACTTCCCTGGAAGTAATACATCAGGGTAGGGCATTTGCTACAAGGCAAATCAGTGATGATATGTTGTTAGAAACTATGAGCCATACATACGACTGGGATTTAGTCTAGGTGGACATGATACAGAATTTGATAAATGTATGCTAGCAGGTATCCACCTGAAAAACACCTCATTCTCCACTGTTTATTCCCTTCCCCAAAGTACTGAAAATTACTGATCTTTTAACTTTCTTAGGAAAGCATTTTCAGCTGTTTTTTAATGTTTTCTCATACATATATTTCTAATTAATTTTTTATTTAATTTTTTCATACACTGTATTTTGATCATTTGAGGACACAGCTCAGGGAGTGAAGTGTCTGCTGCAAAGACATGAGGACCTCAATCCAGATCACCTATATAAAAAGCCAGGCACAGCAGACTGTACCTGCAACCACAGCACTACACAGGGCAAATACAGGCAGGTCAAAGGGTGTGTTGGCCAGAAATTTAACCAAACTGTGAGTTGGAGATTTCATTGAGAGACCCTGTCTCAGGAAATGAGAGAGTCTGATGGAGGAGGACACCAATGTTGACCACTAGCCTCCACATACACAAGCATATCTGCACATGAACACACACAGGAAAGTGGTTATCACAGAGTCTTGTAGTTGATGCTCTTTGAGCCCTACCACAGAAGGTGGTAAGATGATGACCTCGCTGTGCTACAACCTCCAGACCAATGCCAATGATGTTTGTACATGCCACCCAGTTCTTTCAGTCTGTTGTGGTGCACTTAAAGGTTGGTCGTGTTCTAAGAGAGCAACTGGTTTTTCTGATTTTGTTAGCACTGGAGATCTGTCTACAAAGTAGCCATAAGGGCTGCCCAAGTCCATCAAGCCTAAAATCAAGACCAGAAGAAGGCTTTTTTTTTTTTTTTTTTTTCGAGACAGGGTTTCTCTGTGTAGCTTTGCGCCTCTCCTGGAACTCACTTGGTAGCCCAGGCTGGCCTCGAACTCACAGAGATCCGCCTGGCTCTGCCTCCCGAGTGCTGGGATTAAAGGTGTGCGCCACCACCGCCCGGCAGAAGAAGGCTTTCTGAATCGAAGCCCATTGGCCTCATTTATCTCTCTGGCATCAATATTTCCTTCCACCCACCAGTAAGTAGAGAATTAGAAACGGCAAAGACAACCAATAAATTAAAAATTTAAATATAGATACACCCTCAAAGAAATTGAAGGATGAGAGGAGAGAAAGAAGTTAATTATTGCCTAGAATCTATAAATCATCTATAGATTGCTGACTCACTTTGGCATGGGAGACACTGTTCTCCTTCCCTCCCTGCATCATTCCTCACTTATCCACTCCCTTTGGAATAGTTATCTGTAAACTACCTGTGTTTTGATTTGCTTTGGGTTTTTGCATATATTTTAAGGTCTGTGGACATCGAGAATAATCCTGTTTCTCAAATAAGCCAAGGACTTCAGGCATCAGAAACATCTCTGGGAATAGAGATGGGAAGTACTTTTTGGCGTAAACATTCCTGGGCCTTGCACCAAATCTACTGAAAAAGACTGTGTGGAGATAAGGCTTATGACGCTAGATCTGTAACAATTTTCTTTGTTCTCTGCAACACAAAACTCACCAATCAAAAACTCAACAAGTCAAGCTGAGCAAGGCAACATATATACATGTGGTTACAGCACTAAGAGGCCAAGACAAGAGGACTGAGAGGTTACGACCAGTGTGGAGACTGTCTGAAAGACAAATGTACACAAACAGCAACAATTTATATGAAGACTAATGTCAGTGTTACCTAGAGTTGAAAAAGGATAAGAGAGGGCAATGGAGGTGAATACGATCACACTGCATTCTATATGTATACATAACTGGCAACAATAAAAGAAAGCAATTCAAATCCTACCCTAGCTCTTACTAACTAGGCTACCTTGGTGGTGCATCAAACTCTCCAAGTCTGTTAATGCATCTACAAGAGGTCAAATACAATGTTTTCCGAGTTTATTATATCTAGAGAAGACTCAAAAAGACAGAAGTAGATGTCTAATTTTCTGATTTCAATCCAAAAGATATTCCAGACCATCTAGTTTATCAGTATATGATAATAGTCCTCAGACTAAACCCATTCTGCAGAGGTATGTGCTGAAAAACTCCCAAGACCTGGTGACACCATAACATTTGTAGGGACATAGTGGATGCATTGTTCACACATTTGTGATGATGTTAATGCATATAGACCTACTTGGTTCCCAAAATTCTAAGAGTGTAGCACATATAACTGTTTATATATAGTACATAGTGCTTGATATTGACAATGAAAGATTTTTTAGTGGTATGTGTATTTTAAAAAAAAATGCCCAAAGAATCCCAAACAGAAAGCACTTATTATATGACTTCATTCACATAAAGGCCTAAAAAGAAGTAACAAATTAATTCACAGTGATATAAAGTGGGTCAGTGGTTCCTGAGAAAACAGGCAGAAGAAAGGGACATCCTGGCTTAATAACAGGACACACCAGAGTATTTACTGTCAACCTGCCACAAAGCAACAACCATGTTATAGTGAACTTTCAATAGGTTGTTTGGGGACAGAGAGATGATAGACAGGTTCTATATCTTGGTGTGGGAGACACCATTACACATTTGTCAAAGCTCATCAAACATTACACTTAAAAAGATAATACACCTCAAAAAGTACACAGGTATGGCAGTTTCTCAGAAAACTAGGAATCAATCTACCTCAAGACCAAGCTATACTACCCCTGGGCATGTACCCAAAAGACACTTCATCCTACTATAAGGACATTTACTGAGCTATGTTCATAGCAGCTTTATTGGTAATAGCCAGAAACTGAAAACAACCTAGATGCCCCCTTCAACTGAAGAATGGGTAAAGAAAATGTGGTACACAATGGAGTATTATTACTTAGCTATAAATAAATAAATAAAATAAAAATCATGAAATTTGTAGGAAAATAGATGGAAACAGAAAAAAAATCATCCTGAGCGAAGTAACCCAGACCAAGAAAGACAAACATGGTATATACTCACTTAGAAGTAGATAGTAGCTGTAAAGAAAGGATAACCAGACTACATTCCACAGACCCAGAGAGGCTAAGTAATGAAGAGCACTCAAGGGGGATGTTTGGATCTCCTTGGGAGGGCCAAATAGAATAGATTTTGCAGGTGGACTGGGGTGGGTGGGTATGGGAACAGTAGGGATCAAGTGGTGTGGATGGAGACAGTATTGAGAGAGATGAATGGACTTGGGGGTGCTGTGGATGTTTTTCTGTATGCTGTGAATGTGTTGCTCTGATTGATTGATAAATAAAACACTGATTGGCCAGTAGTCAGGCAGGAAATATAGTATAGGCGGGATAAGGAGAGAGGAGAATTCTGGGAGTGGGAGGCTGAGTCAGGACACGCTGCCAGCCGCCTCTGCCATGAGAAGTAAGGTGTAAATTGTCAGTAAGTCACAAGCCACTTGGTAACTTATAGATTAATAGAAATTGGTTAATTTAAGATGTAAGATCTAGCTAGTAAACATTACATGGAGCTTGGGGAATCCTGTGGAAGATGGGGAGGAAGGATTGTAGGAGCTAAAGGGGTCAAGGAGACCACAAGAAAATGGCCAGCAGAATCAACTAACTAGGGTTCATAGGAGCTCACAGAGACTGTAGAAGCAATCACAGAGTCGTCATGGGTCTGACCTAGGCCATTTGCATATATGTTTATGGTTTTGTAGATCAGTGTTCTTATAAGACTCCTAACAGTGGGAGCAGGGGCTGTCTCTGAACTTGTGCCTGTTGGGGGGTCCCTTTTCTTCCTGATGGTTGCCTTTTCCAACCCTGATATGAGTTTATGCCTAGTCTTATTGTAACTTGATATGCCATGTGTGGTTCATATCCCTGGGAGGCCTGCTCTTTTCTGAAGGGGAACTGAGAAGTGGATCTGGAGGAGAAGGGAGCTTGAAGGAAAGGACTGGGAGGAGAAGAAAGAGGAGAAACTGCCATTGGGATGTAATGTATGACAGAAGAATAAAATTTTTAAAAAGTACATACACACACACACACACACACACACACACACACACACACACACACACACAGACAGTATTGTCCATGGTTCCAGGCATCTGTGTGATATCTTAGAATGTGTTCCTCTTGGATAAGGGAATACTACTATACATATATTTTTAAATTCCATTTTGCTTCAGTAACCTCAAGGGGAAAACTACCTAATATATAAATGAACAGGCACAATTTGCCTATCTTGCTGCCCAGAGATGCTTGTTCCTTTGACTCTGTGATCATCTCCCTCTGTGCGGCAATCTCCAGACTCTGCATCCACCTCAACCTCAGTCTCCTCCTTTGTTCTTGTTTTGTTTTGGCTCCCCACAAACACAGAACTAGGTTACTTACAATCCTTACATCAAGGCACAGTGTCATCCATTGGTCCTTGTGTAATCCTACTGTATTTTTAAATAAATATCTTTTAAGTGTCTTGAATCTACCACCCACTCCAAGAATTAGAGTATTGCCTCTCTCATACATCTTCTTGTGTGTGCTCCAAACCCTTCCTTTAGTCTCCTCCTGAGATTAAATTCTTAGCATTCATCACTTCCTTGGTTGGGGTTTGGTTTTGTTTTTACTAAAAATAATCTTCAAAAAAAATAAATTTAACCAATGGTTCTTTACTTATAGTTTCCAATTCTGAAATGGAGTTATGCTGTTCTGGGTGCCTTGTAATAAAAATTTACTACAATTTATTCACTTTTATAGATGCATATAGTCCATCATTCACAGGTTCACAATATTTGAATCATCTTATTTGCTTGGGTGCTTATGATATTCCTGCAACTTTGGTATTGTAGACGAAATTCTAAACAATCTTATTAAATAAGAAACACAGAGCCAAATACAGAGTTAAAGCCTAAGAGATCAGAGCAAGAGCCACAACTACCTTTAGCTTACTACTCGCTGTTATCCTTCCCCTGAGAGAGACCTTCTTCCTGTGTGTCTTGTCTTTTATTGCTTTCCTGTTCTGCTTCTCATTGGCTCTAACCTGCCACATGACTTCCTCATCACTGCCTGTCTATACAGACCTCCTGGTCTCTATGGTTGGTACTGGGATTAAAGACTCAAGGGTCACCACACTTGCCTGTGTCCTTGACCACACAGAGACTCTGCCTGCCATGTGATCGGATTAAGGGCGTGGGCTACCACCACCTGACTTCTATTCCTGGCTCGTTAATGACCTCTGATCTCCAAGCAAACTTTATTTATTAACATACAAATAAAAGTGCATTTCAGCACAATTAAAATATCACCACATGGTATTACAATTTACATATGAACAAGCTCATACTCAATTTCTTGTGCACGTCACATGAGGTTCTCTTGAGAATTTATACCTAGGATTAATGTCATTGGACCACAGGGTATAAATGTGCAACTCTATAAGCTAATAGCAATTGCTTCTCAAAAAAACTATCAGAGGAACAAAAATTCCTTTCATAAAGAGAATGACAGCTTCTAGGGAAAAATGATAACACTCTTAGCATCCTTAGAACTTTTAGTTATTTATAGACAATTGTTAGTATGAGAAAATTAGCCATATGCCATGTTTCACCCAGCTTCTTCATAAAATTATATTTAGAATATTTGTGACTAATGACAAAAATATTTAGCCATATTTTCCCAGAAAATCAAAAGTCACAATCATGGATCTCCTTTAATAAGCCTTTGGAATAAGAATAATAGTCGTAAGAGGCTGCATGCTTCTCATGAGTCGTGCCTGTATTTATTGCTGTGTGTGTCATTTAATTCTCATAACAGCTATATTAAGTTCTGATTATCACAACACAAAAAGAGACTGGGAAAACTGGTGAAAAGTAAAAATGAGTGTCTGAACCTACCATCATCTCCCCATGGCAACCACAACTTTCTTAAGCCTTGCATAAATCATGACTGACATGTCTGCAGGACCTTTGGTTTCCTCTCTGTGGGTTTCATCTCAAACTGGATGATCTTGAGATCTCTCTGTTTATCCACTCATCACCATGCTGGTCTTTGTCTCCCTCTCACTTTTCAGCACCAACAACCAACAACCAGCCACAAAATCTCCCTTGGAACCATGCCTCCTCCACTTGACAGTTCCTTCCAGATTTAAGATTCACACATACTCACATACATGCAAGTTCACCTACTTTCCCTTTATCCCACGGAGGACATTTGTGTAGTCTTTATAGTTTTGGCTCGCTGTTGCAAAAGAGATGTTGAGCTGGCTAAGATCATAAGGAATGTGTTCTTCATCTGCAATTAACTGCACATTCTGAGGAAATCCTTTACTCTCTTTGAAGTTATTCCTATTTCTGCGGATGTCAAACGAAATGATGCATGTGACCCCACTTGGTAAATACAAAGCACTTAATAAAAAAAGGCAAGTTTTTGTTACTGTTATTGTCCCCCTTTCTGGAGATTAAAAAAAAATCTATTTAAACCCTGAATTAAATGGCCATTATATTGTCATCCACAAACCCTACTAAGACACAGCAGTATTGTAAAGAAAAGAAAGCACTAGAATATAGCACATGTGAGTTACAACTAGATCATCAGACTACCAGGTGTGTGACTTCAGCCCTAAGAAATTCACCTTGAATGTGGAAATAATACAATAGATCTCAGATGGTCTGTGTGCCAATTATCTGTAGGGTTTGCAGAAAGTATCTGGGATAAGTAGAATCTAAGAAATCCCTAAGAGTCTTACTTCTTGTTCCATGGGCCCTGTTAGCATTCCGAATGTCCTCTATTGCACATGGGTATGGTTTGTGAATATAGTGATATTTTAGTCCTTTCATTAAGTTACCAACAAACCAACTTTCATAAAAATAGAGATCATCATAGATTCATTTGGCCTATCAGATATGTCAGTCTCTTTCTAAAAGAAGAGAGACAAGAGATAGAAAGAGATAGAGAAAGAGAGAAATGTTGGTTGGATTGATTGGTTTTCATGACAGCCCTGAGTTAAAATGTCATGTTGTGAGTTATTTGTCTAATACCTGAGGTAGCTTCTAGGAGCCATTAGAGAGCTTACCAACAGCCCCCTAAGAAAACAAGGACTTGGGTTCCACAACTGCACAGAACTGAAACTTACCTTCAACAAGGATGATCTTGGAAGCAGATCCTTCCCTTGCCCAGCCTCCAGATAAGAACAAAGTCGAACAAACACCTTGGTTCTAGACTTGTGAGGTCTAGTTGAGCCACTCTCTGACCCTGGCCTAGAGAATTTTAAAAACAGTCAACTACTGAGTGTGCACCTATTTGCCATGCATCAGTAAAAGTCAAAAGCAATATCTACCACACGGCTAAGTACACAATATGTGCTCAGGGAAACTAATACTTTTAATACACTCAAATTCTACTTGCTATAACTAATGTATGTTTACTCTGCCTTGCTTCATGGTGTGCATGGATGCTGCTTTCTTCATGATGTCCATGGATGCTGTTTTCTTCATAATGTCCAGGGATGCTGTTCTCTTGCCTGGTTCTCTTCTTCTTTTCCTTTACACATTCTATAGCCATCCAGTTCCTGCTTATTCTTCATGCTCTTAATTTTAAAAAGCTTTATATGTCCAAGGAAAGTATGTCACATTTAAATGACTGCCCTGGAATGATATACCTACTTAGCCACAGAACTGAGACCAAATTCCCAGTTTCTTGATAGCTACAAGAGCCTAAAATCCCTTTGCCTCTCATTTTTTCTCTGTCCTTCCTCCTTCTCTCCTTCTCTCTGGAGATTCTGGCTCTTTTTATTCATCATGCTAGTTTGTTTATGTTCAATTCTTAAAGTGGGAATTTCTACTACTATGATGTGAATATTGTGTCTCCTCAGCACCTATACATTAAAGCCCTAATCTTCAGTGTGGCTGTATTTGGAGATAAGACCAAGGAAGTAATTAAGTGAAATCGTAAGGGAGAATCCCTAATCAAATAGGATTTGTGCCCTTATAAGAAATAAAATTAAATCAGCCTCCGTGAGCACACTGAGAGTATACCACCAACAATCCAGGAAGGAGAGCCTTCATTAGAACCAAACCCCCTGGCCCTGTAAGTGGGAACTTCCAGCCTCCAGAACTGTTAGAAAACAAAGTTTGGTTCCTTCAATCACCTAAGCCTATGGTATTGTGTTATGGAAATCTTAGTCATCCAAGCTCTTTCCCCAGTGACTGAAACAGGAAGCTCTTCCACCCGTACAGTAGCAGCACCTACCAGTGTCAAAGTACCTCTATAAAGTCAATGGCCCAGCAGATCAGAGCATTGGCTGCTCTTCCAGAACACCGAGGTTCAGTCTTCAGCACCCACATGGCAGCCCACAACTGTCTGTAACTCCAGTTCCAGGGAATCTAATGCTCCTCTCCTGGCCTCTTCAAGCACTGTATGAACATGGTGCACATACAAACATGCCAGGAAAACATCCATACACATAAAATGAAACAAATGATTAAAAAAAAAAAGATAAAATCAATAGGACTGGACTTGAGTTTGTGATCCAATGACACCATCTCTTCTATGCGTATTCAACAGGTATGCAATCATCAAAACAGCTCCTTCAGCAGAACATTGGCTTTTTTTTTGGTTTTTTTTTTTTTTTTTTTTTTTTTGGTTTTTCGAGACAGGGTTTCTCTGTGTAGCTTTGCGCCTGTCCTGGAACTCACTTGGTAGCCCAGGCTGGCCTCGAACTCACAGAGATCCGCCTGGCTCTGCCTCCCCGAGTGCTGGGATTAAAGGCGTGCGCCACCACCGCCCGGCAGAACATTGGCTTTTACATACATGATTTATGCTGAAAAAAGCTAACTAGCCAGTCAGCTACCCTGTCAACCATCCACTGCTAATTCTTTTCATAAGTAAAAATCATTATTAATGTGTTGTCCTGGTGTGTGATCCTCAAAGGTGTTTGACACACTAATGTTGCATAAGCTAAGTGGGAGTTTTGCACAGCAGTAAGCTGATTACTGAGACATTTATTTGGAGAACTCAAGGTCCCTGAACAAATACCCAAGGCTCTATGACCACTTTCTCATTAGAGGAATGTTTAAGAAGAACAACCCAGGGGCAGGACAATATAATTGACGAGAGAACTACTGAGGCTTAATCGAGACAGAGGCCACTCAATGAAGGTATCATAATGAGCAAAGTACTTCTTTGTTACCATTTGAGGACTACAGGAGCATTGTTAAACTTGACTCAAAGAGATAAGTGTGTTCAAAGGCCAGAATAGAGGTTGATACTCACTCATTCTTCCAACATCTTCCATGTTGATAATCTAAGCACTTAGAGAAAGAATTGTAGGAGCCTGCTTGGAGACCCTCTGCTGTATGTCCAGCACAGTGCTGTGGTATTGCATTAAAATTTTGATTAATAAAAGAAGACTTTGGGCTTGGGAGATGGTGAAGTCAAAAATAGTGCTTGCCATGAAGCATGAGGACTGGATTAGTTCGGCTTCCAGAAACGATGTAAAAGTCAGGTGCAGTGGTATATGCTTGCAAACCTAATGCTGGGCAGACAGGAAGGGAGGATTCCCAGAGGTCACTGGCCAGCCTGGCCTGTTTGGGAAGCATCAGACCAGTGAGAGACCCTGTTTCAGAAAACAAGCTGGATAGCTCCTGAGGAGTGACACCCAGGAATTACCTCTGGCCTGCACAGACACAGGTACCTACACACATGTGCACCTTAACACCACACACACACCACCACCACCACCACCACCACCACCATCACCACCACCACCACACCACAAGAAACAATTCTTTACCTAGCATCTTGTTGTGGTATAGGTTTGAAATGTCACCTATAGGCTTGTGTGTTTCAACATGTGCTCCTCTATTAATGCATTGTTTGGGGAGGTTGCAGAGTCTTTATGATATAGGGAATAGCTAGGGTAAGTGCCTCTAGAGTCCAGACCTTATGGATTTTAACCTGGCTTTAAACTGGCCCAAGCATTCTGCTTCTTTTTCTGCACCATGCAATATCGGCCACATCTCACTCCCCCCTGCCCCAACCATGAGCTATTTCCTCCACTGTGCATTCCAGGCCATGATACATGGTAACCTCTCAAACTATAAGCCCCAATAAACTTACCCTTCCTTAAGTTGCTTCTCTAAAACATTTTATCACAGCAAGGAGAAAAGTAACTCATACTCATCTTAATGCAGAAAATAAATAACAACTATGCTTGACCCATGCTCACCCACTTTACTTTTGCTTTTCATTTATTTTATTTTATTTCTTATGGGTGGGGGGGTGCCTCTGCTTCCTGTGCATTCAGTAGTCCACAGAGGTCAGAAGAGGGTATCAGATCCCCTGGAACTGGAGTTACAGATAGCTCTGAGCCACCATGTGGGTGCTAGGAATTGAAGCCAGGTCCTCTGCAAGAGCAGTCAACACTCTTAATTACTGAATCATCTCTCTGGCCCAAACTTTTCAAGTTTTATTTTGTCTTGCCTTTAGGGTCTCCTCAGTGCATATAATTCTTTCTCCAAGCAAGAATTATATGGCAAGAAACAAAATATGGATGTTATATACATGCAAGTGTATGTGTTTGTGTATATGTGTGTGTTGCTTTTTTATTTTAAAAACTATCCCATGCCACTAGCAGCATGACCAAGATCTGTCTCTAGCACATGAACTGGCTTTTTGGAAACTATTCCCTGTGGTGGGATGCCTTGTTCAGCCTTGAGGCAGGAGGGAGGACCTTGGTCCTGCCTCAATTTGATATGCCATGCTTTGTTGACTCCCATGGGAGGCCTTACCCTTTCTGAGGAGTGGATGGGGGGGAGGTAGAAATGAGGTGAGGGGAGAGAAACAGCAGGAGGGGAGGGAGGGGAAACTGTTGTTGGTATGTAAAATAAATAAATAAATACTATCCTACGTGTTAGTTTCATTAGACCAGTGTGAATTATTCTTTCTGCTAATTGGACATTGCAGTACATATTATGGCTAAATAGAATGAGTCTACATAATTTAGGCTTTAAAGAAGTCACAAAGAACCAGACACACAGACAGAAACATATGTTTGATATGCAAGGGATGCCAGCATCCTGCTGAAAAGACGCGCAACAGTAGTGATTCATTTTTCCAGATAAAGTAACTGAGCTCATAATATTTCTAAGAATCCTACATGGAAACAAAAATTATAGAAGTCCTATGAAATGTGAGGCTTAGATCCAGAAGCAGAGCAATGAGTCAAGGAAAGAACAGACTGAGCAATGAATTGGATAATGGGATACCGACCTCTTCTATAAGCAAGAGAGGAAACCGTGGACATGATAATGTAGAATGAAAATGGTTGGTAGCCAAGGTACATTGTGTCACTACTCCCAACTCTAAATTCCTTCCATGTAGTTAGAAGTAATCACGTTACTCCTTTTCTCTAGATTTCCCACTAAAGTAAGGCACTTTCTGTCTCACTGATGTTGACTTACTTCAGTTAATGGAATGCTGGCAGAAGTAGCAATGGACCCATTATAGGCCAAGATCTTCAAAGGAGTCCCACAGTCTCTGGTGATTTTGTGATGCATCCTGTGAAGAGCATGCCTCCAATGTCTGTGATGTTGAGCCTCGGGTTGAAAAGACATGCAGTGGCCACAGACGTGACCGAATGCCTGGAGTTCAGCTGGATCAGCCACACTCTATCTAAGCCACAGTTCTGAGGTCTTTGGTTTGAGAACAACCACAGCTAAAACCACAAGGGTTTTTATATCATTTGGTGAAAAGTCTGAGTCACACATCAAAGACCTCACTGTAGCCAATCATTCATTTAATTAATGTATATTGATCTTGTACTTTATGCAAGGTGCTATATGGGTCGGAAACTGGAGTCACATCTGAGAGCAAAAGAGACATGAGTCCTCTAATGCATCTTAAACTCACCTGACAGCAGTTTCCATGGGAGAAATACTCAGGAGCAATGTTCAGGCAGTGCACCTGGGATAGAGGATAATAAATTCTATCTGACTGCAAAAAGTTTGGGATGTGGATACAACTGTAACAACTAATATGAAAGCACATGTCCAGTAATCACTATGCAGTTACACCCAAGGGAAATGGAACTTAGGAATTTAGGAAGATTAGACAACTAAAAAGGAACTCCAGGAAACATACCAGGGACACCTCTGTAAGTACAAAATGAAGTTCTCATTCTAACTCAGAATTACCTGGAGTGTTTCAAATTTCTTCAATAGGGACAGAACTCATGGATTCTGATTAAAATGGTCGAGAATTGAGCATCAGCTTAGTTTTGTATGTTTTCATTTTTTCAGTCTTCTTTAGTGAGCTGACAGACTTCAAGAACACGGTATCACATTCTCTGCATGGCAGAGGGGACTGTATTTAACCAGCCAGACATCAAATGCAACAGATGCAACACTGTCTGTAAATGCCAGCTGCATTCCTGAGGTATGGCAGTCTGGGGCTTGGGATATCCATATCCCCATCCAGGCCAGAGAGTCTGCAGGCTCTAAACTGTCACAGTCCTAGACACCAAAAGAGCAGCATTCACCCTTTTATGATGAATACTTATGATACTCCAGCTGGGGATTTCTGTCCCTCACCAAGCAGCTGAACATTTGAATTTGGTCAGTCTGAGTTATTCGTGACATGCACAGATAAAAATGAGATGTTATTCGGGAAGAGATGTCACTAAAACTAGGTTCCTAAAACTGGCATTTCAGCAAGAAAGACCCAGAAACCTTTTGGTTAGGTCATGGATTTCACCAAATGTTATTAAAGTTATTTTATGAGTTTTTCTTTCTTCCCAAACAATTTTGAGAGTAGGTCCCCTGGAAATCAAACAATTATTCCCTCCCTTGTGCCAGGAAATGAACAATCTTTTTCCAATTCTTATTGTCAGAAATGATTTTTTTTTTCTAGTTGTGAGTTGTCAACAGTTCCAGGGATCAGTGACCAATAATTCACATCAAGGGTGCTATTGGTTTGGGTTTTGTTTTGGTCTGAGGTTTTTGGTTTTGGTTTTTTCACTTACCTCCTGTCTATCAAAAAAATGTGGTAATGGGCAGACTCATTAAAAAGGGTACTTATTATCTTATACAGAAAAGCCTTCCCCTCTGTGACTTCCAGCCACACTGAAGTTTTTCAGCCTTTCAAAGAGCCATTAGCCAGCAATCTAGAAACTAGCCAGTAAGTTAAAAAAAAAAAAAATACCTGGCCAGTGTAAGGTCACTGGCTCCGACTTCCAAAGGGCTTCTTCTTGTTTGTGTACTATGTGGAGACCTTATTTAATTATACTTTCCTTTCTTCTGGTTCCCAGATTGGACAGGACATAGTAACATCTATGAAGATAACCACCACCTATAAATACATCAGTTCTCTGCTGCTTTTATTCTACATTTGACACCCACGTGTATTCCAGGATAACGCTGCTTGTTGCTACATAAGAATGACAAAGCACCGATGGAGAAAGGCCAGAAAATTAAATTGATGACCAAAAGATTTGGCAAGCGGTCAAATGAATACAGAATCCAAAATGAAAGACGAGAAAAACAACAACAAGAAAAGCTGAAAGGAAGATCTGGTTGAAGTCTATTAAGCCATCACAGATGGGGACGAAATAACTCTCTATTGGCTCCACAAATCCCAAGGACCAGTCCTGAACATGAGACCCCGAATTCTAAAGGAAGAAATGTGCATAGTCAAGTACACACTCATTTCCAGTAGATAAAGCAGCAACCCAGTGAGACTGGGTTTTATTTCCTCTGATTCACAGCTCACAGTCCTGAAACAAAGATTGAATAGCCTTACCCGAGGTTGCACAGCTGGTCTATATGAATGTAAATAATAATACCTGACATCTGTCGGGGTTTTACCATATGCTAGGTACCTTGCTGAGCATTTTTGCAACTTGTTTTGTCCCTTTCATTCTTGCAACAGTTCTTTGAATTTATTACTTGTTGTTATCCGTTTTAGACTGTGAGGAAGCTTAGACTTAAAAGACCATGTGAATGGCTCCGAATCACATGGCTAGTATGTAATGGAAGGAATTTTGTAAGCCAAGCCATCTGATTCCAATATTCACAATGATCCAGCCAATGATCCAAAACCCCTACTCCATTTTCTCTAGTGACTGTATATACTCAAATGTAAAACCACCACCACCACCGCCACTGGAAAATAAAAGAGAGAAAAAGATTTTATTTTAGCAACGCACAGTAAGTGACAACTCTCAGATTAAAATTTAATACTTTTGACTATACGTCTCTGATTATTTCCACTAACCATGCTTACTTTATTTTGGAAAAAATATAGGGAAATTTTTAGCAGGGCAGACTATCACAGGACTCCCTAACAACAGAGTAATGGATTAGGCTAAAATAGATTCAGTAGTTACAGAGAGAAATGACACATTAATATTTAACAAAGAAAGCTGTGACTTTGGCATCTATCCATGACCTTTTTGACAGGAACGTCAAGTAAGAACACTGTGCCCTCCCACACCCTAACCTCTCCATAGATGGAGGACTAAACTGGCTAGCTCATAGGACTAGCACACAAGTCATTCTCATAGCTTTGGATAGAATAAAAAAAAAATCAGCCAAACTGCAGAAAGAAAACAGGGAGATGGGGCAGTAGAGTTGGCCCAGCCTTTAGCAGGGGCCTGGTTAGCAGATCATCAGGTCTATCATCATCAAGGCCCAAGATGTATGAAAACTACACAATCTTTCACTGGACTTTGCCTGGGGGGCTTCTTTGGGAAAAAAGAAGAGATAGAACCCAGTATCCCTTTGAGAACAAGGCTTTCTTAACACATGTACCCATACTTACAGTCTATACCAGACAAGAACTCTCCTCTGACCTCTGAGAATGGAAAGATTCAAGGTCACTCTCCAACTTTTCACTTTCACATACTTCTATTTTTACTTTATTACAAATTGTAATTTCTCTTTTCTCGTGTTCAAATGAACAGTGGAATTACAAAGGATTTACATATTACAGAAATAGCCAAGAAAGATAACAGATTAAGCAAAATGGGATATCTCTGTCTATAGATTTAACAAGTCATTGTGGAAAACATTAAGGTGAGCAAGATAAAAGCCTGTCCTCATGAAGCCTTCTGTCCAACAGAGGAAACGGGGCTCTAATATGTGCTAACCACTATAGGAAGCTGAAAGTTTCAGCAATGAGGCAATTATACTCAATGCTATACTGATTAATTCAGACCATGCATGTAAAATGAAATGCTATTGGAAGGCAAAGAAGAGCATCCACTATGAGATACAAGGACATAACTTCAGAGGCAATGAGCACGCAGGTGGCCAGGGGAGATTCCAGACAAACATCTGGAATATAATCTTCTGAAATGCATCCAAGGTGGAAATGCTTATAATTTAATAAAAATCATCATTTTCCCAAACTATATCCCTCTCCTTTCCCACCATAGGTAGAGAGGGCCCTGTAACTCCTAGAAACCTGCCCTGCACACAGTTAAGAACCCCTGTGACAGAGCAGCTTAGACAATCAATCTGGGGATTTCACAGGGGAGAGACATAGTCCATTTGGAAAGCAAAACAGTGGTCATTATGTTCTGTTTGTGGGTTAAGAATTTCAGCTCTCTCTCCCGATTACATCCAAATCCCACAGGTGAAGAAGGAAGGGTGTACATAAGGCTGCAGCTCAAATGAGTTCCACTTCACCCCAGGGTCACGGGGTCTCAGGACTGGTGTTCAGCAACCATCATTTCAGCTAGAGTTTATTTTCCCCCAGCTCAAATCCAGGCACCCAGCAATCCAAGAGGCTGAGAGTTGCCTGGAAACCCAGCTGATGGGTGGAGTTCAGAGGGATCATTAAGACCTGGACAGAAGCCCAAACTGTAGCAAGCCCAGAGAGGAAGTGTTTGAACATGATCTCCATTCCTAGCCCTCTTGCCTCCCTCTTCTGTCTGTAAACAAACAGTGGCTTCCAGTGTACAAGCAGAGGACCTGAACCGTTTACTTACCTTTGCTCTTTTCCCACTCAATTTCAATACTTCTGCATTAGAGAGAGGAAACTGGTGCCCTTCAAAAGGACTTTATCCAGCACTCCTCACATAATTTCACTTCCTCCAGCAACACTTCAAGGGGCATAGTCCATTCTTCCCATTTTGTAGAGGAAGACTTTGGGCATAAGGAATGGGAATAAGGGACTTGCATGGTCTGATGCAGTAATAGCGGCATGGTAAGCTACCGCTCTAACTCCAAACTGCATTTCCTTTCCTGTGTCTCGGAGTTTCTTTATGGAGACTGGCATGATTCCAGTTATTTATGAAAATGCATGGAGCAAGGGCAAGGGATAAATCCTCAAAGAGAAGTAACTCAAGGAGCTAAAACTTAATTTAGCTAGCTATTAATTAATGGACTAGCCCTTAATGACTACAATTACTGATATTAATCAGTCATAGGAGTCTGCCAACAAGGAGAAATATAGGAAGCCTTTGAGTCCAGTCTGCCTCAAAAAGTTTCAAAGATAGAACTGATTTTAATTTATTTCTCCCTCATTGCATTTCTGTTGCAAAGACTTTGGCGTCTCCTCAGTAATATCACAGGGGAAGCACTATAGCGAAGTGGCTGCAGGCTAAGCCATTTCGTCTTGTGCCCTCTCTCAGAAGAAACTATCAGAAAGTCCTTTATAAGATGGGATCAACCTCTGCAAAGTCCTTTTTGCCATCTAACCAAAGCTATCCAAAGAACTTCAGTGACTTCAGTCTTCTTACTGAAAATACAATCATTTTAAAAGACTAACCTCATATTGTAGAAAGAAAGGCTGAAGTTTGTCAACAAACCTGCACAGATTTGGCACATAAATTATCCTCTATCTCCATCCCAGACAGCCCATAGAGTTCTATGACCCTTGTTGACTTTGTAATGGATCACTGTATATCCTCCAAATATTTCGAGGTCCGCTCAAAGTCATTTATTCTTCCCTTGACATTTCCCACAGTCTCTCTCCCCACTTTAAAATGAAAATGAGTACATCCATTTCTGAACCACTGTTATTGGTTCATAAACAGCACCTAACAGGTGAATTCATTATTGTTTTAAACTCCACACCATGCATACTTAAATCTGTGTTCTTATAAATCCCCTAATTTCACTTAATTAAAGAAAAATCAAGGTCATTCTGCAGAACAGTCAATTTAGTGCTATCACTACCTAAATGCACAGGACAGGACATACAGCCAGCACAGAACCTTCAGTCCATGAGGAT
The DNA here is from genome assembly GCF_949786415.1 of Peromyscus eremicus. Lineage (NCBI taxonomy): Eukaryota > Metazoa > Chordata > Mammalia > Rodentia > Cricetidae > Peromyscus > Peromyscus eremicus. The sequence goes on along the minus strand of NC_081436.1, from coordinate 43,766,307 downwards.
GCCAATCAGCTTTACACAGCTCTTCTTCCCCTCACATACATGGATGGAATCTAAGGTGCATTGCCAGGCTCCGGTCTAGGCACTGTAGATAAAATAGCTAATGGGATGCACACAGTCCTTGGACTTTCCAGCTTGAACTCTCATTGAAGAAATAGACAACTGACAAACAATTGGAAGAGTGATATGTTGACATGTGACAAATGAGTCATTTTCATGACAGCCCAGAAAGAGAGGAGAGAGGGCTTCTGGGCAGTGTGATCAGTAGTTTCTCTGAAGTGGCCACAGAAGCCAGTCATGTCCAGACGGAACTAGAAGAGGAAACTTCTCTGAAGAAGAAAGTGACAGCATAAATACTCAAAGAAATGCAAGAGGAAAGTATGTGTAGAGCTTAGTGAGAGGGAGACAAGGAGAAAGGGACATGGTGGTCTTGAGCCTTGCTAACTCTCTCCCAGAACACACAAACTTTACCTCTGCTTTTTATACTCTTCAAGAAGGGGGGTGAAAGATCCCAGAAAATAAATATCAGTACTCTGAATGCAGACACTCAGAGTCACAATTGTGAAGAAAATTGGTACATCTACGTTTTACTGTCACTTAAGAGAAACATGTGGAATGACATGGGTGATGTAATTCATAATGGAAGAGAAAACAATGTTTCCCGGAGTCAAAGGGGAATCTGATATACAAGTTAACTAGAACGCCATCCCTTAACTCTAATTTCTTCTTGCTATGGCTTAGGACCATTTCTTCTTGTCCTACACTTACAGACATTATAAACCAGCTGTTTTTCTGCAAATTACCCTCAGAGGGGACTGCATTTCCTGAAGAAATCGATAGGTTACATAGGGCAAAAGAACAAAGCAGCCCACTCCAATATAGACTATGAAAGCAAAATCAAAATCAATCTCTCTTTCTTCTCTCTCTCTCTCTCTCTCTCTCTCTCTCTCTCTCTCTCTCTCTCTCTCTCTCTCTGAGTGTGTGTGTGTGTGTGTGTGTGTGTGTGTGTGTGTGTGTGTGTCCTCTCATTGTTTAAATGCACTTCAAATAGTCATAAGCAAGCTGTCATGTTGGGTACTCAATGCTCACCAATAGCTAACCACAAAATAGATCTCTCTTATCCCAGACCAAATCCCTGAATCTTAACTTCCTCCTATGCCCCTTGCCCACACTGTTTCCCTAGTAATAACACCCCATCCTCATGTCAACTACTTGATTGTTCAAGAGCCCCTGACTTCACAGAAACCATCTCCAAACATATCCTCTATTATTAAACAAGATCACATATACCCAACTGGACGTTGCTATCAGAGATTCAAACTGGTCAAAGTGCCAAGAATAAGTGATGGTAGAGTGCTCAACCCTAGAGGAGACATCTGTATCAACTCTTCTTCCAAGGTTCGGTGAAAAGAATGTAAGGACCAGAGGACGAGCAGGTATGCTACAAAAAGACATCTTATGGACACGTCATGGCCATTATGCTCATAGACTCACTCCAGCTGTGGTTAACTACACAAGACATGAACAAAACAGGGGAGAACTTATGAGGCCCCATTCCTGCCTGAGAGACTATTGGCAGCTGATGGTTACCAAGAGAAAGGGAATCAGTAGTGCAGTCACTGAACAGTTGCCCGTGCTCCAGGAAACAGTCTACCCAAGTTCATGCTAGCAACCCCAACTAAACTCAGTGAATCATCATATATGTGTGAATTTGCCAAATAACTAATTAGAGGATTGATTTTTAAAACTCTACTTTTCTTCCAAGTCACATCAATGCTCCTTTGTCCTTTAATGGCTAAAAATAGACTTCTAATACCTGGAATCACTTACTCACTAGTTTCTTCTCCTCTCACAGCCAATTCTGCTGGTTCATATTCACTGTGCTTCCTTATCCATTCTCTGCCTCTCTGTGTCCTATATGACTTCCCTCACTTGCTGATCCACAGAATATCAATATCCTTTGTCAAACCATTTAACCCTGAGTGCATTGGTGGAGGTAGTTCCCTTATTAGAATCTCTCCAGGTAAACTATCTGGTTTTTTTTCTTATACAACTCTACTGCTTTGTTCTGTTTTATTTTGCTATAATAGAATGCCTGAGACTAGAAAATTTATAATGAACACAAAAGTATCTCTCATATTTCTGGCATCTGAGATTCTCATGCGGTGTGAGGCAGACATGTAGCAGGCTTTCTCAAGCTGCCAGCCCCCAAATCATGACACAGAGACTAATTATTAGTTATGAATGATTGACCTTAGTTTATGCTTATCCCACTAGCTCTTATAACTTATTTTAACCTGTTTCTCTTCATCTGTATTTTGTCTCAGGGCTTTTTACCTTTCTTCCATTCTGTATTTCATTCTCTATGCCTGCCTGCCTGGCCCCAAGCATTTCCCTCTTTTTTCCCCTTGTTCTCTTCACTCCTGTTCTCTCGAGCCTAGATTCCTCCTCCTACTTATTCCCTCTGCCCACCAGCCCCACCTATCCCTTTACTGCCTAACTATTGGCTGTTCATTTTTTTATTAGATAAGTCAGGTACCTTAGCCAGGCAAGGTAAAACAGCAACACATCTTTATGTAATTAAACAAATGTAACATGTCTTTGCCTAGTAAAACAAATACAGCATAAACAACTGTAACACAACTTTACATAGTTAAAGTAAAGTTTATTTATACTGAAGCATAAATAAACGTAACACATCTTTACATAGTTATAATGTTCCATAACACAGACAAAAAAAAGATGAATATTGTGTCTTCACATTGCAGAAGAGTAGAAATAGCAACACCAATCTACAAGTAACAATCCGTTCATCAGGATCACACCTAGTGACCAAAACACTGTTTATCCTCCTTCTCAACATTTGCTTTATTGATTACATTTCCAACATATTGGCAGGGAAGACATTCAAACAGTAGCATCAACTAATTAATACACCAAACCCAGTGTATACACAGGTCCTTCATTCCTTCAATAGAAGAGTCATTCTTCCTTCAAAGCTGAAATCTAAACCAATGTGTCTTATTGCTTTAAACAGTTACCCATCAGATTTGTAAACAAGTCAAATCTCTTGGGGCTCCACTCATACTATTTCTTCTCCTTAGCCCTAACACTAAAAGCTTCTTTCTGATTTTTTTTCTAAAATTTGTTTACTAAAATAACGTTTACTGGACACTTATACAACTCTGGAGCTTCGAAGAGATGCCTGAGTTCAGCCATCCTAACTAGTTCACTGCGGCTCTCTTCTCACGCCTACTTCTTTCTTTGCTTTGCATGTGTTTCCCTAGGTTAGCTCTAAAGTCCTCTAGAATGTCTATCCGTTTAGTTCTTTTATAATACTAGTTCTTGGCATAAGTCACACTCCCCCAGAAACTCAGAATTCCTACTTTGGGGAAGGTACTTTGGGAATTCCTACCTTGGGAGGTACTTTTCTACCTCCAATCTTCTGGGTCGGCATGGAACATCTGTCTTCCAAGTCATGTGAAATAACCATTTCCCCATGGAAGCATAATTCAGGTTCAGTCCCTGACTCTAGTCAAGGTGGTGAACCACCTCCCCAAGTCCCCTGTTTAGAGATTGCTTTCAATGAGCTGGAGCCATATAACTTAAAAATAAGCTTCCTACCTGGAGACAGTATCAATCACTCATGAAGAGAAAGCTTCTGCTTGGAGAGTACAGCAGTACAAAAAGAAATATCCCCTACTAAACAGCAGGTGTACCTAAGCTTCTGAATCCCCCACAGCCCTTCCCATAAGCGTGCCTCCAGAGGCTCAGAATAAACCTAAATCAACCTTCCTTCGGCAGAGCCAAATCCGTGCCAAAGGGTGACAAAGGCAGCGGAGCGGCCAAAGCCAAATCTTCAGCTCTGCTTCTCTCATCAGCTACACCTGTGTCTGAGCTCTGAGCTCTCCTCTGTGACGGGAACCAGAGGAACACACAGGACCCAATGGCAACGGGAAATTGGTGCTCTCTCCTCTCTCTCTGTCTCTCCTCTCTCTCTGTCTCTCTCTCTCTCTGTCTCTCTGTGTGTCTCTCTCTGTCTCTCTCTCTGTCTCTCTCTGTCTCTGTCTCTCTCTCTCTTCCTTTCTTTCTCTCTCTCTCTCTCTCTCTCTCTCTCTCTCTCTCTCTCTCTCTCTCTTCCTTTCTTTCTCTCTCTCTCTCCCTTGTTAGTCAGTCCCTCTGAAACTTTTCAGTTAAACATGTATTTATTAAGCTCTTATGTGCCAGACTCTTTGAACACACTTTCACATAAAAAACACAACTGAAGTTACCATTGCTGTATTTGTAGACACTTTTATTTGTAGAGGGATAAAGATGCCTAATACACTGCTATACACAGGATCCTTTAGGTACCAAGTGAATACAAGTGAGGAAGCAATAAATCCTCCCTAGCATGACAGGTGGTGAAGAAGAAAAAAAACTTGGGGGAAGTAAAAGAAGGAAGGAAAGCAATAAGATAGCAAAAGAAATATTTCAGAAAACTGATGCACCCAAACTGTAGCAGGACATGTAAGAAAAGTCATGGGCCCTGGTGAGAAGCGTGACCCTCGGGTTCTGAACGCTAGAAAGCCCTTACCACGAGTGCTTCTAGTTTATAGTGTGAACGCTTCAGTTCCTACAGACTGAAGAAGAGTGCCACTCAATGCATCATCCAAAGACTACAGCAAAGACAACAGCCCATCAAGACGAGGCCTGGAACTGAGACAATGACATGACACCCAAGAACGCAATCCATGGGTTGTCACACTGCAAGCTAGTTCAACAGGATGGTCACACCTGAGAGGTGCGCATGGCTCAAGCTGGGAATTAGAATTGATGGTGACAAATTAAAATTTTGAAAAGATTTTTTTTAAATACTAGAAGGAAATCCTTTCCTACTACAGATAATTCAAGCATTGTTCCAGAGGTTTCTCTGTTGGTTTTTGAAGCATCCTTGACTTGCTATGTAAAACTGTGTATTTGTATGCACGTTTTTCTAAATAATTTCACACATGTCCTGTTAGTAAAGGCTGCCTAACACTCAAGCAGTATGGCTACAGCCTCTAGGAATATCATTTAGCCAGCAGGAAGTTGGGCAGTAATTCAAACAATAGTAAATTCCCACAAGTTGTAGGCAGTACACGGATAATATCTACTGTAAGATTCCAAATCTCTGAATGCCCATTTCTCTCACTTATCCACTTATGTATCCATTTATTCACTCCATTTAATTAATGAGTGCCTGCAGTCTGCCACATAAAAGTGTCCATGGTTACATAAATACACAATATCTAAGGGGAAAGTGCCTTAGGAATTACTCAATCCAAAATTAGACATACATAAAAATTCATCAGAAGAGCCATTTGAAAGTACAAATTGTTGGGCCTGACCTTCAGAACTTTGAATGACATAGAGAGTGAGTCCTGTGTGTTTGCATTTCTACCAAGGATTCTAGAAATATGTATAGAACTGTATTTTGAGAAACCCAGACTCCTGCTAGTCCCCTCAGTTTAAAAAAAACTTAAGAATCAAATATGGTGATAACCATATTTGTACATTTTATACAGTTTTTGTGCCTTTTGTGCCTCTGCTTGTCTATCTTTTGAGATTGCCCCTCCCTCCAGTTTCTTGGCAGCCTAGCAAGTCCTTACTCATCCTGAAAGACACACTTCTGGCATCTCCACCCCTAAGGAATTTAAGGAATTTAACAATAGGTCTCTAGGTCTCTTCTCTATGATTAGTCGTTATATATAACGTTTATATATACCTTTATTGTAGCTGTCACTGTATTCCTTGTAATGATTTTCATACATGCCCATATCTCCCACTAACAAAATTTTTAGGGTAACATTTATGACTTTCATGTATCTTAAGCCCAAGACTTTTATAAATGTCTCTTGATCCACTAGAAGTAAGTCTGATTGACTAACGTGAACCATAAGATGTTTCCCCATAATATGGCATAGGGACAGTCCCTGCAACTTGAGTAGTGTGTTCCATCCTACAACCAAGGAGCAGAAAAGGAGACAAGGACTGAGATCTATCTGGGTCCATCAGGAAGAGTAGAAGAAATAGCAAATCTTGGGCATAAACATAACAGCACTCTACTAAACCTGTTATGCCCTCTTATCGATGAGATTATTGATTTTAAAGAATTGGTCAATTGATATGAACCTAAGTATCAAGCCATCTACAGTATTTTTTGCAGAAAATTGCATGTGGTCTTTTTAGTATGAAAAAAACAAGGAGGAGATTGCAGAAGGAGCCTCTGAGATACATTTTTCCATGGGTGGATGGAAGGTTGCAATGCTTTATTGCACATCAAGAGAATCCGTAAAACTCTGGATCAGAGGGCTACCCACCCAACTATAAAACTGTCAACAATATGATATCATTTATACTCACATCTCAAGTATTGTGTAGAATTGCCTATATAGGCTGGACAGCTTCCTTTCATACTACCAATTCCAAAGTTTCATCATTTATCATTCAACTTGGGGCTCCTTTGGGATATCTCACAAGAGCCACAGTAGACAAAAGGAAAACACAGTAAATTCTCAGAAGCTTGCAAACAAGAAAGAGCCTTTACTCAGCTCCGTGTTCTGGCTCCCTTTCCACATCACATATGCTTGTCGTGTTTTATCTCATTTATCCTGTGAGAGGAAGGAATTCCAGACTGATACAGTCAACATAGAGAATATTATAAAATAAATTTATCTACCCTCCCCTTCTGAGCACCATGATTTTAAAGAAAAAAATGTGTTGCTTATCACTAATACGTTCCTTGACAAATAAAAGCATGTATGTATGTATGCATGTATGTATATGAGTGTACATATATATGTATACACACACACACACACACACACACACACACATCAAATACAGCTTTCGTGTGACTGGTAAACACTCTCAGATATTGGTAAAATCTTCACAAGGAGTACTGAAGCTAGTATGTGACTCAGCTGTGCATGTCCCTCATAAAATCCTCTTCAATAGTCTCTCCTGACTTGAGTTTTGTGCTGCTTCTCACAGGCCAAGTGAGACTGGTCACACATCAGCTAGGTTCAGACTCACACTATCAGATTTCAATATTTCATCTAGACTTTTCCCCATTTATCTTCTTAGGTAATGAATGCTCTCTGGGAAAAAAATCACAGTTGAATGGAAGCAAATAAAGATAGGAATGTATCATCTCCTTGTTCTTTCTAGACTGGACAAAGCGTTCTAAAGACTGTTCCAAGCGCTAAGACCCAGCAGGAAATTCTAGCTGGAAGGAATAGGAAACACAAAGACCCACAAACAAGACATATTCTCTAATTCATAAAGACCACAGAAGAGTCCAGAGTGCCTGAGGCTAGAGCTAAAGTGAAGATTGTCAAGAGATGGTAGGGGCTCTAGGCCTGGGGAAGATTTTGAATTTCACAGTGAGAGACATAAAGCCCTAGGAAGATGTAGAACAGTGAAATTATCTCATTTTGCCTTGAGAATAATCACTTTGAAAATGGGAGCTTTTGTGGGGAAATAACAGAGGAGGGGGCTTCCATGTGAGAGCTCCCGGAATGGTACAGGAGAGGTGAGCACAGATTGGTGTGAGCTGAGAAGGGGTAGTGTTCCTCACAAATGTTCCTCAAGCACTTAACACAGCATCTTAGATGATGAAATCTTTCCATCTCCCGAAGCTGCTGCTATGAATATTGTTAATACCTGACCTTAACACATGCTAAGAGTTGGAGATACAAAAGATACAGGTGGGTCTTTGGCATTTTTTCCAGGGATAGGGGTGAGGTCTAAATGAGCCTTCCACTTTCTCTTCCTTACAAGGTTTTAGGTATGATTTTGGAAGATTGGAAATGTTTGCCCTATAATGATGTTAAACACTACATTATTGAGTTAGGTGCAATTGCAGTATTTCTAGCACAAACCAAGTAGGTGCCTCCAGAAGCTCTGTAGTTTTTCCTTTTGGGTCTTACGTATTTTAGCATGGGTGCCATCTTGGGTAGCTCTAGATGCTATGACAAAACACAATATGCTTATTACTCTGAATAACACTTTCTCTCAGTTCTAGAAAGAAGAAATCCTACATCAATGTGACAGATGGTTTTCTTCTTATGGAGATGTTTCTGGCTTTCAGAAGCCATCATCATACTGTATACTCACATAGCCTTTCTTTCATGCATTACCATAGCGAGGATGGGGAGCACAGCAAGTCCTCTGGTGCCCCTTCTTGTCAGAGCACTTAGTTTTGCACCTGTGTGACTTGGAGCCATGTCAGAATGGGATACACCAGCAGCTTTCTCCTCTCAAGGACTACTCTTAGTTTACAGCTTTATACTCTAAAGCCTAAAATGAGTGGTGTCATGGCAATTAATAAAATCCCCTTGAGTCCTCCTTCTTATCATCTCACTGCAAAGTGCTTCTTCTTTTCCTGACATTAATTTCATTAATATACACACTCTTCTTGTCCACAACTTTCAGCTTCCTCCTTTTCTGACCAGACTGCAGGTTTTTCAAGCCTTCCTCTCTGTTCAATTCTCCTGTCACCTGGATAAAGCAGTTAGCAATGATCATGCCATAGCTTCAATGCTATGGTATCTTGAAATTTCTACTAATAAATTAAGTAGTCCAATACTTTTTAATTCAGCCTCTCTCAAATTTTAGGGCCATAAATAAAATGTAGACACATCTTTACCAGAATATAACATGAACAGCCTCTAGTCAAATTTCCAATATCATTTATATTCCCATCTAAAATCTCCTGAAGCTGATTGTCACTGACCCAGTTCCTGTTGGCATTCTGATCTTCTGATCCCCCATCAGAAACCCTTATTATATTTGTCTTACAGGACGCTAGGATTTTACTAATCTGAATCCCCAAATTGTCCCAAATTCCTCCCACAAAATTCAAATGCCTATGAACCACAATATCAAATTTCATCACAATAGTGACCCCACTCCTGGAACCAATTTTTTGTATTGATTATTTTATATCATTGTGACTACAATGTCTAACAGAACCATGTAAATGAGGAAAGATTTATTTTGGTTCACAGTTTCAGAGAGTTCAGTATGTCACAGTAAGGAAGGCAGAGCAGAACATTTCACAATACAACTGACCAGGGAGCAGAGAAAGTGGAATGCTGGTACACTCTGGCTTTCTCCCCTTTTTCCATTTTATTCTATCAGATCACAGGATGGCCCAACCACAGTCTTGGTAGTTGATTTCCACTCAGTTAATCCTCTAGAAATGCCCTCACAGACCCAAAGGTGTGTCTCCTTCAGTATCCTAGGAGATTATTAGCTCCACTATGAGGATCCAACTTTTATGACTAAATATTTGTTTAAATCTAATTGTCTCCAAAGGCCACATCTCCAAGCACTATCACTCCACATGGGTTAGAATGTCAATATAAGAATTTGAGAAGGTGCAATTCATTTCATTACAAATACCCATATTCAATGTCAGTTCCACAGACACCCATTGACTGGCAAGATCTGATTGCTTGTGTCTCTGCTGGTGCTGTCAGCATCTCTGGCTTCCCCACAGTCTGCTTCCTCAAACTCCATTATTCTTTTACTAGACAGGATAATTAAGAACAAAGAACAAGAGAAAGCTGTCCTTGTCATCTCCAAGTTCTTCCTGGATTTCTGAGCAACTTCCCACCAAAAACAGGGTGTTGCCTCCCTCATCTGCCAAGAAATTCGCCCTCACTTTGATGTCTTCCAAATGTTACCTCATAAATGTGAGAGAACCCATCAGGGGCCAAGGGAGAGCTCCCCAGGAAGAGTTGCTTCATCCCATGTCATCTGTGATTAGGAGAGATCGATGAGTGCAGAAACACTGGAAGTTATGGCTCGGCAGCAAACCAGAGATGAGAGCTCCTTTGGATGCTCCCATCTTTCTCAAGTGAATTTCTTCCTGCCTAAAGCTTTTTTAAATGCGCCCGGACACTTTTTTCTTTGTCTGTTTTGTAAGTAGTCTTGCACACAGCCTCAAAAATACACCATGAAACCTGAGTGATTGACACAGAGTTAGTTTTCTAAGCCCATCTCCCAGCACCTGCTGTGGCAGCTAGGAAGAAGAGAATGCCACCAACAGAGGATGAAGCATGACTGACTCACTGAACTCTAACGTGTTCTAGTTGGGAAATGACGAAACATCATGGGACTTGATTCAAATTAGCTGAGTTGGAGTCCTGGCTTTGTTCTGCAGCCTATTATTTGTGATCTTTGTCAGATTCTTTGACGTCCTTGAGTCTCAGCTTTTATAGACATTTGTTAAAAATGTGGTCAATTCATGCAGAACTCCATGTCAGCACATGAGGTGGCACATTCAGACTTGTGAGCATTCTCATCCAGGCAGACACAGTAGATCAACACTGGCTGTCTATCTAGACCACACTCACCCTGCAGGAAGCTCATGTAATCACATATTTGGGTCTAACAATAACAACATTAAATTTGTTATCAAAAACCTCTCTTTAAAAAAAAGACATCAGACTTTATTGTTTGATTGCCTGTTTTCCAAGGAGTCCTGTATAAAACCTTGTGGATGTTCAGTGAATTGGAAATAATTTGTGTCAATATACAGAAATTCTGAATTCTATCATATTCTTAGGAAGGGCAAAAAAAAAAACCACATTTTCTATCTTAAGAAAACTCTTTCAGAACATTCAAAAAATAAGAAATTTCCCTGAACTCAAATGGAGAGGACAATTTAACCTTGCTACTAAAACCTGGAAAAGTTTAAGAAGCCATAATACTTTCCAATATCCCTCATGAACAAGCTATGCATGTGTGGATAAAATTATCTCATTCACACAGGTGAGGAAAAAATGTGGGAGTGATCAACAATTTTACTAAGGGCACAGAGATTCAAGAATAACAAACCTGGGCCTCCCAGACTCCAAAACTCCCACTCCCAGATATCTATAAGAGTTGCCTGCTTCCAGGATGATGCTTCTCATACAACTCTGAAGCCTTGGGAATAGACAGCTAGCAGGTAGACTTGGCCTGCAGAAGTTAATTAAGAGAAGTATTCTTAGTCTGTATGGGCAACAGTCCTCTCCATTTGGACATGCCAAGCCTCTCTTGTTTTCACCCATTTCCTTCAAGAATTCTTTAAGTTCTGCCTGCCCAGGACATGCTCACTACTCCAAGCTACAGGAGCTACAGACTGTGGTGGTTCAGCTGATAATAATAGATGTTTAAGAATTTCACTTATCTGGAGACACAAATGTTCTACAAAAGCTTGAGTACTGAGGCATTTAACATGTAGCCAGTGAATGCCTCGTTCATTGATCAAATACATCTCCAGAAGCAAAACAAATGTGACTAGGTAGAAGTGGATTTGTTCTCATATCCATGTCCCCGCTAGCTAGCCTGGCCTGGCTTTTACCTTCCTTGTCAACCACTCTTTATCTCCAAGGGAAAAATAAAGGGATAGGGCTGAAGTCACTTTGCAGTAACTGTTTTACAGGAATCTGTCCTCTGGTTGTCAGTCTTACTACAGGACTAAGCTCAGGGAGAGAATGAGTCCTATGTTTCTATACCCAAGTCCACTGCATTTTCCTCCAAAGCCTCATGTAACACTAAATTAGCACCCAGTTTTCAAAGCCAGTCTAAGTGCCCCCTCACAGGCAAAGATGAGAGGGGGTCATTTTTACCTTGGGAATAGAAATTATCTCTGAATGAACCTCTCAAAAAAACTAAAACCAGAAAGAATATCAAGATGCAGATGAGCCACAGAGTCTTGCAAGTTCCCATTCCCAGGATACATTTGGTATTCATTTATGCATTCCTCTCATAAACACTTAGCACTGGGGACATGTTAGAACTTTCCCCAAGTCCATATAACCCACTCTTTTACACATTTCTAAAACACATCCCTTCCTCCAGGCAGGTGCAGACCAGAACAAGGCTTGCACAGTAGAGTAGGGACACAGCCTAGAGTACTAAGAGCCTTAGTGCCTGTTTTTCCATTTTTCCAACCCTTGTAATCATACACAGGTGCTTTGCCATCAAGCTACATTACAATGTGAGCCTCAAGTACCTAATCTCACAACACAGGCAGACTCTTAAAGCCTTCTGATATCTGTTCAGATAGAAAATGCTAATGCATGCACACATTTAGAGAATTACACACAAGCATCTAAATGTTCATACACAAATGCGTTCACACACATGTATACATGTGTTCACAGATGCTCTCACTAATATGTGCATGAGCAGAGGAACACACAGATATGTATACACACAAGCATATACTCTCACCCAGACACATGAGCACACATTCATAATCACACAGATATACATGTACACATACACTTAAACACATAGAAATGCACATATGTGCATGCATGAACACATAAACATACACATGTGCACACACATATTTGCATGTTGCAGTGGATTGAACATTAGGACCAGAGCTCCTGGCTTATACATGGTATAAATGCATAAAACTTCATTTGGGTCTTAGTTTTTCCAACATAGAAAAGGTTTACGCTATAACATCCCATCCTACTATCACTTTACATCATCTATTGTTCTGAGCTTCTTGTCTATATTAGTTACTTTCCTGTTACTGTGATAAAAATACCCTGACAGAAGCACTTAGAGGAGAAAGTGCTAAATTGTGCAAAATAGTCTCAAAAGGAATACAATAAAGACAATACATCGTAGTAGGGGAAGGTGTATTGGAAGGAACATGAAGCTAGCCCATCACATTGTATCAGAGGTCTAGAAACTGAGAAAGAACAGAAATCTTGGCCAAGCTCTAAAACCTCAAGGGCCAACCCTAGCAAAATCCTTCTTCCTACATAATGGTTCCATAACCTTCCCAAATAGTACCACCCTCTAGAGTCCCAGTGTGCAAACACATGATCCTATTTGGGGGAGGGGGACATGTCTCATTCAAACCATGACACTGCCCTACTCTTGTCTCAACTATGTGACGTGTGTGTGTGTGGGTGTGTGTGTGTTCATTCACTAATAAGCCTTATAGCAAAACAAAAGAATTTTGCTCAGCTATAGAATGGCTTCTGTTTGTGTTGTATGTAAGTTCCTCCTCCAAAGAGATCCTACATCATTATAAAGCCCAAAGACACAACTTATTTCATCTCTTTCATCTTTTGCCAAAATCTTCTTTCTATTAGTTGAAATTCTCTCATTGCTCCAAAATATTTCCCCTTTCTTCCCCGTGGAGTGACTGTTCCTCACTATGGCTTGGGAAGAAAGAAAGGATATCACAATTCCACTTCTGAAACAGATGCTGGTGGTAAAATGTCAGCAATGAATTCCATATTGGTTATGCAAACAAAGGAGTAACTGTCCATTTGAGGAACAGTCATCGTTCTACTAATCCCGGGTCCTTAAATCCTTTCATTGCTCAAGTTCAGAGAACTCTCATCCTTCATGAAATGAACATATGCAATGCAGGCTAGCATTAAATTTATAGATTTGGAACCTGGAAGGAACCTTGGAGATTATATGCTTCCACAATGCCATACAGATGAGAAGCTAAGACAGGAAGCTTTGTAGCTACACAGCAGCAGAGCTTGGATGCAATGCCAGCTTAAACTCACAGGCAAGGTGACCTTGTGCTCTAGGAATACCACTCTGTCACTTGTGTCAACTATCACTCTGGGCCTCCATTATTTCCCATGATTTTGTACTTAAGTCAATCTACCAGATGATGCTGCACCTCTAAGTGGATATTTGTGGTCTTAAAGTGATTCACTAGCAAAGGCCACATGTTTTTGTTTGCTGCATTGGCCGTCATAGTCATGGGAAATGGACAACAGCATCAATGGTACAATATGAAAGAATCCACAGGCTCAGAATCCAAAAGGAAGAGATTCTTATTGTTGATTTGAGTATATGCACATGCCTGGGATAATAATGACAAGAAAAGCCTGACCCTGACACTGAGAAGTAGACAGATGACAACACAAAAATACATGAGAATACAACACCCTGCATTTGAACTGCAGTACCTAACAAGCAGAGAGCCACCATTTTACAGAAAAAACATTACTTTAGGGGACCATAGACACATGATATTTCCCTCTAAAATATATATGTTGAAGCCCTATCCTCCAATGCAATGCAATGCAATGGTTACACTTAGATAAGAAAAAGATAAGGAGAAGAAAGAGGAGCCACAGACTGAAGTCAGTGACAGGGTATTTAGCTATTAACTAAATTAACTATTAGCTATTTCATTCACGGGTTTAATTACCATGGGTCTAGGCGAGGAGTTAGCTTTATAAAAGTAATCGATTTGTGCTCAGTGAATGTAAGATGAAGTCTTACAGTCTTAGATAACATTAGCTAGCAGAAGTTAAACTTTATAAGTTTGTTTTGCATTCTAAAGTTCTAGTTTAGAGAACTAATTGCAAGGAGAGAAGGTGGGTTAAAGTACCTAACATAACTAAGGAGGAGAGATAAGGTTTTTTGTTGTTTTGTTTTGTTTTTTAAATTTGTCAATGTTGGTTGCTGGGGAAATAGTAAGTGAGGCAGCATAAATCAGGCATATGTAAAAGAATAAGTTAAGTAGAGTTATTACAGCTATGGATGTTGCTATAATGATGCTACTATTTTTTATTAGTTCAGTAATGATTCATTTAGGTAGAAATCCAATAAGTGGAAAGAGACTTCCACGTGATAGGAGAAGTATAAAGGAGATTAATAGTATAGTAGGTATTTTATTTCATATTTTTGAGAGAAAGACAGGATAATAGATGTAAAGGGAAATAAGGAACAAGAAATAAATATTGAAGCTGTTAAAAAAGAATATAGTTATATTTAGAAGTATGAAAGTTGGGTTATATAAGAAGCATAGAAATTATTCATTCTGTATGGGCAATGGAGGAATCAGCTCTAATTTTTGGCAATTGTGTTTGGTTAAGAGTTCCTCAACCTCCAATTAGGATAGATAGGATCATGGGGAGGATAACAAAGTTAATGTTGATGAATTCATGAATTTTAAGTAGAATTGGTGATGGGGCAGTTTTTTGCCATATGAGGATTAAGCCAGTTTGGGTTGAAATGCTTTGAGTTACTTCAAGTAATCAAGAGTGGAATGGGGATAATAATCCAAGTTTTATTCATAGAGAGAGATGAAAATTAAAGTAAGCATATGCTGTGAGTGTAAGCTTAGAAAACCCATATGTTTAGTTGTTTATAACTCAAAGTAATGAAACAGAAAAAAGTTGTTGAGACTGATGCTTGTATTAAAAAACATTTTATTGCTGCTTCTGTATGATCATAAGCCTGATTTGCCAGTGAGCAGAGAGATAATAGCTAATAGGCTTATTTATAATCCAGTTCATATTAGAAGGAGATTGGAGCTTAAGTACTATGACTATAGGCCCTGAAAAAATAGTAAAGTAGATGATAAGCAAGGTTAGTGGATTAACTAGTATGGGAAGGAAATCAACATTTTTGGGTATGGGCCCAATAGCTTGATTATCTGACTTTGCTAATATAGGATAAGGCATAAGGGTTGCGTGGAGATTTTTAAATTCTTAGGTATAGATTCTATCAGCTCCTATTGTCCTAGAAATAAGACGATTTAAACCTTTATAATTTAGCCCTTCAAAGTAACTCTTTTGTCAGACATATCTCTATTGTTA
Organism: Peromyscus eremicus; assembly: GCF_949786415.1. Classification (NCBI taxonomy): domain Eukaryota; kingdom Metazoa; phylum Chordata; class Mammalia; order Rodentia; family Cricetidae; genus Peromyscus; species Peromyscus eremicus. Next base: position 43,750,693 of record NC_081436.1, on the reverse strand, counting down.
TATGGGATGCTTGCTATGAAAATTGGAATTGAGATGTGTTATATACAAAAAGCTAACATTAGTGGAAGAAAATTTTTTCACAGTAAATGCATAAGTTGATCATATCATAAGTGTGGATAGGATGCTCGAATTCAGAGGAATGTAGTGGTTAAAAGTAATGTTTTGACTATGAAATGCATAGTAAATAATTCTGGGTTGTGGGAAATTATTGTGGGTTCCTAGAAACAAAATTGATGAAAGAGAATTTATTATAATATTTTAGTATATTTGGCTATAAATATAGTGTGAATGGGCCAGCAGCATATTTAGGATTAAAACCTGAAAGATGTTCTGATTCACCTTCTCTATTAAGTAAAAAGGAGCTCAGTTAGTTTCTGCTAAGGTGAAGATGAATCATATTATGGCTCAGGTTAAAATTAGAAGTCATGGAGGATCTTGGGTAAAAAATAAGGACTGAAGGGAAAATAGACCATTCATGTGGAGGACCAGGACCAATAAGAGAATAATTGTTAGAATAACTTCATAGCAGATTGTTTGGGCAACTTCTTTGAAGGGCACCAATAAGAGAATATTTAGAATACAATGATCAGCCTGATCATAAAGTTGAGTAGACAGACTTGGTGTATCTAAAATAAATAGAACAACTATGTTTAAATTAATTAGGGGATGAGATATTGATATGGGAATTCATTGGGTGAATGCTAGTGTTAAGGATAAAGCTGGGGCAATAATAAATAATAACTGAAGTGGAGGCTGTGGGGGGGTATCATAAAGATTCTTTAATAAATAGTTTTATCACATCTATGACTGGTTGAAGAACCCCATCAGGTCCCAGAATGTTAGGGCCTTTTTGTAGTTGTGTTTAACCTGGGAGTTTTCAATCAACTAAGGTAAGAAATGCTATGGTACTAAGAATGTGGATAAGAAGGGATAAAATATTAATGGAATTAACCATCAGTTAGATATTCTGAACCTCTGAGAACAAAGTTTTAAGTTTTATGAGGTTTCCTGACTCTGTCACCTTTATAACCCTGTTCTAGGGTATAGTGTTACAGATTTACTACAAATTGAAATTAGTTTGAGAGCAGTTTTGAGAAGGGGGCTATGTTTCTCTTATGCTTTTTTACTGAAATTGTGAATAGATATAAACCAACCTGGATTACTGCTGTCTAAACTCAGACCACGTAGGACTTTAATCATTGAACAGATTAACCACTAATGGTGTTCATTTGTTAATTGAACAAATTGTTAATTGAACAGGTGACACCATTGGGCTGTCCTTATCCAACAAGATCATAAACACTAACTGTTGATATGTACTCTTGAATAGGATTGTGTGTTTTCCCTAGGGTAGCTTAGCCCATTGATCAAAATATTTGGGTCAATAGTGATTTCAGGTTTCATTCGACTTGTGAGTCTAAGCTAAAATCATTCACAGGGCTTTCTATATTCTGAGCTTACCTCAAACAAAATTGTTAGCTTATATTTATGGGCATCTGTCCAGTAGGTTGAATTTTTTAATTAAAATAATAAAGCTCCATAGAGTCATTTTGTCCTATTAGGAAATCGCCACCTCTTCCTAGGCAGGTCAATATCACTGATTGGAATAAGAGACAGTTGAACCCTTGTTAATCCTTGCATGGTAGTCCCTAACTGAGGAACAAATGATTATGCTTCCTCTGCATGGTCAGGATACCACAGCTGTTTAACAACAGTCACTTCATATGGTAGAGGTGATGTTTTTGGTAAACAGGCAAGTTTCTAGTTTGCTGAGTTCCATTTATTTCTTTTATTCTTTTTCACATTTTTAAATTTTATTTTTTTCATTTATTTCCATACAAGTATATCCTGTAGATTGAGATTATTCTCCCATATGCTCCCTCTCCTCATCTACTGGAGTTCCCTTTGTTCCATACACTCTTCTACTTTGATGTCATATATGCATACACAATTTTATGCCTATACACAATGTTTTATTGAAAATGCATTATTCTCCCGTACAATACATCCCAAACAGTTTCCCCTCCCTGCACTCTTCTTAGTTCTCCCTCCTAGCTCCCGCTCCATCTCCCCTCTCTACTGGATCCACTCCTTTTCATTTCTAATTCAGAAAAGAGCAGGCCTCCAAGAGAGGACGGCCAAACTGGACAAAACAAGATACAATAAGACAAGTCCAAAGTCCTCACAGTGAGGCTGGACAAAAGAACCCAATGGGAGGAAAAGAGTCTCAAGAGCAGCCAAAAGAGTCAGAGATATACTGCTCCCACTGTTAAGAGTCCCACAAAAACACCAAGCTAACATATATGTAAAGAATCTGGTCCAGACCCATGCCGGCCCTGTGCTTGACACTTCAGTCTCTGAGCCCATGTGAGCCCTGCTTAGTTGATTCAGTGGGTCATGTTCTCCTGGAGCCCTCTGTCCCCTCTGATTCCTGCAGTCTTTACTTCCCCTCTTCCACAGGGTTCCCTGATCTCTGACCTGAAGGACCTGATAGAGGCCTCCAATTTTGACTCTCTCCACATAATGTCTGGCTATGAGTCTCTCTGCACCTGCTCCTATCTGCTGACTGAGGAAGCCTCTCTGATGATGCCTGGACGAGGCACCTGTCTACGAGAATATCATTAAGAATCATTTCATTGATTTTTTTTTTTTTTTGCCAGTCATGTTTGGTTCTACACTTTCCCTTGAGCACTGACTCACTCCATTGGCTTAACATGGAATTAAAAATTTATTTCTATGAGGTCTAGTCTAGAGTAATGTTAGCCAACAATGGGCATCCGAGTTGTTATACACTTGGGTAGGGGAGAAGCGTGGTCTTGTCATTCATATTAACAGTATGAATGTATATATGAACAGTATAAATCTATAATGTGATAGATTAACCCAATTTTAATTATAGAAAATTTTATTAATTTGTGGAATATGAAGTTATTTGATGTTGAGCTTGAACACTTTCTTAATTGGTGGCTGCTTTTTGGCCAACTATGTACATATGTTATATTTATTTACTATTAAAGATTGTTTCAAATTCATTAAGATTTGTCCCCCTTTAGGTTATATTTTAAGCTTACACTTGGATTATGGTTTCTTAGGGTAAACTTAAAATTGAACTGAAATTCATTGTTTGGGTAACCAGGTACCACCAAGCTCCTCGGGCTTTTCACTTCCACCCAAAAATCTTTCCACTATTTTGCCACATAGAAAGATTCATTCATAAAATTGTTCTTAGGCAGCTTGTTTGGATTGAGGGTGTTTAGCTAAAATTCTCCTAGATAAAGCTTTTCTAGTTAATTCCTTATGCAAAAGGTAGAAGCTTAAATCTGTGCTTGTGTTGATTATTGATTTTGTCTTTCATCTTTCCTTACGGTACTATTTCTAGAGAACCTAAAAAATAAGTTTCTTTCACCAACACTTCTATTTACCTAAGTTATTTAATTCAAGTAATAAGAAATATATTTTATTTTAGGCTTGTTACGGCTAGAGGTGGTTCAGAGCATCCATGGAGTCTTCTGGGTGTAGACCAGATGCTTTCAAAATTAAGATACACTAGGATTAACCAAGCATTTTCCAGTATGCTTACCTTGTTACAACTTATCTCCTCTCATAAAATGTTGAAATACGTTATATATGAGAATTCGTGTATTTAATTTGGGGAAGGTGAATGACTGTGTGTGTGTGTGTGTGTGTGTGTGTGTGTGTGTGTGTTCTTCATTTCTCAACTCAACTAAGCTCTCTATTCTTAATTTACTACTAAATCCTCCTTGGCCCCTTAGGTTTTATAAAGGGTAATATGTGCATTCTTGTTAACAAAAAAAAAAATGTAGCCCATTGCTTTCCATCCCATAGGCTACACCTTTACCTAACACTTTTATGAGTTTTCTTTTGCTTACTGTAACCCTTTTGAGGGTTTGCTGATGATGGCACTATACAGGCTGAATTCGCAGATGGTAAGGTGACACAGGTTTATTGATTATAGAACAGGTTATTCTAGGACCTAGAAGACTAGGTGGTAAGTCTAGAAAGTACCTTCAAGCCCTTTGAGTTTTAAGTTGTGACTAATAGCTCTCCCACAACTAATCTGGCTGCTAAATTACTGCGGTTTAAGGCTAAGCATAGTGAAGTATCTAACACCATTTCGGATCTTAGCTGTCATCTACTAAGGTGATTAGAATTACTTTCATTATCGGGTTTAAAGTCAACAATGAATTTTCACATATAAATTGGGTTTGCTTCTATTAAGGTGTCTATCTTGACCACATTTTATGCCAAGTAATGATTTGGATTTATTTATGACCACGGTGGCTGGCATGAATTTACCAACCCTAAAAGACAAAACTTGGCCAAACTTTTGTTAATTGCTTAATTTGAATCCATGGGGATGTGGCTAGGCAGGCTGTCTTAGGTTACTGAGTGTGTGCTTAATGTCCCCTCCTTCTGATTCATTGAGTGAATTTGAAGGGCTCTGATACCAGTTTAGTGGTTTTCATATGTGTAATTTTACCTCAAATTAATTATTGAATTAATTATTTAACTCAATTATTAATTATTTAATTTGAGGTTAAATAAAACCTTTTTATGGGCTGATAAAAGTCCGTCTAAGCATTTTCAGTGTTTTGCTTTATAATTAAGCTAAATTAACTCAATTTTTTTCTTTTTTTTTTTTTTTTTTTGGAGCTGAGAACCAAACCCAGGGCCTTGCACTTTCTAGGCAAGTGCTCTACCACTAAGCTAAATCCCCAACCCCAAATTAACTCAATTTTGTTGATAGATAAAGCCCACTTAAAGAGATTTTGTGAAAAAAAATGTGAATTAAGATGATATTTTTTTGCCATGCACTAATGGCAAAATTTAAGTTCAAATAGAATTTAAGTTCAAAGATCTAGAAACTTACAGAAGAAAATGGAGTAAAAGATGTTCATTCACCAGATTTCTTGTTTTTAGGGGCCTTGGCAAGAAAACTTAGTAAACTGTTAAAATTTTTAGGCAGAAATGAACTGAGGTGGGAGGGGTGAATGTAAGGAAATTTCAGTGAGGTGAAATTTCCAGTGTTGATTTGAATTGCATGTCATTCAAGCACTAAATATATACTTAACTGTTCATTGGTCTGTGGATCAAGAATATTGAACCGTTTCAGGTGAGAATATTGAACCGAAAAATCTAGCTACATGATAATGTGTTCATCATTTCTTGATGGCTATGCTGCATCACAGAATCCTGAAAATCAAAAAATACCAAATGCATGACACTACAGTTATGTTGCGCTTGGATGGATTAGACTCACTACCAACAATATATCTTATTTAAGGGGAACATATGGGTGATAACACATTTAATGGTTCTGAAGTAAGAACCAGATGTCTGATAAGGTTTCATATTAGCTACCCCCAAGTTAAGATGGGCCTAGAGCGGTAATTGGATGGACTGCTGTTAACAGAGAATGGAAGATGAATGGACCAATGGGAAAGGAGATAGTCATGTGGAAAAGAAGTAATTTAACTAAGATAGTGTATGTAAGATAACAGATATGTCTATGTGCCATTAATATTATACTGGATGATAATAGACCTGTTGATGGAAATATTCAGTTGTTTTAGAACATCTAGTCTTGTATATTTAATAGTTAGTGTATGGTTGGTTATATGCTAAGGGGAAATAAATTAATATATGATATACATAAATAGATTATTACTATACATATTATTATGCACTGTGTGGTGGGAGCATGAGGCAATACACATAATAAAATAATATTTTAAAGAAAATGTCAGCTTTGGATGTTGATGGTGGAGTGTTTCCTTCTTCCTTGATGTCCTAAGATTAGGCATTTATTTTTGGTTCACAAGACCAAAGTAATTAATATAACTAGTAAGATGTTAGGTTCATTTTAGAAGTTTATCTTCAATTAGGCTAGAAATGAGTATTAGAATTAGAAAGATGTTGAAGTGAATGATGGAGGTGAATTGACCAATAATAATAAATGGATGCTCGACAGGCTGACCACCAATTTATGTAGCATTGAGGAGACCATCTATGAGGATTCAGTATAGACATTGGTTAGAACAATTGGATGGAATATTAGGCTATATTGTTTTGAAGCATATAGGAGTGAGAGGAAAGCTAGGATAAGAATTAAGAGGACGAGGGTTAGTTCACCTCCTAGTCTATTGATTAGAGATAGATTGAAGGATGGTGCAGGCAAATAGGAAATACTGCTCATGTTTTCTGGTGAAGGGTGTTGAGTGGGTTAGCAGGTGTGTAATTATAAGGATCTCCTTGGAGGTCAGGGGGAAATAGGACTAGAGTTATAAGAAAAGGAAATAAAAATAAAACACTTAGAGTGTGTTTAATTGGGTAGTGATCTCTAATGGGATCAGGGGATTAGCAAAAAAGAGACCCAAGAGATATATCTTTCCTCCTCCTCTTCCTCTTTCTACTCTTCCTGTTCCTCCTCTTCTTGCTCTTCCCTTTTCCTCCCTTTTTTTCTTCTTATCTTCCCTCCTTCCTCCCATCCTCCTTTCTTTTCTAACTCTCTACACCAGGTAATGGACTGCACAAAACAAGCCCTCATGAGACAGTAAATCTGCAAGTGTTTTGGTCTTAGATTTTTCATCCCCTAAAACTATGAAAAATCAATGGCCATAGTTTAAGCCATTCCATCTCCAGCATTTATTACTGTATCCTGGAATGACTAAAGCAGATGGAAAACCAAATAGATAAAGCTCTGGAACTTAAAGTTTTTACTATATCCAAATGCCAACACTAAGTCAACCACCATCATCCTTGTGACGATACACCTACTCCAGGGACACACCTGATGGTGAAAGAGGTGCTAATCAATAATGATACCATGAAACAGAAGAGTATCAAGACATCCTATGACAACCAGTCAAGTGTCATTTTATGTAATGAATGTAGCTAAAGAAAAACCTTTCCTGTGACTTTGTGAAGAAGCAGGAGAAATCTCATACACTATCAATTAAATAATATCTGCAACTATTAGGTGAATCTGAAAACCACTGAGCATCTACTAGGTTCTGGCATGCTGACACTCTTCATAAATTAATTTGTGGAATGCTAATATTCTTCATGCATCAACTCATGGCATTCTGATCTTCTTCATACATCAACACACGAATGGCATTCTGATTCTCTTTCGCCATCAACTTGTGGCATACTGATACCCTTCACACATCAACTTATGGATGCTGATTCTCTTCATACATTGACTCAGTTGAGTCACAACAGCTAGTATGGTAGACCAAACCTGTTTCACAAATCATATATTAGGCCTAGGGGCAGTCAACACTTCATGTGAGGTCTGCTATGCTTCGTATATGGTTTGTCCCTTATCAGTTCACATGTCAGAGGCTCAGCCCTCAGTGTGTCAATGATAAGGAATTGTCTTTAAGAGATAAAGTCACCTTAGGTCACTAGGTAAAATGTGAGATCAGCTGTCCTGCAATAAGTGAACTCTTACAAGAAAAAGTTGTGAGAATGAACCCAACACGTGAATCACAACTTGGCCCTCCTGTCACATTGCAAATTCTCTTGCTTCTACATATACTCTTAGTCTTGGCTGTGGAGTCCTTGCCAAAGCCAGAACTTCTGAACAATCAAGCTCCACAAATGAGCTAAATAAATCTCTTTCTTCCATAAACTTATTCTGTCTCCTGAATTCATTATAGTGATGAACATGGGTCAACACAAGGTCCTTAAAACCACAAAGTTCAGCAGGCTCAGGCCTACTTTCTCCTCTGCACTGGTCTTTGCATTTCAGCATGCTGCAATTCTGAGCATTTATTGAGCATCCACTGGGGAGGTAGGACTGTCCTAAATTCTGAGTGAAAACCAGAAGGATGGTAAGTATGTAAGAGCTTTTTACATAAATACTAAAAAGTTTCTTACATAAATATGTCATGTTTTCAAGAATTTATATTCTTTAGAAAGTAATAAATTAAGTAAGCAATTAAATAAGATTAATCCTTATATTTGCCATAGTAATAAAAAAGCAATGTGTTTTAAAGTTTCCTTCTTTTCAATTCTGTGCCCTAGATATGTTTTAGGAAACAGGTCAGCATAAGTGCCTACCTCTAAGCTTTCATGTACCTACTATGTGACTGCAGACAAGCATGAAGGCTTATATTCATTCATAGCAGCTGTGGAATGGTTTCATTAAGGACTAAATAATTTGGTTTGGATACATGAAGACTAGACTAGTTTAGACTAGACAAGCTAAAGTAGGTGGCTAGGAATGTTTACTCAATTGATCAATCGGATCTTCAGGTGGAGGGTTCAGGCATGCTTTCAATAATCTCCTGCAGGTGTGCTCTTGTTATTAAAGGGTTGGCTTTAATAACAGCCATCCATGTCAGACTTTAATGCAAAGACAAATCATCTAGGGGCCTTGTTAAAATTCAAGTCCTGATTCAAAAGGCATTGGATGGGGACCAACAATGTTCATTTCCAATCAGCTCTCAGGTGATGTCAATGCAGGTGGTATGCAATCCATTCTTGGAACATTGAGGACCATAGGATAACTGCTATGAAATTATTATTATTATTATTATTATTATTATTATTATTATTATTATCATTATCATCAAGATGGAAGGGGAGGAAAGGAAAAAGCAATATTTTTAATATGTTAGTCTCACTTGTGATAAATTGTCTCCCTATAATTTATCATTAAAGTATCACTTCTTAAGGTGGGAAAGATGGCTCACAGTTAAAAGTGCATACTACTTTCACAAAGGACCAGATTTCCATTGCCAGAACTCCTGCCAGGCAGTTCACAACCTAAAACTACAGCTCCAAGAGATCCAATGCCCTCCTCCTGCCTCTGTAGGCCTGTGTACATATCCTCCACAGAGGCACATATATACACATAATTAAAAATTGAATCTTTAAAAATTGCTTCCTTAAGTACACTCCATCCCTAAGGAATTTACTATGCATCTACATACAACACCTTGCTTTTTTCATTTATCCAGGTAGCCTAGAGAAGTTTCCCTGCCAAATTTTTTTTGTCTCTACATGCCCATTCTCCATTTCTTTCAATTGTCGGATATTTCAGTGAATGACTGAAACAGACTCAGTAGTTAACAAGCTGCTGAATATGCAAGATGCCATCTTTGTTTTTAGAGAACTTAATATTTTGTTTGAAAAGATAAAAATAAATACAATAAGTACCAAAATAACATTGTCAGTGTCATGAAAGATATCATAGATGAAAGGAGGGATTGTAGTGGGTAGCCATTCCAGCTATGGTCTGGAAGTTCCAACCCCCATTGAGACTTAGGCAACTGTCATGCCTACAAGGCGGGGCCAAGGGAGGCACCTGGAGACCTGAGATCTGGATGAGCCAGAGCTCTCTCTGGTCCGGGACCCTGGAAGGTAGAGGTGGGCCAAGCAGAGCTCCAGAGAACACCGCTGGACTGCGATACACCTTCCCCAGACCCCGCGACCTACCTATCCCTTAATTTGTAAGTTATGCCATTAAATAAATCTCCTTTTAACTACATGGAGTGGCCTTAATAATTTCACCAATAAGGGATCATTTCCAGAAAATAAAATAATGTCTTGTATTTAACACATGAGAAGGACATGATATGGAAAAGAGTTATCAGACATCCAATAAAAAGATATTTCCAAAAAAGAGGCATTTGAGGAAGTCCTGTGGTAGAAGAGAGTAAAGAAAACCATAATTCCTGTTATAGATTGAGATGTGCAGATGAGATTGTATAGATGAAATGATCTACAAAGAATTAAAAGTGTGGTCCCCAGCTTGATGGCATTTGGAGGTAGTGGAAACTTTCAAAGACTAAGCTTAGAAAGTGTATCGATATCCTCAGGAGTATGCCCTCAAAGAGAGTTGTGGGACTCTGGTCTCTTCTTTCTTTCCATTTGCCTCCCTGTCATGCAGCTTCGTTCCCTCCCCATGGGCTCCTCACCATGATGTACCACCTTCACAGGAACCTCAAAGCAACGTGATCAACTGATCATGGACTGAAACGCCTCAAAATGTGAACCAAAATCAACATGCTCTCGTTATAAGATGGTTGCCTCAAAAAATAGAACCTGGTGCAGAAATTTAAAGCTGACTAGCATGGTGCTTAAAGGAAAAGACCAGAAGGACGGCATGAAGCAAGGCTGGAATGGGATGGGTGGGGTCAGGGAACACAGGGTCCTGTAAACCAGGTTAAATTTCTCTATGAATAGGCACTTTTACACTGCTTTTAATATGAGCAGATGAACAACCAAATTTTGCTGCTAAAAAATCAAACTAGTAGCGCATTTAGAATTGGGGATACTAACTAGTCCTAACACATCTTCTGGATTTTCAGAAAACTCTCACTAAACTTCCTTTTGGAAATACATTACCCTTATGTAATATGCCAGTTATCTCTTGATGGTCTGCTAGCTCTAAATAAACTTCACTACCTCCTCTGAGATAAAAGAGCATATACTATTACATGTATGTATGTATGGGGAACACCAATATCTTAATTGGAAGTTTCTGTCCCGCCAGCAACTCCCAAATACCAAGCAGCTACTTCCCAAATAATTGACTCAGAAGATTAATATTACTTAAAAGTGCTTGGCCGGCAGCTCAGGCTTATTACTAACTAGCTCTTACACTTAGAGTACTAGCTCTCCTTTCCTTAGTACTGCATTCTCATCTTGCTTCCTCTGTGTCTGTCTGATGACCTGACTCCACTCTTCTCCTTCCCATCAATCTCATTTTGGCTTTCCTGCCTAACTTCCTGCCCAGCTACCAGCCTGTCAGAATTTTATTAACCAATGAGAGTAATACATATTCATATTAGTAGAAAAGGATTATTTCACAGCATGTGGAGAGCCATTTGAGAGGCATTAAAAGAGGTTTTCCTTCTAGTGCATTTATCCCCAGGGGCTCCTTCAGCATGAATGGGTTTTTCTTCAGTACTCAATGGTCAGCAGGATATGACATCTTCCCATGGGGCTGCTTTCTCCACAGATTCAACAAATAGCTTTGCACCTTGTTAGGCACAGCACACCCTAGTGCACAGCTTCTCCTACACTTCGGAGAGATGCTTCTAGAAAACCCTGACAGCCTGGCCCTTCAAGTAATTTCTCCCCGTCCTGTAAGCCATAATTACATCATTCCCAGTAGGGTTTGGACCTCAGTTTTAAGGAGAAGGGAAGCATGGCTATAAATACTGTCTAAACTACATAGCTAAAAGCTACACACATCTACCATCCCTCTGCCCTTCAGAGTTCTATTTCTACCTGCCAGATAATCGTTCTATTTCTCCAATTTCCTATAAACACAAATAATTTTTCCTGTCCACGTTAGTGCGAGGTTCTTGACTCCTTGTTGGACCACAATTGAATCAATGCCTTGTCCTTACATTTCATAGTTTTGTATAAATAACTCATATATTAATGAATTTTTGAGGATAGAGTGCATGGAACAAAAATAAATGTTATTTTAGATGTTACTGCTGTAAATGGTACTGAAAAGGATGAAAGGAAACCAAAAGGACAAATGAAGAGCATCTGAATATTTACTCAATAAATCTACATCCTTGTACACTTTAACTCACAAAAATCTGACTGTAGCTTTTTGGGGAAACTACTGTGACTACCAATTTCATGACAATAAACTGAGACTTGAATACATCTGCCTCAAGATCATACAGCTGGATGAAGCAAGCTAGAATTATCTTACTCCACTAACTGTGAATATCTGTAACCTATACTTTATCTTCTGTCAAAGCATTTGCTTGTGCTCAGGGTCCTTTCCTTAATGAAACTACTGACCAAATCTTATTTAACCTTGTAACTCCCATAGCACTTCACAACACGGATGGAAGTCAACACAGACAAAAGCAGACCCATGAACCTTCACTGAGCCCTCCCCTCAGATTCCACTTCAATCATTATTTTTAATCAACCTTGTTAAATATTCTGCTAGCATCTCTTATGTGTTCATTCAACATGACCTTTGAGCATCTGCATCATAATTCTCCCTCTTATAACACTCAATGCTCATGCACATAAATGGTTATTTGATTCATATCTTCATATCATGTTTTTTATTTCATCTTACGTATTTATTTCTGTACCATTCCTATTCTTTTACAATAAATAAGGGATGAGTTCAGGCAAATGTACTGATTCATTAATTAGGAAACAATTCAACAATCCATCTCTGATACCCTGTGTTGATGCTGTCAGACATATGACTGAAAAGAATCAAAATCATGAAACCTGCTTCTTAAGCCCAAAGCTTCATGTGGTCCCCAGTCTTAGGGAGCTTTCAAATCATCTAGGAAGACCAACTCTACACAAGCTACTGTATTGTGCAAGGTGAGTGATAGAAAACAGGAGAAAACTGAAGCTAAAATTTCTATTGTGTTAGGCAGCATGACCAAAAGCAACCCGGGCTTATGGACTCATTTCAGCTCTCGGAGCACACTCTGTCATTGAGGGAAGTCAGGCCAGGAACTCAAGGCAGGAAACTGGAGGAAGAACCTGAACCAGAAACCATAGAAGAAAGCTGATTACTGGCTTGTCTCTACTTTCACCCCGGCCCCCTTGCCTGCTCACCCTTCTTTCTTATACCATCCAGGACCACCTGTCCAGAGGTGACACCACCCCAGTGAACTAGGCCCTCTCAATCCAATCATTAATCAAGAAAATATACTAGAGGCTTACCTAAAGGCAAGCTGATTGAGGAATTTTTCTCACTTGATGTCACCTTTTTCTACATGACTCCTGCTTGTGTCAATTTGGCAAAAAAAAAAAAAAAAAAAAATTAACCAGGATGCAGTGAAAATGGGAATGATCATTTTCTGACTTACTTTCTGTAAGTGGGATATCTGTTACTAAGATAGGAAGAAAACACATTGTCGTACCTTCCATGGTCTAAGGAAGCCCTGAAGACTGTGGGTCTGCCTACCTTCTAACACAATGCAGGTCTAGAGATGAGATAGAAATGCCTTTATCCAGGATGACTGGACTGCTACTCACATCACCAGGGAGGCTACCTGGAAATCAGGACCCCAAGAAAGACACAGGGATCGCCCAATGACAGAGAAATGGAATGAGATCTACATGAACAGCCTGGACAGGAGTGGGGGTAGTGAAGGGCGAGGGTCGAGGGAAAGAGAGCTTGGGTGAGTGGGAGATTCCAGCTGGATCAACAACAGAGAGGGAGAACAAGGAATAGGAGACCATGGTAACTGAAGACCACATGAGAATAGGAAGAAACAAAGTGCTAGAGAGGCCCACAGAAATCCACAAAGATACCCCCACAACAGACTGCTGGCAATGGTCGAGAGACAGTCCGAATTGACCTACTCTGGTGATGGGATGGCCAAACACCCTAATTGTCGTGCTAGAAACCTCATCCAACTACTGAGGGATATGGATGCAGAGATCATGACTAGGCCCCAGGTGGATCTCTGGGAGTCCAATTAGCGAGAATGAGGAGGGTTTATATGAGAGAGAATTGTTGAGACCAAGGTCGGATAAAGCACAGGGACAAATAGTCAAACAAACGGAAACACATGAAATATGAACCAATGGCTGAGGGGTCACCAACTGGATCAGGCCCTCTGAGTGGGTGAGACAGTTGATTGGCCTGATCTGTTTGGGAGGCATCCAGGCACTGGCACTGGGTCCTGTGCTCATTGCATGAGTCGGCTGTTTGAAACCTGGGGCAAATGCAGGGCCGCTTGGCTCGGCCTGGGAGGAGGGGACTGGACCTACCTGGACTGAGTCCACCAGGTTGATCTCAGTCTGTGGGGAAGGCTTTGCCCTGGAGGAGATTGGAATGGGAGGCGGGCTGGGGGGAAGGTGAGGGGGGCGGGAGGGGGGAGAACAAGGGAATCTGTGCCTGTATGTAGAACTTAATTGTATTGCAAAATAAAAATTTAAAAAAAAAAAAAAAGAAATGCCTTTATCCACATTTTCCAGGTTCTTAACACTGTTTCCGTGATCCACCTGTACAAGACAACTGTGCCAACTGTACAAGACAACCCTCCCTTCCTCCAGAAACATTAAAGACAATTGAGAGGCAATTTGGTAGTATGTTGTCAAGCCTTCACAGATGCATCACCTCCCTGAGATTGATTGGTAGCTCCAACTCAGGAATCCAGGTACCACTGAAATGGCTGTTAAACAAGCATGTGACTGTTTCCAGAAAACGGGATACTTATAACATGCAAAACAAAGGATACAATATCTAATTTATGCTCCAACATCTACACCTTGGTCTAAGAGCCAAATAGTTTCCTTGGATTTGAATTTTTCTGACTACTAAATGTAGCAAACATTGATTCTTATGTTATACATCATCCTCAGATTTCCTTTTGGAAGTGTAGGAGTTGTTTCCAGTAGGAGAATGCAATGTCCTTGGCTTTGTCAACTTCAGTAAGAACAAGGCTCTGTAGGCTTAGCCATAGTTCTAGCACGTAGCAAGTGTATGGGTTATACAAAAATCTGTGTCAGACTTAAATGACAAGTCTCCTGCTGAGAAACAGATTGGAGAGAAAAGAAGACCAAGATATGTTCCCTGCAGGTTATGTGCCATGGACTCCACTTGCCATTAATGAGAAGAAGATGGTGAGCAGGAAATTATTAGTTCTCCAACTCCCCACTCAATCACTGTGCTATTTGTCATGTGCTTGCTATTACCAAGAAAAACCATGACAGGAACAGGATTTAAAAAAAAAAACAGAAAAAGTGAAAGAAAGACTATTTGACAAGACTGAGGCATTATCCGGCTAACTTTCACTGTGAGCTTGGGTTGTGATACTTAATCTTCACTGAAAGAATGATTTGACATATGAGGAAACTGAGGTTCAGAATGGTTGAGTAAGCCTTCACCCATATTCCTGTAAGTAACCTCAATAAACGTCATTGGTTTTTCAAGATGTACGCTGGTGATATCCTTATGTTGTTCTGTCTGCAATTCTCCATCAGGAGTAAGTAGACGTTTGTTCCTGTCTCCCTGGAAATAGTGTCAACAAACTAGTTCTTAAATAGTTCTCCATTTGCTCTCTCTCTCTCTCTCTCTCTCTCTCTCTCTCTCTCTCTCTCTCTCTCTCTCTCTCTCTCTCCTTCCCTCCCTCCGTGTGGTATTTGTCTTTGTCCTTTTTAATTAAGGCTTACCTTGTTTAACATGATAATCTAAACCCCAACCATTTCCTCACTAATGACATAATGTCATTCTTTTTGTGGCTGAATAAAACTCCACTGTGTCCTGTGGGATTTCATTCTTTATGCTGTGAATGTGTTGCTCTGATTGGTTGATAAATAAAGAGCTGTTTGGCCAGTAGCCAGGCAGGAAGTATAGGTGGGATAAGTAGACAAGGAGAATTCTGGGAAGAGGAAGGCTGAGTCAGGAGATACCAGCTCACTGTCCAGGGAGCAGCATGTAATAGCACACAGGTAAAGCCACAGAACATGGGGCGACATATAAATTAACAGAAATGGGCTGAGTTTAAGTGCAAGAGCTAGTCAGTAGTAAGCCTGAGCTAATGGCCTGAGCATTTTTAATTAGTATAAGCCTCTGTGTGTTCCCTTGGGTCTGAGCAGGTGCCACAGGTGCTGGGAGAGACCTAGAAAACTTTCAGCTACAACTGTGTACATACACCACATTTTCTTTCTTTCTATTGATGGGCACTTGGGTTCATTTCATACCTTAGCCATTGTGAAGAATGCTTCAATAAGTATGGGTACTCAGATTTCTTTGTAGTAAACCACCTGAGTCTTTTGAATAGGAGTGGTACTACTCAATCATATGATAGTTCTACTCATAGATTTTTTTAGGCACACCCCTACCATTTTTTCACATAGGCTATACTAATTTGCACACCTACTGTAATGGCTACTTTTAGTTGTCAACTTGACAGCATCTGGAAAGAACTAAAGCTAAAAGCTGCTGGATATGTGTGAGGGATTTTTCTTTACTGGATCATTTATTTGGAAGCCACACCTTCTAGTGGCAGCCTGTATATAGGACATGGAAGAAGGAAGCTCTTGTTCTTTGCCTGTTTGCACTCATGCTCACTGGCAAGTCCATTCCTTCACTGATATTAGAGCCTAATTCACTGGGATTCCAATGTATTCTGATGACCAGTTGAGACATCCAGCCTCATTGAGTGAACAGCAGTTGGATTCTTGAACTGTCCAATGGGAAATAGCCACCTTTGGAATTGTTGGACTACAGCTTGTAAGCCTCTCTAATAAATCCTATTTCCATATATGTATATATGTATATGGAAATAGGAGATATATATATATATCCTGTCAGTTTTGTTTCTCTAGGGAATCCTGACAAATATACCTACTAACCTAACTATATTTATGGGTTTCTTTTCCTTCTACATCCTTCCTAATGTTCATTGTTTTCTTAATGGCTGCTGTTAAAACTGCCATTATGTTTTATGTTTTGCCGTTATATTTTATAATATTGGGGTAGTTTGGACTTACACTTCCTTGATGGCTAAAGACATTGAAGAGTTTTCATGTATTATCCATTTGTATTTCTCTTTTTACTTGTGTATATTCAAGATACATAGTATTGAATTTCATAAATTTTTGAATTTCTCTAAGAAGTATCTATTTGATTCATTTGCCTACTTATTGTATAGATTATTAGCTCTTAGTGGTGTTTAAAATTTTTATTTCTTTATAAATTCTAGATATTAGACTTGTGTCTAATAAATACATGGCAAATATTTTTCATTCATTCTGTGATCTGTGTTACATTTTGTTTCTTATTTCTTTTCTTTGAAAAACTTTTAATTTGATACATTTATTAACTTTTTAAGCCACAAACATAAGTTTTAATGAGGATGAGAAAGAATCAGAAACAAAGAAAAGAATAGGAGATGAAAAAAGAAAGTGATAGTTAAAACAAAAGGATAATTGTTTTAGAACAATGCCCTCTGAAACATTCTTTTCTAGAACTCATCTCAGGCATGTTGACCTTGTAGTGAGGGTCCCCACAGGCAGGGTAACTACAAACTGAAGTGTCACAGTTCATGCTTGTCTGACCCAGAGAGCTCCACCCAGCTGAGATCATTGATTATTCTCAGTTTGCTTGACCAGAAGGGCTAGTGATATCACTTTCAACCCTAAAAGTGAACTTGAAAAGAATGGTTCTAACAATTGCCCAAGAAACAGCACCACCCAAGGGAACAGACCAACTCTGTCACTCCTCTCCCCACACCTCCTACCCACTGTGATATCTTCCATTTTCACATTTTCATCACTTAAAAACAGCTTTGCCAAAAACACACAAGAGCATTAAAGGGCTGGACAACAATACTTTGTTGTAAACAGGGTACAGAGGCTAAAATGTGTTAACCTCATTTGTAAGCAATGAACAAAAATCAAGAACAGCCATCAGCATGGCCTCTTCATTTGTAGGGCAAAGACAAGGAAGGAAGAGAGAAAGGATGCTTCCCAACATGTGTTTGTGCTGTTTGATCACTATCGTTATTTCTCATTCTAGCTGTTTGTGAATAACAGTGATCTTTGTTTCCTTACAAATGAGATGAACAGAAAAGATACATCTTGAAATGATCACTTCTTCTGCAGAAAGGGAACATGATAGAAACTTAAAATCCTGTTCAGCTGCCTTTATTCCAACCTCCTTTTGTATGTATAGTATTTGCCAAAACACATTTAATCCCATAAAGCCACAAGATGTACGTTTTTTGGCTCATGTAGAGACAGCCTTGCCTCTATTGGAAAAAGATGTTGCATATCTCCCATTCCTAAAGTAATCTTCTCAGGATGGTCTGGCTGGTAGGGGTCAGAGGAAACCCACAGAGCAGGGTCAAGGAACTTGTACCAAATGGGCATGGGCATGGGCAGGGAAAGAGCTAAGGAAGCTGCAAAGGATGCTGGAACATGCTAGTGTGATGTAGGTTGTGCTACCATGGCAGCCACTAGGCCCACCCAAGAAGACAATGGCTCTAAGAGGATTCAGCCTGGGGGAGGAATCTGAGTCCTAAAAATGAAGACCTCTGCCTTTGAAAGGCCTCTTTCTGCTTCCTAGAAACCTGCCACCAGTTCATAGGAATAGGGTCATTAAACTGCTTAACTTTTCTCAGATTCACCCAAATCTATCCACAGAAGTCACCTACAGTAACAACCTCCAAACCTTGTTCTTCAAAGGCTCACTCTTAAGGTCTCTTGACAAAGTGGGTAAGGAGCAGGGTTCTCCTCACACTCAGCTAAGTACTTCAAGTGCTTCCCTATTCTTTGTTTTTGTTTTGTTTTTTTAATCCAAGGCTATGCCTTCTAGGTGCCCTACAAACCCTCATCCGTGCCAGAACAGCCTTGGAACGTAACACAATGTCGACTCTGACCTTCCTCCACCCTGCTGCTGCCTTTGCTCTCTCATTGACTTTCTCACTCCACTTCTCTTCTGTGTGACCTTCATGCAAGAAAGTTTCTTTTCCTCTCTTTGTCCTCATCTTTGTCTTCATCTGTAAAATGAGGAAATGATGCTCCCTGCATTACAGAATTGTATGGGATCAAGTCTAAACCAGTTCATGCATCTGAGATTCTTGAGGGAGTATGACATTTAATTTTATATGTTTTTATTTTATTTATTTTCTTTTTTCTTTTCCTTTATTCTTCTCTCATACAGCCTCCCCTCCCTCCACTCCTCCAAGTTCCTCCCCCACCTCCTTTCTCCCCTAGGTCCACTGTGCCTCCAATTCCCTTCATAAAAGAACGGGCTTCCCAGGGATATCCACCCAATGTGGCATAACAAGATACAATAAGACTAGTCAAAAACCCTCATATCAAGGCTGAACAATGCAACCCAGTAGGAGGAAAGGGGTCCCAAGAACAGGTAAAAGAGTCAGAGACACCCCCACTCCCACTGTTAGGAGTCCCACAAAAACTCTAAGCTAAACAAACACAGCGTGTACACAGAGGACCTAGGGCAGACCCACGCAGGTTCTATGATTGCTGCTTCAGTCTCTGTGAGACCCTGTGAGTCCTCCTTAGTTGATTCTCTGGGCTGTGTTCTCCTGGTGTCCTTGACTACTCTGGCTCCCAGGATCCTTCCTCCCCTCTTCCATGGGGTTCACTGAGCTCCGCCTACTGTTTGGCTGTGGGTCTCTGCATCTGGTCCCATCAGCTGCTAGGAGGAGTCTCTCTGAGGACAAATGGTCTAGACACCAATCTATGAGTATAACAGAATATCATTAGGAATCATTTCATTTGTTGACTTTTCTTTTTGTCATTATTAGTCGTGTTTGGTTCTATCCTAGGTATCTGAGCCATCCAGCTTCTGGTTAATATTCTTAACACTACAATCAACCCACAGGGTGATACATAAAAATCAGCAGTTATTGCCCTTTCTGTTCTCTCTCTCTCTCTCTCTCTCTCTCTCTCTCTCTCTCTCTCTCTCTCTCTCTCTGATGATCCCCGCACTTCCTGGCGGCATGGATTGAACTTTGTTCTCTGTCCTTTCACAGTGTCTGGTGGACTCACAATCAACAAAAGTTCGTATCTTTCTAAAACTGGGAAAGAAGGGGTAAAGGTGACAGAAACGGGAGAAGGGGGAGGGTAGACAAGAAATCAGCTCATGTGTGCAGCCAACATAACAGAAAGGAGAACAAACACATCTAGATCCGTAATAAAACCCATTCAACAGAAGAGGAAGGATGATGCCACAAATGCCATGGAATCTGGAAGTGCAACAGAAGTGGAAGTGTTTAGCTGGGCTCAGCCACTAACCAGCTGTGCCTCGATGTTGCCACCTCTTAGAAAGGGCAGCAGAGCAGTGTGTCTCTAAATTCTTCCCATCTGTGAAATATATATATAATGTGATATTCGTTCAGCCTTCAGAAGGTGGGCCAGGGGAGTCACAGAAGACCAATGGAGAGCAGACACTCCCTATGAATGTTGGTGAAGGATGAGCGGATGGGGAAGGGAAAATGATCACAAGGAAAAGGCAGGAAACAGGACAGAAGGTAAAACACAGGCATCGATGCAGAGCCAATCCAAAGAGGGTTAAGGCAAACCAGCAGAACTGAGCGCTGACCACACTCCAAACATAGGGCAAGATGCTCTCACGTGTGTTCTTTAGAACACTGGGGTGAAAATAAAGCCCTACAAGAAAGGGAAGGGCAAGCAAGGGGAGCAGAACTCTGTCAGTATCTGCATGGCTGTAACTCAGATGGGAAATAAACGGAAAATTGGAAAGATGAATTCACACATCGTTGCCGCCTTGGAGATGTGAGTGAGAAGGGAGGAGCTGCCCCAGACGGAACCATCCTGGAGCCACATGACATGATGATTGGCCTCTCCATGGAGGGCTGTTGGTGGGGCCCCACTAAGCTCAACTGCACAACTAGAACACTTAGTACAACAGCTATTGATAAGCTTTGGTGAATACAGCCAAGCATTTAAAAGAAGAGATTGACTGCTGAAACCGTTCACTTCCAAGAAATCAAATTATAGTTTAATCCAAGCCTTCATGATGCCTGGGAACATCTCCCTGCCTTCTACAATCCCGTCTGGGACCAAAGTGCCCTTAAAATACACACATGCCCACTCCCTCTGGCTACTGGAATTCAGCCAGTCCTGGTATCCAATCCCTGCCTTAGAAGAATGCTCTTGTCTGTATTCCGCCATTTTCTTCCCAGGCCCTGCAAAGTGACTTGGATGGTCTACCGTAAACCACCCAGCAGTGGCCTGAAAGTACCACATCTGAAGGCTTTCCCCATGCCCAGAGATGTTAGGAACCTCATCACTGACTAAAGCTCTGGGTCTCAGAACTCTATTGGACAGAAAAGTGCTCCACAAACTCTCCTCACAGATACCACCGTCTAGTTGGTGCATGAGCAAGAACTGAATGAATGAGCAGGGCCAGCAAATATCCACCTGGATCATCAGGATCCTTAGCAAGTACCCAACATCAGAAGCAAGAGGAAGAATTCCCAGGGATTCCTCTTAAAGGTAGTTCATTTCTGGGAGAAGGTGATGATTTGAGCGCACTGGTCTTCTTTCTGAGTAGTGCATGCAACCTTAGATCTTCCCTCTTTCTGGAATATTCTACTTGTCCAACTTCACCTAGTTTGTGCCTCATGTATCCACTTGAATCAAGCCAAAGCAAGACGCCTTCCATGAATATGAAGTCTGAGAGAGCTTTTCTATACGTATTCCTTTGTTTCAGAGAGCTCTTGTCAGTTTACAAACCCTTCTTCATCAATGGAATTATTTGCCAAAGACCCACCTCCTTGGCTCCAATAAACTGTAAAACCCATAAGGATGAATAGCTTTCCTTGCTCATCAGAAAGTTTCCTTGAAGAACTAGAAATTCATTGTAATCTTGGGTGAAGCAGCCTAAAGTTATGGAGGCCTGGGGGGGCACCTTCTTAAAGAATCACACAGAAACCAGAGGAAAGGTTAAGGAAGCTTCTAGTGAAATTAGAAGAGAAGGGAAGGACAGTTCCCTTCCAAGAGAAGTCAAAGCAGGTGAACTGGAAAAATGAAACTGGTGTCATTAACTCTTTACCCATTGAGGTGAACATGAAATTTCATTCAGCCCAGAATGTGAAACTTGGGTTCAAAAGTTACATTCCATCTCCCAACCATGAAAGAAATAAAATATTCCAATATTGTTGATTTAACATTGTAATCAATTAAAGACTATTTTGAATAACCCAAGACACAGAATGGTATTTCAGACAGGGGCTGGCTAATTGATTTACCTTTCAGCTTTTGTTAAATTTGGGGGGGGGGGAGGTTAGTTGATTGTATTTAGTTAATAGTTTATCTTTTAGCCTTGTGGCTTTTGCTAGCTTCAGGCTATGAAGGAAAGAGAAATTAGCAGTTTAAACCCCCTCTTCTGGTTCATTCTTAACTAAGCAGTGGCAAGCAGCCTGAGGATTTGCTGAAATGTTAGCATTTGAAATTTTTAAGCTACCTCTCTGAGAATCAGCTGCCTCTCTCAATTCCTAACACCTTGCCTAGGCTAACATTTGCATAGTGCCAGCCAGATGTATGAGCTCAACAAATATATGTTTGATTAACAAATTAATGAATGACTCAGAAAAACAGATTAAGAAGGTACCTATATTGGTTAATATAGTAAAAATAAAGGTCATCCTACTAAAAGCAATATACAGAGCCAATGCAATCCCCATCAAAATTCCAACACAGCTCTTCACAGATCTTAAAAGGACATTTTCAGCTTCATATGGAAACACACACAAAAAAAAAGAATAGCTAAAACAATCTTGAAAAATGAAAGAATTTCTTCAGGTATCACCAAAAAAACAACATGGCATTGGAACAAAAACAGACATGTTGATCAATGAAATTGAATTGAATGTCCAGGCATAAATTCACAAGCCTATGAACATCTGATTTTTGATAAAGACTTCCAAAATACTGGGGGGAGGGGAACAGCATCTTCAGCAAATGGTACTGGCCAAACTGAATGGCTGCATGTAGAAGAATTAATAATTCATACTATCCTGCACAAAACTTAATTTCAAATGGATCAAAGACCTCAACAGAAAACCAGATTCCCTGAATCTGATAGAAGAGAAAGTAAGGGAATAGACTTGAACTCATTGGCACAGCAAAAAAGACTTTCTGAACAGAACACCAAAAGCACAGGCACTAAGATCAATAATTAGTAAATGGGCTCATGGAACTAAAAAGCTTTTATACATGGAAGGACACCATCATTCAGGTAAAGTAGCAGCCTACAGAATGTGTAAAGAGTTCTACCAACTACACTTGTGATTTACCAACTACAACTTCCTCTTTTTCTGGTTCTGCATCAACACAAAATAAGTCATCTCAAAACTCAGTGCATGAAAACTCTTACAGAACAAGCTTGATGACTATTTTGAGTCTCTATAACCAGGTAAAAGCTGGGCATGGTGGTATATGTCTACAATCCCAGGATTCCTAGGGCAAAATGGGAGGCAGAGACAGAAGGTTCTTCCAGAAGCTTGTAGGCCAGCTAGCCTATAGTACACAATGCAGAAACAGGAACAAGAGAAATCCTACCTCAAAACAAGGTTGAGGGTAAAGACTGACCCAAGGTTGTCTTTTGATCTCTACATGAACACTGTGACATGTCCAGGACTGTTTAAGCATATGAACACACACACATACACACACACACACACACACACACACACACACACACACACCAGACATATTACATGCATCCAAAAAAACCATAAAATTTTAAAAATATTAATCAAAACCTCAGAAGCTGGGGGTGTAGCTTAATTAGCATAGTGCTTCCCTTGCATACACAAACTCCTGGATTTGATTCCCAGGACTTCATAAGAAATCTACATACCTGTTATCTCAGAACTCTGGAAGTTGAGGCAGAAAGATTGGAAATTAGAGTTTATCATTGGCTACAAAGTCAGTTTAATGCTAGCCTGGGCTACATAAGACCCCATCATTAAAAAGTAAAAGTTAAAAAAAAAACAACCCAGCAGGTCATTGCAAATATTTTATCATGTTCATGGTTTTGTGGGTTCATAATTTAGGAAAAACTCAGGTAGGGTTCTAAATTAAGGTCTCCCCTATATCATCCCTGGCTTCTGGTTTCTCAAATGAAGGCAAGGATTTATATATAAAGTATACTTAGGATGTAATCTCAGGGGGCCACTGTGAGGAAAAAAAGGATTTGAAACAGAAGCAGGCTAATGAGAGCATGCTGATGGACATATTATCACGATAAGCTACCAAGGTACTAAGAACCTATGAAAAAACAAGATGAAACATATTTTAGGATTGTCTCGTGGAGGCATGAGGAGGCTCCCAAAACCCTTGCCCCACAGTGTTCAGGGTAGCTCATGAACATCAAAACCCTGGCACTTCTAAGCTTCTATCCTGCCTTATACTCAGAGCACCCAGGGTTCACTCTCAGAATCACAGCTTTCAATGTACAGGCAAGCAGGTTCCGTGGTGCTGTGAGTGAAGTAACTAGGGTACCACAGTGCTGGCTACGCTGTGCTCTAAGTGCTGTGAGCATTGTCCCTACCCGTTCCCACAAGTCTGTAATTATACTGCCCTCTGTGATGATTAATCTTGCTTGTCAACTTGACTCGGTCTGAAATCAAGTAATAATCCACTGGACACACTGGAAAAGGATTTTCTTGATGAAGTTATGTGAAATAGAAAGATCCCCGCTCCTCTGATTGCAGACAGTCACCTTCCTGTGGCAGCCAGATAAAAGGGGAGTCTCAAAGAAAAAGCTTTTGGTTTTCGCCTGACTGCCTTCATATTCCTTCTCATCCTTCTGGCAAGTTCATCTACCCTGTTTGTGTCTTGCTGTGGGTTCATCTACCCTGTCACTGCCTCAGACGTTGTTCACTGACTTCACAACCCAACTTCTTCAGCCTTCCCCTATGAACTCTAAACGAGTCACTCCCTAGGAACTCTCCAGCCCTTCAGCACCGGCCTGGAACTGCTGAGGCCTCCAGCCTCATGAACCGAACACAATCCAAGTTCTCAGCCTCCCCAGTGTGAAGCCAGCCATAATTGAACTACCCAGGCTGCATCATGTAAGCCCATCTACTAAATCTTTTTCTAATGTATATTCATTCCATCAATCTCGTTCCTCTGAAGAACCCTCACTGAATTATCCTAGAGTTTACACATGAAGAAACTCCGGCTCTGAGAGATGACATAACTTGCTCAAAGCCATGCAGCAGATGCAGATTGCTACTTCCAACCTCTGTACAAAATTGCCTCTGAGGACCCGGAAAGGGAGAAGAACTTGCCTGAGCCACCCACTAGCCATTGAGGCCATCATCTGAAATAAAGAACATTGTCACCTCTGGCTCCTTGCCATATGGTGCCTTTTGATCCTCTCCCATGGAGCCCCCTGCCTTGTAAACGTCGTATCTAGTGAATGGCTTGACCCCAAACACTCGCATGTTTTTTGACTCAGCGAAGCAGACAACACATGCTGTAAGTTAAAACATGTGTCATCTGTGCTGTACATTAAGAATTGGGGTGGGGGTGCTCTTCTTACCCCCAGCTGTGTGGAAACAACCCAGAAGGGATCTCCTTGGCAGGCTCAGAATGTACTCTGTACACACAGGAGAGAAGGGACAGGGAACACGGGCTTTGCCAAGCTCTGATCCACGAAGGGCTTTGCTGTTCCTGGAATTCTACTTAAGAGCCACATCACTGGCTCAGCACCATGAATGTGCAACCTTAACAGAATTCGGAGCAACAGGGGACCAGTGCTTATCAGGACCAGGCTGGGCCCTGGAGAGACATGAAGGTGACAGACAACGTGTGGGGGGACCCACTGGGGCAGAACAGTGACGGGCAGCTGTAGAACACACTCATAAGAAGGACAGAAAAGACCCTGCATCTTCGGAGGCAGTAGCTAAGTATTCAGTCTGCTCCCCTGGAAATCCATCTCTAGTCACATGTATGACAATGTTGAGAGGAAAATGAATGAGCCATGTGAAAAGACACAGGCTTGAAGAGTCGGAACTTGGATTGAACCCTCCAGTACACCAGACTCTGAAATCCATTCCATCACATCATGAAGTTCACTGGGATCAAATGAACATCCGCAACATAGAACATGTAAACTAGTATACAGGTAGGATTGTGGCTTGGAAAATGTTGTGGGCCCTGGGCCTAACACAGTGCCTGGGCCGGAGAAAAATTCCCACTGGAGTTGCCAGGATTCTGCAGGACAAACAAGAACTGAATGCAAAAGCATGTGTTCAGAACTGTCAGTGGAGTGGTTTGTACAAAGAACCGTATGGGTCCCTGGGTCTTATCATTTAAATTAGAAATGGCCCCAATGGCCCCATGGTAAAGACTTGGTCACTCACCTATGATGCTATTTAGAGGAGATGGGAGCTTTAAGAGTGGGTTCTAGAAAGAAGTTAGGTCTTTGGAGGAGTATCATTATAGGAGATACTGGGCTCTGATTTCTTCCTGTCTCTGTTTCCTGGCTGATGTGAAAAGGACAGGTTGCCTCCAATCACAAGTTTCCCCCCCATGATCACTTGTGCTGCTGCAGATGCAAAATGATGATCAGGCATCCAGGAAACCTCTGGATCCAACCAGAAGCCAAAATCTTGCCTATTTATAGATTGATGACCTCTGCCATTTTGTCATAGTGGCAGACAGTTGACTAATACACGAGGCGTGAACACTGTGGAGCTTTCACAGAGACGTTGAGTCTTGGAAGAGATGTAAGAATTTCTGTGGCTGTGGAGTGAGAGGATCCTGATGGAAAGGACAGAGATCCAGATCCAGGAGTGGTCACAGCAGTCGGGGACGGGGTATACTCATCAGGCGAGAGCCGTGATCTGTATAAGAGAGAAACAGAGAGAGGCCAGTTACAGCCATGCTTATCGTTAAGTGTCAGCTTATAGACTTTGAAGGGACGGGGAAATACTGCCAATTTAATCTGACCTGTCCCTCTTGCAAGCTAGACATTTTCTCTCAACTCTTGGAAAATTTCTCAACCTGAACACCATTGGCCTTTAGGAATGGGCCATTCTCTGTAGGAGGAGCTAGTGCAAAGCCTTGGAAGATATTTGGTAACACCCTTGACTTCTACCGCTACATGCCAATAGAACCTTCTGCCAGTTCTGACAGCCAAAAACATCCTGGCATTGCTAAATGTTCCCTCCAAAGCCAAACTGGCCCTATTTGAGAGCTAAATGTTAAGTTTTCCAAGTTTCACATTATGAGGTGGTTGCTATTGTTAGCTCTGTTTTACAGAGGAAGAAATTGAGGCACAGAGAAGGAATACAATGAGCTCAAGTTCACTGGGTTTATAAGATGGACCACCAAGAAACTTCAGCAGACCTGGGTGTAGTGGCACAAGCTTGTAATCCTGAAACTCAGGATGCCGAGGAGGGAGATCTCAAGTTCAAAGTTTAAGGCTAGAGAGATAGCTGATGGACAAAACAGTTGCCATGCAAGAGTGAGGAGTGGAGTTCTGATCCCCAGAACCCACATAAAAGCAGAGAAGGCATGAGAACCACCTGTAAACCTAGGACTTGGGAAATAGAAATGGGATCCTAGGATTATCTGACTAGCCAGTCAAGCCAGAATCATCAAGTTCCAGGTTCAGTGGGAGACTCTGTCTCGATAAATAAGTGGAGAGTTACGGGAAAAAAAGCTGACATCAACTTTGGGCCCCTAACATGCACATATGTATATATGTACCCTCATACACATACGTACCCACACATATGAAAACACACATGCATGTGCAATCAATCAATCAATCAATAAATAAATAAATAAATAAATAAATAAATAAGCCCTAACATCAAGTCATGCTGTGAACCTTCCTAGTTGTGAAACAAATCTCTTGGATACATGTAGTGACAGCTCCTATTTATCAAATACATATGTTCTAAAATGATGATAATCTTTGCCTTTCATCCTCACATTGCCCTATGGTTATCTCAGCATCGTGGATCACTGTGTCTCAGCATCATGGATCACTGTGTCTCAGTCCCATCCTACATCAAGTTGGGGTAACCCCGGAAGCCACCTCACAGATCTCCATAATCACAATCATCAGAGGGATTTAAACACGTAAGAAGTCTGCTGTGAATAACAAGCAAAATTGTCATTTCCAATTTTCAAATCAGGAAACTGAACCAAATAATATCCAAATCTCTGTCTTTGCCAATCTTCCTTCAGACTCAGGGATTAACCTCCACTGTTAATTCAGATTTGTCTTTAAGCATGTTTCCAGAAAGATTCCATTGACGTCCAAGGACCCATTCTGAGTGTGGGTGGCATTATATCATCGTCTTAGGTCCCAGACCAAATGAAATGAAAAGGAGAAGAGGTCAGCTGAGCCTCGTCACGAGCTACCCCAGGCTGCTGCTGACTCTGACCTCAAACTGTGGGCCAAAATAATTTTGATGTTTTTGTAAAGTAGTTTGTCACAGCAAAGAGAAAAGTGACGAATCCATCAGATTGAATACCTGGAAAGAGGTACTGGGCAGTGGTGGCACATGCCTTTCATCCCAGCACTCGGGAGGCAGAGGCAGGCGGATCTCTGTGAGTTCAAGGCCAGCCTGGTCTACTTAGCAAGTTCTAGGACAGCCACGACTACACAGAAAAACCTTGTGTAGAAAAAACAAAAAAAAAGGAAGAAGAAAGAAAAATAATATCTGAAAAGTGGAAGCTGAAGCAAAGAGTTAGGTGACGCGGACCTGAGAGCCTGCCTGGACTCCATAGACCAGAGCAAACTAGAAAGAGGCTCGTATTGCAGCCGGTCCCTTGTGCTTTGGTGCCCTCTGCTGGCCTTGGAATTCACTGCTAGAAAGTAGTGTGTATGAGGGGGCAGGGAAGGATGGACCAGAGTGTCTGTCCTCTGTTCTTTGGAAGACGTGTGTGTGTGTGTGTGTGTGTGTGTGTGTGTGTGTGTGTGTGTGTGTGTGTGTGCGCGCGCGCGCGTGTGTGCGTGTGTGTGTGTCTGTGTGTGTGTGTTGTGTGTCTGTGTGTGTCTGTGTGTGTGTCTGTGTGTCTGTGTGTGTGTGTCTGTGTGTGTGTGTGTGTCTGTGTGTGTCTGTGTGTCTGTGTGTGTGTCTCTGTGTCTGTGTGTCTGTGTGTCTGTGTCTGTCTGTGTGTCTGTGTCTGTGTGTGTCTGTGTCTGTGTGTGTGTCTATGTGTGTAAGCTGAAAGAAAAACTTTAAGAAAGAATGTTTAAAATTAAGTATTTATTACTGAGACGCTCCTATGAGCGAGGCTTTCTCTATTTATTTCTTTGCTTAATCAAGTTAGACTGTCAGGAAGCATATGGATAAAGAACAGTGAGCTGCCAGGCAGAGAGGGGTCTGAGGGCCAGTAGAGTACAAGAAACGTAGATCGCTGCACACACATACACATGCATGCACTCCTATTCTGATGTATTCATAGAGGAATTGTTTCAGTTTTAGGACTATCCGCATTCTGTGCCTTCAAGGTTTTGCATTTCACATCTAAGATGTGTTGGGGGTTGCTACTGAGATTAAAGGAACCGAGTCATGGGAGAGGAAATCCATTCAGACTCTCCTTTCTATAATTCATTTCATCCATTGAATTCAGGTAGCCATTAGCACATTGTTTTGCAAAGCCTGAGACACTGGGCGGCTGGTCCAGCAACAGCACCAAGCTTGCTTCCAGCACCTTCCTCCGCCCTTTGCTCTGCAGCAGGGCTTCCCCTCAGTGAGGTGCAGGCACCGGGCTCAGCTCTCAGAATCCCTTGACCATGCCATGGACACAGTGGACACTGCTTCATATTGTCCTCATCTGAGTCACCTTGCTGCTGCCTGAGAAGAGAGAAGAGACCACTGTCTTAGCATAGGAAAAAGCTGGGTGCTGAGGACAAAAATCACACGGGCTTTCCTGGGGCGATTCAGTTGCTCTGAATCATCCAGTGAAAACAAGCATTTTGCCATCTGGTCATCGCCTTGGGGCTGAGGTGTCAATCCCCTGTCCTTCATCCTGCCCTTCTTAGGAAAACACTGGCCCTGGGTGGTCCAGATGGCTGCAGGCCTCTGCACAATGAACAGAGGCAGCTGATGCATGTGACTCCCCCTGCCCCAGGAAGTCCTCCCTTACAAAAACACATTAGAGAGATGTTCCTCCTGAATGGTTTGTTAGAGTCAACCACTTCTGGGAAAGGAAACATGAAAGACCCCAGAAACTGTACAATGTCTCCACCCCCAGCTCCTGCAGATGGATGAATGAGGCCAACATGCCCACGGTCTGAGGTACCTGTCCCAGCCTGTTTATCCTGTGGAGATCCTAAAAGTACCTCCCATCAGCAAGAAAAGGAGCATTTTAATAACAAGCTTTATTGCATCTCGGGCTGTTTTCCCCTTCTCCTGTTAGTGTTTACCCTGGACAGGAGCTGTCTGTAGCAACTTCCTCTTCTTGGGCTCCATACAGTAACCAAGGTTTCTCTAGCTCACATCTAAGGCAGACAACCTCCAGCAGCCCTTGGAAAGGAAGACCCGATAGAATAATATAGAAGTCATTTCTGAGTGGAACTGAGGATTGCTCCAGGTCTCCAAAGTCCTCAGCAGCAAGAACGCCTAACAGGAAACTTGGAAACCCTCAAGGCCCTGCTCATTGGCTTAGTCCAAACTCTTCTCAATGCATATGGAGAATTGAAAGATATCAACAGAATGAGAAGTGGGCAAGAGTAACATTTAAAGGTATTATTTAAACTATGGTATGAATTCTAGTGTACGTGACTGGAGATGGTCACCTAGAAGTATAATTTGGAGCATTTGTCTAGCATGCTTAAGGTCCTGCATTCAGTTCCAGTGTGGCAAAATAAATAAAAGGATTACTATGGTGATTCAACTCATGAATTTATTTATTTAGGGTTAGTTGTTATTTTTGTTGAAGGGACATTTTGGTTTTTAGTTTGGAGAGTTGTTGTTTATCTGAGATGGAGTCCCATGTACCCACAGGTCAGCCTGAACTTATTACGTAGCTTAGAATGACCTTGAACTCCCTCAGACTCTCTGCTTCCACCCCAAGTGCTGATATTATGGGTTTATGACACCATTCCTACTTCTCATTAATATATTTTCCTGATATATAAGAACTGTTAATAACAAATGTCAGTAAATAATAATGTTAATACATTAAAATTGATGTTGGCATTGTTAATGCTATATCAATATAGAATATTAATTTTTATATATATATATTACTATAACAGAAGTCAAAATAATGAGAAGTCAAAATAAAGGAACATATTTTGTCATCCATGGTGACAACTCTCAATTTGAATGCTATTGATATTTTAAACCAAATTATTTTATTTGGGGGCAGCTGTCCTGTGTCTTGGAGAGTGTCTACAGGCAGGCATGGGTTTCTGCCTAAGAGCCATCAACATCAGCTTTCCACCAGTTGTGACAACCAAAAATGTCTCCTCAGAGGGTAAGCTCTACTCTGTCTGACCCTGTACCAGTCGCCAGCACAGAAACTTAATTTGCCCTTTCTTTAGTGGCAAAGCTGGAAAGCATCCATATATCTTTCAAATGACTACTAAAGGGACAGATACTTTCAGTGTTGACCCTTTTTATTCCCTGCAGCTCTTAGTATATGCCATGCCCAATGACACATGAAAAGTCTAAGAAGCTCAACCCCAACAAATTGCAGAGCTGAGCAAAACTGAGGAAGAGGGGGGCTGATTGACAGGGCTGAGGGTATCTAAAGCAAAGGCAGCAGCATGAATCATAACAACTAAATAAAGAAGAGGAGCAAAAGTCTAAGAGAAAAAAAAAACAGACCAAGAGGCCTAGCATCAACTGTGGTGCAAATCGAGGCATATTCTCTGGCCCAAGCTCATCCAGAGAAACAATACTGGGATCCTTAATTAGAGTGTAGCCAGTTAGAAGACAAACAGAAACAGCAGGTGAATGTTGCTGACTTTCCAGAGGAACCTGGATCCTTAACAGGAAATGGTGGCTCACCTGCCTGCATGGAATGCAGTGCATCTGGCGGGAATAAAGCAGTTATTGATAGGGGTCTGTCCACTGAAACTGTAATGTTTTAGTGTCTGAAAACAGGAGAGAAAGAGGCACCTGTCAGTGTGGCTGTCAATGGAGGAGAAAGTCACCCCTGTTTCCATCTCCACATCAAATGGGCTTGGGAAGAGAGATGGAAACAGGTGTGTTTCTTGCTGTTTCACCTATAACATCTCGAATGTTAGGATTAGTTGGGCATGGAGATGTCAGAAGTAAACACCTAAGATCTAGCCCTGCCAGTGACTGTTGTGACTCCCCTGAATGGATCATTTTCTCCTCTGAGCTGCAGTTTCTTTACTTGTTTATGCCAGGTAACACACTTGTCTTGAACAGCTGATTATGGGTATCTATAAGAGAGAACTGATTGAAAAATAATACTAACATCTGTCTCAGGTGAAAAAGAGTCTTGACATCTTCTTCCTCATAGGACTGGGTTTTGAGGGCTCAGCACTAAGATGCCCAGTCTGAGGGGGAAATCAACCATCCTGACTGATGAGAGCCAACATTCATGTGTTCTTCCTTGTCATTGGGATTCTGAAGCCATCCCTGTGTCCTGCTGCTTCATTGGGAGTCTACTTTCTAGGAAGAATCTTGGAATATAATGCTCTTACACAAAGAAATAAAACCTAATGCTAGCTCAAAACCCACTACTACCGAGTTTTAAAATGTCTCACTGCTGACCAATTCTGCTTTCATCTCCCCTACCTCTATCCTCCAGTCAAAGACACAGACATGGCAGGCATCCACCAGCCCATCTACCAATATGGGCTTTTAAGGAGAACGGGAAAAGGCAGTCTCCTACAGACTCCAGATGATAGGGCCAAATTTGTTTTCAAGCCTAGTGTTTAGAAGAATATGATGCATCTTGTTTATGCACATCCCTCCTGCATCTTCAAGACCAGGAGTGATCACAAGAGACATTTCATCCACATGTTTCCCATTCATTGAAAAGTACCTTACGGGGGGTGGAGAGATGGCTCAGTGGTTAAGAGCACTGACTGCTCTTCCAGAGGTCCTGAGTTCAATTCCCAGCAACCACATGGTGGCTCACAACCACCTGCAATTAGATCTGGTGCCCTCTTCTGGCCTGCAAAGACACATGCAGGCAGAACACTGTATACATAATAAATAAAATAAATCTTAAAAAAAAAAAAAAAGAGTACTATGCACTTTTAAAAAAAAGGGGGGGCTGGAGAGATGGCTCAGAGGTTAAGAGCACTGACTGCTCTTCCAGAGGTCCTGAGTTCAACTCCCAGTGACCACATGGTGGCTCACAACCATCTGTAATGAGATCTGGTGCCCTCTTCTGGCCCACAGTCATACATGCTGTATACATAATAAATAAATAAATCTTAAAAAAAAATACTTTAAAAAAAAAAAGTACCTTACTAAAACATAGCTAAACTATATGAGGCTGAGACAGTTTTCTCATATTCCATCACTTATTAATTTTGCTTTGATTCCAGAAGCAGTAAGTTCTACCTTCCTGAGAGCAAATGGTTTGAAACTTCAACATGTTCACACTTAAGCCAAGAACAGAACTTCTCCACTAGACTGTAGTTGATCATGCAGAAAGACACATCCTATCTCTGGTTGGGGCAGGAGTTCTCTCCTGAGTACCATTCTTTTAATATCCAAAAGCTAGGTGGAATTGTATGTTTATGGAGAAAAATTTATTTCCATAAAATGGGTGTCTTAGTTTGGGTTTCTATTGCTATGAAGAGACATCATGACCTCTGCAACTCTTTTTTTTTTTTTTTTTTTTTTTTTTTTGGTTTTTCAAGATAGGGTTTCTATGTGTAGCTTTGCGCCTTTCCTGGAACTCACTCTGCAGCCCAGGCTGGCCTCGAACTCACAGAGATCTGCCTACCTCTGCCTCCCGAGTGCTGGGATTAAAGGCATGCACCACCCCTGCCTGGCTCAGCAACTCTTATAAAGAAAACTTTTAATTGAGGTGGCTCACTTACAGTTTCAAAGGTTCAGTCTGTTATCATCATAGTAGGGAGCATGACAGCACACAGGCAGACATGATAATGGAGTAGAAGCTGAGACTGCTACATCTTGCAGGCAACAGGAAATGAACTGGGACACTGAGCAAAGCTTATGCAAAAGACCTCAAAGCCCGCCTCCACAGTGATGCATTTCCTCCAACAAGGCCACACCTCCTCCAACGAAGTCACACCTCTCAATAGTGTCACTCAGTCTGAGGGACATTTTCTTTCAAACCACCACAAGAAGTAAAGTACAAAATTTTTAAAAGTGGCAATATCTTCTTAAACACTGAAAATATGCAGAAGAGACACAATTCTCACACAGTTGGAGGGAATATACCAGAGCTGTAGGATATAAGATGTTTGTGTTCATCAAAAAAAAAAAATGTAAAATCTGAAACAGACTTTTATGAAAGTGACATCACCTCTTTCTTTATACATTTATAATTTATAAATGTTTGATAGTGAGTGATTCACGTGTTTCCTGATTTTAGTTTCACAGTTAAATCTGTTTGGCTTATAATTAGAAAATTATTTTTTGAAGTTTCTATAATTTTTAGTTCATTGGGTGAATGCCTTCCTATTTTTATCATTCCCATTTGTTATAGTCTGATTGATAGCAGATTACATCTCTACTTTAGTATCAACTCAGATTCTCCTCCTTTCCACTGAACTTCTGGATTAATAAAAAAGACAGAACTTTGGAGTGAATGATAATATTTTGAGCTCGTCTTGACCCTTCTCAACCCAGGCAGTTTTTTGGCCCTTAGATATCTCTGCTTATGCATCCATTAGATCCTCATTATACTGAATCTGCCTAAGACTGCTAGAAATATGTTCATCCTTTTCCTACCTCTCAAAATGGAGGTTCTCAAATGGATGAACTAGTGAAGAACAGCACATCCTCCGTTAAGCAGTATACAAAATAATCACACAATACACAAGTGTGTGTGTGTGTGTGTGTGTGTGTGTGTGTGAGAGAGAGAGAGAGAGAGAGAGAGAGAGAGAGAGAGAGAGAGAGAGAGAGAGAAAACCTATGACCACATGATCTTACACAGTCTAGAGAATTGGAGATGTAATTAAATCTTGTCTTAAGGACCTTAACACAGAAACATTATTCTGAACCATGCAAGTAGCCACATTGAAATCACTAGAGCATTTGCAGTTAATTAAAAGAGAGAAGAGTCAGGGATTTGAAGATTGTGGACTTTGAAGGCACAGTAAGGAGCCATTATCCAAAGAGAGTGATGCCTTCTAAAGCTTGCGATGATGATGATGATGATGATGATGATGATGATGATGATGATGATATAGTAGTAGTAGTAGCAGTTTCTTCCTTAGGCCTGCCTCTAGAAGGAACACAGCCCTGTTAACACCTGGACTTTAGCCGATAATGTTTTAAGCACTAAGTTTGTGGTGATGTGATGCATCAGTAATAGGAAACTAGCAACACTGGTACATTCATTTATCAGATTATCAGTTGTCCTAATTAGGGTTTCTATTGCTGTGAAGAGACGTCTTTACCATGGTAACTCTTATAAAGGAAAAATATTTAATTGGGGTGGCTTACATTTTAAGGGATTTAGTTCATTATCATCACAATGCAACATGTTGACATGAGGGCAGATATGGTGCTGGACAAGTAGCCCAGAGTCCTACATCTTGACTTGCAGGCAACAGGAAGTAGTCTGAGACACTGGGCTTATCTTATCTAGGAGATCTCAAAATGTGCCCCCACAGTGACACCCTTCCTCCAACAAAGCCTCACCTACTACAACAAAGCCACACCTCCTGTAGTTCCACTCCCACTGAGCTTTTGGGGGCCAATGACATTCAAACTACCACATCAGATTATATTGTATTTGTATTTATCAGCAGCCTAAAGGTACCTGAAGCTGTACAATACTTCTAAAAGCCCATTCTCTAGATTGGCAAGTTCTTCAACATCCAGATTCCTCTCTGTATTAATAATTGACCTCCAAATCATAACATCTTAAAACAATACAAATCTGTCATAGCACACTCTCTGTGAACTAGAAACCCAGGCACTGATTAGGCATATCATCCTTTGAAGGTCTCACACAATTACAAGAAGTAATGGCAGGCAGGTATAGTCATCTTAGGATTCAAGTAGAAAGGACCCAGTTCTAAATGTAATCTATGTAGGCAGGATTCAGTTCTTTCTGGGATGTGGGACAGAGGTCCTCAGTTCCTTGCTGACTGTCGACAAAGATCACTCTTACGTATTTGATGTTTAAATCTCTTCAATCCAGTAGCATACTTCACTGAAACAAGCAAAAGTGAGCATCTTCTAGCAAAGCAGAAGTCACAGTCATTTGTGGTTTAATCACAGCAGTGACATCCACTACCTTTACTGTAGTGTGTTACAAATGAGTCTCTTTGGCCAATAGCCCTCAATAGGAGGGGACTACACAAAGGCATAAACACTCAAAGACAAGGGTCACTGGGCTATCACAGAATGCTTACCACACTCTGTTTCTGAAGAAGTCAGCCAATCTATATTCCCAGTTCCCCTAGAATAGTTATGTGACTGGCTTCTACCCAATAGAATGTGAACAGAGTAGTGTGCAGTATTTCCAGAGTCCTTTCACTTGTACCAGCAGAATCAGTGAAGCAACCTCAGAAGCCATGTGCTGCAATGGCTGAGCCAGAAGCTAAGACATCTGAGAGGCTAAATCAGCAACTGAACCTGGGTGATGAAAAGTGGACTTTAACAGCAACAAAAAAAAAAATCACCTTGAACTATTAAAACTTTGTGCTTTATTGCTTGGGTTTTAACATCACCGAGAATGTGTCTCCACAAGTATGAGGGGAGAAAGGTCAAGAGGGTGAAGAAGCAGCACTGAGCAGCCACATGGCCAGAGCCTGCCCTACACATGACATCATGATCAGCTCCCCACAGAGCACACAGATAATCCTTACACAGACTTTATCCAAAATAGACATCTGTCTTTATCCCCCTCTAAAGAAATCATAAATACTTGGTGTGGATGTATTTCATATGAAAACTAATTATGTATAGTTTTCTCTCCAACTTAGGACACTGGGGAAGGAAGAAAGGCATAAAAATTAAGACATTGAAAACAAATAAAAGTAAGGAAAAAAAGAGGCTGAGAAACGGTTCCATGGGTTGTGTTTTCTGCAAAGCACTGAGACCTGAGCACCCATGTAAACACTGTATGTGACTGTGTATGCTGTAATCCTAGTACTGGGAGGGGCAGAGGCAGGGGATCACTGGGTCTGATGGCTGCCAATCTACCTGAAAACAGTGAGCTTCAATTTTACTGAGAAGCTCTGTCTCAAAAAAATAAGATGGAAGGTAATAGATGAAGAGACCAGATATCTGCCTCTGGATTCCAGATGTGCTCATATGGGCACATGCACCCATGCACACTCATATGTAAGCACACATGCACTATACACCAAGAAGAAGAAAAACTAGGGAAGAGATCCAGACAAAAAGAAAGATCCAGAATCACAAATACATAGAAAGCTATAGATTGTCTACAAGCCATAAAAATGAGATTTGAGTCCATTAAACTAAATCTTCAAGCACTAGCATAGTCCTAGATGGCATCTGGGTTCCATGTGGTAGAACTCCAAAAAAATGAGAGAAATAGGGGCAAGAACTCAGGTTAGTTCTAGGAAAAGGTTCAGATACAGCAACCTGTGCTTAATAAATAGTCAGCATGCCTGTGGGACTTGGCCCAAGTTGGTGCAGTGTGATGATTCTGGAAGTGTGGCTACCGGAAAGATCAGTGAAGTCTTGAGATCAGTGGGCCACAGGATAATGGGAGAAACCTCTTTGAACAAGGCTCACTCTAAGAAAATTGCCTCTAGAGTGTGTTGGCTAATGGCTAATGGCGTCTAGCCCAGGGACACACTCACTGTACATTTTTAACATGCACTTCAACAGCATAAAACCATCCATCATCATATACTATCTGGCAAATAAAAATACCACAATTTGTAGTTTCCCCTAAATTGTCACCTCATAATTTCTGACTAGTCCTCAAATTGAAATGGGCTGTGAAGGGAGAGATATCTGGCACCTCAGAAACCATCAGAAATACCCAACAAACTGTTTGAAGGAGGCCTCAAATGGTAAGTTTCAGATGTATGTCATTAAGCGGTGACAGGGAGGAGTGGTGTGGGGTTTGTAGGGAAGGACTTAGAAGAGGATTAATTCACCATGAAAGCATTTATTGTTCATTCAAGTTATTTCATCAGACATCATGCTTTTATTAGCCCTTCATACTACAAGATAGACCTTAGGACAGAGGGAAACTTGTTTGTCTAGCAAGAGAGCAAGTCATTCAAAGCAGAAGCCATCTCTCATTCCAGAAAGAGTGGCTCCCAATGACCTACCAAGGAGCAGTGTACTGGTTTTCTGTGTATACTGCCTATTCCTCCTGCGTATTCTCTGCTTTACCAGATAGATAGATAGATAGATAGATAGATAGATAGATAGATAGATAGATATGATATGATAGATAGATATGATATGATAGATAGAGATGGATAGACAGATAAATAGATGATAGATAAGTAGATGGATGGATGGATGGATGGATGGATGGATGGATGGACAGGTGGATTAATGATAGATCCACTCATGAAAGTAAATAGCCATCAGTGGGAAAGGATATAGGTGGTTATAAACTAGAATAAGGGACGTCATCACTACTATCAAAGAGTCATAGAATATTTGGCTAAAATTATTTCACTTAAAACCACCTTTATGCTAACATCACCCGATTTGCTAATATGGTGTGCACCGGTTCTACTCTTCCTTGTCTTACTGACCCCTCCAGTTCTTGTAATCATAGACAAACTAGTCCTCACTAAAAACAACCTTCTTTGCTTCCTGCTCTCTGTAACTGTAATCTATAAAATCTTAACTGAAACTAAGATGTTTAATTTGTCTTTAGACACTGCTTCATATAACTTTGATATGTGATCACAGCTTTTTAGTCTACAACTGATGTCCTTCCTCATTTCCTCAGTCTTAATGTTGGATTTCAGTTTTGTTATCCTTTTAGTACAAATGTCCTTTATTTTAAAATGCCTCAGATCTATTTGAAAAAAATGGTTGTTTGGGTGACTTTTTAAGTTCTTCCAAAATGTCATGGCCCTTTGGAGTGTGATCTTAGTAAATGAGAATTTTTCAGTGTGATTCTTCAATTTGATCATCCAGATTTTAGGTAACTTATTTTCCCTCATATCTCAGAGTCTCATACATTTTTTGGAGAGCTATGGGTACCAAAGACCACATCTTGCCAAAGGGCTCAACCCACATCAAGATCCTTAGCATAATAGCAATTATAACCCAGCATTTATGAAGGATGACACCAATCACCTCACTGAATCCTTGTCATGAATGACCCCTTAAATTATGCATGATTATTAGCTTTAAATTAAGATACTGAAGCATAAAGAGGTTAAGTAAATCTTCCAAGGTCTTGAAGATCAGAAGGGATGGGTCCAGAACTTGCAGCTGTCACCCTAGCCCAGAACCCTAGCACTTAGCTGCCATAACCAAATGGCCTTTAAAGACCAGTAGTCAAATAAGCTCTCTGACTGTTCTCTGCTTCTCACATTAGAATCGCCCATCACTCATAGTTTCAATCATTTGAGTGGGTGGATAGCGTAATTCTTCATACATCCATCACCTTGTATTTTCTCCTTTGCCCTCCATTTCATTCAAGTTCAGTTATTCTGCTGCCTGAGCTTCACCCATTTGTCCCAGGACACTTTTATGGTCACTTGGGTTTTTAATGTATTGAAATATTCTATCTCTAACTACTTAAAGATATGTCATGTGGAAAAGATGAAGGTAGAAATTTTATAATTCTATTAATATCATGCTAAGTAGTTTGAAAAGTTCATCTGTTATATCCAAGTGTTAGACAGCAAGTCTGCCCCTCTACCCTTGCATCTCATTCACTTGAGAACAACATGGTGTTTGCAATGAGAGGGCATGGCTAGCCTTGTTGTATCAAACATTCAAGGAAACCAGACAGTGTAGCAAGAGCAATAACTAAAGGACAGAGACTCTTGGTTGTGTAAGTGTAAAATTACAGCAAGCTATGAACCTGATGGTTGGGTCCAGCTGACACTAGCCAGTCTGTGAGATGTTTATCTCCTCCTTAAAGGATGAAGGTAATCAAATAGTTCTGGGATCTCCTGACCTGACTGGATCCTTCAGTCTGGCAAGGAACCAGAGAGGTCTCTAGGAGCCATGTCCTCTTGGATGATCATATGCCTTATATCTCAATGACATTTTTTTTGGATCACTAGTCTGCTGTCTGGAGTAGAATAAAGTAAAAGCAATCTGGCCATATCTGGCCATTGTTTCTGAAAATCTCCAATCCAAGCCACTCTTGCCATCTATCCCAACTATGAAGATCTGATGCATACTGTAGCATGAATCTTAAATAGTCTTAATAATAAAAACCTGGAGTCAAATATCAGGGTGAAAGCTGAAAGTTTAGAGAAGCAGAGTAGCCAGCCACTAGTTCTTACTTCTACAAAATCCTCAGCCAAAAGAGAGAGACCCTCTCTCTACTATTCTCAGACTGAATGGGCTCTGAGCTCCTGTCTCCTCCTGCCTTATATCCCTCTCTCTACCCAAACACATCACTTCCTGTCTCCACCTCCCTAGTGCTGGGCTCAAAGGTGTATGCCACCACTACCTAGGTCTGTTTCTCTTTTAGGTTGGATTAATCTTGTGTAGTCCAGGCTGGACTTGAACTCACAGAGATCTGTCTGCCTCTGCCTTCTCAGTGCTGGAATTAAAGGTGTGCACCACCACAGCCTGGCTTCTGTGGCTGACTAGTGGCTTAGCTCTGCACTCTGATCTTCAGGCAAGCTTTATTTGTTAGATCACAAACAAAATATCACCACAGCATAAACATCAACACTTGCAGCAAATAGCATGCATATGTACACACATCAAGTCTCATCTTTTCTCTAATTAAAATTGGATCACATTAAATACTTTTTATTTTTTCATTTGGTGTTAAATTTATCTCAAAGACAATTAGACTGAATTTTTTACTCTCCACTGGACTTTCCTGCTTTCTCATTGGACTGCTACACCATCCGGCTCTCTTGAATGTTTAGAGCAACAAGACTAGCCATGCCATTTCATTGCAGTTACCATGTTCTCAAGTGAGTGTGATGTAGGGGTAAAAACTCAGATTTACTGTCCAACACTTGGGATAACTCTATTACAATAGGTATTTTAGTCTATCTCACTCCTTCAAACTGTAAGACCCTTGGCAATTGGTGTTTCCTGCTGGTCCAGCTTCTCCCAAGTGAGCATGCCCTTAAGAAACCAGAAATGCAGGGGTGAAAAGCCATCAAGAATAAGAGTCCCAAGGTCAGAGATATAGCTCAGTGACGGAGCACTTAGCTAGCTTTCACAAAGCCCTAATTCAGATATACACACATGACAAAGAAACAGAGTTCCACAGCACCGGCACTCAGAACAGTCAAGTGCTGTGGATGATTGATTGATAAATAAAACACTGATTGGTCAGTAGCCAGACAGGAAGTATAGGCAGGACAAAGAGAGAGGAGAGGTCTGGGAAGTGGAAGGCTGAGGCAGAGAGATGCTGCCAGCTGCCCCCATGAGAAGATGTTAAGATACTGGTAAGCCACGAGCCACATGGCAACTTATAGATTAATAGAAATGGATTAATTTAAGATATAAGAACAGCTAGCTAGAAGCCTGAGCCATTAGGCCAAACAGTTTAAATAATATAAGCGTCTGTGTGTTTATTTTATAAGTGGGCTGTGGGACTTTGGGGGCTTGGCGAGACCTG
This sequence comes from Peromyscus eremicus, assembly GCF_949786415.1. Classification (NCBI taxonomy): domain Eukaryota; kingdom Metazoa; phylum Chordata; class Mammalia; order Rodentia; family Cricetidae; genus Peromyscus; species Peromyscus eremicus. The sequence goes on along the minus strand of NC_081436.1, from coordinate 43,709,320 downwards.
GAGAGAAACTCTCCAGCTACAGTCAAGATATTTGGCATTCCTATAGCTATTGTCTCACAGGTTTTGGTACCCAATGCACAGTTGGTTAGTAGAAAATGTAATGAGGGTTCTAATTGCATCCTATTTCCCTCTATAAATTCCTTTACTGTGTTATCTCTCTCTATGACTAATAATCACATTAATTTTCTTGATCTGGTCAGTTGTCTCACTCAAGCCCTTTTGAAGCTCAGAGTATCCAGGTATCAAATATTCTGGCATATGCTTTGATTAGGATCTCACCTCTGAAGCTATCACCTCTCTAGAAAAGTGGCATACCTAGAGAAGAAATGAATGCCAACTAGAAAACATTGGATTTCCTTTATTGATTTCAAGGCCTTTTAGAACTGATCCTGTTGACCTGAGGGTCTATGAAGGAAAAGAGGTAGTTGCCACTTATACACTAATTTAAATAATTAATTATGACTCTAAGTACAAGGGATATACTTTCAGCCCCTGAAGAGCTCCTGGTGTAGTGAGAGAGATTTACCAGAAAACAGAATCCAGTGAGGGAGCAGAGCTCAGTGCACTGACCTCCCAACTTGGGAGAGTATTCAGAACATGTTTTCAACGAAAAAGCAGTGCCCAAGACAAAGCAGTGGTAGTCGACCAAAGCAAAGGAGGACAGAAAAATGCTTCTAGGCAAGAGGACATCTAGAAAAGCCTGAGATGAAAGGGCCCGGAGAATGACTCACTCTGTGAGTTCAAACTTTCCTGATTGTAAGGCAGGTGCTGTGTCAAAATCAGCATTGAAGAGTTAAGCAAGCTCCAAATTACTAAACGTGTTTGGCATATTTGGTTTTAATCTGATGGATTCAATCTGTATGTAGAATTTTTGCCAGAACATATTTTGGTATGGGTAAATGCATGTATAAGAATAATAGAGCAGGTTGTACCTATGTGTTTAGGTGTGTGTATGTGTGTGTGTGTGTGTGTGTGTGTGCGCGCGTGCGCACGCGCACGCATGTGTATGTGTCTCTGTCTGTGCATCTTGTGTGTCTTTATCTGTTCTTTGTGTGTATATATATGTAACAACAATTACAGAAAAAGAGACCATGAAATAGAACAAGGAGGTACATGGGAGGCTTGGGAGGGAGGGAAGAATGGAAATGGTATAATTGTATTGCAATCTCAAAAAATAAAAAGAATTATTTCAAAAATAGGACAAAGAAGAAACGTGATTAAGAATGCAGTTCACCTGAAAGCAGGCAGTGAAGAAATATTCCATAAGACATGAAAACTCCAGAAAGGAGCTACTAGAGAGAGAGGTATGACAGCCAGGCAGGTTTCCACACAACCGGTGCCAGAGTGTGTGCAACTCGTGACTTTACAGATCTGCCATGTGGTGTTGCTTCAGGAGATTAAAGGAGCCAGTGCAAGTTCCCTTCGTGGGACTCACCTGCAGTAAGACAGAAAAAGAGGTAGCTAAGAGAGCAGGAAGGGGAAGACACTTTCCCAGAAGGATCCTAGCCTCCCTCCAGGGCCAGACTCCACACTTTCAGGCACAGCTTCTTCTTCATAACTACTCCTGAGCACATAGCCCCATCTGCAGCTCTAGAAAGGAAAACCCAACACAAGGTGCTGAGTGGAGAAATTTATGTCTCATCAACTCTACATTCTCCATTGAGATAAATGTCTTTATCTCCACTCACGCAAAGATCTAGTCTACACCACTGCTTTGAAAAGTATGTAAAATTTAAAAGCCCTTTCCCAAAGATCTCGTTCCAGAAATCCAAAGCCAAGTAAAATATGCAATTACTTCCAAGATGAATGACTCTCCTGGCAAGCATTCCCACTCTGCAGCCGTATGTCAGGGTTCCTTGTCTCGATGCATTAATCAACTTTTAAATTGAAACTTTATTGTTCCTTGTCTGCAGGAGCACCTCTGAAATTCAGAGGAAAAAAATTAACTCCCTCAGATGCATAATGAAATAACAAATTTGGATGTGAGAAGTTCTGAAATCAAGAGAGTATTTCTTTTAGCCCTTGAGAGTTCCAGCCGCCAAAAGTAGGTGCTGTTCCCTAAGGCTAGAACCAGCATCATCTTTGCAGGGAACCTCCTGAGGTTTGGGTTTTAACTCTGTCACTTCATCATGAGCTCTTGGATGCTGTCTCAGCTTCTTGAGTCTGGATTTCCTTGTCTTTGCTTAGGATGTTAGTAACAATCCCTTCCTTTTGGCTCAGCGACAGCAGTAGCAAGCACAGAACACAGCTGACAGTCAGAGGTCACAGACAGGCTCACTGTCCAGGTAATTGGCTATTTCTCTGCTGGGGGAAGTCTCAGTTGTCAAAAGCTGATGCAAGAATCTGGTGGGTGATGATTCTCACTGGAGTCTGGTTCACTTTCACACACCAGTCTGTGGAGGCTCCCCTCTGGTGATGCTCAAGGACGTTCAAGAGGGAGAATAGTAATCAATCCATCCATAGATGATATTCACTGTTTAGCAAACACACACTAGTGCTCATTCACTTCTTTAACATGTTCCAAGCAGGCTTTGCCCATCAGATTAAAGAGGACAACAGCTTGATGCTGTCTGGGCAGCCACCCTCTTACATTCCCTCACCACCATCCCTGGGCTATACCCTGGCCAATGGTCAAGGAAAGTCCAAAGGCTGCTGTGAAATTTTATTTTTATTGTCTTTTCCCTACTTAAATTTTACCCTGGGTAGCTATGCAGACATAAATCTCATTCACTTCCTCTCTCTTTATTTCTACCATCCAGATGTCCTTCCTAAAATATTGCTAAAGGGTGATCAAAAGTTTCTGTGGCAAAAATCACACAAACTAGAGTGTGTTGTGAGACTAGTCATGATCTCCTGACTGTAGGAGCCCTCAGATCATCCCTGTCCTATAAGCAGAGTTACTAATGACCTAGAACAATTCAGATACGGTTCCATAAGCATTTCTTCAGCTAAGAAGAACTCGAATGTGGGTTCCAAAAGAGCTCTAGTGAAATTCACAGACTTGTATGCATACACACACACACACACACACACACACACACACACACACAAATGCATGCATGCTTTGTATTTTATTACTGAAGTTCTGATAGTGCTACAACACAGATAAACCTAAAACCATGCTAAGTGAAAAGAGCTAGTTACAAAAGGCCACATCTGGTCTTATTCCAAGTTCATGAAATATCCAAAATAGGTAAATCCACAGACAAACAGTAGACTAGTGGCTGTCAGGGGTTATAGGAGTTTGAAATGGGGTGAGTGCAAGCCTTCTTTGAAGATAATGAAAATATTGGGGGCTAGAGGCACTGATGAGGTACAACACTGTAAAGGTGTATAGTTCTTCTTGTATTCTTGAAGAAACATGACTCAGAAAATCTCAGGGATTTCTTGAAGATTCATCTGTCAAGTTGGGCCTCCTATGCCCCTCCATTAAGCCTTCACAAAGACCCCTGGCCCAGATGCCATTTTCACACAGACCCCTCACTTCTAGTCCAATAATTCCTCAAGCTCCAGAGTTGTGTTTGGTTTTCTATTTTTTTTCCTTTTCATCAAAATGTACCTGTCTTGTGCCAGAAAGATGACTTAATGAGTAAAAACACTTGCCATCAAGTTTGTTGGTAATTTCAACCTCCAGGACCCAATAGAAGAAGCAAAGAATCGATTCCCACATATTGTCCTCTGACCTCACAAGTGCACAGTGGTAAGTGTGCCAACACACATACACAGACAGATAGACGGATGGATGGATGGATGGATGGATGGATGGATGGATGGATGGATGGATACATACATACATACATAGATGCAAAGAGAGAGAGAGAGAGAGAGAGAGAGAGAGAGAGAGAGAGAGAGAGAGAGAGAGAAGCAATCATTTTTTAAACTTATCTAACTGGGTCATTCTCCCAGTAAGAGCAGTATAATGTTTTGGGAAAGATACAGTAGGAATAAAACTCAGAAAAGTAGGTGGATGCCTGAGTAAAATGAATTCTTGTACATATTTAGATGAGAATAATAAACTTAAAACCTTTGAAGAAATCAGTGTGAGGCAACTGATACAACAGACCTATTCATGAAGAGTCTTAGTGTCTAGTAATGAATTCTATTAATGAACTAATGATCCTTGTGTTTTCACTGAGGGCCTTCAAAGTTCTAAGAAAATTACTCAGACAAGAATTTCAGACTCTTGGCAAGCCTGTGTGAAATATGCACATTGGGAAGTGATGAAAGCAGGCTGGGAAATGCTTATAGGGATGCCTCAAATGAACTTTTCATGGAAATCCACGTGAATAAGGACAGCTGTTGTTCACACAGAATGTTCTATTCAGAAACAGAGGAGTCTCCACAACAGCCACCATGGTACAAAAAGATCCAGAGTTAGAAACAGAAGAGGTAGAGATATGGGATCTGTCCATTCCACCTAAATACCAGAGGTGGAATAGTTCAGGCTAGTGCTATATTTAAAGAAAGCCAGATCAGAGGTAAATGACCATTCCCTACCAAATCTACTTTCCACAAAAGAAAATAGGCCTACAGAGATAAAGCTATTTGACCAGGCCCCTCAGTTGCAGAACTCAGAATCCTCTAGACAATGATGTTACTTGCATCACACCCTGTGACCAGGACTTAGGAATCCTCAATACAACATTCCATCCACCCTTCTTACCTACCCAAGACTTTGGTTTCAGAAAAGATCAAAAGGCCAGTAATTTACTATTCTGTTTCATGTGTCTCTATCTGAAAGGACCCATAAGGCTGACTGAATCTTCAACAGTGTAGAGGCCAAAGTACTTTTCATGTTTTTATTTTATTGCCTTCTCTTCATTCAGCATATTACTGAATACTACATAGCAGATACTGTTCTCAGCCCTTCAGATGACAAGATGACACACACATTTCTCCTCCAGAAATTATCAGTTACACAGGTGAAAAACTCAATAAACTCAACACTGTGTTGCTACAAACAGATTTACTTGCCCCAAACCATGGCAATGTAGGATGGAGCAAGAAGGGTTTCTTTTGTTCATTTATTTGTCCTCCAATGACAAGAGGAACCTAGCATCAATGTCAAAAGAGAAGCAGGAAGTCTCCCAGTGAAGGAAGAGGGGGAAAGCTCTTCTCCTAGGGCAAGCATAAGAGCATGCCCAACTTGCTATCCAAGTCTTCAGTTTCACAAAAGTAAAAAAAAAAAAAAAATCAAATAACTTATTGTTCTAGCTCCTGTATAATTCTAACTGAAAGAACCAGGAAGGCATGATTGAATCTTCAAAAATGTAAAGGCCAAAATCTGTACATTCCAGAACAGGAGTTTGGAATGGGGTATAGGTTGCTCAAGGACAAGAGATTGCTCCAATCATCAACTGTTACGTGCCAAGTTATCCCTGAAACTCAGGGGCTTAAAGCAACCATTGCTCCACTACAAATGATGACTTTTGGATTAAGAACTTGAGCAGAGCGCAGCTGGGTCATTCTATTTATTTGCTTGTTTGTTTGTTTGTTTGTTTGTTTGTTTGTTTTACATACTGACTACATTTCTCCCCCACTCCATCCTCTCCTTCCATTTCCTCTCTCCACCTTCCTCTGTTCCCACTCAATCCACTAGCTGGGAGATTCTTACGTTCCAAATGGCATGATTGCAGTCAACCCCTCATTAACGATCACCTGGTAGTCTAGTCTTGGGAGTATAAATGACTTCATTCATTAGCCTGGCAAATTGGCAATGATGAACTAAAAATTAAAAACTGAGCACAGAAGCTAGGGAGATAGCTCAGTTGTCAAAATACTTGCCATATAAACATAAGGACCTGAGTTCAAGTCTAGCACCCATGTAAAAAATTAAACAAACAACAACAACAAAAAGCATGGTGGCATACATTCATAATCCCAATCCTAGAAAGGTGGGAAGACATGCTGGTCCTGGAGTAAGCTCACCAGCCAGTCAGCCTGGCCTAATCATGAGCCCCATGTCCCAGTGAAAGACCCTGTCAAACAAAAAAAAAAGTAGATGCTGCCTGATGAAGGGCACCCAAATCTCACCTCTAGCTTCCATACACACACATACACATCTGCCACACCCCCATGTGTATACCGACATGAACATGCACACACATTCTCCTCCACATATACACACAATAACTGAGCACAAATGGGGGTATCCCCATATCATAGTGAGAAATTTTATGTGAACTCAGAGCTGGCAGCTGGGGCATGGGGGAGTTTTAAGAGATAGGAAACAGAAGGTTCTAAAGGATCAGGCCTGAAGCTGGCACAATATCATCTGTACCACATTACACTGGTAAAAACCAGTCCCAAAGCCAACCCTGAAACAGAGCACCTTGTGACCTGTCTCCCCTAGGGAAGACTATCAAGTAGTTGCTGCTGTCTGTAAATCACTTGGGAGGAGAAATCCAGGCCACCTGAGATGGACCTTAGGGACTATCCTAAGGTGTTTTCATTCTATTATCCTGTTTGCAAAATGTTTTTGTTTTGTGTTTCCTAAGCAAGCAAGTTTATTATATATTATATATTATAAATATATATATATATATATGTATATATATTTGGTTTTGCAAGACAAGGTTTCTCTGTGTAGTTTTGGTGCCTATCCTGGATCTCGCTCTGTAGACCAGGCTGGCCTCAAACTCACAGAGATCTGCCTGGCTCTGCCTCCTGAATGCTGAGATTAAAAGCATGTGCAACCGCCGCCCAGCAATTTATTATAATTTTTAAGGATACTCACTCCCAAAGCAAAGCATGGTAGAGGATGAATGAGAGCAGTGTCTGTTGATCAAAAGACCAATGAAGAAGCTGCTGTGAGTCCAACTGAGCACACAGATTCCTGATTCCTAAGTCAATGCGGGGATGTAGCAGCCAGGGTCAGGAGAGACCGGGCTGTTGGCTAGACAGCCTGCTCTGACTCACATACATAGTTCACGAATAAGGCTTGGTGATGACTTGGAATAAGAAGGAAGAGAGGCAAAGGAGGAGTTGTAGATACCAATCAGTTTCTAGCTTAGGAGATTGAATGCATGATGCCCCTTGCATTATACAGTGGAGATTTGCAACTGCTAACAGGTTATTATTGCAAAGAGTCAGTGCATTCTCTGTGTTTTCATTGCTCTGCTCATGACCCTCTGCTCTTGCAAAGGCCTGCCTTTTCATCCTCACCACTCTCTGTTCATATCCAATCCCTTTCCTTGCCTGTAGTTCGATAACTCTATGAGACTCCCTCTTCCTGCCCTCAGGAACTCAGCACGGTTCCTTATTCGTACACAGTCAGTGCAAACCTGGAGTTTTTCATCTCCTAGTTCAGAAGGTGTTCAAGGGCAGCTGCATATAAATCAGTCCACTTTCTGGTAGTCATTCCTGGGGATTCTGATTCAGGTGGTTTGAGTGGCTGCCAGACTCCAAGCCAGCTACGATAAATGACTGATTTCACTAGGTAACGATGTTAGGTAATAGAACTTGAAAAAGACCCTATCGGAACCTGAGCCCATTCCTGCTCAAATGCTTCTAAACATCCTCTGGTAACACAATGCGTCTGAAAGCAAAGGGCATGGGGTCTGATGGAAAACAGGATGCTATGTTGGTTCCTTTCTGGTCTTTAACTGTGATCTTTTATCAGAGGCACATATGTTTTCAATACCATCACATGTGGCTGCAGTTAGATCAGGAAACAAATTCCCTGCTAGTCTAAAGATCTGGCTTCCCTTTCACGCCCACCAAGCATCAGTTTCTAACCTCTGCTGGGGAGACCCCAGAGAAATAATTAATCAGCCTCCCTGTTTGCAGCACTCTTGTGGCTTGGGTCATAAGGAGTACACTGAATGTAATAAAGGACAGAGAAACAGGCTGGTCACTGTCACCCTCTCCAGCCACAGCCACCTCTAAGGTCAGCCAGACTCAACTAGTTACTTCCACAACCTACTCCCAACAGTGATTCTCAGGAGGAACCCTTCCCCCAACCTGTCCCTGGGGCATCTTTCATAGGCTTGCTGGGTAATTACTGCCATAGTTGAAAATCTACTCAAATTGAGTATAGGGGGCAAGTTCACAGATAGCCTGAAATCAGACACAGCTTTGCTTCCCAAGCAGCCAGGCTCCATTTGCTTCCTAGACGTGAGCTAGATGAGTGGTCCCTAGATGCTCTTGAAACAAACACAATCAAACCCAGTCCTTGACTTGAACCCAGAGTAGGTGTCATGAGTCTGAGCCCATGGGGGAAATTTTACTGAAGAATTGTCAGAATACCATGGCATATTTAAAGGTACATGGGGAACGTTGCTTGTTTCAGCCCACCTTGTGTGACTGCCTGCCTGATGGCATCTCTAAGAACTAACAAAGCAACAGGCTAGCGATCTGGCTCAGCTAGTAAAAGTGTTCGCTGTACGGGTATGGAGACCTAAATTCCACCCTGTCATCCCTGAGCTGGAGAGGTAGAGACTGGCAGATTCCTGGGGCTTGCTGGCCAGTCAGCCTAGCCAACAGGAGAGGTCCCAGCCACTGAAAGACCCTGTTTCGGAAAACAAAGTGAACCTGAAGAACAACACTCAAGGCTGGTGTTTGGCCTCCACACACATGAGCACGAACAGAAATCCATGGTCAGGTCAAGCAGTTCTCTGTCTCAGTCCCCGTTACATCACCCACCACCCTAAAGTCCACTGTCACCAGGTAGGCAGTGGTCCAGGCTGATGTGAAGACACTCAGTCACAGGTCCCAATGCCTTCTGTTCTCTTCTTCTTTAGAAGAAGTCTAAGACACACTTTTGATGGTGAACTATTGAAGCATGAACTATGTCCAGTACCTCTTTCATCTGGAGCTCTGCCACAAATTCAGGAACCCCCGGCTGCTCCCTAGATGCTTATGATTTATATGTGTTCCCCTGGTACTTGCACTCACCATCTCACCCCATACTGCTGAAAGCCCTGTGCCCAGTGCTTGGCATGACTGTTATTACTCCTTTCACAGAGAGTTTACCTGACCCTCTAAGGCCACAGAGCTAGCATGCAGCTGAGCCAGTATTCAAACCCAAGCCTCCCTGCCCCTCAGCCAGGATCCTCAGCCGTCTGACCTGTGGAAATGGCCTCCTAACTAACTGGCCTTCTGGCCTTTAGTCTTGCCTTCCTCAATTCTACTAATTTCATTGTTTACTCAAAAATAGAATGACTGCCGGGCAGTGGTGGCGCACGCCTTTAATCCCAGCACTCGGGAGGCAGAGGCAGGAGGATCTCTGTGAGTTCGAGGCCAGCCTGGTCTACAAAGCGAGATCCAGGAAAGGCGCAAAGCTACACAGAGAAACCCTGTCTCGAAAAAAAAAAAAAATAGAATGACTTTCTGGTTTGTTTGCTTTTTAGCATTTTGAAATACAATTACATCACTTAACCCTTTCCCTTTTCTCTCTCCAACTATGTTCTGTCCTTCCAACTCCTGTATGTTCCCCCATTGTCAAATTAATAGACTCTTTTTCTTTGATTATTGTTGTTATATATATGTGTGTGTGTGTGTGTGTAAGTACAACCTACTAAGCCCATTTTTGTTGTTTGTATGTACATGGTTATATGGTTTCAGGACTGACCCTAATATATTTGTATTAGATAACAAAACAGAGGTTTCATCCCCAGAAGAAGCTAATTCTCCCTCTCTTGGTAGTCATTAGTTGCCTGTAGTTCTTTGTCTAGGGGTGGGCCCCATGAGAGTTTCCCCTTCTGGCAGTAATATTGCCATTGTTAGGGTCTTGTTTATGCAGTCATTTATAAGAGATGCCATCTCACAGCAGGCTTACTGGTGTTCTGGATCTTACAACCTTTCCACCACCTCTTCTGCAATGTCCCCTGAGCCACAGATGCATAAGCTGGGCTTCAGATGTATCCATGGGGCCAGGCTCCACACAATCCATTGATTTTTGCATTGTGTCCAGTTGTGATTTTCTCTGATAGTCTCCAGTTGCTGTAGAAAGAAGCTTCTTTGATGAGGGGTAAGAGCTACACTTATCTGTTGGTATAAAGAAAAGGATTCATAATGTTGTTAAGGAATTATGCTTGTTTATCAAAGTGGTAGCAGTAGATTCTCTTCTTGGATCCATGACTTCACTAGCCCCTGATATTTGACTAGGTTGCTAGTAGCAGGTATGGTTTCTCTCCTGTTAAGTGGGCTTTAATTTACACTGAGATAGTTGTTGGGTATCATGAACATGTGAGTGCCCATGTTTGGTATTTATATATTTATCCTTTATGGATGTCTTGCCATGATGATCATTGTTTTGATTCATAGGTGTCACAGTTTCAAATCTCTGGAGAAAGAGATAAAGACAGACACTAGAAAATGGAAAGACATCTCATGCTCATGGATCATTAGGATTACTAATGTGAAAATGACCATCCCACCAAAAGCAATTTACAGATTCAATGTATTCCCAATCAAAACATCTATGTCATTCTTCACAAAGATAGAAAAATCCTAAAATTCATATAGAACAAGAAATAACCTTGGATAGCCAACACAATCCTGAGCAAAAAGAATAATACTGGAGGGCTTGCCATTTCAGACTTTAAGATATATTATAAAAATAGAGGAATAAAAACAACAGGACATTGGCACAAAAATAGACATGTAGACCAATGGAATAAAATAGAAGACCAAGACACGAATACGTGAAACTACAGGCATTTGATATCTGACAAAAAAGACCAAAAACATACTCTAAATAAAATACATCATCTTCAACAAATGGTACTGGAAAAGCTGGATGTCTATTTGCAGAATAATCATATTAGACCCATATTTATCATCCTGCACAAAGAAAAATTAGATCGAAGTGGATCAAAGACCTGAACTTGAAACCTGAAATGCTAAAACTTCTAGAAGAAAACATAGGCAGTACTCTACAATATATAGGTATAACATAGGACTTTCTGAATAAGATATCATTTGCCCATGAATGAAGACCAACAATTGACAATTGGGACCTCATAAAACTCAAAAGCTTCTGTACAGCTAAGGAAACAATCAATCAAGTGAAGAAGAAGAAACCCACCAACTAGAAGAGATTTTTCACCAGCTAAACATCTGACAGAGGAATACTGTCTATAATATACAAAGAACTGGAAAAAAAGAGTCCAGCAAAAATGTGGGTAGGGATCTAAACAGAGTTCTCAATAGAAAAAATACAAATGACTTAGAAAACCTTCAAAAAGTTTCATCATCCTCAATAATTAGGGAAATAGAAATTAAAACACCTTGGAGATCTCATCTCATCCCAGATCGGCTTTCCTTTTGTCAAGGACTAATTCATGTATAGTATTCAGTACCCACATTGTCACTGTTGTATAGAACACTGACAGGGGTCATTAGAGCTAAGTCGTGATGTTTAAGTATTTGATCAAGTGTTATTCCAGATGTTCCCAGGAAGGTATTTTAGATGAGATTAACATTGAAACTGAAAGGCATAATGCAGAAGAACTGTAGTATGAGCCACATTTACCCAGTCAGTTGAAGGTCTTATGGCAGGAGGGTTTACCACCTCTGAGCAGGAAGGAATTCTGCCAGCAGACAATCTTTGGACTTGAGCTGCAAACTTTTGGGTGTCCAGCCTACCAGTTAAACCTGAGGTTTAGAGTTTAGCAACACTCTACAACTGCGTGAACTAATTCCTTAGAATAAATTTCTCTCTTTACTTACATACACATCTATGTGTGCATACATATTTACATTTATGTATATATATTCTGCTTGTTTTTAGAAAAGCCTTTAGTCATATAGGTAGTGACACAGTCATATAGTCTATAATCAGAAATATGGGTTTGAGATCTGGAACCTCTGCTATATGTGTTGGAAAAGTTCAATTGCTTCTTTAAACCTTGGTTTTCTCTTCTTTAAATAATCCTCTCAATGCTTTGTCATAAATTGCCTGATTCAGATTATTTAAGCTCACAGGTACTTGAGCCTTAGAAACTGTGTGAGTTGCTAAATGCTTCTTGTTGCTGTTGTTGTTGTTGTTGTTGTTGTTGTTGTTGTTTTAATCCAAAAAAAGTCCATGGATAGGCCATCGACAAATGAATAATAAGCAAATTTTGATATATGCATACAATGCAACATTGGGTGAATTGTTGGCACATACTTGAATACTATGAACCTTGAAAGCACCATGCTAACTGAAGGATCTAGACACAAATGTGACATAACACATTGTTTCATCTTTAGGAAATACTCAGCTGGGCCTGCTAGTACATGCATAACATCCCAGCACTCAGAGTCTCAGGCAACATGTGCTTCATAATAGGATTTCAAAACAGAAAAGTAAAGAAATCCTCAGAATAGGTAAACTGATACAGAATGCAGAAAAGTGTTTCCCAAGACCTGAGGAGGAGAGACAAATGGGCAGTGACTGCATAATGGGGTGTAGGGTCCCCTTTGGGGCAACAAATATGTTTTAGACATAGTTGGAGGGGATGGCTGCACCGCACTTAGAACATTCTAAATACAATAGGGCTGATCACCTAAAGATGGTGTCCTGCTATGGAGATTTCACAGTAATTATTTAAACACAGTGGATAAGGTAGGAAGCCAAAAATGCACATAGAAAGAAATCTCTGAGAGTGTAAAACAGAGAAAGTGTGACAAAGATGAGCCAGTATCGAGAAACATGGAAAACACAGTGAGAACATCCAACAAACACCTAGTCCGACTGAGGGAGAAGTTCAGACAAAACCTTGAGAAAAGTTGGTTAAAATACATATCCAGTCATATTATTTTGTTCCAATTACAGCTGCTCTCAACTCCAATATCTTAAGGTGAATTTGTTATTGGGTACTCTTTACTTTTTTTCACATATTATATATGCATAACTCATGTACCACATGGTCCTCTTCATTATCATTTTACCAAATACACTCTATTACATATTCACATAAGTTAAGAATGCCCTATTATTCAGATGAAGGGCAAACTACAACTTCTGAAGCAAATCTGGCTTATAGCATATTTTTATTTGCTTTTAAACTCTCTGTATATTCTTTTGTTATGGAGAAGTGTGTATGGTGTGAGGCTGTCCCTATGGCCCAGTGAGTATGTAGACACAAGGTGGAAACTTTGTGAAGCTTGTTCTTTCCTTCTCTCTTCACATGAGTTCCCAGGTTCAAACGCAGGTAACCAGACTTATGCAGCAAGTTCCTTTACCAGCTGAGCCATCTTGTCAGCCCTGTTTGCAATGATTAAAAACTGCACCTACCTTTTTAACTGGTTGGAAAGGAAGTCAAAAGAATATTTCATACTAAGTAAAAATTATATGGTATTTGAATTTAACTCTCCACAAATAAAGTTTTATTAGGATTTAATTTAGGGAGTAGATAACAATACACCGAATGTATTGCATTTGGACTTGATGAGCAGTTTTATCTACAGGAAATTTAAGTCCATTATAAAAGAAGTTCAAGGGCTGGAGAGATGTCTCAAAGGTTAAGGTGCATGCCCTACAAGTATGAACCTCAGAGATCATTGGGAGCCCAGAACCATATTAATGACAAACAGCCATGACAATCTGCCTGCATGTCCAGCCCTGAAAGTGAGAAATAGGTGATCCCCAGACCAAGCAGGCTTGTGAGACTAGCCATATTGGTGAGCTCTGGATTGAACTGAGAGACACTGTTTCCAATAAATAAGGTGGGAGTCCTCAACGATGATTTCTAACATCAACCTCAAACCTTCACATACACACAAGCATGGATGCACACTACACCTTCGATGTGTCACACACAGAAACATTGCACACACATACACACACACACCATACACATGAAAACGGAAAAGTCACAAACTCGATATCAATGTCCCCCTCCAGACCTTTTCTTGTATTTAGCCTGCATCCCACAAGCTCAGAGAGAGGCTTTCTGCCAACTTCCCTTTCCTGCCTAAGGTGAAGACACCTAAGGAACAAAACCTCCAGTCCCTTCCCGGAGCTTTCACTAAGTATATTCAATTTCCAGAAAGCCTGACTCCTGCCAACATAGCTGCACAGACTTTGGTCCACTGACTTCTATTTCACTGACTACTCATTATTTGCTCTGCTGGTCACCAGAATTTATTTCACATTGTTATGTGTTCTCCAAGCTCATTAAGCTCTCCCTAGATCCCTTGCTGCTCTCCTGACATTCCCTATTTTCATGAGTTTCTAAACCACATTGGTCTGGTCAGCAATCACACCCCTGTACTGTCTACCCTGCTCAGTGACTTTCCCTTGCTTCATGGTAACAAGTTCATTCATCTTTTCCCCCTGCTTAGTCCATTTCCAGTCCCATGCCCCAAACCTTCAGGGACATCATGGAGTCTCTTTGTCCTACAAAAGCCACATCCACTCTCCAACATGCTGTCTATGGTGTCTGCCCAATAGAGATTGGAGTATTAGAGACAGATGTTGCCCAGTTTGCTAAACCTAAAGTGTGTATCATCTGGCCCTTTACAGAAAAATCTTGCCAGCCTGTGGCTTATACATTTCCTGGTTTTCATCCTTGGAAAACAATGCTCCCATGACACCTTCATGAATAATTTTCTCTTTCTTCAAGATTATTTTCTTGGGATAAACTCCCAGAAGTGAAGTGAGTCAAGGGATATGAGTATTTGGATGATTCTCTATACTCTTGCCAAGTTGCTTTCCACATGGATTGTACCAATTTCCACAGCCCCAGGGGGTGTGAGAATGCCAATTTCCACATATTCTTCTTTTATGACAGAGCGTCCAAACTAGGGCTGTTCTAAAGCCCTAACGACTCCCATTCCTAAAGCTGCCACATGTATGACTTTGTTCTTCATCACAATCCAATAAAAGACACAGAAGAACATCCCCAGCCTCTGAGACACTTGTTTTGTGTAACAACATACCAACAACGTAACATTCTCAAGACAGGAACTTGCCTCCATTCAGGAATTGATCATAACATAGTAATAACCAAACATCCATCACTGTTTCACCTGTTATGGTTCAGATATGAAGAGTCCTCCAAACTGGGTTGAGGGTGGCTCCCCAGTAGCTGGCAGTGTTTTGAGAGGTTATTGGATGTTTGGGAAGTAGAACTTTGATGAAGGAGGTGCACATCACTGGAGGAGGATCCTTAAAGATATATAGTCCATGGCTTCTTTCTATAGTCTCTCATCTTGCTGTTCAAAATGATGTAAAGAAGTACCATCACCCCATGTTCCCACCACCCTGATGACCCATCTTCCCAGCTCCATGATTTCCTTCTTATAAGGTCACTAATGCCAGAAGTGACATCCTGATGTCAACATTTGTCCTCTTCAAGCACCAACATTGACAAGTATATGTTTTAAGTATAAGCATGCACACACATACACACACACACACACACACACACACACACACACACACACACACAATGTGAGAAAGCTCTGTTTTGCTCCTTGTGGGGAATATCTTCTCTACATGCTAAGAAAAATGCCTTCACTAAGAACACACATTAGATGGCACTTGGATCCTAGACTTCCTGGCTTCCATAACTGTGAGAAATTAATCCCCACTTAAGCTACAAAAGATGAGATTTTATTATAACCACAAAAAAATTGACCAAGAAATTCCCCCAACAATCTTTCAACAGAACAAACAAACTTCCACCATGATAGATAGCTGTCCTTTGCTGTCCACAGGGAATTAGTCACATGGGGAGTTGGTTCCAGAGGATACTAAATTACAAAGACATTCAAGTCCCTCCTATACAATGGCACCATATTTGCAAGTGACTTCCATGCATTCTCCAGTAAACATTCCATATCTCTACATTGTTCATGAGACTAACTTGATGTAAACGCTGTGTGAATATTTGTTATAGTGTACTGTTGGCAGAATGGCAAGAAAAAAAAGTCTGTGCATGTTCAGTACAGAAGCAATTTCTTTTGAGATATTTTTAATCTGTGATGTGTTGAATTCATGCATGCAGAGCCCACAGATGTGAAGAGACAACTGTATTTATTATTTGAAGTCACATGGCTAATTGATAACACATGTAAGACTAGAACCTCCTTCGAGTGTTCCTGCCTTCAGACTATAGCTCCTTGATGTGGTGAGCAATACTGAGTGAGCCAGGCTTCCTAGCTAGGTTTTCCTGGTTTGTACACAATGATAACCCCAAAGTGACCTAATTTGAAGGGCTAAACTTCTTACTGGTCTCAATATTATATCTCTAACATAATAGAGTTAAGCAGCAAATATTCAGATTAAACTCTTGTTCAACAGTAAGACAAACCCCTCACTGTAATGCTTGTAGTTATGATTGGCACCAAATGCCTACAATATGGGGGTGGGGCAGAAAGAGGAATGAAAGCAAGTGGCACCCTGAGTGAGAGACTACTTCCCGTGTGTCTCCATAAGAAACTATTCTTTGTTGTCATTTTACTATCTATGGTGATGACGATGTATAATCTTATATTGTCACAGACAACATAATGTCCCTGACTTGGGTTTTTCCTTCTGACAGTTACTTCACCTTCCAAGAGTCACATGCACCTCTCTGGTATAAGAGTGAGTGTATTTCCTTTCTGCTGCAGCCCTACAGACCTGCTGTCCTTGGCTGAATGCCACAGGGTGCCTTGATGAGCTATGGAAGAAAATCCACAGGAAAAACCTAATCCTGACCGCCAGAGCTTGCCAGCATATGTCTTCCAGCTTCCGCTGACTGGCATTAATAACCACAGGCATGTTTCTGCTTTGCTGACCCCTAACCTGCAGGAATCTCCTCTGAAATTTGTCCAGGAAAGGGGGCCAGAACTGTAGGCTTAACTTCTGTCCTCACCTTACAGATTTCATTAAAAGCCCTACTTGAAAAAGAACTCCTCCCCTTCCCAGATCAGCCTATACACAGAAGCAACAACTGAGATTCATGCACAGAAATCAAAGCGTGGATTATTGAATATCAAAGCCCACCATGACGCACCATAACCCTCTAGCCTGTCCTTCATCTCCTCTGGCCTTCTGCTTTTCCTCTGACAGCATCTACCTAGACCCCCAAGTTTCCCTCCTAGACCACTTTCTCATTCTTGATTAAGTTCAGAGTGCTCAGGTTCATAAAGACTTCTCTGTGACATTTATGCCGATAAGTATTTACTAAGTACCTATTACGCACTAAACAATTGAACTCTGTGGATTAGAAAGGAATACAACACAGCACATGCTTCTTGCCCAAATACTGAGCAACAGATAAGAGAAAGACGACAGTTTGGTATAACATTGGTAGGGGCTGAATGAAACAAAGGAGTCATTTCCACAACCAATCTTGTTATGCCCCTACAGAGGGCTTCTACTTTGAGACAGAGTGATAGGGAGCGACCCAAGTGGAGCAGAGGAAGTCTCTCCACTTTATGAAAGAGCATGGCCAGACTCCTGAGCCTAGTGTGTCCCTGGAAGCTCACTAGACTGTACAATTTTGGAGCAATCCAATAGTGGCTTGTTGGTGATTCAACCTAGCTTCAAAGGCAGAGGCATGAGACACCACCTCACAGAACCTGAGGTTGGACCCGACCACAAGGTCAAGAAAAAGCAAGAGGCACAGCCAGTGTGAGTGGGATTGAGTTTCTGAACACACCAGAGACCATGGCAGGTGAGGGCTCCCCACAAGATAGAAGGAAGTTTCCAGGGAATTTTGGGAGAAGGGAATAAGGGCAAAGCTGTGCTTTGTTTCAGTATACTCAGGTTGGAGGAGACTGGGACACCCAAGTTTCAACCATTTACTCTCAGATGTGTTCAAAATATATTCACCCATTGTGATCCAAACACACACACACACACACACACACACACACACACACACACACACACACAAGCATATTCCTGAGAACAAATGTGCTGTGTAAATTCCATGTTTACAGTGAGTACAGGAAAAGGGGGGGGGTAACCTGGCTCCTGTCTTACTTTGATTTGGGGAGTGTTTAACAGGTGAGGTAAATTCCAGGAGCACACAGCAGTGGCAAATGAGGGACCCGAGCATGATGTGAGCAGGGAGGGAAGGCAGGTTGTCCTAGGTGAGTAGGGCTCTGCAGAAAGAAAAGTCGCCACCCACTCACCAGGGAGAGACAAAGACACTGGCTTTCCCAGAACGACCCTGAAAAGCACACTTTTAGACCTCAAAATAAGGACAGAGGAGCAGACAGCCGTGGGGGTGGGGGACTAGGGGGGAGCGATTTCAAAGCCACAGCATGCAAGCGTCTCCCGTGCTTTGCTCAACCCATTGCTGACTGGCTCCAACTGAAAGCAGAGAGATGAGGGCACTGTGTACTGGGCATAATTCCTTTGAGCTCTCGTCTCCGCCTCCCACATCAAACATCTGGGATTCAGAAGAAGAGGGGGTGTAAGAGGAGTGTGCACTTGAATGGATCCCGAAGCTGAAAGTGCATCTGTGGATCCCCAGGATCCCGGAGCTGGATCTGCCCGCAGCAATCCAAACAACAGTTTTCCTTTTACTCTTGATGCTCACAAGGAGCTTTCTCTCAGAATTCCCCTCATCAAATTCTCTGCCCAAGAGAAAATAGAAAGTCTTTCTTCTTCCCAACAAATGAGAAAGGTTCCTCTCAGCACTTTTGAGGTAAAGGGATACAATCAGGAAGGCTTGCGGTGGGGCTTTGATGGTGTGAAGCCAGGGACTCTTGGAGGTTCACTGAAGAACTGTTCTCCCGAGTGCCCTTTCATCCCCAGCAGAACCTTTTCCCTCTGATAGAGGCTTTTCTGCAGAGTTAAGAGCCTCTGAGAAACCCCCCTTGGCCTCTTCATTGCCATGGCGGTGTCTCACAGCATCTCACCAAGACCTGGCAGAAAGTGAGGGGTGTCTGCTAACACGAGTGGGGAAGAGAACGAACAGAGAGCGCTCCTGAAATCAGTCTCTCCTGATTCAGAGAAGAAAAGGAAACGCCTCTGATGGGAGCTGGCAAAAGGCCAGATGGTGACTATTTCAGGTCTAATGGGGCAGGAAGCAACATCAGACATTATCAGGTTATATGCGAGCTAAAATTTTCCATATTTTTCCAGCTATTTAGAAATATTAAAAAGCGTTCTCATCCCTTAAGGGTTGGTCAAGAGCCAGACTGACCTACAGACCACAGTGGGTCACCTGGCCTGTGTCCTCAGCTGCTCTGCCGAGGTCCATTTGCCTTCCTATATCTTAAATGTCTGGCTCACTTAAAGTTTATTTAACTCACGATTTGCTTTCAACTTAATTTCCAAACCATTAAATGTCCTCATTTGACCTACATATAGAGTTTAAGTGCAAAAAGTCCATGGAGAGAGGGGGAGGAGGAAAGGGAAAAGGAGGGAGGAGAGAGAGGGAGGGGGATGGAGGGAGGAGAGGAGGGAGGGAGGGAAGGAGGGAAACTCCAAATCCATGCCAGCGCAAACCATGTCTTCAAATATATACAGCACAGTTGTCAAAACACAATTTTCAACTGAATAAAATATATTGAATCTTTTTAAAAAGATCTAAAGTCATAATACATAAGGAAAGAGAGAGGAATTCCCCCAGAACCACCCCCTGAGAACCACTGAGTTAAAGAATAATAACACAGAGGATGAGCATGCTGTTTAGATTCAGGCATTAGATTCAAGAGCCAACTCTGCCTTTTTTTTTTTTTTTTTTTAGTTTTTCGAGACAGGGTCTCTCTATGTTCTCTATGTAGCTTTGCGCCTTTCCTGGAACTCACTCAGTAGCCCAGGCTGGCCTCGAACTCACAGAGATCCACCTGGCTCTGCCTCCCGAGTGCTAGGATTAAAGGCGTGCGCCACCACCGCCCGGCAACTCTGCCTCTTAAAACCTGTGTTTGGGTAAAGTGCTTGACCTCTCTGAACCTCACTATCTTCTCTGGTAAAAAGTAAGAAACAATAAAATATATTTTACAGTAGGATCTTAAAATTTTGGAAAAAGAAGCAGGATCAGGAATATTTAGTGAATGATAGCTATTCTTTCCCTTAGTTCTTAGCTGTAAGGACATTGGATGGGTATATTACAGTGCGCATTGAAAAGTGGGCATCTCCATCTGTAATAGAGTGTGAAAGGTAGCTGAGCAATCCATATTCTCCACCAAATAGGTTTCCCCACTGGCAACATACAATTTTAGAATCTCTGTGTTCCTCAATCCATCATGTGAAGTTATTGAAAAACAAACTCTACTTAAGAATTAACTACATTTCAGATACCTAAAGACAACAAGTAGCTGACCGTAATACCACACCCCTTTAATCTCAGCATTTGGGAGCCAGAGACAGTCTCCTTGAATTCAAGTTCATCCTGGCCTGCAGAGAGAATTCCAAGCCAGCCAAGACTACACAGTGAGACAAAAAAAAAAAGTATGACTACTTTTAATAGTATCTAAATACAGATCTTATTTAAATAATCCCATGTGATCCCAGAACCGTGGAAAGAGATCATAGCAGATAATATTTCTATTTCATAAACCAGAAAATAAATAAATGATTGGGCTCAGAGTCAGAGACTCTCTGAGCTGAAACTCCAGGTGAATCATGAATTTTAGGACCTTGAGTTTGTTCTGTTGTCTCTCTGTGCCTCAGTTCTTCATCTGTAAAATGGGTAGCCAGTTCCATGAGGGACTGCATTTGAAACACCTCATGAATCCAGAGCCTAAACCAATGCTAGTGCAAGTGGAAACCAGATGCCCAAGTTAAATCCATTTGGCCACATGATGACAGAGTTCTCAGGCAAATGACCCAAAAGTCATATAGTCTTGGCAATGATGATTATCAGGGTGGTAGTTGTAAGGAGTCTTTCTCTGTCCCACCAGCCAACTCCCAAATAATGACATGGAGACTTATTAATTGCAAACACTTGGCCTATAGTTTAGGCTTGTCTTAACTAGCTCTTATAACTTAAATTAATCCATTTCTGCTCATCTATGTCCTGCCACATGAGTGGTGGCTGTTATATCTCCTCCTGCACACCCTGCTTCCCCTGTGTCTGGCTAGTGACCCACCTTCTTCCCAGCATTCTCTCTCTAACTTTAAGTCCTGCCTATCTCTCCTGCCTAGCTATTGGCTGTTCAGCTTTTTATTTCACCAATCACAGCAATACATCTTTAGAGTATAAAAATATCCCCCAACATTTCCCCCTTTTTGCCTAAATACAAAAGGAAGGTTTTGACTCTAACACAGTAAAACTATAAACAATAAGAACAATTATCAGGTAAGAATTACATTCACAATGTCCAGTCCATTTGCATTTGGCAAATTCAGAGAAAAAAACTCCATTATCTATCTTATCTTAGTGAGTCCAAAGTTGTGTACCTAATTCACTTTCTATCTTAACTTGTATTTCAAACCCAAAACTATCTTTTTAGACCTCAAAACATTTTTTTAGATTAAACAATTTAAGCTTTTATGTCTCTCAACTTTATACATTTTACACCTCTTTTGTGAGTTTCTTTTCTGAATTTGGTAACAGGGAAAACTATAACTAAAACTATCTAGTCTTCAACCCTATTAAAGACTCAAGAAGAATATAATATTATATGAGTTAACAGGAAGTGCAGAGCAAACAATTTTCAAAATTATAGAAATGACAGAGACATTTGGCTGCCTGGAGAGTCACCCAAGTTTTCTCTGCACTGTTGGGGCATCCATTTTTAATTTACATGTCTAGAATATCTGCCAGACTTTTCTGTGAAGCAGGAATTTTGAAGTACTGGCCTATTTTGTCTTGGCAAAGTTTGGCAGTAACTTTCTTTTATGTCCTACTTGTCCAGTTTGGACAGCATACTGTTAGCAGTTGAGGCAAGGGCAGTTTCTTGCCCAGTGGCTAACTTTGCCACATAGAAAGCAAACTCCAGATGGAAATTCTTCAATGCTCATCATCCTTTTTTGAAGTAAATTGATGCTTCCAGGAGCATACATGTCTCACTATCATGAAGCCTTATGCTACTAAAACATCTTAAATGCCATATTCTTTAGTTCTCTGAAGTGTTTGAAGACCATTTGTTTATCTAAACTATATCTGTTTAATCTTGAAAGTGTACCTAACATGACAATGAGTTTAACTGTTATAGATGACTAACTACTAACCTACATTTCTTAATTATCTTAAACAGTTTGTGATAACAGCCTTTAAAGACTAGAACTTTACATTGCATTTTAAAATGAGCTGCATAGGTACAATACCTTAAGCAAGAGTAGAAACATATGTACAGTATGTTAAAAAACAAAAATAACCTTAAATTAGTATGAATATACAAAAATCCGTACCAATGAAAAATATATAAGACTAGTAGTTGCTTTTTTAGTTCAAAAGTAGATTCAATAATATACCCTTTTATCCTATAATTTATATATCCCCCCCCGTATTCTTTTCAGAAAGGGATCCTTGAATCTAACCCCCTTTGCTTAGTTTTTTTCCCCTGATCATGTCCAGTAACAATTTGCAACTACCCCCCTAAACAATGACAAACATCCATAACCCACCAAATAACCAAAAACCACCCACATCACCTCTTAGAAATGTAAACACTGTGCTCTCCAGTGCTTCTGGTTGTCTGGAGGCAATGGCCTCTTTGGGGGACTCTGAGACAATTGAGATAATGGTCAAGTCCTAGGAGAATTAGCTGTATTATTTTTTGTGAGTATCTGTGTGATGGAAAGTGTGGAGCTTATCCAAAGTTTTGACTGGTGTAGTCCGTGAGGCTGAACCATCTCAGCTTGCAGATTTGAAGTTGTTCTGGATGCAGAATTTTGAGGAAACTGCAACAGAGGCATTCTCAGATGCTGGATCACCTGAGATGACAGGGAAGCCTTAACACACCTCAACAGTATATCTGTCTAAACAAGACCTGAAGAAATACAAAAGCAGTACACATGCTAACATAGAATGAGGAAGACACATAGGGTCCAAAACAGACAATAACTACAGGAAACTAGGGAATACTGAGACAGGGGAAGACAGTCTTCCTCAGGGATGAGTTCACTAACTGGTCATCAGGTGGTCAGCCATGAAATCCAAGGGAAGAGGGACGTGACAGGATTATATTTTAATTTACAGAGAGAGAGAGAGAGAGAGAGAGAGAGAGAGAGAGAGAGAGAGAGAGAGAGAAAGAGAGAGATTGTTCTGAAAATTATTGGCTAAGGAACCAGTAATATCAATGTAATGTGATGGAGATTTTGATGAGAGAAAGATGGAAGTTTTGTAAAAATATGCAACTCTTCCCAAGATGTCAAAGAAGATCTCACATAGAAGACAACACTAATCTGGGTTGAAAAGGATGAATAAAGCTTAGTATGTGATGCAGAGCTTCTCCATAGTGAGAAAATTGTGTTTAAAAGGCCCAAGATGCTTTTGGGGGTCATGGAGAGAACTAGAGAAGGGTAGTCATGCAATACCAAACATTTGGGGTAGATAGCTGTCTAAAAGTAACAGAAAAGCCTGCCTCACAGAATTTAAATGATGAATATTTTACTTGGTTATCAGGAAGTACACACTGAGTCATCCTGAACTTATGGGTATAACTCAGCAGCTTCTTGTTACAGTCAGTCCTCACCAGATTATGCTGCATAACAGAACAGCTTTACATGTCTAGTGGCTTATAATAGCACATATTGACTTCTCGCTCATGACATTGCCTACTAGGCTTGACTGAGCTCTTGGAGGTTCAGACAGGCTTGCTCAGTCTCAATTAATCTTCTCTTGGTTCCCA
Organism: Peromyscus eremicus; assembly: GCF_949786415.1. Lineage (NCBI taxonomy): Eukaryota > Metazoa > Chordata > Mammalia > Rodentia > Cricetidae > Peromyscus > Peromyscus eremicus. Next base: position 43,685,647 of record NC_081436.1, on the reverse strand, counting down.
TTAGTTGGTTTTCAATTCCAGGGCCCAGGCTGGAGAACCAGCATGGTTCACAGCCTTGTGTTCACAGTCTGGAAAGCTAAAACCCCACCATACTAGAACACTAAAAGTTTCTTCTTACAAAGAACAAACGGAATGCCTGTCCACAGTCACTGGTGCAAAAGGCATGCCTCTCTGCCAAGGCCAAGGCCAGCAGTGTGGCTCAGTGTAGTCAATAAGGGCTTCCCTCCTAAGCTCCAGAGGCCTATCTGCACCTAGTCAGTGGTCTTTCCCATCTCCTGTTATTGGCACCCATTCATTTGAATGCAGAAATGTAGATGTTCCCTTAGACTACCTTCACTTGACCATCACAGATGGTCAGTTACTGTATGCTGTCTTTTCTGGCCCCCAGAGCTCTTCGTGTCTTTTGCTTCATGCCAAGTTACTTCTTAACTGATTGCTAGAGTAGCACCCTTGATCATTATCGCTTTTTATTTCAATTCTTTTGAGGTCATTTTCCATCCTACAAACAGAGGCTCTTTCTCAAATGTAAGTCTTACCTTGACCTTCCTTGTCTAAAAGGCTTGTCAATATGTCTACATTATTGTCCATACCTCTTAGCATGGCAGTGAAGTCCCAACAGTATTGATCTTACTGCTTTATGTTTATCTCCTTCTATTTATTTCAACATATAAGTTACCCAGAGTCCAGCCACCCAAACCACCATCTCCAAGCTTCTTGTCCCTATGACTCCATTCATGCCACTCTCTAGTTCCTTCCTTCCCCTATAAGCATAGCCCTTGTTTTAGGGTCTCTGTGTCTGGACTGCTCTTGCCAGTTTGACCATCTCTGCTTCCTTGGTCCATACAGAAGACCGAGTACATTTGTCAAATAATGAATGGGACACAGAGAGATAAGCTATTTCTGGAGATAAGTCACTCACTCATTCAGTTGATATTGGTTGAATGTCCATTCTGTGTCAGATATTATTCTGGGTGTGGAGACTAGCATTGAAAAATAGGAAGAAAAAAGATCTCTGCTAATGCAAAGCTGACCTTCCAGGGGGAGAGGAATTACATTCTAGTAGGGTTTACACTGATACATAAAGGGAGAAAGTCTATTCACCCGTCCCACCATTCATTCATTTTTTCATTTGCTTAACATTCATTTAATTAGCAACTTCTGGGAAGACTTTTCACTCATGGGTGTGTACACACACACACACACACACACACACACACACACACACAAAACATTGTCTTAGTATCTGTGTTTCCTTCTGATTCTTCAGCACCATAAAAAAAAATTATAAGCAATGTGAGTTAAATGCATAGTAAATGTTTGTTGGATTAGTTATTTTTTAAGTAATTTTAATTAATAAATTTGGGCAGATGGCTAAGTACAAAAAGCTGAGCGATGAGGCATCAAGCATGCCCCTTCAATATGTTCTGATAGATTTTGTCCATTGATGGGAGATTGAAACAATAAAACTCCAGCAGGAACCTTGTTCTTCACGTGCTCTGGCTTACAGGATAATGCAGCTATTATGTAGGTAAGAAGTAGTTCAGCAAGTGAGGCATCCATGGATGTCTCAAAAGCTTCAAACTCCTTGTTTTTGTCCCTGGGTCTCAGAGGACCTTCAAAGTCACATCTTCAGACCCTCTGTCTCAGAGACAAGATGAGAACCTATGATGAGCTTTCCTTTCACAAGAAGCCAGGGATTCCCCTCTGCCTATAGTGATGAGGTCAAGCAGCTGAATGCCCTCATGTGGCTTTTCTGGCTCTAGTGAATTCTTTCCAAAGGGAAAATTCCTAAAGATCCATTTGTCCTCTGGAAAGTCTTGAAAAGAGTTCCCTCAGTCCCCATTGGAGACATGCATGCCATCATCATTCCACAGACTCCTATCTGAGATTTCAAATCCCCCTTATGTGAGAGACAAACAGCTGGGCAATTCTCCCAGGCTGAGCCCTCTTGGAAATTGATGGGAAATATATATCTAGTTCCCAGATCCTCCCTGGGGCTCTTCAGTTTCCATCACAATCATGCTTTCTTTATTCTCTAACCATGGGACAGTAACTAACTAATCCTTATGGGATTCAGAAAACTCCACAAATAGCAAATGCACTTCTTAGAGTCAAAGGCTCTTAGGTCACAAAGAATCTTAACCAAAAATTCACAACAGCCCCTTCCTTCTCCAAAAGAAGATAAAAATGAACCTCACTCATATTTGTTTGGTAGAGTTTCTACAACAAAACACCAGACTGTGTGGTTTGAATACTGGACATTTATTTTTCATCCTTCTGTAGAAGGTCCAAGGTCAAGTTCCCAGCAGATTTGATATCTTCAAAGGGTTGGTCTTCAAATAAAGTGTCATTCCAAGCTAGTGGAGGTAAAAGCATCAATGTAGGAATTTTAGGAATCATGATGTGACCCAAAACACATAGGTCCCTCCAGGTCTTCTAGAACCTAGCTCCCTCTCAACATCCAAGTCATGAGAAAGGAACACAATACATACACACACACACACACACACTGTTCCCAAGTCTCTATCTCATTATTTTCAGAATCTGTCATTTTTCTCTATGAGAACTGCCACATGTAAGATTCAAAAAAAAAAAAAACCTCACATAATTATGTCATATCTCAAAACCTTTGCTTTCTCATCTGTTAAAAAGAAATATCAAAAATTCCTAATTGTGATCTTGGTGCCTAAATTAAAAAATATGATGTGTGTGCTATTAATTACTTACCTATTTCCAAGATGGTTCTTTTTCTATCTTCCTTTGATTTTCTTTTACTTTGGTGGTGGTGGTGGTGGTGGTGGTGGTGGTGGTGGTGGTGGTGGTGGTAGTGTATGCAGGAAGGCACACGCATGCCATAGAGTAAGTGCCAGTAGAGGTCAGAGTAAAATTTGGAAGCATCAGTTCTCATCTTCTACTTTGTTTTGAATCAGTTTTCCTCTTGTTGCGTCTGCCACTGTACCACATAATGAAGGCTAACTGACTCACGAGCCTCTGCACATCTCTCCAGTTCTCTGGGCAATGTCTCCAGCTCTACTCTCACCATGGATGCTCTAACTACAGATGAACACTAAAACACCTGGACTTTTAGGAGTGTTCCAGGGATCTGAGCTCAGGTCCTCAAGCTTGTGTAACAAGTGCTTTTATCCACTGGGGAGCTATCTCTCCAGCCATCCCCTCAACCACCTCCCCAGCCATCTCCTCAGCCATCTCCTCAGCCATCTCCTCAACCACCTCCCCAGCCACCTCCCCAGCCATCTACCCAGCCATCTCCTCAACCTTCTCCTCAACCTTCTCCTCAACCACCTCCTCAGCCATCTCCTCAACCACCTCCCCAGCCATCTCCTCAGTATCTCCCCAACCACCTCCCCAGCCATTTCCTCAGCCATTTCCCCAGCCATCTCCCCAGCCATCTCCTCAACCATCTCCTCAACCATCTCCTCAACCATCTCCTCAACCATCTCCTCAGCCATCTCCTCAAACATCTCCTCAACCATCTCCCAAGCCATCTCCTCAGCCATCTCCTCAGCCATCTCTCCAGCCATCTCTCCAGCCATCTCCTCAGCCATCTCCTCAACCATCTCCTCAACCACCTCCCCAGCCATCTCCCCAGCCATCTCCTCAGCCATCTCCTCAGCCATCTCCTCAACCATCTCCCAAGCCATCCCCTCAGCCATCTCCTCAGCCATCTCCTCAGCCACCTCCCCAGCCATCTCCTCAACCACCTCCCCAGCCATCTCCCCAGCCATCTCCCCAACCACCTCCCCAGCCATCTCCTCAGCCATCTCCCCAACCACCTCCCCAGCCATTTCCTCAGCCATCTCCCCAGCCATCTCTTCAGCCATCTCCCCAGCCATCTCTTCAGCCATCTCCCCAGCCATCTCCTCAACCACCTCCCCAGCCATCTCCCCAGCCATCTCCCCAGCCATCTCCCCAGCCATCTCCCCAGCCATCTCCCCAGCCATCTTCTCAGCCATCCCCTCAGCCATCTCCTCAGCCATCTCCTCAACCACCTCCCCAGCCATCTCCTTGGCCATCTCTCCAGCCATCTCCTCAGCCATCTCCTTGGCCATCTCTCCAGCCATCTCCTCAGCCATCTCCTCAACCATCTCCTCAACCATCTCCTCAATCATCTCCTCAACCACCTCCCCAGCCATCTCCTTGGCCATCTCTCCAGCCATCTCCTCAGCCATCTCCTTGGCCATCTCTCCAGCCATCTCCTCAGCCATCTCCTCAACCATCTCCTCAACCATCTCCTCAATCATCTCCTCAACCACCTCCCCAGCCATCTCCCCAGTCATCTCCCCAGCCATCTCCCCAGCCATCTCCTCAGCCCCAATTCTTGTTGTTGTTGTTGCTGCTGCTGTTGTCATCATTGTTGGTCTCAGACAAAGTCTCACTATGGAACCCAGGCTGGGTTTTTTTTTATTTAATTTTTTATGCAGTGTATTTTGATCACGTTTTCTCCTTCCCTGATTCCTCCCAAATCCTCCTCACCTCCCTATCACCCAACCTTATATTCTATCTCTGTCTCTGTGTCTCTCTCTGTCCCTCTGTCTCTGTCTCTCTGTCTTTCTCTATCTCTCTCTTTCTGTATCTCTGTCTCTCTGTCCCTTTGTGTCTTTCTTTCTCTCCCTGTCTCTGTATCTCTCTTTCTCTGTCTGTCTCTCTCGCTATCTCTATATCTTTATCTATCAACAAAAAATTTTAAAAACACAAATATAAATAACCCACAAAAGCAAAAATAAAAGCAAGTAAACAAAAGACCACTAAGACAAAAAAAATTGCCAAAACAAAGCAAAAAGTCCACAAAAAATACCACTGGGTTCATTTTCTGTGGGTCAGCTGCTGGTGGGCATAGGGCTTGGCCCAGGATGTGGTTGATATACCCAGTGACACTCCACTGGTGAAAACCACCAAGCTTGTTTTAAAATTTCTTGCAATCCTCCTGCAGCAGGCTCCAGAGCTCTGGGATAACAGGTGTGCACCACCAAGCCTGATGAAGATAGAAATTCTGACCATCTCTTATGAACTCCAGAAATAACTTCAAAGGAGCAGATTTCCTCTCAGTGGCCAAAGCTCATATTTACATGCTCTCCTTTCTAGAGGTCCTGCATGTCATAAATTTACAGCCTTCCCTCCTCACAAATGCGGTCTCTACTGCCCAGCCCTAAGGAAGACATCTATGATGCCTATCTTTGTCACAGGGAAGTCTGGCTGTCACAGTCTTCAGAAAAATTAGGTTCTACTTTCTTTCATGACAGATCAGTGTTCTCATCTTCACTACATAAGCTTCTAGACAGAATTAATCTTTTCTTCCTCATCCAATAATATCATCTAGTTGTTCCCCTTCCCCAGCATAGCATCTCTCAAAGTCCACCCTTAATATCAGAGGAGATGAATCTGAATTCTAACTGGACCATGAACTCCTTAGGAAGGAGTGAAATCCAGGCAGGAGCAGGAGACTGTAACAGACCCCCTTCCCTCTGGTTATCACCACATCCCAGAAGGAAGAAAAGCAGCTATCAGCTACCAGAAATATGACCCCTCCAAATCATAAACTTACATGCAATCTGCTTTTTAAATTAGGAAACATAACTTGCATTGCCACAGATTCTAAAACAGACTATAACGTAGAAATTTCTTTTTTTTTTTTCAATCTAAGTAAAACCACACATGCAAAGACAAACTCTGAGCGCCATCTTGTGGACAGAGACACCACTGCCCCATCGGCAAATGATCCTCTGTTCACTCCCACACAGGTTCCTAAGGACACAAAGATCTGGAGTCCCGTGTGTTCATGCCTCAGGCAACAGTGTGTCTGGACTTTCTGCAATCTCCCATTCCCCTAATCATTCTAGACTAAGACAGCTCCTCCACGGTAGACAGGTCTGAGATAGATTTTCTAGCTGTATTTCGGATCCCATCACACTTGGGTTCATGACGAGATCTCTAGACTACAGAAGCCTGAAGCCCAACCCCTTTGCTATGCTCTAACCATTCTCCAGGCCAGATTCTGTGTCTATCACCTGCTAGAGCTCAAACCCTCCTGCCACTTAGTTTCCCATCACCAGGAATGGCAGGTGCATGCCCCCATGTCCAGAGCCATGCTGATAAAATCCTAACATGCCTTCTTGTAAAATCATATGAGTTACAGCATATACATACAAGCATACAACCAAGCCAAAGGTACCCCTTATGCTCCAAAATTTCCCTTTGCTCCATTTATGATAGTAGACTGGAGGCTGAAGAGCAGCCAGCTAACTTCATCACATGGTATCTGATGATGAAAGCTTGAAGTCATATGCCAGTGCGAGGAACACAACTTCTATTTACTTGCTAGAGTCAGGGAAAGAAGTAAATAAAATGCATATGTAGCTCAAGTGTAAAACAATCTCTTATTGGTTAGTCCACTGTGGTGGTTGACTTTATACATCCTTTGAACATGTCTGTGGTGCCTAGATAGTTGGTCAAACATTATTCTAATGTTTCTGTGAATGTGTCTATGATGACTATTCTTGGTTGTCAACCTGACTACATCTGGAATTAACTAAACCTCAAGCAGCTGGGTACACCTGTGAGGGATTTTTCTTAACTAAATTATTTGAAGTGGGAAGACTCACCTTTAATCCAGATCTTCGAGGTGGAAAGACCCACTTTTATTCTGGGCCACACCTTCTGCAGGCAGCCTATATAAAGGACATGGAAGAAAGAAGCCCTTGCTCCTTGCCTGCTTGTTCTCACTCTGGCAAGTCCATTCCTTCTCTGGCATTGGAGCCTCTACTTCTTCAGGATTCCAGCGTCCACTGAAGACCAGCTGAGACATCCAGCCTCATGGACAAACTACTGGATTCTTGGACTTTCTGTTGGTAGAATATATATTCATTCTAACCCTTCTGTTCCTGTAGAGACCCCGCACTGATATAGTGGTTTTAGATTTCTTTTTTTTTTCTTTTTTTTTTTGTAGTTTGGGATTTTTGTATACAGAGTGAATAATTAAATCACTAAGTTGTTTTTGAAACAGACAGAGTCTTGTTATATAGTCCAGGCTAGCCTTGAACTTAAAAAAAAATCCCCTGTCTTGGCCTTTCCCACTGATGGGATTACCAGTGTCAATGACCATGCCTGACTAAATCTGATCTTATTTTAATTTTAAGTTGTTAGTTATGTGTCTAAGTGTGTGCTAAATGTAGGTTTGTACACGTGAGTGAAGTCTCCATGGAAACTCAAAGAAGGTACCAGATCCCTCAGAACTGGAGTTATAAGCAGTTTTATGCCAACTGAGAACTGAAATTCTGTCATGTGCAAGCATGGCAAGCAGTCCTGACTGCTGAGCTCTCCAGCCCCAAAATCTGTGATTCTGAATGAAGATCAGTTATTACTCATTACACAAGTGGCCGCAGAGGCTGATGCTCCAATATAGGCTGACAAGGAGATAAGAGATCGACAGAGATCCAGAAAATATCATTGTGAACTGTGGCATGAAGGCAGCAGAGGCAACAGGGCCAATCAGTTGAGCAAAAGTTATCCTGTACCAGGCAAAAAGGAATTCTGCCAGCAGACTATCATTACCCTTAGATCTTCCTCCACTCTGGGTCTCCAGCCTCATCGATGACCCTGAAGACTTTAACTGCACTCCTGCAATCACATGACTAATGCCTTACAACATCCCAGCCTACCCCATCTATCTCCCTAACACAAAGACACACATCCCATTTGTTGTATTTTTCTGGAACACACTGACTAATCCACATTATTACCCAGATTCCACTAATCCCAGGGACCAAACTTAAATGGATTCTGGAGCTAGAATTGGGTCTGTTAGCATGGCAGGCTCTTCTTAGCACCAACAGCATCATCCCTACCCATTTAATGTAGGAACATCATGTCCTCCAGCCTCTACACCTCCTTACTCACCTTCCTCTACTATCCTTCCTCCAATTATTGCTCTCCCTCCTCTATCCTCAGCACTAGTCCAAAATAGATATAAGCAGCAGAATGGTTATACAGACTGGGAACAGAATTGTCATAACAACCTATGTAGTAGAAGGAAATACCATCCCTAGTCCACAGGTAAGGAAGGAGTTGAGAGAAGTCTAGTCACTTGCCCAAGATGATACCACACCCATGGGTGATAAAAACCCAAACTGACTGAGTCCAGAGTTCAGTGTCCACTGAAATGGCTTAGTGGGGATGCTCTCCAAACTAGTCATTTGCAGAAACAAAACCTGATATGCTCAACTCCATCCTAAAATGACAGGCGCTGCCTCCACGGCACACCAGAGCTGTCAGGGTTCAGCTCCTGACACAGGCAGCACACACGGAAAACTCATTGGCTTTCTCCAGCACAATAACAGCTTCATCACTCTAGTGCATCCTGAACATCCTCCATGAAACTGCAGCCAAGGCAGTAGGTCAGAAATCTGACCCTGACACACTCTCAGCTTAAACCCCTTCTGTGGTTTCCCAACCTCTTGTCTCTTGTCAAGTGTCTACCCCAAGAGGCAGAGTTGCTCTTCAGAGGGGGATAAAGTAACCATGTTGGAGGGAGAAGGGGTTAAAGCCCCTGAAGCCCCACTGGGCCAGTTCAGTGTGGAACCTTGGGCAATATATTACTTTGAAAAGTGGGAGACCTTGCTGTCTTGTTGGTTAAGAAGGTGAACATGGCTTAGCTTCTCAGTGACTGTCCCAACCTCCCAGTGTTCTGGTTCATCATTTCTCTTTCCAGGAAGGAAAAACCATGAAAGCACCCTCCTCATTCCTAAGATCCAGGTAGGGACAGTTCCCCTGTGAAGACCTCGCTCTGATTGTAGGTGAAGGGACTACTCTCTTTCAATCTAACCCTGTGCAGATGAGACATGGAGTGACCTCTAGGAACTTTTTTTTGAGACCAGAGGGAGGCTCACAAAGGCCAAGCTTACTGTCAGATTCTTTTCTGGTGAAAAATCAGTTGGCCCTTTCTAACCAAATGTGTAAAATGACCTGTAATAAATGTCTCCTGAAAGTGGCAGGCAGGGGCACACTTTTTTCACCTTTACATGCTGAGGATAGAAGAGAGTCCTTTAAGCACAGAATTAGTCATGCAAGCTGTAGAAATCAAATATCTAATCAAGCAAAAAAAAAAAAAAGGTAAAAGGGAAGAAAAAAGAGAGAAAAGAAATGGCAGAAACCCCTATTCCTTCCGCCTATGTTTCTTTTTAGTTCCTGTGAAGGTCGGAGGTTAATTTCAGAAATCTGTTTGAAATACCAAGATGAAGCTGTTCTTGGATCTGACAATTTGGAAGGATAATGGAAACAATACAGTCAGTGGCGAATGTAGCTTTGATTATACAATTTCACACACACACACACACACACACACACACACACACACACCTGCCATATCTCAAGAAGATACCCGGGGATCAAAATGTGTGTGCTGGGTAGGCCCCCAAAGCCTTCAAAACAGCAGACTGAGCACTTGGAGATGAAGTAACTTATTTTTAAAAATCACACCATGTGTGGGAAGAATGACACATTGTTATACCAGGGTCATTTTCTTTGCATCCATCAACGGTCTTCAGACTGTGCTACATGTGCATGATGACCTTGATGGACATGCCTGGGCACACATGAAATTCAGCTTACAAAGGGACAAGTTCTGGTGGTACAATTAGCAAATGTGAGTTCGTTTATAGAACTGGCCTAGGTGAGAAAGCACCTTAAGGCAGTGAGGCAGCTATCTTTTCCCAGTCACTCCATTTTCACCCATTTTGCTTAAGAGAGAGAGAGAGAGAGAGAGAGAGAGAGAGAGAGAGAGAGAGAGAGAGAAAGAAAGAAAGAAAGAAAGAAAGAAAGAAAGAAAGAAAGAAAGAAAGAAAGAAAGAAGGAAAGAAAGAAAGAGAGAGAGAGAAATCCTTCACAGCCACATAAACTATGTAACTAATTCGGGTACTAAACAAAAGGACAAATCAAAATTTTATCTCCACAGGACAATATAAACCTTACTCTATATTTATCAAGAAAAATTATTTCCTGGGCTGGAGAGATGGCTCAGCAGTTAAAAGCACTGGTTGCTCTTCCAGAAGACCCAGGTTCAATTCCCAGCACCCACATGGTAGCTCTCAATGTCTGTCCCTCCTGTTCCAGGGGATTCAACAGCCTTACACAGACATACATGTAGGCAAAACACCAATGTACATAAAATAAAAAATTTTAAAAAGAAAATTATTTCCAATATTTTGCTTCTTTGGCTAGCAATTATTTATTAAAGTGCACAGCATACACACATATGTTATTTTGGTCAATTATGAACTAATAATGGTAATGATAACTCAATCAAAGGGTATTTGTTTTGAAATTTCTACCATTGAAGTCACAGGGAGAAAAGTTCTTTCAATATTTAAACATGTTTTCTTTTGCAGAAATGTTTCATAAGTTGATCAATTAAAGACCATCAGACAAGCCAGGCGGTAGTGGCACATGCCTTTAATCCCAGCACTTGGGAGGCAGAGACAGGCAGATCTCTGGGAGTTTGAGGCCAGCCTAGTCTACAGTGAGAAACCAGGGCAGGTACCAAAACTACACAGAGAAACCCTGTCTTGAAAATATATATATATATATATATTTCAATAAGAGAAAATTCTATAATTGGAATAAGATCAAATAGGACATGAAATATGAAAAAGATATAGTGTAGAATTTCCTAACGTTAGGCTGCCATCTCCTCCTGGTTCCTCTCCCTTCTTTGGGATGCCCCAGATCAGACACCACCACCTCCAGGGACTCCAGCCAGCCCACGTGGGACAGAGACTCGGGGAAGCTACCTTGTGCTCCCCTTTTAGCCCCCTCCATTAGGTTGTCCCATTGTCCTGCAACTACTTGCCAAGGACTGTCACCACCTCCTTGCCATCCCTTTGAAACTCACCAGTTCCCAGCCTCTCCCCCACAAGGGACTCTCCAGCCACCATATATGACTGGAAGACAAGTCACCCCTCCCTCTGAGAGACTCACCAGAGCCCTGCAGGCTGCCTGACTGGGGCTCTCTAGTTGAACAGTCTGGCCTTGAGACAATCTGCACTACCAGGGGAAATTTGTTGCAAGCTCCTTCACCCAGACAGGGAAAGCATCAGGCTGTGATTGATTCACAGAAGAACTGCGACAGAGACTGTAGCCCCAAATACCCGACAAAAGGAAGAAATCGACACCCAAACCCTGCTGTGACTTAGCCCCCATCTGAACATTGTAAGCACCACTGCTTAAAGAAGAAAGGTGATTTGAAGACAAAAGAAATAAAAGCTCAACCAACAAACTAACTCTGAATGTGCAAATCTCAATGTGGAAGTCAAAATAGCACAATAAATAGGTAAATAAATAAATATATAAATAGCATGTCTCCTCAAAAAGGTTTTTAAAAAGAAAAAAAAAAAAAGCCCATAGTGAAAGTCCCTATTGAAAATGATCTGGAAGGGCTGCCTTGCCCAACCTTGATGTGAGGGTTTGTATCTGGTCCTAGTGTAACTTGTTGTTCAGTTGATGTCCCTGGGAGGCCTGCTCTTTTCTGGGGGAAGATGGGAGAAATGGACCTGGGGGACTGGGAGGAGTGGAGGGAAGAGAAGCTGCAGTCAGACTGTATTGTGAGAAAGAACAATGGATAATTTTTTAAATGAGCTGGAAGAAGCCCCAGACAAAGAATTCAAAAGAATGATCATAACTATGGTCAGAGAAGAGAAGGAGACAAGTGGGAAAAGGAAGTCAATCCAAGATATGAAAATAGAGTAAGAATTTTTCAAGAAAATCCAAATTATGGACTGAAGAGATGGCACAGCAGTTAAGACAATTGCTGTTCTTGCAGAGGACTTGGGGTTAGTTTCCAGCACATATCTGGTGACTCACAACCATCTGTAACTCTAGTTTCAGGTAATCTGACACCTTCTTCTGATCTCTGTGGGTACCATGAATGTACATGGTACATATAAACACCCACACACATTTGTTTAAATTTAAATTTAAAAAAAAAAAAAGCAAGCATTCTTGGCAGGGAAGCAGGTAGGCTATTGCAGATCTTCACCACCCCTCCAAATGCAATCCCCTAGTCTCACGCTGCTCTCCTTCCCCTCCCTGCCCCCATCTCCAGTGGGTCACACTGATCTTCCCCTCCAAACTTCCTCCTCACTCATCCTGGGTTCCCAGTCTCCAACTCCAGCGAGCATTCCCTGGCTACTCACTGGCCAAACAGCCAGAGAAGCTAGTAATCCAGCAAAGCAGATAGGTGAGCTTCAGGTCTTCACCCACACTTCTTTCTTACAAACCCAGTCCCCAGTCTCATCCCCAGTTCTGCAGAAGACTATATATTGAGGCCTCTCCTCTCTCTCTGTGGACTCCCAGTGGAGTAATCAGTTCCCAGTGGAACACCCTGCTTTTCTCCCTCCTGTGGACTCTCTCAGCCTCCACAGTCCTGTCCCCATTCATGTCTGCTCCCTATACCTAGAAACACAGCTTACCTGCAACCACCAGCAGTCACACCTAGCATGATCTCTGTATCAAGCAACCCACAGGCACCATACCCTCCTAAGAACCAGAGAGGACAACAGAAACCAAGGAGCAAAACATCCACCTAACAAAAACAAGACCAGACATTGGTACCTAGAATTATTAGCTCCCCAACCCAGATGCCTAGACTCAAGGATAAAAACACAATCAATAACAGCAAGGACAATATGTCTCCACTAGAGCCCAGCAATACCACAGTAAGCCCTGTGAATTGTCACACAGCTGAAACACAAGACAAAGACTTAAAAAATAACCTTCATGCATATGAAAGAGGTCCCTTAAAGTAATCTAGGAAAACACAAATAAACAGTGAAAAGAATGAATAAAACCATTCAAAACCTGAAAGTATAAATAGAGTCAATAAAGAAATCCCAAATTAAGGAAAATCTGAAAATGAAAAATTTAGAAAGTCAAACAGGAACCACAGAGACAAGCTTCACAAACAGAATATAAGAAATGGAAGAGAGAATCTCAGGCATTGGAGATATGATAGAAGAAATTGACAAATCTGTCAAAGAAAATATTATATCTTAAAAAAAAAACTCCTTGCACAAAGCATCTAGGAAATCTGGAACCCTATGAAAAGACCAAATCTAAGAATAATAAGAATAGAGGAAGGAGAAGAAACACAGGTCAAAGGCACAGAAAATATTTTCAAAAACAACCATAGAAGAAAAAATCTCTAACATAAAAAAGGAGATGCCTATCAAAGTACAAAAAGAACACAAAATACAGGTAGGGTTAATAGAGTGAAAACGCCCATCATACCGCAAACAATATTCTGACTCAATGCTATCCTCACCAAAATTCCAGCATAATTCTTCATAGATTTTGAAAGGACAATTTTCAGCTTTCTATGGAAACAAAGAAAAGAAAAACAGAATGACTGAAAAAGTCTTGAATAATGAAAGAACCACTGGAGATATCAGCAACCCCAGCATCAAACTGTACTACAGAGATACAGTAATAAAAACAGGATGGTATTGATATAAAAACAGACACATTGGTCAATGGAATCAAATTGAAGATTCAGACATAAATCCACACACCTATGGACACCTGGTTTTTTTTTTAATAAAGAAGCAAGAAATGCACACTGGGAAAAAAGACAGCATCTTCAACAAATGATGCTGGTCAAGCTGGATGTCTACATATAGAAGAATCCAGATATAGCCATACTTACCAATCATCCTGCCCAAAACTCAACTCCAATGAATCAAAGACCTCAACATAAAATGAGATGGGGGTAGATGGGAGGCAGGGAGAGGGAACAAGAGGAGAGGAGGGAGGGGAACTGTAGTTAATATGTGAAAATAATATTTCAAAATAAATGAAAAAAAGTTAATAAAATTTAAAAATTTTTTAAAAATTTAAAAAACAGATACATTGAACCTGACAGAAGAGAAAGAGGGGAATAACCTTGAACTCATTAGCACAGGAAAAGACTTTCTGAATAGAACACCATTAGCAAAATGACTAAGATCAACAATTAATGTATGGAATCTCATGTAACTGAAAAGTTTCTGTATGGCAAAAGACACCATCATTCAAAGCAGCAGCCTACAGAATGGGAAAAAAGAATTTTACCAACTACATATCTGATAGAGGGCTGGTATCCAAAATATATAAGGAACACAAAAAACAAGATCTCAAGAAAACAAATAACCCAATTAAAAAAGGGATAGAGGTCTAAGCACAGAATTCTCAAAAGAGGAAACTCAAATGGCTGAGAAACACTTAAAGAAATGTTCAATATCCTTAGTCATCAGGGAAATAGAAATCAAAACTACTTTGTGATTTCATCATACACCCATCACATGGCTAAGATTAATAAAACAAATGAAAGCTCATGCTGGCAATGATGTGGAGTAGGGAGAACACCCACCCATTGCTGGCAGAATTGCAAACTTGTATAGTCACTATGGAAATCAGCGTGGCATTTCCTCAGGAAGATGGTGCCTACATAGAGCCTTCACCCCTACATGCCCCTGTCTTTGGTACAGGAAGCTACTGTATGCTACCAAAGGAGAATTGTAAACACCAACCCAGCTACTCTTTGATCTAAAATAGTGACCTACCTGTAAGATATGCTAGTACAGCAATGGCACAAAGCTTGTGGAAGTAACCAACAGCATCTGATTTGACTTAAGGCCAACTCTAGGAGATAGAACCATACCTGGCACTGTATTGGTATCTAAGAACCTGAGACTAGCTACCCCAGGGACCTGCAATTAAGACTAAATACTACTGTTCTACTAAAAGAACGTAACAATAAAATGACTCCTAATAGTATTCTGCTATACTCATAGATCAATACCTTGCTCAGTCATCATCAGAGAAATTTCCTCCTGCCACAGATGGAACAAATACAGAAACCCACAGCCAGACAATATTCAGAGAGTGAGAGATCTTGGAGCACAAAACCCTAAAGAGAATGTCTCCATCAGTCCTTCCCCTCAGGGTTCAGAAAACCCTGCAGAAGAAGAGGAAGAAAGAACATGAGAACAAGGGGGGGGGGATAGAGGACATTAGGGAAACATGGCCTCCTAAATCAACAGAATGGACACACATATGACCTCACAGAGACTGAGGCAATATGCAAAAGCCCTGCCTGGCTCTGTACCAGATGGGTTCCTAGAGCTGAAAGAGAAGTGGGCACATGCCTCTGTCCCTAACCTAGAATCTATCCCCAATTGATAACCACTTGCAAATGAAATTTTAGTTTTCTCTTAACTCCAGTTAGGCGTTTCTCACTGTGAAAACAAACTACTCTTAAGCATAGATTGTATGCCCACCAGTAGATGGCCAACAGAAAATGAACTCAGTGTTATCTTAGGGGTTCCTTGTCTCATACTACCATGCCAAGGCTTTTGTACATCTTTTTTATTTTCTTATTTATATATTTCTCTCTCTTTTTACCCTGCAGGTCCTTTACATTTAGTGTTTTATGCAAATGAGTGGATCTCCACATCTATATCCTGCTATGGATGTCTTTCTGTATGCTATGAATATATGTTGCTCTGATTGGTTGATAAATAAAGCCGTTTGGCCTATGGCAAGGCAGCTTAGAGGCAGGCAGGAAATCCAAACAGATGGACAGGAAGAGAAAGGAGAGGCAAGGCAGACGCTGCAAGCCACCACCAGGAGAAGCAAGAGGGGATGAAGAGAAGTAACATTTCAGTTACATGTGTCTATGTGCACTGAAAACCACTAATTATCCTGATTTATATATCTAGTAATCCCAAATATCCTCATTTGATCCAACTGTGCTCTTGAAACTTGTGATGTCCCCATATAAATGGCCTCATTTAAGCCACCATTTCCATATTGATCTGCATGTATATCATACAGCCATCAAAACTATGGCTGTAATTACCTTACTTAACTTCTATGTTGATCATATTTGTTAAATTTAAATAATCAAGCTTTTGCCTGGACTCATGACTACCACCTAAAGTGTTCTTAGGGAGTTCAAACCCACCAATGGCAAGTCTATTGATCTCTGTCCCAGGAAGTCCAACCAGGTATTCATCTTTTGAGCTGTCACAAGAATAACTATTCAGGTTAAACTTCAGGGTGCCAGTAAAAGACATTATGTTGTCTGCCTACCAAATAACATCCAAACACTTCAGGAACATGTGGTGTTCGGTTGTATGTGTCAAGTTGGTAGAGCCATGGGTTATAATTACATGTTGCTTCTGGATGTATCTGTGGAGTGTTTCTGGAGAAGATCAACACCTGTATTAGTTACTTTTCACATTGTGATGACAAAATACCTGTGTTTGCACACTGAAGACTCAGGACCATTTAAGTTTCCAGTACCTTCTTGAGAATCAAAAATGTAAGACATGAGTCTGTGGGAACATTTCATATTCAAACTGTAACAATGTGTGAAGGCCTGAGAACCAAGAACATAGCTCGTATTCAAGTGACCACAGCCTTCCTCTGCCTTTTCTCCTATTTCGGCTCTGGATAGAAGATTGGCACCAAACCATACGGGAAGAGCCATATGCTTTACCCAGTTCTTCCGATGCTATGATGTTCAATCTTCACTATCAACTTGATGAGATTTAGAATCACCTAGAGGACACACCCCTGAGTGTGTTTGTGAGAATGTTTCCAGAGAGATTTAATTGAGGTGTTGGGGAATGTTATTTTAAGGTGTGTTACTTTTGTTTATGTTACATTTGTTTAACCTGTGAAGCTGTGTTACTTTACCTGTCTAAAACACCTGATGGTCTAATAAAGAACTGAATGGCCAACAGAGAGGCAGGAAAAAGGATAGGTGGGGCTAGCAGGCAGAGGAAATAAATAAAAGGAGAAATCTGGGAGAGAAGGAAGTAGCCAGAGAAGGAGAACTCCAGGGGCCAGCCACCCAGCTACACAGCAAGCCATGGAGCAAGAAATAAAGGTATACAGGAATAGAGAAAGATAAAAGCCCTGGAGCCAAAGATAAATGGGATAACTTAAATTAAGGAAAGCTGGCAAGAAACAAGCCAAGCTAAGGACAAGCATTTATAATTAAGAATAAGCCTCCGTGTGAGATGTATTTGGAAGCTGGGTGGTGGGACCCCTAAAAAGAGTTAAAACAACCAACAACACAAAGGCACAACTCTAAATCTGAGTGGTACCATGCCATGGGCTGGGGTCTCAGAATCAAAAGCAGAAAGCAGAGGCCCTGGTACTCATCTCTCTCTGCTTCCTGACTGGACAGGATGAGCAGTTTTCACACTCCTGCTACCGTTTCTTCCCTGCCACGATGACTGCATCCCCAAACTGAGCCAAAAGGAGTCCTTACTTTCTTAAGCTGTCTAGAAGCTCCACCACTGACTGTTTGGCTCATGGGCCTTTGAACACATCACCTGTTGTCTTGGTTCTCAGGCTTGCAAACACTAGATCCAGGAACTTCTCAGCATCCCGTCAAAGGAACCAATTCCTAAGTCTATACGTGTGTAAACGTCATTTGTCCTGTTTGTCTGGAGAGCCCTGGCTCATGCATGGGGCACTGGAGGCTTGTCACAGATGGATCTCAATTAGCCTTTCCAAAATTACTTCTCAAAACTACATTTGTGTTCCTTGCATTCCAGCCAAAATTAAATTTTGTTATTATATTCTATTCAGTGTAATTATCATTATTATGTAACATTTACAAAGAGCCTAAACCTTTGTGCCAGGCATATCAATATTTTCAAAACTAATATTGCAGGAAAGCTTTTTAGGAAATAGTAGATCCAGGTAAGAAAGGTCCTTCCTGCTCGTATAAATTTGTTTGCTTGTTTAACAAAATTAAATAAATGTCAGTTTGCCTTTAGAGAAAAGGACTTCTCAGAGGCCTCTATTGGCTAATATTTAGTTAGTCTCTGAAATTTTCCCAGGCTTATTTGCTTATTGGGCCCTTTTCCCCAGTGTGTGTGTTCACATTTGCAGAGCACAGCTTTTCCCAGGAGTTTTAGATGATGCCAGGCCACCTTCTCTCCAACCCTTTCTTCACACTTCTCCTTCCTTAGTGACTCATCAGTCATCCTTGGCTTTTCTCCATGCAGCCAAAGCCTTGCCATCCTTATATACACACCTCTCCACTGAGCCTCACCCTGGGCCTCACGGTCTTATTTCCCACAGTTTTTCCACCATACCCCTTCTCACACCATCCTTAATTCCCATCTTCTTCACCAAATGCTAAGCAAAATCCAAACAATGGTTCTTTGTAGGTACCCTACCAAAAGAAAATCATGACACAGAATATGGTCAATAATTTTCCCCCCGACTATAATGATTGACACTTCAAAGCATAAATCAACAAAGCCGAACTTCTAATGATCTAACACATATGGTCTGGCTTTTCCATTTATTGAGTGACCCTAAAAATTTGCAAAATTCAATAAGCACTGGTATGCTGTGTCCAAGCCAAGTTTCCTTGAGCAATTACTGGCAAGTAACACTGTGGAATAAAGGTGGGGGGAGGGGAACCATTGCCTCATTAATTCAGCTTAATGCATTTCTGGATGAGAAGTGACTTCATGAGTCAGACCGTCTCCTCTATGGCATCAGTAGCCACCTTGTACAACGTATTAATGAAAAGCTGCCATTCAAAATGGCAGCAAAGGAAGGATCCAGCTCTAGCCCCTGCTGAGTTTGCGGACCAGACGAATTTCTACAAACCAGGTTGACATCGAGGCAAAGGTTTGTTCTGGCTTGGCAGCCAAGTCATCAAAAAGAGAACTCACATTTTCCCCTGCCTTTTCAATCCCTCTAATGGCTTAACAGACGTTACAATTCAATAAGCCAGTGGATGTGTATTAAGCAGTAACTATACTCCCAGCACAACCAAGTGTACTTGCCAATGTCTTTAAGAGTAATTCCAACAAAAATAACCCTACAGAGATATGCAGATGGTCTTGTCTATGCTGTGCATATTCTTCTTCCTCCTTAAACCGTAGTCCATGTTCACTAGAAGCAGAAATGCATCTAAGTGAAACCCCAAGTTTCTCCACCTCTGTTTCAACTGGACATAACCATGAGGCTAGTTTTGACCAAGGACAGCTGGGTGTGGTCTTCCAGGGAGTTTGTTTAAAGCAGCTGATGTAATCAGGAAGGTTATCCTTTGCCCTTCCTCCCATCCTTTGCCCTGCTACTAAGATGCTTCTGTAATACCTGCAGTTCTAACAGCCATCTTGGACCAGAGGTAACCTTGAGATCAAGGTCTCACAGAAGGAGGCTAGCCTCTTAATTCCACAGAGCCACTGCCCAGCCCTGCATGCCTACACTGGTCTTCTTTCACTTTAGAAGGCAAACTTTTAAAAATAAATTATTACTTGACCTTTTATCTATTATGAAGAATTTGTCTCAGCTGTGTAATCTGTAATAACAATATTCTGGGTATCTTAAATCATCAATTTACTGTGTACAGTTCTGAAGGTTGAACAAGGTCGGAAAGACAGTCCAGCAGCTGCCTTTCCACTGTGTCCTCACATGGCAGGGGAGAGTTCTCTCCTCTCTCCTTCCAAGCCCACCTCTCCTACTGGATCAGGATCCTGCCTTTAGGAGATTATTTGACCTTATTTACCTCCTTAAAAAGCCCTATTTCCAGATAGGGTCACATTGAAGATACTGGTACAATGTATCGATTTTCAGGGACACAGTTCAGTCCATATAAGCACTAACCTGAATTCTTGTCCCTTGCACTTAGCAATTAAATGACCCACTGAAACTTGGCCTGAAATCCCAAGTCAGCATTATCTGGGGCTGATGGTGAGCCCTCCTGGTGCACACTGCCTACTTGCTATGGGTCTCTCCTGACTTTGACATATGCTTTGGGACCTTTCATCAAGGCAAACACCCGGGTTTCTCTGCTCACTTCTAGATTTCAGTCACCTACATTTCAATCTTGTTCACAGTTCTTTTCTCTGCATGCTGGCTTGGTTGTAAGGCCCCCTGATGATTCAAGAGAAGAAATTGTAATAGTCCATAATATTGCAAAGACTTGACAGCAAAGCTGAACTTATGCTTTAACAACACTCTTGAGAAAGGAAATCTACAAGTCTGCCGGCAGGCAGGTCAATGCCAAGGCCACTACATATTACTGTATAGGTTGTATGCACCACCGTTTACAGTGTGAGTTATCACTCATCTATGTGTGGTCTGTACTGTGGGAAGGGTGGGGGTATGTACACTCACGCTTCTGCTAAGACGCAGAAATCAGAATGCGACTAGGAATATTGCTAGTCCCATTGATGCTAAAGTAAGAAGGACAGGGGAACAGGAAAAGGTGATTAATGCCTACTAAGGTAAACTGAGATTTGAGAAATTAGAAGGATAGGTATTGTTAGCATGCAGGTATAAAAAGTCATAGGGTAAGATATGAAAGAAAGTCATTACTATCATTCATAGTGATTACACTAATTGCATATAATTATTATGAGACAGTCATCCATGTTTCTCTTCTAATATAACTCCCTCTATGGTAGAAATTATTATAAACACCATTCAATATGGGAATAAATAAAGATTTGGCAGTCAAGAGATTTCCCAAGATGTGCTAGTCTACAAGGGAAGAGTAGGCTTTGGAGCTAAGATTCCTGTCCCAAAGCCATGTTCTTGAGTTGGGCATGATGCATGGTGATAGAGCACTTGCCTACCAAAGCCAGACTCCTGTTGAAACACAGTCACAGTCTGGGTGCTAAGAATATTCTCATTTTCATTCATTACTATGCAAAGTCAGAAAAAATCTATAGCATTTTCCCAGGGATGACAGTAGATACCTACAAGACAGTTGAACCTAAAGCTGACTCTGGATCCTAGGCTCCTTCCATCACCGGCATATTAGATTTCTTAAATAATTCCTGTTCACACCTTCAGAACTCACTCACCCAACACCACCCCCAGAGGTTCTTTTCTTCCATTGGGAAAAAAGTTCTTTAAAAACTAAATTATAAAGGATATAATGTTATAATGAGGAGTGTCGTCTAAGAATTTGTTTGGGGTACATTTCCTTTTTTATTGACTACCATTCTCCATAGGTGAACACCACTATTCAATGTAACATGAGACATACTTCCTGGCCAGAGGAAAACACACTCCACTTTTGGATACCAAAGACATCAAGTGTGGTTGGGGACCAACATTAATTCACTATTACAGTTGGCCTGGAGGACTATGTTGAAAACAATCCGTGAGCTATTACTCACTTCAGAAGAAAGGAGAGCAGATTTGACTTATCAATGTGTTTCTGTGGGGATGATAAAAATTGAGAAGCAGAAGTGGGGGGTGTGTGTTGTCATCCTGTAGACTCTGTGACCCATAAACAAAGATGCGACAATTTCAAGTGTAGAGAAATCTAGAGAGCATGACCCAAGCGTTTGGAGTGAGGATCTGAATCAAAGGAAATTGCTTTAACCTCAGAATATTATTCTTTTCTTCTGCTGTCTGTCCTCCCATTATACCTCCAGCCATTCACAATTTAAAGACAGACAGACAGAGACAGAGACAGAGACAGAGACAGAGACAAGTTGGATGGAGTAAAGGTCAAAAGAGATTTAAAAAGCACAGATCTTAGGCTAGACGTAGCAGCACATGCCTTTAATCCCAGCAGTCAAAAGGCAGAGGCTTGCCGACCTCTGTGAGTTCAAAGTCAGCCAAAGTGACAGAGTTAGACCCTGTCTCAAGAAAAAAGAAAAGAAAAGGCCTTGCGTGATGGGCCTGTATAGGAAGAGACACTTGTAAACAGTCTGGTGGCCCTGACAGTGTGGCCTTTGTCAAGAGCTTATTAAAGGAAGATGATTTTTAGGATTGGGACTTTTTTATTGGACTTGACAGAGATGAAATCCAAAGCTACCCAGGAGAGCAAGATCAGACTTTAAGATCACAGAGGCACCTGAAGATTGAATAGCAGGGTCAGACCTAAATTTGCTCCAGCTAAAATCCCCCAGCTTCCTCTCCTGTGTGCTAAGACTAAAGAAAACTCGGACAGAAAAATGGAGGCCAGGCCAGGGGACAGGGCACTGAAAGGCTCTGGAAAAATGTCTGAGAAGTTTCTCCACCCAAGTCATGTTTTGCTCAGATCCATTTCTCTCTCTTTAACCATTCTTGTCTTGGAAGCTAGATCAGTGACATCGGATAAGCTTTTTAAGAGTTATGGTCCAGCTTCATCTACTCACCAGCCATCCCCAGGGAGAAAATGAGATCCAGAAAGGTGATGTAACTTTTCCATGGATATCCAGACAGTTCACATACAACTGAGTCTGGAGTCTAGAGCATGAGGCATGTATGTTACCCAATCTTTTAAATGTCTGTAGTAGTTTATTGTTTATGTATCTTTTAAATCATGATGGCTTTGCCTGAACCAGCCACTGGTCACCTAGAGTCATCAGCCAATTTCTTTTTTTTTTTTTTTTTTTAGTTTTTGAAAATTGCATTTATTATTAGAATTAGTGTGGGTAGAGTAGGGGAATATGTGGAGAACAGGGGATAATTTTGTAGAACTGGTTCCCTCCATCCACCTAATTACATGAATTCCAGGAACTGAGCTCAAGTTATCAGGAAGCACCTTTACCCTCTGAGCCATCCCACCAGTGCCACCCTGTTTCTTAAGGCTTCTCAACATGTGCAGAGTTTCCCTTGGGCCAGCCTGTCAGACATGATGGAGACTGGCTTCACATAATAAAGAAGCCAAGAAAAATATGCTTATTGCTTGTGAACTTAAAAGAAACCAACAAATAAACAGCCTAGGGGGTGGTGAAGGAGCAACATGAACTTGTCTAAGACCTGGGCTTCTTCTAGAGAGTCCCACCCTCGCCACATCTCAGGGCATTCAATGCCTTGCTAAAGCTCTAATCTGCACCTTTGACCATGGAGAAAAAGAAAAGTAAGAAGAAATACATGCCTACTTCTTGTAAGGACACTCCCTAAGTTTACTCTCAAGGGTTATCTCATTGGTCTAAACCAAACACAATCAACAAGTCCCTTCCCACTTGCAAAGTAGTTGTTTGGTAATTAGTAATATCCCATCTCCTTAAAGTTGGCAGGAAACAGCTCTCAAGGGACACAGACTGGTGTCATCGACTCTAAATAGGTGTCCTCAAGTGGAAGGTAGCTAAGAGAAGCCATAGGTCTGTCATCATAGACTCTAATTTGAAACGAAAGGAGTGACAAATAGAACAAAGAAAGGGGAGATGTTTGTGTGGAGAACACTCACAGGCCAAGGCCTAGAAGACATATTAAAAGCTAATGAAGGTGAAACAGTTCCGGGGCCGATGATGATGGAGCCCATCCTGGGGAACCAGACATAGAGCTAGGGTTGGAGAGGCTTTGATGAGTTTTCAAGACTTGCATACCAGAATCTTAGCTTTAACCATCTATTCAATCAACATTTATTGAGCACCTAGTGTATGATCAGAACTATGTCTGTATGGTAATAAACCATGCAAGAGGCATTAGATGCATTGATCATAGACTCCAGAAGGAAAATAGACCCAAAACAAAAAAAAAACCAAAAAAACAAAAAAAAACAGGACTACCCTAAAGAAAGTTCTGTGTTGTAACAGTACAGAAAAGAGACACTTAACACAAGGAACACAAAAAGCATATAGCACAGGAAGGAAAGAAAGGGTATGTCTGGTTTTTTAGAGTGGAGTCCCAGCTCCACTCTTGCTAAGAATGCTAATAACAGTGGCACTAACAGCTAGGTTTACCAGGCTTTTTCTTTTAGACCACCAACCAGTTCCCAAACCATGACACACAGACTTATTATTAGTCTTGAATGCTCAGCCGAGTTTAGGCCCGTTTTCTGGCTAGCTCTTTTAACTTAAATTAGCCTGTTTCTCTTTATCTACCTTTTGCCTCGGGGCTTTTTACTTTTTCTTACTTTCTTGCTGTCTCTATGTCTGGCTGGCTAGTGGTGGCTTGGCTTCTTGCCCCAAGCCTGTCCCTCTGTCTCTCCTCCTTCTTCTCTCACTCTTCCTCTCCTCCTTTGGAGCTTGGATTTCTCCTCCTGTTTATTCTCTCTGCCTGCTAGCGCCCCCCCCCATCCTTTTTCCTGCCTAGCTATTGGCTGTTCAACTCATTATGAGACCAATCGGGTGCCTTAGGCAGGCAAGGTGAAACAAATGTCACACACCTTTACATAATTGAGCACACACCCTTGCATCAATAAACAGAAGTGGCACACCTTTACACAGTTCAAGTAACATTCTGCAGCGAAAACAAAGGCAACGCATCTCTGCCTAGTTAAAATAATATTCCACAACAGGTAGGAAAGCTGGAAGGATCAAGCAGACACTCCATGTGAAGCCCAGAGCATGCATCCAGCCTGTGAAGATGTGCTCTACGTAGACGGGCCACCAGTAAGATGACGGTTAACAATGCTAAGCTAAGAGTTAAGACGAGGAGCGAGTGGACAACAGGGACACACAGGGTTGGTTGTTCAAATAGAATGTTATGGTTTGCATCCGAAGTGTTCCCCCACAGATTCACATTTTGGGACACTCAGTCCATAACATGTAAAACAATGTTGACGTCTCTGGAGCCTTTAGGAGGGAGAGTGTGGCCCTGGGAAGTATGTTTCCAGGGGTGGGCCTTTGAAAGTGATACACACATCTAGTTCCAGCCTGAACACTCTGCGCCCAGTTGTCCACAATGTGAGAAGCCAGTGTCACGAACTTTTACCACCATGAACTCTTCCATGCCTTCCTAACCTCCATGGACTATACCCTCCAAACCGTGAGCCACAATAAGTCTTTCTCCTAATGTGCTTCTACCAGGGAATTTGTCACTGCAACCGGAACTATAACTAATCCACAGCTTCTGGTGTGTGGGGAAGGAAGGACTATGAGAGAGGTTGTACTTCTCTCACCTGTGGGCTCCATCCTCAGAGAGGCTCACTGGAGATGATCTATGAGGTTCTGAATTGTCCCTGGGAGAAGCAGCAGCCTTCCCATTGGACTGCTCATTCTCGGGTCTGCCCTGAGCACTGGGAACCTGTAAGAGTGGGTTGTATTCCACTCATGCCATAGGCAGAAAAGGAGCAGATGGAGAAAGTGTCTGAGTTATATTTTCTGAAAGGATTTTTCATATGTCTTTATCCCGGAGCTAATGTCAGATATCCCTCCTGGATTCATCTAGAGAAGCAGTTCTCAATCTGTGGGTCATGACCCCTTTGGGGGTTGCACATCAGATATCTTGCATGTCAGATATTTACATTGCAATTCACAACAGTAGCAAAATTACAGTTACGATGTAGCAATGAAATAATTTTATAGCTAGAGGTCACCACAACATGAAGAACTGTATTAAAGAGTCACAGCATTAGCAAGGTTGAAAACCACTGATGTAGAGGAATGTGTATGGGCAATTTTTATGAAACAGGGATCAGTCCTTCAGTGCAGTCAGCTTGAGAGGAGCTACACTCCCATCTTCTGTTTCCAAAAAGATTGCTCCATTTATTTTATCCTGCTGAGGAAGCCACGTCTAATCACCATCATTGGCCCCAAGTAATCAATACAAACTTAATTTTTAAAAAGAGGAACGTTGGGCCAGGTTTTTTTTTTTCTATTTGACCCTCTTATTGACAGCGAGTGGTCTAGCAATCCCATTGAGGAGGTCCTAGAGCCAAGATGGTACAGATGCCATAGCCCTAGCCTTAGTGGTGCGGTGAGTCAGCCAGTAACGACAACCCCTGGGCCAGTCTTAGTGCAGTGGACATCGAACCCCACTGCTGTAGACAGCAGGTGTCCCCGCTAGCTCCGTTGCTTACTTCTGTGTAATTGCTCTGTGCTCAGAAGGTAACCCAAGGACTGACTCCACAGTCACAACAATCATGGGACCCATAGCAAGTGGTCCTCTCTACGCTTCCATTTCCTCCTCTCGAAAATAAAAGTGAGCATGGGCATGTGTGTACCACATAAGGTGACCTTGGTGATGAAAGCTTGCTGTAACAAAATGGCAGGGCAATTAGCCCCCCCCCCATGCATATGTAACAAAGGCTATCAGCCACAGATAGCAAGGTACTAGGGACCCAGCTATGCCATGGTCTTTCTAAGGACAGTAGTTTTCAAATTCTGCCGAGAAGCCTCAACATCCCCTAAGGAGCAAGGGCGAAGTACCGTAGACAGTCTTTGTCCCTCTCACCACCAGTAAAGTCCTGTTTTTTCTGTTCCAAAAATAGAGGTAATTTTACTCTCAAAAAGTGCTCCTGTTGAACAATATTTGAAACCTGTCCCTATCTCTCCTCGCCCTCTCATGCTTGAGTAAGCTCATTAAATTTGAAATAAACAGAGATGATTCTCTCATTCACTCTGTCATCAACTCCCTCTTTTTCATTCATGAACTTTTTGAGCAGACCCTCTGTTACAAACTGAAAAAAAAAAAACGGCAGAGATCCGAGGGTCCTGTGATCGCTTCTCAGTCTGGGAGACAGACGGGGAAATGTCACAGCCTAGTTTTAGAAGCTGCATGGGGGAAGCTGACTAAGCAGAGAGCACCTTGAGGTTTGGGGAATCCGGAGAGATTACTGAGGGGCCAGGGGATACAAGCTGAAACCCAGAGAGCTGATGTGGAAGATGATAGAAGTAGAGGAGAGGTTCCCAAAGGCCAGAGAGAGCAGTAAATAGACGAGTTTGCCTTGCCCTGCAGTTTAGGAAGCCAAACAAGAAATAAGGAATATCAAAGCATAAACATGAAGTGCGTTGTGGAGTACCTTCCCATTCAGATGGAGTCTTCATTGAACAAGTTCAGGTTGTGAGTTCACATAGTGATTGCAGGCAAGGATCTGGCATCCTAAGATGCAGTCTCAGATTCCTGGACCACTCTAGTTCTCCAGCACAGACTAGTCTTCTGCCAATTAAGCTTCCAGCATACACTGGAACGGGCCAAGGCATGCGCACTGGGAGAACCCAGGCTGCAGCTGCTCCGACTTCCTCTTGCCTCTCAGCAACGTGACCTCACTTGCTCTGCCAGAGACGCCAGCTTCTGAATGATGTCACTGAGCCATAAAGAGCAGGCCTTGTCAAGACTGTTGAAAGTCAGGTTTTTTTTCCGCCAGCCAGGGCTGAGAAATGTGAGATACACTGGTTGAATTCAAGTTCCTACAAGCAGGTGGGACTTGAGTGAACGTTCTCAGACTGTGAACAAAGCCATGACTAATTCTCATTTCATGTGCTCCGAATCAGGCCAAGGGTCAGAAGGTTCACGTCGTAACCCATCTTAGTGAACAGCAGATGCAGGCCTCCCCTGAGGCAGTAGTCTGGGCACAGAGTCAAGGAAGAGAAGTACTACTCTCCTCATGCTAAGACTATACTACAATAAAGCAGCAAGCCGTGTTCAGTGAGCTCACGCTCTGCACCAGGTACTGTTATAAGCACTTATATATGTTAAACTAACTCACTGTAGAAACTCTGAAGCCAATGATACCCCCAACTGTCCAGAAACAAAAGGTGGCCAGAAAGGTCAGAATAGCGGCAGAAAATAGATGCACACAGGAGGGTGTCAACACCTGGAAAACAAAATAAGTTTCGATATTTTAATGTAGTCCCATCTTTACTAGAATTGACTGAGTGGGTCTCATTTCCTGATTATTAAGCACAGACCTACCCAGAGGTTTCTATGGCTGTATTCAAATGAGCAATTCTAAAAGCCATAATGGAAGTTTAAAAGAAAACAAAAACATTAAGTTTGTCTCATGTAAGACATCCAGGTAGAGGATGGTAGGAAAGGTTTGTGGCAAAAGCTGACTTCTAGAATCTTGAAAAAATGTGCAGGATATCCATCAAGGGAAGAGGAAGAAACAAAACAAACAGCAAGGATGGTGAGCATATCCAAGGAAGAGCAGGAAGTGGATTATGGCTGACACATTGGCCCCAACAGACCCCAAAGCAGAGCACTTGGTCCACAGCAGAATGCTGAAGGCCCTTGCACTACACCTCTACAGTAACTTTAACTGCTTTGTACACTGGGCTTATGTACGGAGAAACAGTTCGAGTCATTTCCTCTTTTCTTTAAATTATAGCGTCAACTGGGGGAGAAAAGAGGAAAAGGAGAAAGTACGGAGGAGGAACAGGACATAAATTTAAAATGGCAGGTTAGGAGAAGAGCATTGAGAACTTCAATCAGGGTCCTCAAACCCACAGCACACACACCGCCATTCCTGTGCTCATAGCAGACATCACTAGTAGATATCACTAAGAGTAACAGGTGCCACTAGTAGATTATGGAATAGTTTCTACTTGGTGCAGAGTTTTAGAGCCCTCAAAAAATATAAATTATTCCAGATGTCATTAATGGTTTACTCTGGAGCTATGCAACAAGAATGTGGGCTTTTCCCCCCACTTATGATCAAATGTATGTTTGTTTATCTCTTTGTTTTAACTATTGGCCCTAAAGGTTCACTCATTTGTAAATATCATCAGAATGAGGCCACGAATCCAGAGCCACACACAAGTTGCATCCAGACTCTTCCCTCCAGTGGGATCCAGATCCAACCCTAACATGTTCATCAGTGGTTAAAAAAATGGGATAGAACTTGTCTTGTCCCATAATACCAAATGGCAATGATTTTTCTATTAATATGTAGCATAAAGTATCCATTGGGTAATTCCACTGGCATTTGGAAATCTGGGGGTCCAGGAGTGAAATCAAAGCTTAGGTTTCGTGGCTAGGAATGACAAGTCATGGTCCTCCTGTGGAGGATGGGGGTAGGGGGGAAGCAAGCGGTACTAGCAGCAGGACAGGAGAAGACAGTGTGCTGAAGTGAAAACTCATCTCTCCTTTTGAGTGGGGAGACAAAGATCTGAAGCCGTGGCCTGTAACTTCTCTATGTCGCTATATGTGTTTGGACAACTCATTTCCCCTCTCCGGGGGGGCCTCGGGCTTCTCATGTGGATGCAATTGTTTCATCATGCGACCCACCTCACAAAACTTACATGGGGCACCTTAGCTGACCTCCCTTTCTTCTTCTTTCAGTAGCACCCAGAGTTTGCATGTCCTTCAGGGTGGTTCACTCAGACACCCTGAGCCCAGAAACACAAGTTTAAAAGTCATAGCTTTGTCAAGGCAAAGGCTAACCCTGAGGAGCCTAGCACTGCTGTACAACCCATCTGCCTCTGGAGCAGCTCTGGCCTGGCATTTGTATGACTTGCCTGTATGTATTTCCCCCCCCCCAAAAAAAATCTTAATATTTATGTGAGTCAGTCTCCAACATCCCTGGCCGATATAGGAAGCATTGAATAGAGATAACATGTGGAAAGTTCTTAGAGTGTGTAAAGAATGTGCACTATGCCAGGCATATAGAATTTTCTAGTGTCAATCATCCAATGGACATATTAAGATTGATGAAGCAGGATTGTTGGGTGTGCCCTCTGTCCCTGGACACAACCTTGCATCTGTCCTTGGGTGTGCAGATGGATGCACTGAACTATTCACCATAGCCTCTCATACCTTTTGCTGCTCGCAGTCACCAGAATGCAACACCTCCATCACACAACAAAGTTTCTGTATCATTTCTGCACCTGATTTGCTTCCTCTCTCAGACTTTTCCTTGACAAGCTGATCTAAAACAAAAGGTCAGGGGAAGAAAAGCCCCAGAGTCCCCTTCAGTTCATATCAAAAAATTGTAGGTGATAAACAGTGATAAAAATGCCTTACAACTATCCAGCTTTGCAGCTAAACAACTTGGCGGGTATCCAGTTTTGCAAAAATAACCAACATTGCAACTGTCCAGCTTTACCAGTAGCTGTCACTGCAACTAACCAGATTTCTGATAAGGTGAGTCATCACCATTCTGCAGCACAATCCACTTATATTCAAATGCTTGTGTTCAGTGAGAAAAACTCTAGCTGAAAAATGCCATGAAATAGTTCGATCCAACCTGGCTTCAATGCCAGTCAGAATCCAGTGCCCATCTTTGATGAAAATTGACCATAGAGTGTGAGTCCATCCTAATCTAGATTAGTATTTGTGGTGTTTTAAATGAGGATTGGCCCCATCGGCTCATATGTTTGAATACATGGTCCTCGGTTAGTGGAACTGTTTGGGAAGGATGAAGTGCAGCCTTATTGGAGGAGATACATCACAGGGGGAGCTTTGAGGTTTCAAACACCTCCTGCCATCCTCACCCCACGCACTTTCTGCCTCCTGCTTATGGTTCAAGATGTGAGCTCTCACCTGTTCCTGCTGCCATAACTTCACCCAACCATTGCCATGGGCCCTAACCACCTGGAACTATAAGCCCAATCACACACTTTCTTTCATGAATTAACCTGGCCATGGTGTTTTGTCCCAGCAACAGAAAAGAAACTGATACAGTATTTCCAAGACTTCTGTTAGACTACTCCTGATGGTTACTCTTCATTTTAACTTTACTGAATTTAGACTCAACTAAGAGACATACCCCTGGGTATGTCTATGACTGTATTTCTGCAAAGGTTTAACTGAAGGGAAAACATACCGCTACTGTGTATGGCACTATGTCTTATACTAAGACTCCAGACTAAATGAAAAGGGGGGGGGGAGGAGAAAACCAGCTGAGTGCCAGTGTTCATCTCTCTTTGCTTCCTCACTGTAGATACTACAGAAGTAGACATCTTGCACTCCTGATACCACAGCTAAAACTGCCCTCCATCATCACCAGCCTTTGCCATGTTGGACTATACCCTTCCACTGTGAGCAAAAATAAACTCTTCCTTAAGTTGCTTTTGTCAAGTGTTCCATCACAGTATGGAGAAAAGTGACTAATATACCTCAAAAGAATAAGTAGCTTTCACTAAGAACATCTATCTTTCTTCCTTAAGGAAAATATCAGATTGTAAAAGATACACAACCTCTACAGCGAAAAGTAAATCAGACAATTTAATTAGAAACTGTGGAAAAGAAGAAATAACTCCACATCAGATTTTGTTACAGAAAATACATTAGCTGAGAACTTTCCCAAGTGCTCACAGCATGTTTGCAAGCTGTCTAAACATAGAAAGAGGCATCCGCAGCACTGTGCTAAAACAAACTAATAAAATAAAACTGCCCCACGTTACACAAATACATCCATCCCTGTCAGGTTAGCTGTCAAAATAGATCATTCTTGTCTCCACAAGCCAGGTTGTTTTTGCAAGAACCAAGTCTCCAGTTTCATTATGATAAGAAGGGAAAGAAAGCAATCTCAAGCTTACAGGAAACTCTCTCCCTGCTGGCCAGCTTACATGGAGCCAGAAGGCGCTGTACGGGATGTTGGAAGAGAAAAGACATCAACAACCTTACCCAGCACTGGACTCTGCTGATGTACTAGCAATAGTGGAATGAAGGTTATAGGGTAACCAGCACTTTCTTTTTTATTATTATTAAAGTTAGTTAACATACAATTACATCATTTCTCCAACCACTTTATGATTGGATTTGAGGCCTGCTTCCCAGAGGGCATTTCACCCTAGTACTGTAAATCTGATCTAAAGCCAATGGCTGGGAATACATAGGCCCTGAGACAGGAGAAACCTACTATTGTTTTGGTAAATCATCATGGTGCCAAGCTGCATTCTAAATATTTGTGTTTGTATCCACAGATTTGCACTACTCTCAACTTTTGGCCAGCAATGCTTCTTTTTGCAGAGGGTAATGATTAATGCAGAGATTCCCAGCTGGTCAAAGTGCCAAGCAGAAGTAACTCTGAGTGCTCGGCTGTGAATGGTCATCTACGCCAACCATCCAAGGCTCAGGACTCTTTGGGAAAGAGAAGGTGGAAAGGATGTAAGAGCCAGTGATTGGGAGGAGAGCTGTGAAATAATGACTTCCGGTTATGACACAGATGTTGCACATCAACTCACAACAGCTGTGGTCACTGGCACAAATCAACCCAGTCAAATTTTCAGCATGGTTGGGCGAAGAGATCCTGAGGCCCCACCTTTATCAGAGAAGCTATTGGAAGTTGATAGCTGCTTCCTTTGTGGACTTGGCTGTTGGTAGGGTTGCCTATGCCCCAGTTACATTGACACATCCATGTGCATGTGGGCAGCAGTTACTAGAGTCAGAAGATTAGTAATAAATGTTCTAATTAGAAGAAGACATGAAGCTGGGAGGGAGACAAAGGGCTTCTACGGGGAATTGGAGGGAGGTGGTGGATGAATATGACCAATCTACATTGTATAAAGCTATAGAACTTCCAAAGAATTTTTTAAAAAGCATGGAAAAAAGAAGGGAAGTTTCAACTTTGAATGGCAACTCTCTGAAATATGAAAGTGGTAAAGGTCCTTGCATTTTAAGAGAAGGGGACAGGGAAAGATGTAGTACCCTTCTTTTGCTAGATCTTGATTCCAGGGTTTCTCCTGAAAAACCAGAGCAGCCTCCTCCCTAGGCTGGCAGCCCTTCAAAATCTATCTTTGCTGCTCCTGAGACAAAACCATATGTCAGCCTGGGCAGAAGCTGCAGGGATCTCAAAACTGAGCAGTCATGGCTCCACAAAGTTGGAATCAGTTCCAAATACCTTGACTGTAAAGGTTGTCGCGGAGCAAGAAGAAAGCACAGAACAAGAAGCAGCACATGACTGCGTTCTCCCAGGTTAGCCCAGCCAGCTAGCTATCTTTTCCCAGGGTTGCCCACAAGCAGCC
Organism: Peromyscus eremicus; assembly: GCF_949786415.1. Taxonomy (NCBI): domain Eukaryota; kingdom Metazoa; phylum Chordata; class Mammalia; order Rodentia; family Cricetidae; genus Peromyscus; species Peromyscus eremicus. The sequence continues at coordinate 43,653,044 of NC_081436.1, read as the reverse complement.
ACTGCTTCAGGTGGGCAAGAGAGGTGTTTCATTTGCATTTAGCTCCCCCTAGTGGAACAATAAAACTGCACTAGGAGCTCTACCTCCTCCAAGAGGGGTGTGGACAGTGGGAACCTCCCCCTAAGAAGTTAAAAACCAGCTGCCGAAAGTGTGACTGCCTCGGCCATCCTCGAGGACACTGCAGCTGGACAACCAACCAACATGACTTTCACACCTACTGTTTACCCAGCTTTGCAGAACCAAGCAGTGTAGGAAGGAACCAGGTCTCATCTCTGACTCTAGGTGTTTATAGCCTGGTGGGTAGGGCCAGGGCAAGGTAGCAACTGTGCAATGATTAGCAGACACTATAAGCATCACAATTTATGAGTGCCAAAAATAGACAAGAGGTTACTTTACAGTACACCTTGTCTGAGGGAAAGCCTTGAACCCAGGCTGCCTGGCTTCCTCTGTTGGCTCCTCTGCCTTTCAGCTCCATCAATGGCCTTGAGTGTGTTTTTCAACAAGTACACACTGGACACATACTGTCTGCCATGCACTGGTCCAGGCAATAAGGATCTATCAGAACAGATTAAAAGAACACTTGCCCTTGAGCCAGGCTGTCTGGCTGCCAGGTTGGTGGGGTAGAAAATGTCCAACTATAGTTTTGTAAGGTAAGATAACCTCAGCATTTATGCCTGGCACAAAACAAAAATGCAGTAATGTCAGCTTTCATTAGCCTCGTGATACACCCTAGAGTCTTTATTTTGCTTCAGTGTTTTTTCCAAGTTCCTGAGACAAAGGAGTAGCTAGCCTGGGCTGGAAGGGAGCAGCTCATTGTGTAACTAGCTGTGAGCTCCAAACATCTAGAGGCTTCTGTGCTCTTAGGAGTAATATATAGGTGGTTATAGACATCAGTATCAGCTCATTGAGCCAGGGGACCATAGCTAGCTGATCATCAAGTTCTCACAATTTTACTGGACTCCATCCGTGGTTGAGGAATTGCTAGTATGTAAAGAAGCTAAGCCTATACCTTTCTCTTTGCTCAGCCCTTGTTTCTCCCCCTATGCCTATGGTCCTGGTCATCTTGTCGTTCCCATCATATAAGCTTGCAGGCCAGGGTCTCTGTCCCCCGAAGAGTGGATATACAGATCTGGTTTCATATAGAAGTGAGATATCCAGGGAGGTCTGAGGCCTAAGGTGACTCTAACAAAACTTTTACTAGAAAATACCGCTGGGGTGCAGGGAGTACTGTCCATGCTGATGACAAGGTCTCACCATGTAAATATTTCTCATTTTCAAAAACTCAAAAGAAAGAAGAATGGGTCAATTAGGAGAGCATGAGCCCGCTCAGCCATTTACCCCTAAGACAGATTCTTCCTCTGAGGTATTTGGGTCCCTTGAGCCTTTACATTCACTACTGACGTGAAGAGACAGGGGTTAGTTAGGCCTATGGCAAAAGAAAGTAGAATAAAGAGGTGGAGCAAATGAATGTTTCCAGGATAGTAATTAAACATCAGAAACTAGCACTAACGTGGGCAATTTTCAGTGTCTTTTCAGATTTAAAAAGAAGCAGGAGTCAAAGAATTAAAATAGTCTGCACCTGGCTCAGAAAGTTGGGTTAAAGGTCAGCTCTGTGTTGAGATGGGTGATGGGCCTACTCACCATCCTGGTTCCAGTCCTTCTAGGCTCAGGGGACAATAGCCGCCTTCCTCTTTCTCTGGGGTTTGATGAAGTCATGTGCCTTCTTTGGCTAATGAAATGTGAGTGGAGTAACTGTGATTCTTGTCTGCTGGGCAATACTTAAAAACCAGGGCTTGGTTCTCCGTGCTCTACTGGCAGGGTTAGACAGGTACCTGTTGACACACGATTGGCAAAACCAAGATTTCTGAGTCACCACTGCGAAGACCCCCAGTGGGTTCCCAGATTCGCAATGGACTTCATACTGGTAATAAACAAGCTTGTGTATTGTTAAGCCATATTTTCAATCTGTTAGAGACCAGAGCCTAGGCTTTCCTGACTGATAGAGCCTTACTTACCATAAGACTTCAAGGAACCTACTTAACCTCTCTGGGGTTTCATTTGTCATTTATAAGTTGGAGTTAAAACGTTGTTGAAAGGATAATGGGCTCTGGTGTGTCTTTGAGGACTTACCAAACTGCAAATCATTGTACAAATTAAGTAATTCGATTCAACATGGATTCTCAAAGTCCCTCCTACAGTCTAGGTGCCATTTTAGACACTAGACAGACATAAATAAGCACTGTCTCTACCCTTCAGGAGCTCGGAGCCTTTGTGCAAATCACTGTGCTTGCTCTCTGTGCATCAAAGGTGGAAATACAGACATGGGAAGAATACACTTGAGAAGAAAAAATAAACATAAGAGAAATCCTCTCCCCGAAGAATCAAAAGAACAGACGTGAACAGGCTCACTCTGCCTGCTTCCTTCAAGTCTACAGGAGAAGGAGCAAATGGCTTACCAGCTGTCCACAAAACATGCAGCAGGCCCATTTCAATTAACCTTTGAACTCCACTGTCTGTTTTCACCTTGGTCTCGTCACCCCCTTTTCTCAATATGTTTCTCTAACCTGGACATCTCTGGCAAGCTCCTGGTGGGCACTTCTCACTCATTTGGATACTTCCACCTAGATGTGTTAAGAGAACCTTCAGCTAAACAAATCTGTTTTGCTGAACTTTACATTTGGCCTTGAAATAACAGTTCCTCTCTCTCCACACACCCAGTTCCCGGGGATGGAAAGTTCACTGTCATCTTTAACACCTCACATCCCTACCCCAAGTTTCCAGGTCCTAAAGATGCCAACACCAAGATGTTCCTCTGTCGGTGCCTTAGTGTCTGTACTTAGCTCCAGTCACACTCCTATACCACGGGGAAAGTGCAGAAGTCCCACTTAAATCCATTCCACCTTCCATCACAAAGTTCTTCTATCTTAGAACCTTCAATAACTTCCCATTTCCTCACAAACCAATTCACACTTCTCAACCAACTCCAAATCTCTCCAAATACATTTCTGGCCATGTTTTTGACAAACATCCACCAAGCACTTTCTGAGGATCAGACTCACCCACTGTGGGATCCCTAAGGATGCAGACATGTGAAATCAGTCCATGACCTGAAGAGCCTCCTGTTTGGGTGAGGGATTTATGGTGACCATGGAAACACATCTCTTGGATCTTTGAGAGGACTTGCTACAGTGAACATAGCTGGCAGGTTCAGCCTAGACTTCCATGAACACCAAGGTCATGCTTTGCCTAGGCTGAATCCAGCCAGTCATTACAATCAGCCTGTCCCTACCTATGATGGGGTTTTTCTAATGACTAGCATTGGCTCAGTACTCTCTACTAGTATGGCTAAAACCCTCATGCAACAGTCTTTGGCTTTCCCGCCCCATCTTTCCGCATCACTAATTCCACCAAAATCAGACCAGCACAGCATCGGGAGGTTCTCTTTGAGTCCTCCAGTCTCCTTTCCTTTGTCTCCTCAGAAGTTCCCTAATTAATTTACAGCTATTTTAATTCCATCTTGTTGTCTGCTCCAGAATTGACTATAAGCCATCAGATAAATGCGGGGTTCTGATTCAGGATGCTGAGTGCTGAGTGAGACTGTAAGTATGGGATAAGATGAACTGCAGAGGGGTACCTCAAAACAAACCCAAGTAAGGGGAGCTTCAGGATGCCAGATGGGGACTATCCTGAGCCATGAACGATGTAAGGTTGTTGTCCTTTGCATCTGCTTTCCGATAGTATTTTCAACCTCAAACTTAGCGTCCATGTACGGATCCTGGATTTTTGGTTCCATATACCCTCAAATTTTCTTTATCATAGGTGAGGTCACGAAGGTGGCAACAAGCAGTTCCATCATCCCACGGATGCAGCCCAAGTAGGAAAACTGGAGTTAGAAGTGAGAGCTCCAGGTATTTCTTCTACAGATAGGAGGCAGAGGGTCCCTGTGAGAGCCAAGAAGACCACCCTCCTTTGGCATTGCCTAAGACAGTTTAAATTTTGTTTCCTGACATTTCTGAAATGACTTAGAATGCAACATTAGTTGCAATCACCTGTTGTGTTTATACTTCTCCTATGTGAGAGAAGTATTTTAGGAGCTGGTTCTTCTTTGCTTAAAACCACTAATGAGTCAATCAGGCTGCTTAGCATGGCTTCTGCCACATACCAGATATGCAGTGTTATTTGGATTGGGTTATTATTTTACAAAATTGTATGAGAGAAAAGCAATAAGCACAATTGACATCTTCAGTCATCTAGAAAGCTATGATGTCTTGCTTTTCCTTTTATGCAGATCAGGGTGTAGGGGGCATATTTTTAATACCAATAATCAGGAAAATCAAGTGAGTGGCTTCCACTCAGTCAAGCCACCCCACCAGTGGGGCTCCTCCCTATCTCGTGCCCTCTAGGCAGCGTGCTCCTCCCAGGCTCCATTCTCATCCCTCTGCCCTGGCACCTTCCAGGGAAGGAACAGATGCTCATTTTGGCTAGCCTGCTTGGCCACAGCAGGCATGCCTCTTCTAATCTGCACTCCTGGCATCCCATACATCCCCAGGCATGGTGTCAGGGAACCCCAGGAGTCAAGGTAAGCCCTTCCTAGATAAGATTGGCCTTCCGCAGAGTCAGGCGTGATGTTCTGCCACCACCTCTGCCCAGAAATTCCTTCTCAAATTCCACCCTGTCCCCTCAGTGTCTTCAAATCCTTGACTTGTCAAATCCACACATGTTCTTCCTCACTGATGTGAGCATGTCCTGCTGGCTCTGCAATTCAAGCCCATTGGGTTGGACGTACAACCTCTCTGCCTGGGCTGCTTCCTTGGAGAACACAGGGTAATTGAGGTCCACAATGAAGGGGAGAGATTTGTGTGTGGAGGAAGACACAGGTTCCCACAGTTTCAGGATACCACATTCCTATATTCACTCCAGCTGCATCCTTCCTTCCTTCTCTGGACAGCCCTGTTCACACAACCTGACATTCTCTCCTCCACTCCCAAATCCCTGGAGCCAGTTTCACAGATCTTGCTCCTGCAGCCCCACAATGGTTTGCACTAATGTCCTCATTAGGTTCCTTGACCGGCACCTAAGATGGAAAATCCCATCAGAATGTTGACTTGGGGCGGACTCCCCTGAGGGTGGACACTCAAAAGAGTGAGAGAAGCAGGAATGAGCAGAGACAGAAACTGAACTGAGATACTGTTGCGGAGTCACCCAAGCCCTACTTGAGCTCATACAGAGCTTGGGAGCTGAGGCAGCCAATTCAAGTTCTCTCAAGTTAGACACGGGAGCCAGCCCATTGTATATCGCTCCAGTTGCAAACTGTCCTAGGGAAGGGGACTGGGTCTTGGATGAAGCTTCCTTTTACCACTGACAATTCTTGGAGCGTCATCTAAGAGCCCCAGCATCCAGCATCCTTAGCAACTGGAAGACTGCACGTCAGGTCATTATGAGGTGTCTGCAGGGAAGACCTCTATATCTATTGCTTACTTACTATATTATAGTGTTTGGTTTTTATTGTTTCTTATTCAACAGGTATTTATAAAAAGTAAAAAAGAAAATCCCTGAAGCTATATCAGCAGACAAGTCTGCCAGACCATGACTCTTCAAGGGCAGGAACCATCTCTCTTATTTGTCTGCCTGATATACAGAGTCACACAGTAAACACCTGCGACAGTAAAGACTTCTGACAGAAGTGAAATGGGCGTGATGAGTCATACTACTCTCCCTACCAAGGTTCAAAATCATTGGAGAAATCTAAAGATCATGTGGGTGAGGGACAGAATGCTACATTAACCCATGTTGCTAAATATCATGGATTCCTTTTTGTAGGAAAGTCAGCAGTCTTTTATGCCTAGTCCTGAGTAGTATAGAAAACCAACAGGTGCCTCCAAGTGCAGGGAGAGACAAAGGGGAGCCGTCTTCTCTGGAGTTCTAAGAAGAACTGAACACAATCCTTTATCTAGCCTCTCACGGTCCATGGTCAGAGATGACTCACCCTCTTGCCTTACAAAGGGCAGGAAAAAGCCAAGGACTACATAAGGATACGCCAGAATTAAGAAAGCTTTTACTTCTAATAAATACAAGCCAGACTCAACACTGAGAGTGTCACACTACTGGATTCTAACAATCACTATGGCCTGTTCCACCCATGGCTTTGCCATTTATCGGGGCCGATAAGCCCCACTGCCTGAGAATAAGCAAGCATGGGTAGGATCTACCAGCAACCTTGATTTCTTACCTACTACAAGAGCAAAACTGTAAAGAAAAAATTAAGCAGAATTTGACAATATCAATAATTAAGGCTTAAATCCACAGGTAGCAAATTTGGAGCCTGGTGGTTACTATGGAAATAATTGTCCTCTAACATCCTGTCCTAAATATGAAGAACAGTTTCTGTGGGATGAGAATTAATGTCTGGAACGGTGCCAGTAGCCAAATGCCAAGCAATGTCACCTTGGTGGTAATAACAGTATAAATGCTCTTGACTGGGCTGCACGATTGAGAATTGGCAACACTCAGATATGAATTAAATGGGAAGTATTTGGGCTGTGTGTCAGTCATCAGATCGCTCCCTAGCACTGTACCAGCCCAAGAGACGCATGACGTAGTCCCAGCAGAAAGAGAAAATTAAGCTTGTGCAGGTCCTCATGCAGAGAGAGAAGGAAATACGGGTTCTAATCAGCCTTCCAAGCTGAAGAGAGTCCCATGGTTTATCATCTTGGTGGTGGCTTCCCAGCTTAGAAGGGAGATCAGCAAAAGGCATGGCTTCACACTTAGTGTGAGAAGCTGTTTCACAGATTGCTGGTTTTAATGGCAAGCTAGTGTTTCTCCCTTCACAGAGGCAGGCATCCCCATTCTTGTACTTTGCATTACAGCTGGAAGAGGAACTTCCTAAATGTAAATTATCCCCTTTGGCTCAAACTAAGCCAAAGCCAGGACTATGAGAACTCCCAGTTTAAATGCCCCTGTTGGCATAAAGCTGTCTAGAGAAATATAGATAGAAAGACTACAGCCTGTGCCTTTGGGCTGTGGACAGAGAAAAAAATGAGCATATTAATAATTTTGAAATTAAAATTAGTCACCTATTCCTGACCTTGTGATAAGATACCATGTCACTGTCTTTCCTACGCCCATTGTTTCTTTCTAGAACCTTGGTTATAGTACTAACTCTTGTCGTAAATGAGCACCAAGACCTTGGAGTAAATTATTCCCCATGTCTGGACTTCTCAGTTCCATCTCTGATAAGATCATCTTACAACAATTCAAGTAATTTTCTACTCTAAAATATTATGCCCGTGATAAAGGAATGTCTACTGCTATGCATATCTATGCTATGAAATAATGAATAGCTGAATGATTGACTGAACAGACACATTAATAAATGGAGCCTTGGTCACTTGAGAGGAATATCTCCCCTTCATATCTATTTACAATCAAGTTTCTGAAAAAAAAAAAAAACAGCCTTAAAGCCGTAAGGCATCTACTCTATAAAATGAATCAACTTTTCTTTGTCCATCTCTAGTAGTATTGTAGATGTACTAACTTTGAGAGAATCAAGAAGGCCACTCAAATAATGCTCTACATTCTGTAGTTGGATTGAGAACGGCTATAGGGCCGTTGAATAGCCAACCAACTTTAGCAGCCAAAATTCATAATGTCCTAGAATGTTCTAGCACTCTCTGTTATCAAGTCCTGCTCATACTGTATGATCTGGAGACTGCCCCCCCAAGCCCTGCGATAGTATTACATCATCTATTATCTAGTAAGACATCTAAACCACATCCTATGTTCAGTACAAGTATTGTCTCTTCGTGCTGCGTGTGACAAGCATGTGACAGGCATGTTAACAGGACAGTGACTCCACTTAATGATAACAAGTGTAAGTCAAGATCTCCATATCAGATACTGCCAGAGGCTTCAGTCCAGCAGTACCAGCAACAAAGCTGATGACTCGATTCCTATTTGACCCCAGTGTCCACTATCAGCTACGTTACAGGAATGGGGTGAAGAGGGGGAGGCATAAGGGTGGATGGAATCTGAGAAGTCAACCTGGAAATGTTTGCTAAAGGAGAAATGGCATACTGAAGAAAGCTCAAATTTTGGAGTCAGACAAATCTAGCTTCGAATCTTGTCCCGTTATTAACTAGAAGTATGAATTTAACTAAATTAGAGCCTCAGATTTCTTACCTATTAAACAAATAGACATGACATTTACCACATAGGGTTTTTGCCAGGGGCACACGAAATAATTTATTTCTCAGGCTTCCTGATATCTCTACAATGCAGAGAATTAATTAGTACCATATAATATTATAAAACTATAAAGAGCTGCAAATACCAACAGTTATTGTTTTTGACCAGGTCTATTGGACTTAACCACATTTTATGGGTCAAATGGTACAAGGATAACTCAGGAGTCTGTATATGATAGCACTCAGAGATGATTTGGACTCTTCTAGTACCAAAAGCTCACTGAGAATTCTCACAATGGCTTCCTCTTTCACCAAACCTGGTGATTCAGCAATCATGAGTGTCATTATGACTAAAAGCACAAAGCAGTCTTTTGCTTCCTAGTGGCTCACAAAATTCCTTCCTATTTTACTAGTCTGAGATAGTCTCTTTTAAAAGAAAAAAGGTAGGTGGAACAAGTCCACTGGAGCTTAGAATTAGTTTTCTGAGTATCATTCCCAAATCAAGGCTTCAAGAAAGAACAGAATTGAATAACAGTATTCTCTGTCTCCGTATATGTTATCAGTCCCCAAAGGTATACACCAGGATACATATTATACATAAAAAGGCAAAAGAAATTTATCTAATTGTGTCATATCAAGCAACGTGTTAATATTTTTAAATGTTAAAATACCTATGTTGTGTAGCTATTTCCTACTAATTGAATCATTGCTTCTTGGAAAGTAAACAAAATTCACAAGACTTGGGAAACAAGATTCACGAGTCTCCTCCTCTACACTATATAAGAAATAATGACCATTGCACTGCCTGCAAGTTGCAAGTTGTGCATGGAGGTCCAGGGATACAGTTTTCATAAGTCATCTCCCAGCTGGTATGGGCCTTTCCATGAGGACATTGCCTTCAAGTTGCCCATACTCTTGTATGTAACTTCACTAAATGCACTGGTTCACTAATCTAGACCTGGGTAAGATCATACCTTTGGTCTGATATGTGCGTGCTGCTGGACTGAAGGAAGCAATATTTGTTCTCATGTTCCCAGAAAAGTCACACTACAGCCTACTGTGTTCTAAGCTTTATACTGGTTTCTGCTGGGGAATCCCTTTTCCTCGTTTCTTTATGTGATACTATGACACTTTCTCTGCAGACATCTTTACAAACAAGACTGAGACACAATGTAGAAGGCATGCACTATACCCTGCTCAATCTGTTCTGGGCCTAGCACCCTGACTTCAACACTAAGTTGGGGTCCATCCAGTCCAAATAACTTTCTCTGTCCAACTTCAGAAGTTCAAGCTTTCACTTTGAACTGTATAAAGACAATGGCATAACCAGGTTAAGCTCCCTGTGTCTATGAACTAAATTAGGTGCAACATTATGAACAGCTAATGAATTTTAAAACAACACTGCAAATAAACTGGAGGGAGGCAAACCCTAAAATAATTAACAAAACCATCAGCTGTACAAGCCCTCATAACAAGTGTCTGAGATTATGGTTTCCATTCTAGCATCTGGGTCACTCCAAGAGTTTCACATAATCTGAAGAGATACTTTAAAATTCCACCCCACCCCCCAAAGTTCTTAGTCAACTTAATTAATAATCTTAGGAATCTTAATTAATAGATTAGTGATGTACATAGGCAGATAGATGCATAGATGGCAAATTATTGACAAATGGATATATAGGTAGGTATTATGATAGATGATATATAATATATACATACATATTCACCTGTTTACCCTCTTCATATAGGTAAATATAGATAAATAGAAGATAGATAGATAGATAGACAGATAGATAGTAGAGACAGATGATAGAGATTAAATAAACAGATATATGAATGAAAAGAGAGAAGGATTTTATAATCAAATAGCAATAGGCTACCAGAGCTATTAAAAGCTAAAATCTATGTGCACTACATGCACACAAAATGTTATCAAGGCATCTCTCATGTAAATATTATGGTCATCTAACAACTGCTATCCACAAAGCAGCACTCCTTCTCACTTACCCAACTTAAATAGCACTTGCCCTCACTTCTGAGCAGTCAGCTCTCTGCAAGACTGTATCATAGCAACATTCACCCAGAGAACTTCCAAGAGTGCCAAAGCATCCTTCCAGGAGGCTATGATTATGCTAGCAGCAAGATGAAACAGAAAGAGAAGCCGAGTTCAGTGGTCTAGAGACTAGATCTTAGAGACCCAGATCTGCCACAAACTGGGTGTAGCATGGACTGAATTCAATTAACAAAGGCACCTGAACATCTGCTGAGTGCCAAGCTCAGAGCCACTGGGCAGGGACCAATCTCCAGTGTCTGACTGGGAACTCAGAAAGGTGCGTCTATAGAGAGATGGAAGCATGTGCTAAAATTAGCATCTCCCAGCAAAGACAAACCTTGAAGCTCTTGATTATGGCCCTCATACCTACACCACCGCTGCGGGTCCTCCCACTGCTCCCTGAGAAAGGTCATGCTAGAAATCAATGAGGAGGGGCAGGAGGAGGGATGCGTGTGTGTCAGGGGCCTGCTGAATCAGCTGAACTCTACCTAGCTCCAAGTCTGGGAGGCAACCTCCCCTCCTTTCTCCTCCAGAGAGGCATGCCCTCTGTGCCACTCTGTGGGCTGCGGAAAGCAATTAGCATTTTGCACACTCCAGCATACCGAACTGTGGGATTTCACTTGTCCCTTCAGCAAAATAGCCGGTGGAAGCGGAACAGATGTGAATGCAAAGGACAGTTACGTAATTTACCTAAGTCCCATACCACCTGACTCCGCTAGTCTGCGGCTTCCCTTTCAACCTTTCCCAGGCAAGCTCGCACAGCCTAGCAACTAATCACACAGGACATTTTGGCACCTAAGGATGCTCTCTTCACAGGCTGGAAGCTGTAGCATGGCTCCAAAGAAAATCCCTTTTGCTTCTCGTTGCCACAGGAAGGGGTCTGAGATGAAGAAATGGGATAAATTAGAACCAATAAGTCATTCTTTTATTTTATATCTCTGATCTAAATTTTGGGGGAGCCCTGTTCCTCGAGGGAGCAGGGACAAGCAGGAACTCACCAACTAAAGACTCTCAAGCTTTTCCAGTTTAATGGAACCTCCTTCAAGCTGAGTTGCTGGGAGGAAAGTGCTCGAGGTCTTTCAGGGTTTCTCCTCCCTGGGTAAGAAGACAGCTTTCACCTCCTGGTGGCTGGTGACAAGTTATCAGCTGCATGACCTCCTAAGGGGCAAGGAGAGTCTGTAGCTAGAGTTTTCTTTCCTGAGAGGCAGGTGCATTTGGCAAGTCCTGGAACCCGGAGAGACCCTTCCCATCACTTGTGGGGAACAAGCTGGCACCCAGCCGAAAGCTGCCTTGAACCAGGCTTCCTCCAGCCCAGCCCCTAATGCAGGCTCCACATCTCCTCCGCTGAATTAAATTCCTCGGCTGTCATAACAAATTATCAAAAACTGTCTGGCTTTAAATAACAGAACTGCATTCTCTCACTGTTCTGGAAGCCAAAAGTCCAAAATATCAGCCGTGCCACACTCTCTTCCAAGGCTCTAGGGAACATTTCTTTCTTGACTCTTCCACCTTGGGAAAGTCCCTGGCTTTGAAGGCTTGGGACAACATTATTCCAGTGCCTGCACCCTCTTCACAGGGCCATCTCCCTGTGCTTCTGAGCTGCCAATCTTTTGGCTATCTTTAAAAAGATAGCATTGGCTGCAGGCCATATCAGTATCCGAGTTGGAGCCCAAACTAATGATAAACCTAAACTCATGATGATTTCTTTTGGAAACAGATGCTCAATTACACCCATACAGACCCTATTTCTACATGATGTCACAGTCACGGGATTAGAGAGTTAGGACTTTGACATATCTGTTGGATAGCACAGTTAAACTCATTACATTCTCTAAGGGCCAGCTGGGAACTATCCGGCCCCTTATCTCTCTTCTTCTGTTCTTAGGCTGCCAAGTACCAAGCATCCTGCCTGAACACATGGAAGAGGGGCACTGCCCTCCACTGTTTCTCCCCAATTGTTCAGGCACTAGGATGAGGCTGAACTTCCCTGTATCTACTGGGGAGCTTAGACAAGAGTCACTTCTCCTAAAAGATAACTGAAATCTTCTCTAGTGTGTCTAGCCAGCCTGCCACTGCCTTCTCTATTTTTCTTCAACCATCTTTCTTTCTGTCATTCAGATATGCAGACCATCTATCTCACTTCCTTCAAAGTCGTGGTATGGACATGAAATGACCTCAAAATCAGAAATCTTGACATTGGGCTCCAATTCTGACACTGATATAGCCTCAGATATCCACAGCTCCCATTCAAAACTTAAATGTCACACAGCAACCATGAGAACAAGACCTGGACCCTCAGTCCCTTCAGTTAATGGCAAGGCGCTCTCTCTCTCTCTCTCTCTCTCTCTCTCTCTCTCTCTCTCTCTCTCTCTCTCTCTCTCCCCACCAAGGAGGATTCCTCCACATAAACAATTCTCACATAGGCACAGCTCTGTTGCTCCATCTAAGATACAGATAGGACAGCGCCAAGTTCAACCCACAAACACCAACAATGAGATCGCCACCAGTGTCTTGGCCCATCTCCCATCTCAACCCTGTAAGCCACATGCTGAGCAGTTTCATAGGGAACACTGGGCAAAACTCCAAGTTGATGCCAGCATCCTCGGAGGGTCATCCAGAATCAACCTCACCATTTTTACATGATAAATCATCGTGGCTCCTCATGAGTGCCATTGTCATGTAGACAGACTTTCATGTTCCCTGTGCAACCTCCGATGGAACCACCCCTACATTTTATATCCTCCCATAGCCTGTTGTGGAATATCACTTTAACTATGTAAAGGTGTGTTGCATTTGTTTATTGCATTTGTTTAACTGTGTAAAGATGCGTTGCATTTGTTTCACCTTGCCTGCCTAAGGCACCTGGTTGATCTAATAAAAAGCTGAACGGCCAATAGCTAGGCAGTAGAGGGATAGGCGGGGCTGGCGGGCAGAGAGAATAAGTAGGAGGAAAAATCTAGGCTCAAGAGGAGAAGAGAACAAAGGAAAAAGAGAGGGAGATGCCCGGGGCCAGCCAGCCAGGCAGCTGCCGACCAACCAGACATAGAAGAAGCAGGAAAAGTAAGACATAAGGAATGGAAGAAAGGTAAAAAGACCCAAAGCAAAATGTAGATGAAGAGAACAAGTTAAATTAAGTTATAAGAGCTGGTGGGGCAAGCATAAGATAAGGCCAAGCATTCATAACTAATAACAAGTCTCTCTGTCATGATTTGGGGACTGGCGGTCCAAGAAAGCCTGCAACAATAATAGTCTTTGCCCGGAGCCCTCTGGAGGCCAGGCTCTCACCAACAAGGAATTCCCTTCATCCTCACCTCTTCTCTGCACACCCCAGGCATGAGCTCCCTCTCCCTAAAGTGTAAGAAGTCTCTGTCCCACAGGCCTCTCCAGCACAGCTTTCTTCTCCATAACCCTAAGCCTCGTAGTCTGGAGTGGAAAACAGATATTTGCTCCTCTACGTTTTTCCTTCCAAGCAATTTCTCCTTCTTGCCTCATTGTGAAACAAGCAAACTCGTTTGAAGTTACTTCGTCCAACTTCATCATGACTCTCTTTTGGCTTCTCCTGACCCTAATCACTTCTTCATAGTTTGTAGAGGACTTCAACACCTGCTACCTCACCTCTCTCCAATTTCTCTTCTTACACTGGAAGAATTTAAGCTGTCAAACACTGATTGACCATTTAGATCCTTTTATTCTTAACGCCAGTGACCTTTGATTTTTATCCTATTCCAGCTACCGAGTTACATGAAATAAATCAGCGGGTTTGTTCTTCTATTCCATCAACCATCACCTATAGAAAACTGTTTCTGTTTACCAGGGATATACCACCTATAATGGAAGAAGTCTCTGCCCATCAAGCCCTGCCTGGACCTTTTGGTCCATCCAGCAATAATATAAATCATTATTGCTTTAAGCTACCAAGTTTTTTGTGGTGTGTGTGTGTGTGTGTGTGTGTGTGTGTCTGTCTGTCTGTCTGTCTGTGTGCCTGTGTGTCTCTCTATGTGTGTGTGTGTCTCTCTCTCTCTCTGTGTGTGTGTGTGTGTGTGTGTGTATGAGATGTTTGGATGAACATATATGTGATGTATGCATATCTGTGCATGTTCACCTGTGTGTGCACACTGAAGATGGAAGTGGGCGTCACTTGTTTTCCTCTATTCTCTGTATTATTTCCTGAGACAGTCTCTCACTGACTACGCAGCTCTCTATAGTCGCTAGGTTAGGAAACCAGGGAGCCCTGGGAACCCACCTGTCTCTGCTGCCCACCCCAGAGCACTGGGGATTTCACATGAGGCTGTAGGTTTTCAACCTAGCTTTCTATGCGGCTGCTGAGAATCCAAACCCAAGTCCTCCTGCTTCTGCTGCGAGCACTTTACACACTGAACCGTCTCCTGAGTCCGTTGAACATCAGGTTCTTCATTGCTCTGTTACCCAGCAATAGAGAGCTGAAGTATGTTTTCAAAATGCCTAGAAGGAAACATTACTCTGTTTGGATGTGATGACAATGAGGCTCAGTGAAATCTTAACTTGTTCAGACATGCAGAACTATAGCAGATTCCAAGTGCCATCTAGGAAGGAGCTAAACTGATTTCAAGGACAGCACCCCCATTCCTCCTACTTAGACACACAGGGTCCCGCTCAGCTAAGAGGTTCTGATTAGTCTGGCCCTCATTCCAGGGCCTTTCCTTTGCTGGTTATTAAATATCTAAAATGTGGCCCTTGCCTGGAAGCACACGATAAGAAGAAGCAAGCATCATAATCACCTTGGGGGATGCTGAAGTCTTCCAAGTGTGTAGGAAACATCCCACAGCTTTGCTTTTCTGGCCACCCCAACCTGGCTTGCTCTGAATGTAACCAGCACTTGAGGCAGAGCCGTGGAAGTGACAGCTGGCCCTCCCAGGTCTCCATGGCATATCTGAGTCCAACCAGAGTCAGCTGGCAGCAGGCATGCCCCACAGGCCAAACAGAAAGCACTCTAGCAGACACGCATTTCCTTTCCTCCTCTGTCCCCCACCGTTCTATCACTTCGTAGTTTTTGCTGTCTGGTTTATTGCTTTTGGAAGGCCCCTTGGAGTATTATCCTGGAGTAAAATTTCCTCATTTAATTCAATGTCTTCCTCCTGGAAGAGAGTTTTGTTTCCTGAGCTTGGTGCTGGACAGTCAATGAGATGCTTTTATTTTCTGAGGCTCCCTTGTGTCTCTGTGGTTAGAAGGATAACAAATCCACAGCGTGCTCTACCATTTACAGAGACTCTGCCTCGAGCCTGCATGAGGGGAAACAAAGTGATCCTGCATACATTTCAGCCCATGCACTCATAGTGGACAAGGCAGTGACCCAATTCTGCTAGAGTGGATGTCTTTGAGCTTGTAGGCTGTTGATGCTCGTGGGTGAAGGATAAAGGCTTGACTTTGATTTTTTTTTTCCCCAAGGGTTGAGACTACAGCATTTTTGTGCCTTCACAGCTGAACCTGGAAATGACTTCCTTACATTGGTCTCCTCTCCATTGGCACTCTCAGTTTGGAATTTTCATTTTTGTAAGCTGAAGCCTTCAGTGGATGTGATCTCCCCTCCTGACACCTTTCCTATTATTCCAGTGCAAAAGCACATAGTTTCTCCTTGGTGACCCTGATCTCTATACCACCCACAGCCGCTTGTTGGCACCAGTTCCACAACTTCAGGTACCAGTCATGTCCGCTCTCCTTTCCCTGCCAAACTGTACACATCTCATGTCTTTCTACTTTGAATTCTCATTTCTAATCTCAGCAAATGCGGTGAGCAATAAGCATGCTCCAACCCTGAATACCAGGCTGCCTTGAAATTTTCTCCACCCATCAAAATTAATTCATGACGTTTGAATTCAGCCTCATTCGAATTTTCATGGCACTGGCAGAATGCAGCCATATTTTCTGCCATAATACAACATAAATGGCCTTAAGCCTCTTTTCTGATAAAGTCCTCCCCCCGGCTGCCCTCTCCTGAACCTCATGAGCAAAGTCCTCCCTGTCCACATTTCTTTATGCATTCTGGTCTTCTGAACTCCCACTAGAATAGACCACTGACCTGTGATTACAGCATTCTAGGGCTCCAAACTCTTCCACATTCCTCCTAAAAACCATGTCATAGAAAGAACTAGTTAGAACTTGTTTTAAATAGATAGGCCTATTTAAAAATAAAAATAAAAAACACATGCCCTCTGTAGTGATAGACTTCCCTCAAATAGGCCACACCTCCTAAAGCTTCTATAATGTCCCAAAACAGCGCCACCAACTGGGAGCCAAGTGTTTAAACACATGAGCCTATGGAGGGCATCTTCATATAACTCAAGACTTGAATGAACAAAGCATATAAAGAACTTTGAAGACCTTACAGGTCATCTTAATCCTTCGATTGCTGTGCTATTGTTATTCATTTAAGCATTTTTTGGAGTACCTGTGTAAATGATGTTAATGTCTATCTTAAACACTTTTATGTATGAATCAAAAAAGAGGATGCATGTTACTTACTGAGAGTGGTGCTTGGAATCTAATAGGTGCTTAATAAATAGCAGTCATTCTGATGGCCATAGGAGTGGTAGTAGTAGTTCAGAGCAGTTTTAAATTCTACGCATTTAAAGAAAAAAAAACAGTCCTGTGATGACTACATATTGTTTAACTTGTTCTCCCGGTATTAGGAGCTGAGCAGGAGGCTTTCATCTAAAAGTCTTTCCTAACTATTTCAGCAAATTACAATTCTCAGCACCCATAAGCATTAGCCCAGAGATCTGACAACTCCTACAGCCGCAATTCCCTACCCAGATTTCCCCAGAGAAATAAAAGATCTGTGAGTGAGTATGGGTTACAGTTTCAAAGTCAAAGCCTGATGTCATTAAGTGCCTAGGAGCTCTGGCATTGCCCCCTGCCTGAGGATTAATGACCAGTTGTCCATATGCTCTCTTACATATGCTAGCTGGGTTCCTGACACAGCACTTCCACAAACATTGCCAGTTTACTACTAACTGGATGCATGCGTTCCTCACTCTTTCTCTGCATATAAAGTGGAAGCCAAGCTTTGATTGGCAGACATAAGATGTCTCTCTTACTCTTCTCTCCAGGGATCTCTGTCTTAATCTAAGAGACTTGTAGGCAGCTGTGCCAGCTCCTAACATCTGTCACCACTTTAGCAAATGTTGTTCATATTTCCTTAGAGATAAATACCACAGCATCTCCCCATGCTCGCCACAAAATCATGCAGCGCTAGGGGAGAATGTCAGAGTTTTGGGTGACAGTGGTAGATAGAATGGATGTATTTGTCCTGCTCCTTCAAGGGTCTTAACAAAAACAGAGTGAAAGGAGATATCCAAAGACAGCAAGAACCAATGACAGAGATGATAGAGAAGAGCTTGATGGGTTAAAATCTAGAGATCTGGGAAACAGATAAACCAGTGAGAACTCATTTAACAGATCTGAGAAAGTTGACTTCAAAGCCAACAATAGAACAACTCAAGAAGCTGACCAATTTGCTCTGCAGGGTCCTGGGTACCACTGGACATCAATGTGATGTTAAAACTATTCATCAACAATCAGTTGAAACAGTATTCAAGACAAAAGTCTCCCATCCTGTCGTACCCAACCCAGGTAAGGGCAAGCTTGTTTCTTAGAAAGATACAATACAGCATATTGGAGTCCTTAAGTCCTGAACTTAGAAAATCAGCCCAGGTGTCCAATATGACTAAAGAATTAAAGTTTCAGAAAGGAGAGCTTTTAAGATTAAAGAAAGCGGTAAGAAACAATCCAGAAATTTCTTCCCAGTGTTGATGGGCATGAGTTTCTAATCTAGAATGGAATGTTAAGTGCACAGGACAACAAAGCAGATGCATGTTAAGACTCGTCATCTTTAATTTCCAGGACAATTAAGTCAAAGATACAATCTTAAACCTTTCACAAAGAACTATTGGAATTGAAGATGAGTGTGGGTCTCTCTGTAACTATTCTAGAAGCAAAACTAAAAGATAAAAATTACTCTGAAGATCTGTAGGAAGCCATCTCCAACCTAAGAGTCTATGGCCAAAAAAAAAAATTACCTTTCTAAAATTAAAAGGTGAAAAAGAAAGAAAGAAAGAAAGAAAGAAAGAAAGAAAGAAAGAAAGAAAGAAAGAAAGAAAGAAAGATAGGAGGCCTTGCAATAATTAAATTAATTAAATATTAGGGTGGAATAAAAATATTTCAGACATGAAGGGTCTTTCTATGATTTAGATCTCTTTTGTCCCCTAAGAGCTGAAGGCCACTTTGTGTAAGAGGTGGTAGACCTCTAACAGACTAGATCTGATGGGAACTAATGAAATCGCTGAGAAACTATTAATACTGATCTCATGGTTCTGGTAAAGGTGAGTTGTTATAAATAAATAAATAAATAAATAAATAAATAAATAAATAAATAAATAAATAAATAAGCAAAAGCAAAACAGACCCAATTCCAGTCTAGCCTCCTATATGGCCATATGGTCTCTCCTGCTCACATATGCTGCCTTTAGAATATCATCTGCTGTGCCATAGCCAAGAAGGCCAAGCAGCTGCTAGTGCCGATGCTCTGAAACCTCTAGAATTGGGTTAAATAGATCTCTTCCTTTTTAAAAAAAAATAAAATAAAATATGCAATCATGGGTGTTTTGTTGTAACAACCAACATGAATGAACCAATACAGTCTCAAAATATTTATCTGACATGAATCCAGAAGCTACCAAAAAAAATTACCTTTCTAAAATTAAAAGGTGAAAAAGAAAGAAAGAAAGAAAGAAAGAAAGAAAGAAAGAAAGAAAGAAAGAAAGAAAGAAAGAGAGGAGGCCTTGCAATAAGAGTATCAATCTGATAGTGACAAAGGGGAGTCCTACGGATGTAGGCGAAGGAAGGTTTCAGTGTAATTGTGAAGTCGGACTAGAGTTAAAAGGAATCAAAAACCAATCCAGGTGAAAACAGCTCAGAGAGGCACAGGGAAGGTGGCCAAAGAAGAGGTCGTGGTGGAAGACCTGATGTGGGTTAATATACTGGGGAGAGATTTAAACTATTGATCAGTTTGGGATGAATGAATAGCAAAAATCAAAACAGAAGATGGAAAAGTAAAGCAGCTACCAGCTCCAAGAAATCCTGATTGTCGTACAAAACAACAGCAGCTGGGAGTAGTGTTCATGTAGATGGACTATTTTAATCACTGGTTGTTAGCCTGAGAGAATTATGAAATAGTGTAAGTGGGATAATGTCTGTGTTGATGTGGGGGTGACCAGTAATTGTGCAATAGCAGGCCATAGTCAGAGCTGAAACATAATGCTTAAAGTTAGCAGCAAACGGAATAAAGGACAGGCACAAACTTGGCAGCGACACCAAGGTCGTGTCAAAATAGCCAATTAAAAGTGTTGAATATGCTGGTTCTAGGGAAGCAGGGAATTGTGGGCATGAGATGTGCTGGTTTTCAGCTGGCCTTTTGAAATCGTTTAATCCTGAAAATTATAAAATGTATAACTTTGATTTTAAAAATGTAATGAAGTTTTGAAATGATCCTACCTCCTCTGCAACAAATTAAAAGATTGATTTTAATGTGACTTCCCTTTTGTCGTGGGCACACATACACACAGAGAGCCATTTGGGTGATATGTTCTGCAAAGCATCTAAAGGCATGAAAATATTTCGAGGAAGTGTTAATGATGGCCTGTGACAATCTGTCTTTTGTAAATAATTTATCAGTCAAGTATCCTAATTAGAGATAGGAGTAACAAATGACATAACAGCCCATCAATCAACAGCACTTGCTGCTCATCTATTGAATACAGCAATAGACATTCAACACTCTGAGAACTGGGGGAAAAAAAAAAACAAGTGTACGATATATTTCCTGGCACTAAAATCTTATTATTCCAGGAAACATATGGGACATAAACATCCATAAAGTTAGATGGCAGTCCAAATTTATAAATACCGTCTTACTAAAAAGTTAAAAGATGTTACAAAATGATGCCTGTAACTTTTGTAAAAGTACAGGAATACTGTTTAGAAGAAAGATGGCGGATGGCACAGGGACCTCAGCAAAGGAGGTCTGGAAAGTCTAGAAAGGTGGGCTGGATTTGAATGATGAGATGGGTCAGGGAGATTTCAACATGTGGACCCAGGAAAGCAAGAGGCAGTCTTGGCACCATGACAAGACTGTAGGATCTACCAGACATCCAAGGGCAAAATACAAAGGCAGTAGCTGCTGGCCCACAGATGACAACTTAGTCATAAGCAAGAAATTCTGTCACCTACAGTGAAGCCAAGACTCCAATCAAACGTCCTGCTAAGGTGTGTGTCCATCATTGATGATGTCAGCAAGTCTCAGGGAAGTTTCTAATCTATATAACAGCCCCAAATTCCCTGGAAATGGCAATTGCTTATTGGCAAAACAATTATTTGGGCACTACATAGATTCTGACATAAATAATAAATACACACTTGCCAAGTTCTGAACTTTGATGAAGGCACCAGGCTGTGACTTATTGGGGAAGATGTCCATCAAGGAAATGTAAATATATGTTAAATAGTTAGAAAGTCCAAAAAACGTTACTTCTCCAACAGCCTTCCAAGTAAGATTAAAATTAAAGATAAAGATTCATTCAAATGAATGAGAGAAAGAAGAAATGAAGGGAGGGAGGGAGGGAGGGAGGGAGGGAGGGAGGGAGGGAGGGAGAGAGAGAGAGAGAGAGAGAGAGAGAGAGAGAGAGAGAGAGAGAGAGAGAAGGAACAGAAGAAATGGAATGGAAAGGGAAGGGAAAGAGAAGGGAAAGGGAGAGGAAAGAAGGAAAGGAAAGAAAGGAAAGGAAAGGAAAGGAAAGGAAAGGAAAGGAAAAGGAAAGGAAGGAAAGGAAGGAAAGGAAAGGAAAGGAAAAGGAAAGGAAAGGAAAGGAAAGGAAAGGAAAGGAAAGGAAAGGAAAGGAAAGGAAAGGAAAGGAAAGGAAAGGAGACAGATAAGCAAGTTAACAAAAAAAGCATCTTCACATTTATTTAGTGCTTAGATTTTTCTAATGAAAACCATGTCAGTGGGATGCCAGACCATCTATGCAAAAATATCACCTGATAAAATAAAAAGTATGACAAGTACCCCAAATAAAAATCTGATTATAAGTAACTGGAAAATCTGAGTGGAAATGTAAGAATATAGACTTCACGTCATAAGAGCGGGTGCTGTACCACCGAAGCCCAGAAGAGGGCAGACAAGAGCTGCTCCAGTGAACTCTTTCAGACCTACGCCCAGTTGGCACCACAAGGGTCAATCTACCCTCACCCTGTGCACTGAGGAGCCCAGAATCGGCTTGCAAAGATCTGAAAGTTGGCAAAAGATGCAGGAGTGAGGAATCTGGGCCAAAGGAATTCAAGGTCAGATGAAGTGTCTGACCAAGAACCATGGAGAAAACAGAATGGAAAATAATGACGAAGTAGCCAAAGGTTGGAGGAACCGGTTCAGGAGCCCGACAGCTCCAATGAAAAGCTTTGCCTTGGCTGACCTACGCCCACTGCATGTGTGTGATAGTTGTGTAGCTTAGTCTATGTGTGGGACTCCTGGCAATGGGAGCAGGGCTGTGTCCCAGGTGCTTTGGCTGGCTCTTGGAACCTATCCCTCATGCTGGATTGCCTTGCCCAGCCTGAATACAGGGGGTGGCACATGGTCTTGTGGCAGCTTGATACGCCGAGCTTTGTTGACCCGACCCTTTATGAGTGAATATGGAGGAGGGGTGGATTGAGCGGGAAAGGGGAGGATAAAATGAGAGGAGAGGAGAGGAGGAAGGGGAAGCTGCGGTTAGGATGTAAAATAAATAATTAGTTAAATAAAATAAAAATAAAACAAAACTTCCCATGGCTCCCTGTTTCCTGCCACAAAAGCTCAGCCTAAAATTCAAGGTCCTACCATCACCGAGCTCTACCATTTCTGGGGGTGGTTGGGTTTTCACTACACAGTCAAGATTCCCTGTGACTCCAGGCCAGTGACTGGAAGGAAGGAAGACAGATGGTAATATACATGCATGCGCTATAGAGAAGATAAACACGGGAGTTAGGAGTCAAATATGGCTGCTGGAAAAGGCTTCTTGGAGGAGATAGCAATCCCCTTGTGGTCCTCCTCTCCACGTGTCTGACACTGCCTTTTCTGCCTTACTTTCCCTCTGCCCTTTAGAAATATGCCCTTCATTTCCTGTTCAGGTAGGACTTGACAGGACACTGCTCTAGCCAATCAGATTGCCCGTTTTTTTGTCCAAGGTGGGAGAAAAGGTTGTTCATAGAGTACCTTTCCAGACAAGTCAATCAGATTTCTTCCCTGGACCCCACACCCTCAATTAGGAATGAAGACAGCTGTCTCCTTCTCTAGACTGGATGAGTTAGAGTGAACTCCAGAGCTGGTTTCAGACAGGCACAGAACCTTGTCTTTTGACTCCTGGAGGATTCTGGGATAATAAACTGGAAAAGAAAGAGACAGAGAGGAGAAAAAAAACCCAAAGGCTTGCCCAGCTCAAACCCAAGAATCAGTTGCCCTGAATTAGAGCTAGATCTGTTCAGAACTGTGGAGCAAGAACCCAGTTCCAGGCCTTATTTAAAGGGATATTGGCTTTTCTTGAATGTGCTCAAAGCCAGGAGCAAGAGCTGCTCCACTGGCTCCGAAGACATCAAAGACCAGTGCCTCCTCTGACTTTATTAGGAGGATCTCATCATATTCCCAGGAGGGACCACATCTACATTCCAGACAGGAAGGGAACCTCATGTCCTCTGCTGGTTCTACGGTCGCCTCTCCGCTTGGTTTTGTGGTCATCCCCAGAGGCAAATTCCTTGAAAAGAAAGGTTGCATTTCTGCATTTCAACCCACCAGCCTGATTATTGGTTGAACTGAGCTCTCCCAAGTTCATTCAGCCTGACTGCCCAGGACAAAACAAAGCTCATAGCTACCCTCCTCCTCCTGGAACATGTCTGTCATAACCCATAACAAACCCTTACACTATGCCTCTAGAAAATCCAACTCCTCTCTTCCCTGCTACCTCCAGTATTTGATTCTAGAAGATTTCAGAATAACACAGTCAAAGAAGCTCTCTAATGATTAAGTAGAGCAAATTAAATAACTGCTAAAGCAATCACATTACAGAACAAAATTCCTCAACCCACTCCTATGATCCTGTGGCCCCCATCCCTCACATGGCTTCCCCTTTAATTGTGTTTCTGTTGCTGTTAGTTTCTGCCTGAGCTTAAACACCCACATGCAGGAACAAATCTTTACTGAGCAGTTAGTGCGTGCCAAGTGCTTTAAACACTTGAAAAATACACCCAAGGGGGGAATGGGGACTTGTACTTTCGGTGTAGTATGGATTTTTTTTAAACTGTGCATATTATTGCTTTTCATTTGTAAACAATTTAGAAGAGAGCAGTGAAGGTTGCATGTAATTTTAATATTTATATATACTTGAAGCATATTAAAAATTATATATATAAAATTTCACGTGGGAGGGCTGTCTGAATATGGTGATTGCAGATTCTTACTGCGTGTATGTTGGCTAACGAAGTCTAGGGAAAAATAAATAATTTTTGCTTGAGTTTGGAAACCACAAACATTATTAAATAATCTTCCTCTCACTAAGATTCTTTTCCGCACTCACACTTTTACACATCAGAGTCCAGAGCTCTGTCCTGCAATCCTTCCCCGACCTTTACCCCTCAGCCCAGAGCAGGTGCGACCACCACGCCACCAGACGGCACTGACGTTCCTCCAGCTAACAGTAGGGGGAGCCGCTGCTCCCACTGGCAGTTTTTTGTTCTGTTTTGTTTTTTAAATGTTATTGATTCTTTGGGAATTTCACCTCATGCACCCCAATCCCATTCATTTCCCAGTCCCTCTATATCCTCTCTTCACCCTTGTAATGTCCCGCCCAAAGGAAAACTAAAAAAGAAATAATAAAATAAGATAAAAATAAATAAAAGTGCCGGGCGGTGGTGGCGCACGCCTTTAATCCCAGCACTCGGGAGGCAGAGCCAGGCGGATCTCTGTGAGTTCGAGGCCAGCCTGGGCTACCAAGTGAGTTCCAGGAAAGGCGCAAAGCTACACAGAGAAACCCTGTCTCGAAAAACCAAAAATAAATAAATAAATAAATAAATAAATAAATAAATAAATAAATAAATAAAAGTAAGAATATTAATTTAGAAAAAAAATAAAAATAAAAACCACTTTGCTCCTCCATCTTCCCTACCTCTCCATTGTCTCTTTAATTCATCTTAGTGGTATTGGGAGCTGCTGTGTATAATGAAATATACCCTTTTGTCCAAACAACTTGACTTGCAAATGTTCATTGTGTAATGTGCTGTTGGTTAGGTTCAAGGCCTCTGACTTCTGGCACACCTTCGATACTGGACCATCTCTGAAGCTCCTCTCTGATATTCTGCACTTGCCCCAACCATGGAGATCCTGTGGCTATGGTTCTGCAGGACCAGTCCCTTCAAACACTCCAGCAGGTCATAGATGGGGTAGATGTTGGGGAGTGCCAACTCAAAGCCCTGGATGTGTGCCTGGGTGGTAGCTGAGTTGGTCTGACCCAGCCTCAGGGGCCACTCCCCTCAGGTGAGAGGCAGAGCCAGCTCTCCCTCCATGCCCATGATAAGGGGTAGGGTGAGCTTTCCCAAGTATGGAGGGAGGTCTCCTATTAGGAGCAGAACAAGCTTTCCCATGCCACAGTCATCGGGGTCTGTTATCCCAGGGCCTAAAAGGGTCAGGATCAGCTTTCCAGTGAGGAAGGGGCTCTCCCTAGGCCAGTGAGGGAAGGAGCCAGCTCAACACATGGTTCAAGAGGTGGTTTGCATGGGCCCCTGTGGTGACTTGGGCAATGGACATCAACACAGACCCCAGCTATGGCAGGACCACGGGCCTAGACACGGCCAGCAGCAGCAGCTTGGCCCAAATGTCACCATGGCCCTGGGTAGCAGCACAGGCCTCTCAGATCCTCATGGGCCCAGCAGCAGTGTGGTCCTTGGACTCCAACATGGTTCCAGACCCTGGAAAGTCCAACGGCCTTCAGTGGTAACAGGAGCCATGGACCTCCACACAGACCCTGGCTGCAGTAGGGCCATGGACTCAGATGGATGTCACCATCCCCTGGTGGCAGTGGAGGCCACTCAGATCGGCAGCACCCCGGGCTCCAGGGTGGCTCCCCTCGGTAGTTTTAAAGTGACATTCTCTGAGGACTCTGGACCAGGAATGTCACCTGTCTTCAGCATCTAAAGCCTTGCAGGAAATTAAGTGAACACTGTGTATTGGACATGGAAATAGTGAATGAAGGATGCTGCCCTCATTCATAGAGAAGAATATGCACACACACACACACACACACACACACACACACCAGGCATGGTCCTTGCTCCCTGGTTTTGTTGCTTCCTCCTTACATTCCCACCAACCTTCTAGAACTTGCCCATGTGGTGCTTGCAAAAGTGGCTAGTGTCACTGAGAAATTGAACTTTTATCTTAATTAACTCTAATGTAAAAATTTTAAAATCTAAGGTTCAATTATTAGAGAACTTGAAGTCTGTTTAAAACAAAATGGGGGCTGTGGTGAATTTGTATTTTTCAGCCCTAAGGTTGTTAAACCTGAAATACAGATCAAATATTTTCTGTGAAAAATGTCTGGCCCAATTGAAATGTGAGTGAAATTCATTTCACATTCTTGACATTTCACCTAAACACGCAAAATATCTCATTCATAATATTTCTACTGGTAATATGTACAAATGATCTTATCTTGGATATCTTGGTTGCACTAAACATGTTATCAAAATTGATTTCAGCTGTTTCTGTTTCCTTTTTATAGTGTAGCAACTAGGAATTGTAGAATCACATAGAGCTGGGTGTGTTCATTACTTCTGTGTCCCTGTGACCAAAATACCTCATAACAGAAACAGCTCGGGAAAGAATTATTTTGGCTCAGCGTTTCAAGCCATCGTAGGTCACGATAGGGAGCACATAGCTTGCTGGAGACTCCTCACACTATCACAGGACAGGAAGCAGAGAACAGACATATATAATACTTGAAGTCATTTTCTCAGTAACCCACTTCCCTCAGCCAAGTCCCACCTTCTGACGTTTCTACAGCCTCCCCAAACAGGGCCACCACGGCTGACTGGCAAACATTCCAAACCATGACTGTACCAGGGAGACTGCAGATTGGAAACAAACCACCCCGTGAATTCCATTGCTTCTGGAGGATCTCTTAGATCCAGTCTTCCCAGGTACTTCTCCAATTCTTTTTTGCATTTGGAAACTGGACACCCTTGGCAGGGAGGTGCTCCTGGGATCCACAAGGGACTGTCTGCCTTAGTGTCATTTCTGTTGATGTGACACGCACCCTGAGAAAAAGCAACCTGGGGGAGAAAGGATTTATTTGGCTTACAATTCCAAGTGACAGCCACCATTGTGGGGAAATCAAGGCAGGGACTCCAGGTAGCTGGTCATATCACATCAAAGAGCACACAGAAAATAAGTGCACACACACCTACTTGCTCCTAGTGCTGTAACCCTTTAATACAGTTCCTCATGTGGTGGTGACCCTCAACCATAAAATTATTTTCATTTCTACTTCACAACTGTAATTTTGTTACTGTTATGAATCATTGTTGTTGTTTGTTTTTGCTCTTTTGGGGGCCCACCACCCAGCTCCAAATAAACCACACATGGAGGTTTATTCTTCATTAAAATGTACAGCCTTAGCTTGGCTGTTGCTAGCCAGCTTCACTTAAATTATCCCATCTATCTTTTGCCTTTGGGTTTTTGTCTTTCTCTATTTCTATGTATCTTTCATTATTTCTCACTCCGTGGCTGACTGTGTAGCTGGGTGGCTGGCCCCCCTTGCATCCTCCTCCTTCTCTCTCATTCTTTCTACCTCCCTCTCCCAGATTTCTCCTTCTACTTATTCTCTCTGCCTGCCAGCCCTGACTACCCTTTCTCCTAACTTGCTATTGACCATTCAGCTCTTTATTAGATCATCAGGTGAGTTAGACAGACACAGTAACACAGCTTCACAGATTTAAACAAATGCAACATAAACAAAAGTAACATACCTTAAAATAATATTCCCCAACAAATCATAATGTAAATATCTGATATGCAGGATATCTGATATGGGACCCTCAAGGGGATCGTGACCCACAGGTTGAGAACTGCTTCTCTATTCCTCAGCATTGGTATTAACCTGATTTTTTTTTAAATGCCTCACAAGCAAGTCACACAGACTAACTTTATCTAGGAACTCCCTCATTGAGACTCTCTTCCTAGGTGACTGTAGATTGTGTCAAGTGGAGAGAATAACCATAACAGCATCCTGAGCAGAAACTGCTCGATGTTCAGAGGCTTGCGGGCATGGAAAGGAAGAGAGAAGAGAAAGATGGGTGGGAGGGGCACTTCTGACTCCCATCCCTGATGCCAGGGTCCTAGCAGTCATAGGTTTCCTACAGACCCACATTAAGTCCTCTTGTGATCCAGGGATGATAGAGACATGGTCCTGGCCCTCCAGGGATATGTAACTCCAGAGAACAGTGGTGTGCAGAAGCATCTAACTCATGCAAAAGAGAAGAGACACTCCAAAGGCAAGGGAACATGGACTCAAGCCTGCAAGGACTTCAGGCTTCTCCCCAGCAGGCATGTGTGGTGGCTCTGGAAAGCCTGGCAGAGGAAATCCACTGCTAATCCAGATGCTTTGATATCAGTCCCCTCTCTGAGCCTTGGTTTCCATCTGTAAACTCAAAGGGTTTGGATAGTCTCTGTTTAAGAATGCAATGGCAGCATGGCTGCCTTTCCCCCTGCACCACACTAGCAAGAATGTGGGTTGCAATCAGGTCTGTGGCCAAGGCTTCCCTTTTCTCCTGGAGAACTAACTCAGGGGTTCATTCCCATACCTAGTACCTTAGTGTAAGACATCTGGACTGTAGGGCAAATGTTTATTAAAGCTACACAGGAAAAGGCTGCAGACAGGGCTTTGCTTGGCAGGACCAGTGCCACCTCCCCAGGTTGCATTTCCCTGCCTCAGAGAGCACTCACTCTTCTCTTCCAGTAGGCTCCAAGGTGATAATGCACAAGATGGACGTGGGCCCACATCCCTCATCATAAATGCCAACAGACCTGGAACATCCAGCATACCACTTTCCAAGAGACTGGGTGAAACCAAGGGAACAAGCAGAGAGGGCTCTGTCGTTCAAACCTAGAAGCCCAGCTCTAATCCTGGACAGCCACCTGGACAAGATGTGTGTGGGGTGGAGTGCATGTGCATGGTGTGCGTGTGTGTGAGTGTGTGTGTGTGTGTGTGTGTATGTGTGTGGTGTGGTGTGTGTGTGGTGTGTGAGTATAGTGTATGTGCATGTGTATGTGTGTGGTGGAGGGGTGAGGAGGAGGGAGTGTGGGGTGCGGAGAGTGTGTGTGTGTGTGTGTGTGTGTGTGTGTGTGTGTAGGCATCAGGAAACTTCACTGACTGAACAAAGATCTCATTCTCCCGAAGCCTACACTCAATTCTAAGATAAGGAACCAAAAAGAAGTGTTGACCAAGTTTCCCACCGGCCACAAGAACTGGGGTGACTTCCTGTCAAACTTGGAAGAACAAGTAAGTGCCAAGTGTCCAAGAGGAGGTGCTTCAAGGGAGCCAAGCCTCTTTGGAACACCAAGTGCTGCTCCAGATGCCTATGTCTTCTTGGCCCCTTCCTGGTGCGTCTATACTCTTGAGACATAAATAACTCCATGCCTGGTTATCTCTCTACACTGCTATTGTGTTTGTGACCATCAAGAAAGAGAGCAACAGGCAGCTACTATGCCATTTCATGGGCCTCTTCCCCACCGCAGCCAGGGAACGTGTTGAGGACTTTTCTCTTATCCACTGACAAGCCGTCAGGAAGTCTTTAAATTGGAAAGACCCCTGAAGATCATGGTGTTCATTCACCTCTGCTGTAACCCAGAGGCCTCTGCCGTAGCAATGAGCATGCACCGGCCCTTTAGTTGGCATTGCTGAAAACCAGGACATTAAAACCAGTGTTCAGGTCATTTTCTGTTTGGAGGTCAACTGAGGCTCCAACATGGCAAACGCCATCTGTTCCCTACGTCTGACCCAGCTGCGAGGCCACCATGACTCCAGAGGACATAGTAGAGAATATATTCTAGGATCCCAATATATTCACCTACGGACCCTTAAAGAAGTTGGAGAGGTGGAGATAGGGGCTAGACAAGATCTAGGGAGAGAGTGGCCAGTGTCTTGACCCAGTTCTACTGTGAAGGAGAGGCTCCTTTTCCCCGACTCATATCTAGGCACAGGGGCTCTGGTGAGACCCTCGCATGACCCCCTGGAGCACAGAGACTCCAGAGTTCAGTGTCTGACTTAGTATGAATAACTTAAGGGGCAGGAGGTGATGGCTGCCTGTTAGCACTGACAGACAAAAGGTATAGTGTTGAAGGTCCCTTGATTCTCAAGCTTGCAGGAATGAAGGATGCCTAACAGTTTTCATAAACCAGAGCTAGCCTAAGACATGTGCTGCCACATGCCAGGGGCTTGAGGGAGACCAGGTGGAGGGGTGACAGGAGAGACGTACACCCCAGCTCAAGAAAATTGCATGTGCCCCAGTGGCGTGGAAAAGGGAGGTGCTGTGACTTATCAACCAAAGTCCCCATGTGAGAGAGAGAGGGGCAGCTGTCAAATCCAGATGGTAGACTATGGTCTGTGGAGTCAGTCCTCCAACCCTGACCTCTGCTCTCCCCTCCTAAATCCTGGTGCCATCAGAGGAAGTCCGAGAAGCAGAGGAGGAAGCCGAAACCCAGGTGAGGAAAGCTGAGACTCAGCAGCCCACTGACCCCAGACACAGCAGGGGCCAGGTGGGTGCAGCCAAGCTGGGTAGGATGGAAGTTCCCTTTAATCAAAACTGGAAGGGGGTGGGCTTGTCCCCTAAGCGAACACCACCATAACTCAATAAGGTCGGTGGATTTTGTGTACCAAGAGACAAGATGGCTTTTTCTCAGCTAAAAGTGAAAAAGAGGAGTCAAAGATTCATGTCACATTTATCTAGAAACAAGATTAAAAAAAGAAAGAACGAACAACCGTGGCAGGAGCACCGGAGAGCAACAAACCACAGTTCATTTCTTTTGCATCCTACAGCTCCCTGCTTGTTCAATATGATGGCAAAACACAATTTCCAAATTGGGATCATATGTTCCATGGTATTCAAATCTTTCCCTCAAAGAATAATACATCATCAAGCTTTTCTCTTGGAAGAAAATATTCATGTGCAAGTTGAGCATGCCACCATCTGGAAACGCTGTAATTTATTTGCTCAATATCTTATCCAATGTTTGCTCTTGCAAATCAGGCTGAAATCAAATATCCTATGCATGAATCTTTGTATACATATTTGATTCTTTCCTAAGGATAAATTCCAAGAAGTGGGATTGCTAAATGAACAGATAGAAGTCTTTTTAAGCCATTCTGTCTCTATCATCAAAGAGACAGGAGGTCTGGAAACACATTTTGGCTGAGTCAGGCTAAATCACCAGGAAAGGTCTGCGGAGGTGAAAGCCGCGCAGCCTTGTCGGGTGACAGGGGCACCTCAACCATGACTGCTAAGGAGGCTCTTTTCAAACACAGAGTTGTAAGGGAGGCAAGGGTCCCGTCAAAGCCAGTCCATGTTTGTGTCTTCTACTATTAAAGCATACTCACACTCTGAGAATTCATTGCACAATGCTTGGGCCCATACATCAGGGACTCATTTCCGGGGATGATGTGGTGCAAACAGAATGTTGGTGTCACACACTTGGCCTTTACTCCATCCCGCAGTGTGTTACCAAACGGGTCACTTCTGTCCATCCTAAGTCTCCTCATCCACAAACCTTCCAAGTCAGAGAGACTCTGAAAATGCTTACCATAATTCCTAGAACAGGATACTCACCACAAAAGATGTTTGACAGAAGAACTGAAGCCATATTCACCAAATCAGTGGTTCTTGTTTACTTGAGAGCATTAATTTGGCCACATCTGGGGACATCTTTACCTGTCACATGCAGAAGGAAGGTGGTGCCACTGGGCCTCTCGGATAAGGATCAATGATGCTTCTAAACTCCTATGCACTAGACAGACCCTTACAACAAAACACCAGTAGCTCTCAGACTGGGGGGCCCTGAGTTATTCCAGTTCTGGCATTTACCTAGATACCAACTATCCCATCTAGATAAGCCATAACACAGCTGCATTATGTATGGCATTTCCCTCCCACCATCTGAATTAATTCAATGTATGGAACAAGTAGTTTTAGATGCACCCTTGACCAGCACGCACAGTCTGAACTTCAGAAGGATCCGGTGCCCATGTGTATTAGCAGGTGTTGACCACAGTGATGTTGTGTAACCGCCACAAATCCCAGGGGCAAGCTAATTCCACATTTATTTGTTGCTCACTACTTTGAGAGGCACCTAGGATAGTTCTACTCTGGGTTCTTGGACATAATCAGCATTGCTTCATGTATCTCACTTTGGAGCCAAGACAGGAGGGCTCCTAAACATGGGTTCTTGTTGTAGGGAAGTTCCACAGAGGTGAACAGAAACCATAGCTCCCTCCTGAGAATCAAAACTAGAGCACTATCACGTCAAAGCCCATACTCCATTAGTCAAGAACCTCAAGTTATCGACATGAGAAAATCTTAATGCCATCTGTCCATCTCCTTTCATAGAAACAGGCTTGCTATAAGTAAGCTTTGCTTCCATGGGTCTTCAGCAGAATTCATAAGGGAATGGCTCCCCTCCAGCACTCCTGAGCATTGCTCCAGCTGCACTGAGGGTTCTCAGACAGGTCTGTCACACGATGAGACACAAACAGCAGATGCTGTCAACCCTTGTGCTGGCAATGGCCCTTCCCTGGCTGGACTCGAAGAAATTCTATGCTGCCTCCGAGCTCCACTCCACTTGTTCCCTTTTCTTCAAAGTCCACTGACTCAGTCAGCCCTAAATTTTGAGCGTGAGCGCCACTGTGCAGAAAATCGCCCTCTAGACAACTTCCCTCACACCATCGTCTTGGTCTCTGCACTTGGAGGGAGCATTCTGGACAACACGGGGCCATGTTCATTCTTCAACCAGAGAATGAATTGTGGGAATGACGGTAGAGCCAGTTGTGGGATTAGTGAATGACTCTGTGAGGGGATGAATAAATGAATGGTGTGTCTCATTTCAGACGTGTGTACTTCTCCTCGGTCTACTCGGGCAGCTGGCTGCCTCCCAATGATCATTCTTCTCTTTTTATGAAACAAAACTCAGTTCTCAAACTGGGGGTGTTATCATCTATTCCTCAGGCTTCCTGACGGATAAGCATGGTACAGGACTTCACTGGAGGGACAGCACATGTCTTCCATTTCTTCTTGCTCTGTGTAATTTGATTTTATGGCAGGAATTTTAACAGCCAGTTCAGCCTGTGAAGATGGAAGGTACACACAGAAGAAGAGAAAGATGGAAAATTCCTGAATCTTTGCTAGTTCATGAAATTGCCCTCATGGTCCCATAGTATCTGTCTCAAGGGTCGTTTTCTTAAAGACTATAGACACTGGATGCTTTACACCACTGTGTTTGAGCCTCTTGCTGATAAGGAGACCGAATCCTAAAGCAAGCCTCCACAGATTCCCTGACTTCACTGGGTAGACACATCTTCATCTCTGTGCATTATACATTCATATTCTTCCAGAAGTTCAAACGCTCCCACCACAGCCTTAAAAGACTGTGGGGGTGGGGAGATGCCTTCATTGTCCAGCTTAGTCCAGCAAATCTGCATTGCTATCGCGAGCCTCTGATTCTACCAAAAACTTAGAAAAACTTTCTGTTATTTTACCACCAAAGAAAGTTCCAGGAAACTTTCCTACGTTCAGTTGCCAACCTCTACTAGTAATAAGTGGACTCTATCACCTTCCTTCGGGGCAATATTAATATTTCACACTCAGAAGCCAAAGTCTTTGAGTACAGCTGTTAACCCTCCACTGGTTCAAAACTCCAAACAACCCTTGAACCCACTTACCTAACCTTAGTGCCCATAGTTGCCCTTGAGTCCCTTCCCATCTGTGTGGTATACACTGCTCTTCCTCTGGCTCATGTCCAGCTGGGCTTACAAAGCAAACAGCAGACTGTCCCCTTCACTCCCAGACTCAATCCATCAAACCCCTTACACACCAGCTCCAGGTCTCCTACCTACACCTGCCGCACACTAATCCGGTGTCACTGCGGAATAATTAGGCTTCCAGCAGAGTCTGTTTCTGTCCCTGCCCATTGTCCCCTTAGCCAAGTCCTGACACAAACATCCAATAGGACTTCAGATAGATGGAAGAAGAGAACCCGAAGGACATTTTGATTTTCAACCTAGCACTATTTGTTCTCATGAACTTCCATGAAGCTATATGTGCAAATGAGATAACATTATAGTGACTCCCATGGGAGGGAAGTGGTGTGAGCTAGGGTTGACAGAAAACAGAGATATGACCCCTATAGTTCCTGCATGTTTTCTTTCTTCTTTTGCCCTCAATGTTCATGCTGGTCTTTGCATAGGTATTCCCTCACCTCAGGTAAGTGAGTGAATACTGACTTTTTGGTCTCAATCTGTCAAATGTTAATGGACTAGACATTGTTAATGTAATCTCGACTGTGTATATTGTATATACTTATTGGACATAATTTTTCTTATATTAGTTATAAGCTTTTTTTTAATTTTAGACAAAAAAGGGGAAGTGTGATGGTATTGTGTTCCCCAAAATATTGTGCACCCTAATAAACTTATCTGGAGTCAGAGACAGAACAGCCACTAGATACAAAGGCTAGAAAATGGGGGCACTCACACCTTTAATCCTAGCACTCCAGAGGTAGAAATCCCTCTGGATCTCTGTGAGTTCAAGGCCACATTGGAAACGGTCAGGCATGGTGACACATGCCTTTAATCCCAGGGAGTGGTGGTAGAAAGCAGAAAGGTATATAAGGCATGAGGACCAGAAACTAGAAGCATTTGGCTGGTTAAGCTTTCAGGCTTCTAGCAGCAGCTCAGCTGAGAGCCATTCGGATATGAGGACACAGAGGCTTCCAGTCTGAGGAAACAAGACCAGCCGAGAAGTTGGCCAGGTGAGGTTAGCTGTGGCTTGTTCTGTCTCTCTGATCTTCCAGCTTCACCCCAATACTTGGCTCTGGGTTTGTTCTATTAATAAGACTCTCTAAGATTCCTGCTACATGTGATCACCCCGAGGTCCTTCCTGGCCATTCATCTAAAGTCACCCATACTGTCAGTCACCCTCCCTTCCTCTGGGCTGCATTAGTTTGCAGGAGTCCAGGTCTTCTGAGAAACAGACACAAAGGTGGAATAAGAAATACAAAACGTTCTGAGCGTGATAGCACATGCCTGTGACATCAGCCCTCAAGAGGCTGACGTAGAAGGATCTGGAGTTCAAGGCCAGCCCAGGTTACACAGTGCAATTCCATCTCAAAAACAGATGTGGAAACATTTATTAGAGAAAACATATGAAGAGGGAGGGAGAGGGGAGGGGGAGAGAGTGCATCAAAATGAGGTAAGAGAGCTGTCAAACTGCAATGGAGAACAGTCCTAAATAATGAAGAGATGGGACAGTAAAAGAATGAGGGAGGGAGGGAGGGAGGGAGGGAGGGAGGGACAACAAAAGGGGGAGGGCAAGATGATGAGTCATGCACCAAGATACACTTCTAAGAATAACGCAAACCCAGGACTGATGGTATAGGCCTATAATGCCAGTCCCCAAGAAAGCAAGGCGGGAGGGTCACAAGTTCAAGGCATGACTGAGCTACAAAGCAAGTTTGAGGCTAGCTTGTGCAACTTAGTGAGACCTCACCTCAAAACAAAAATTACAGAAAAGGTTCGGCATGTGATTTAGTGGTGGAGTGCTTGTCTTGCATGTGTGAGGTCCCAGGTTCAATCCCAACACTGTCAGGAAAAAAAAAGAAAGTTAGTAAGGGTGGGGTAGGGAGATGGAGAAAGAAGAGAGCAGGAAAGAGAGGACTGTGGGGGATGGATGGATGGATGGATGGATGGATGGATGGGTGAGTGGATGGATGGATGGATGGGTGGATGGATGGGTGGGTGGATGGGTGGGTGGGTGGATGGACAATGGGTGGTGGGTGGGTGGATAGATTGATGGATGGATGGATGGATGGACAATGGATGGTAGGTGGGCGGATGGATATAACAGCCTGGGAAAGATTAGCAATGTAAAGTTGTAAGGTCTTGAAATAATGTTGATAGCTAAAGAGCAGACCAAAGGCATCTTTCCAGCCTAGTTACATGGAGAAAGAAAAGACCATAGTTGAGAAAGCTTCAAGGATGCTGTTATCTTGGGTGAAAAGAGGAGATTCAAAGAATCCACAAAGGTAAGAGTACTCAGCTGAGAGGTCAGGATAAAGGGTAGTCTCTCGGTCTTAAGTTAGAATCCATCTAGTCTGAGAGACTTCAGTTCGCTTCTCTGAAACTAAAACAGAAAGCAGACAGCTATGCAAAGTAAACAATATCCTCACCCGTCTCAATGACTTGTAGCCTAGCTGTGTCAAAACACCACCGGAGGAAACAATTTAAAAAAGGAGGTGTTTGCTCTGGATCATGGTTTGGGGGTGTGGTTCATCATGGCTGGAAAGGTAAGGAGCGCGAGGCAGATGGTCACTGCATATGACCCCATTGCAGTCATGAACCACAAGGACAGCTGTGGCTCTCAACCGACTTCTTCCTTTTTGTTCAGTCAAGGACGCCAGTCCACAGGGTGGTGCCACCCACATTCAGGGTGGAGCTTCCCATCTTGTTTAAAGGGTGCTGGAAATGCCCTCAGACATGCCCAGAGGGGTGTGTCCTAGCTGATCTTAAATGTAGTCAAGTGGACAAGGAAAATTAATCAATACACCTTCCTCTTTAAAACACTCACATGCTGGACCTTTTGTGAGTGGACATTAGCCATATCAATATGATAAGCAATGGAGATACCCTCATAGCATCTTCCAGCCACCTCACAAAGATACTCCACGAGCAGAATTAATGTGTGTGACTCCCTCCCTGGCTTGACACTGTAACACGCTGAGACTTGCCCCCACTACCTAAACCCCCATGATGTTGAAAAGATTAAAGACAGTGAAGGCTTTCAGTAACTAGGATGTGGAAACCTGGGAAGAAGGTGGCTTCTCTTTAAGTGTCTGTAGGAATCTAAAGTGATTTCCCTCCCAAATAGTAAGAACAAAAGAGCCCAAAGCTGTGTAAACCGTCTAGTGCTGTGGGATATCTTTCTGTACATCGTGAATATGTGTTGCTCTAATTGGTCGATAAATAAAGCTGTTTGGCCAATAGCAAGACAGAATAAGGTTAGGTGGGACATTCAAACTGAAGAGATGGGAGAAGAAAGGTGAGTGGAGAAAACACCAGCCTACCACCAAATGAGCAACAAGATGCCAGGAGACCAGTAATGCCGCGGCCACGTGACAATATATAGATTTATAGGGATGGGTTAATTTAAGATGGAAGAGTTAGGTAGCCAGAAGCTGAAGCCATAGGCCATACAGTTCATAATTAATGTAAGCCTCGGAGTGATTATTTTATAAGCGTCTGCGGGACCGTGGGCCTGGGCGGAACTGAGAAACATTCCAGCTACAGTCTAGTGCTGGTTTAGAGGGCCTTTCTAGATGACAAGGGCTCTCACCCGTGCAGCAGAGATTCAGCTGGTTTGTGCAACAAACCGTATGATTAAGTGCATGTGATTACATCACCAGGGCTGCCCAGTGGATTCTCCAAAACAGCCTGCCTCTTCAGTCCACCACACCATTTTCAGCCAGTGCTGCTGCTGCAGACCTCTAAGCACATGAATAAACATGGAATCTCAAAAGAGGTTCAGCAGAGGAAAGGACCAAGGAAAGCCAGGGCATTCGATGAGCCAGATGTCAAGGAAGCAGCTCTTATGCTCAGCACCCAACAACCCAGCTGAGGGCCCTTGAAAAGGTTCCCAAAGCCTCCAGCAGGACAAGAGCGGTTCCCTGCATGGATAGGATAAGGGGCCTACAAGTATCCATCACCCCTCTCCTCCCTTGACCAATGTACCATAATTTCATCTGACATCTACACCGGGCTTTGTAGTGAGATTTCCTATAAAGTCTGAGTAAACAGTTTTCAAAAGCACTGATTATTTATGCTAATATGATAGAACACTTGCACCCTCCCGCAGGAGGCTTCTGACCTAAGATCCACTGACACGGCCCCCCACTCCATAACACTTCAAGGCTATCTCCAAAATGGGACAGATGTTTGAAGCATACCCTTGACTGGAGCTCTTAATGAGAAAATTACTAGGAAAGGGTACTGAATTCTGACTCTGCTGCGAACACCAGGGATAAGAAGGTCATCTCTCCCACAAATAACTTATGAAATAATAAAAGGGAAAAACATATAAGCAATGTGAACATCACATGCTGAATTATTTACAGTATTTCACTTGCACAAGACAGAACACCCTGTCCAAATGCCACGTAGACATCAAGGGGGTTTTCCTTTATCTCACACATGCCCAGACATCTGGAGGGAAGGCTCCCAGGTTGTTTCTGTACTTGGGAACAACAGCAACGTAGCTCACTCTCTGTTCTCCTCATGGCATTCCCCCCCCCCCCGAGGGTGCGGACTGCTGCAGCATCAAACATCACAACCTCTCGGAGCTACATTCCAAGGCAGAAATGAAAAGGACCGCTCCCTTGTTGTCAAAGACAAAAAGCTTTCTTAAGAATCCTACTGCATGTTCCCCATATTATTCCTTGGGGCAGAATTAGATCATGTCCCTAGACCTTAGTGACCAGGCAAACTGGGAAAGGAGGATGAGTGTTTCCAGGCTTGATTGGCAGAGGCCTGGCTGCAAGCGAGCAGTCAACAAGACCCGGCATGTATGACAGATGCGAAGATACAGCAGTCCATGCAAGCCGGAGGAGGCACACCTTAAATAAAAACTGAAGAACAAAAGGACTCCAAAGGTGACAATGATGTCAGAAGAAGCTTATGAACTGTGGTTCTACATAAAGGATCAACATGAGCAAAAGCCTGGGAGTGAAGGAAGAAGTCATGGGCACCAATTCAGGCTGACAGGAGTATCCGACTACAGGAAGTCTCCAAATGCATCAGAGGCCTCTTTCCAAAACCCTGTGAGGCTGTGTCCAGAAGCCTGAGCCCGCAGCTTAGACCAGAGATAACAAAGGAGGCAGGAGCCTAAATCCAAGTGCAGATGTGCTCTGCTCGGCTGACACACAGTGCTTGCAGTCTGACTGTGACTGGCTAGGGGGAAACGTACTTTCTATCTGGCTGAACACTAAGCCAAGCCCCATTAACTGGCAGCCAAGCCCAATGCATGAGTCTGTTGGGGACACTCCATATTCAAACCATAACCATCTTTCTATTCTGCGTTCCCATCTTGATTTAATTTGCAAACAAGCTTTCTGCTCAGAGAACAGGATCTCCGACAACCTTAGCTTAAAAGTCAATTGTCTGGGCTGGAAAGATGACTCAGTGTTTAAGTACACTCTTGTTGAGCTGCTCTTCCAGAGGACCTGGGTTCAATTCCCACCACCCACACAGAGATTCACAACTATCTGTAACTCCAGTTCCAGGGGATCCAAAGTCCTCTTCTGGCCTCCACAATAACCAGACACATGCATGGTTACAGCCAGTCAAAACACCTATGCAAATAATAATAATAGTAATAATAATAATCATAAATAATAAATATTTTAAAACCAATTGTCTTCAAGAAAAGACAACTTTCTTCCTGACACTGCTAACAGAAGTCAGAAGGAATATCTGATGGCCTGGCTGGACCCTACAGTGGTTCATGTTCTAAAGTGCAGAGCTCATGTAAGGAGAATTGTGGAAAGGACACATGGTGATTAGAAGATGGAACTCCAAGGACCATGGGAAAGGGTGGGAAAAGAGCGATCAGAGTTAGGAACAAAAAAGAATCAAACGGCATCCCAGACAGGAGGGAAGGAAACATGGAACAAAGCATGGGTGACTTCAAAATGCAACTGAGGTGCATCTCACTAAAATAGAACACTGCCATATTCTGACTTTGTAACACCTTGGGCGTTGATGGTGTCACTTTGTTTGAATTGTGAGGACTTGTAGCAGGTCCAGTAGTTGGCAGTTGTTAAAGCATGCATAGGAAAAGAGAAGGCAGAAATAAAGCTGTACATAACCAAAGAGAATAAATGAGAGGGAAATCAGAATTAGAGAGGATATAGAGAAAGAAACACAGAGAAAGAATGGGATTGAGGTAAGCTGTTCTAGTCTATAAAGGACTGGGGTAAGCGTTCTGAAGATAAGGAAAGAAAAGAAAGCTACCTTTAAAAAATATTAAACTACAAGTAAATATTACTACTAGAAACATCCAAGTCAGGATGTATACCAGCTGAACATTCCTGAAGACGGTCTGGATCTGTTTTCTTGATGTCCTTCAACTCCATGACATCTGAAGAAGAGGACCTGCTGCATCCACTCACATATTCACTCAACACAATTTTAAGCCATTACCTCGCCAGGCACCGGTCCAGGGGTGAGTGACAGCAATCAAGAGCACTGGCCACAGCCCTGCTCCCAAGGGTATCAAATGCCCTCTGATGGCTGCCCTCTTGGCTCTCTCCCACCCTTCTAGAGACTTGATCTATGCATGTGGCTTCCAACTCTCTCTGAACCTGCAGGCAAGTGTGCTCAGGACACAGGGTACCATCTGGATGTGAAAAGCAGCAAGGATGAGAGCCGCTGTCCTTTCCGGAAACTGGGTTTAGCAAATTTACTTAACTCTTCATGTCCGGCCAGTTAGCTTTATGTTGTACATGTAAGGAAAATTATTCTCTTGAAAATATAACTCAGTGTATGTGTTAGGACAGAATAACAGACAGAGCTGGGATGCCTGCAAAATGTAGAAGCGAGTGTTTGAGACAGGGCAGCATTGCCTGTTTTCCACTAAAGGACTCAAAGGCTCGTGTTACCCTGAATGAAAATAACTAATACATAGTTATTTTCCTTTAAATCTTATTCAGTGTGGTGGAAATTTACATAAGGTAGGAAATTGTAATTCAGCCCTTTTTTGCACTATGTCATAAGGTTCCCATGTTTATGATCTCCATGGCAACACCACCCAGGCCCACACAGGCTGAGCAGTCCCTGAAAGGATCCACCTTTCATCTAGCAACACTGAACCAGTCACATTTGTGGCTGCTCAGAGTTCAAATCCTATATATGTGATGCGGCTGTCTGGATTGGAAATTACTATGTACTGGGGTGAAATGGCCTGAGAGCTTCCTAACATTGTAAATGGTGGATCTGGCTTTACACCAAAGAAGGGGCATTTGGGAATGTTCTAAGAAGGGAAGGATACCATGGACTCATTGTCTGGGTCAGCAAGGACTTGCCCTGAAATTGCTCTGTCAGCAGCAGAGACTCTTTATGGCTTTGGGGACCATTTTCGTGACGTCCTGAAACATATTCATTAGTGATCTCTATAGAGTCAAGGCCATGGGGAGTGATCCATGACAAACCTGAGTAGGGTCACTCATGTGGGATTTCACCAGCCCGCCCTTGGGAGCAGTAGACAATGGAGTGGTTATGGACAGGACACTCACAGCAAGGCTGGGCTTTTCCAAAGTGAGAAGTCTATGGCTGACTGTGAAAGACTGTTTGAAAGGTAAGAGAAGCCGGGCGGTGGTGGCGCACGCCTTTAATCCCAGCACTCGGGAGGCAGAGGCAGGCGGATCTCTGTGAGTTCGAGGCCAGTCTGGGCTACCAAGTGAGTTCCAGGAAAGGCGCAAAGCTACACAGAGAAACCCTGTCTTGAAAAACCAAAAAAAAAAAAAGAAAGGTAAGAGAGAGAGAGAGAGACTGCAGGTAGAGAAGTATTTGGAAGCCATATATCTGACAAACACCATATATCTAAAACATACAAGCATACAAGGAATTCTCAGAAGTCAACAGAAAAACAAACAACCCAATTTAAAAATGACCAGAAGACATGAACAGATCCTTCACTGAAGAGACAGATGGCTAGCAAACACATGAAAAGTCACATCATTGGCTAACAAGAAAACACAAATAAAAGCCACAAAAGCATGCACCTACACATCTCTTAGAAAATTTAAAATTAAAAAAAAAATGAACTAATAGTAAATGCTAGTAAAGATACAGATAAACTGGGTCTTATAAAATGCTACAGACACCAATATAAATAGTTTCACCATTTCTTATGAAACTAAATAATCACGTACTATATAGCCCGGTCATTGTATATTTATCCCAGAGAAATGTAAATGTATATTCAAGTAAAAACCTACATACAAATATGCATAGCTACTTTGTTCGTAATAACAAAATATTTGGAGGGTATTAATTGATGAGTGAAAGGCAGAACAAACTCTGGTACAGACAGTCAACCTAATACTACAAAGCTGAAGAATAGTAGTAACTACCCATATATGGAATCATTGGGGTGAATCTCAAAAGCACTAAGTTTATGTATCCAAAGTTGCAAAGAGATGCATACCTCTTAGAACATAATTCTACTTTGTACAAGTCCATTTTCCATTGCTATAGTGAAATACTTAAGGGTTGGTGCCTTATAAACACAAGAAGTTCACTTGGATCACAGTGACAGAGGTCCAGGAGTACACCCCCAGGCTTCTACTCAGCTCCGATAGAAGCTTCATGGTGGACAGTGTCATAATGGCAAGAACACCTCAGGACAGGAAGCCAGAGAGCAATGAGGGGCCAGTCCAATGCCCCCCACCATGTCCCATCTCTTAAAGGTCCCATAACCTCTCACAGCATCACAGTACATGACCATCTTTCAATACAGGAACACTTAAATGATACCCAAATCACAGCACACTAATACTGCCAAATGGCAAAACTATAAAAACGGAGCTACATAAGCCAGCTTTCCATCACTGTGACAGAATCTCTGAAATTAACAACTTAATATGAGAAACATTGTATTGCGGCTTCTGTTTTCAGAGGTTTTTAGACTGTTGCCACCTGTCCTGGTCATGCTGGGTCCATGACGAGGAAGATCTCATCATGGTATGGAGTGTTTTGTATAGTAAAGATGCTTACCTCAGGGTGCCAGGAGGAAAAAGAAGGGAGGGAGGAAGGGAGGGATGGAGAAAAACGGGGAGTGGGGCTAAGGTCCCAATGCTTCATTTAAGGACATGCTTCCAATGACCTCCTTCTTCCAACAATGCCCCACCTGATAAAGGTGCCGCCATCCCAGCTGTGACATGTGCCGTTGACACATGAGCCTTTGGAGGAAACTATGGCCTCAAAGCCCAGCAAGAGAGCAAGGAAGGGAACACAGGGAGGGTAGGACAACAGAGATGGAATGTGGAGTCTTTGTATGCTTATAAGAGAGTTGTGGGCTGGGCAGTGGTAGCGCACACCTTTAATCCCAGCACTTGGGAGGCAGAGCCAGGCAGATCTCTATGAGTTCGAGGCCAGCCTGGTCTACAGAGTGAGATCCAAGACAGCCACCAAAACTACACAGAGAAATCCTGTCTCGAAAAAAACAAACTGAGAGAGAGAGAGAGAGAGAGAGAGAGAGAGAGAGAGAGAGAGAGAGAGAGAGATTTGGGGTCTTGACTATGACAGCAATTACACAAGTCTATATGTGCTATAGTATAACATAACACACACACACCACACACCACACACCACACACACACACACACTATATATATATATATATATATATATATATATATATATATATATATATATATTCTTTAAAATGGTGAGATGGGATAACTAATTCTAAGTGGAAAAATAAATAAATAAATGATCATTGGATCAATTTTATCTTCTTGCTAATTCTGTCATCATTTAACAAGTTAAATAAAATCTCTGATATGGATCATTTTCTACTTACAGAAGAGCAATGATTCCCACCTTTGAAAATCACACTTGAGCACAATGGCTCTGTGACCCTAAGTATGTTGCTTCATCTCTCCAGGTTTCCACTTTCATACCTGGAAATTCAGATGACAATAATAAAAACAATAACTTTGGGGCCTGCTTTTGTAGAGAACAAACGAGACAAGCCGTTAGCCCTGGGTCTCCTGCCTCTTTCTCTCTCAGTAAATGTTAGATGCCAATCATGTTGATGATGCTGATGCACCATGGATCAAGTCCTCTGGCCCTGGCCTTTATCCATCCCTTAGGTGAAAACAGTGTGTTTGATGCTATTTTCCCCTGCAGGTCTTTCTAGCTTCGTGGTCAAGGCTATCAAACATTAGGCACCTTAGCTCGGTTTGCAAAAGGGCACCCTTTCCAGGAGAAATCATCAGTGCAAGTCCAAGCCTTTGGCAAAGATAAGCTGGATAGACCCCCCTTTCCAACACACGTAAGCCACACAAACTATGTAGGAAGGACCCTGCTGTGACTTTTAAAACCAATTGTTGGCATGCCTATCACAGCAAATATACTGTTCTATAGACAGAAACAGGACAATAATTGGGGCAAAAGGCAGGACTTGTCTTTTCAGTGATTCATGTCATCAAATGGCAAACTGCTGAGATAC
Source organism: Peromyscus eremicus (assembly GCF_949786415.1). Lineage (NCBI taxonomy): Eukaryota > Metazoa > Chordata > Mammalia > Rodentia > Cricetidae > Peromyscus > Peromyscus eremicus. The sequence continues at coordinate 43,609,214 of NC_081436.1, read as the reverse complement.
TACCATCAATAACAATATTCCTGAATATGTGCTCAGGCATGGACAATGACCATGAAACAGCCTAATAGAAACATTCCCTCTTGGAACATGTATGTGTCAAGATGGATGGAACTGTCTATGCAAATGTTGGAACCTGTGGCTAAAGAGGCACTTACCACAAGATTGCTTGAACTTGGGACCATGTTTACACTGTAAATATGTAAATGTACTGTGTAAATATTTATGTTCCATTTAAAAGAAGAGTGAGATCTAATATGAGCGAACTAGACTTCCTTCTCCAGGTGTGGGCTGCATCCATTGCATATATATCATTTAGGGGCCACTGAGAAATGTAGAGCCACAAGAAACCTGCTGAACTGTCACCTGTGCCTTAACAAGATCCTCTAGTGCTCCCAGTGCACATTAAATTTGAAGAGGCATTGCTCTAAAGATTCCTGAAAGAGCTGTAGGTGGTAATGCTCTGAATGGCTGACTCTTTTGGTAAGGAAAAAATATACCACTACAACAAACCAGGAGGAATGTTGAGAAAGAGAAGGCATGGTGTATTTTTTAAACAAACATTCGTTGCAGGCTTATTATATGTCTGGCACACTATATGCTAAGAATACAGCAATGAAAAAATGAAATATCATAACACCAAAGCATCAAATGAAAAACAAAATAGGTATGTAGGTTGTCCAGTGATGGTCAGTGCTGTGAAGTAAAATACAATGGATTTGGGGGCTGAAGCGATGGCTCAGAGATTAAAAACACTTATTGCTCTTGCAGAGGATCTGAGTTTGGTTCCCAGAACCCACATGGCAGCTCACACCTATCAGTAACTCCAGTTCCAAGGGATCTTCTGGTGTCTTCCAGCACCAGGCATACGCATGGCACACATACATTCAAGCAGGCATATACTCATATACATTAAGTAAAGCCAAGTAAATCTAAAATAAAAAATAAAATGAAACTAGGTAGGAGGAAATTTTGCAATTAGCAATAGTTTAGTCACACTATATTTGTACAAGAATCAAATTCCTTTAAGGGGTAAGCTATGTGGGTATTTGCTAGGACATCATGGCAAGTAAAGGGAACCAGAAACACAAAGTCACCAGGAGGACAAATGAAGCTCTGTCTTCTACTGATGAGAAGGAGCCACTAGTGACTGTTTACAGGATAAACAAACCAAACAGGATAGACTCACCAATGGTGGGACTGCTGGAAAGGAGAGGATGAGCTTTAGCACAAAGAATAGGAGTTCCATCCTAAAGAGGTGTGTGGAAATTTAGAGGAGAGTAATACGGAGTAACAGCAAGAGAAGGTAGTGTGTGTAATCAAAGGTGGGGGAGCTGGAAGTCATGAGAGTGCCTCAGTGTCTTTTCTGTGTCCTAAGCTAGAAGTCAGGTTCGTCAGTTAATAGAGAGTATTAGCAGCATGGGAAGATAAGACTGGGCTAGAAATGACCATACAGAAGACAGAACACACCAGACAAGTGTGATAGTGGCCTGTGTGTGTCCCAGAGCAGCATCCATCTGCTTTCCCCGGCCACAGGCAGCTCAGGGCTGGACATGAGGAGACAGCTGAGATCTGGGTGTAACAATAGCTGAGGTTTCTGCCACTACCTCCCAGGAAGTGAAAGGGGAAATCTGTTGAGATCGCACCCAAGAGAGTGATTGTATTAAAGGGTCATGAAATTAGATAGACAAACAGTGTGTGAGGACTCAAACAGAATGAGGCTCTGTGAAAAGCAATAAGGTTACTAGACCATAGGTCACTGAAGTCAACAAGTATTGAGGTCAGGGCACTGGAAAAATTAAACTGGAAATGTAGAAGAGGATCTTTTTATATAAAAGTTTGTATAGTCTTTGGGTTTGATTAATTTGAGTATGTGATTTTTTTTCTTTGCAAATTTCTATAATAAAGTTTAAATTTTTAAATTCAATTATGAGAGGTGGGGTAGACACTTAAGACTGGAGTTATGAAGAGAACAGTGTATGGGCTGGGCTGGACCATCCAGTATGGTAGGCACCATGTATATGAGGCAGAGAGTAAGAGAAAATGACTTCAGGAGGAGATGGGACTGAATGTTGTCAGGTTGGCCGGAAGAAAGATCGTATGGTAAAGTGCAAATGAGGACAGACAGGAGTGTCACCAAAATGCTGTGGTTCTCATGAGTAAGTGAGAGAAGACGGCAGAACATGTAATGATAATGTGGGTGGTTGTGTTCGCTACTTTTCTCACCACTGTGACAAAACATCTCAGGAAAGCTACTCGGGGAAGGAAGGGATATTTTGACTCACAGTTTGAAGGTGTAGTCCATTATGGTAGGAAAGACAGAAGCATGAGATCACTGGTCACATTTCATCTGCAGTTGGGAAACAGAGAAACCAAGAGCACCCTTTCTCCATTCAGTCCAGGATCCCAGCCATGGAACGGTGCTCTCCACGGTCATGATGGATCTTCCCACCTGAGGAACCCTATCAGAAAACCCCCCACAGACATGCCAGGAGATTTGTCTCCTGGGTAATTCTACGTGCTGTCAATTGATGTTAACTACCAAAGTGGTACTGATGCTATACACCGCCATAGTCATAGCAGATTTCTTATAAGGCAGTGGTTCTCAATCTTCCCAATGCTGAGACCCTTTAATACAGTTCCTCATGTTGTGGTGACCCCTCCAACCATACAATTATTTTCATTGCTACTTACAGCTATAACTTTGCTACTGTGATGGATCATAATGTAAACATCTGATACGCAGGATATCTGATATGTGACCCCAAAAGGGGCAAGACCCACAGGTCGGGAACCACTGTTACAAGGGATAAGGTAGAGCATGTGAGACAATGAGAACGGACTAGGCAGTGAGGAAAGAGGAAAACAACCTACCTTTCTCTGCCCTCTCATCTCATGCTGTTCGATGACAAGGAGAAACCCAAGCACTTAGGGCTGAACACATGCCCATCACATAACAGATGTTCAAAAACATGGCAGAGGATTCCTAGTAACAGCAAACAGCTCCTATTAAAAGCTCAACAAATTGTAACATGACCTTGAGTAATAATTATTATTGCTCTGAAATATCCATGTGGGGAAGGAAATCTATATATTCAACCATAGGCACCATCTGGAGCAGATGGAGGATTTCCCACACTGTCCAAACAGCCACCACCAGCTTCTCTCCCTCAATGAGGACATAATATGAACCAACACTGACTTCACAGAGACAGCCCTAAAACCCCACCCCCAACCCACCATCACCCTCACAGCCTTGGTCTCTGCCTCTACTTCCAAACCTGAGACTAGAAGCTGACTTTGAGGGGAAGTCTCCATAGCAGGTATAGCACTACTGTTGTGTTCAGGAACAGAAAGTCTTTATCTAAAGAATTATTTTTTTCTCATTATGAGTGCCATATGGTAATAAAAAGAACAAAAACTAACATCTGGATAGTAGCTAATTATGCCCATCCTTAGCGTTTCCACTAAAAAGTTATTTCCTCTAGGGCATCCTCCCTGGCATCCTCAAGACGGCTCATGCAATCCAACCAATGCACATTTCCTTGTCTCTGAATCTTTCCTACCACAGCACTTTACAGTATTGTTATACTTGCTTGCCACTTCATCCTGTGGGGGAGACTCTAAAGTGACCTCCAATGATTCTTAACCTCGTGTTATTCAGGTGTTGTCCAGTCCTTTCCACTTGAGAATGAGCAAAACCTGAGACCTGCTTCTGATCAACAAGATGAGGGAATGTCACCCTCAATACTAATGCTCTGTGATGTAGTAATATTTGAGCAGACAAGGGAAATAGAGCCCTGATGCCAGCTAGACAAAGCAAATGGGTGTTCCAGAGACGTTCACATGGCACAGAGGTGGGGAAGGGGTGTTCCAGAAATCCTCCTGAGTGGAATCTACCCAATAGGCAGACAAAATTCAGGGCCACAGTCATACCATTGGGAGAAAGAGAATTCTGTCAGCAAGCTAAACAAGGTTCAAAGCCATGTTTCCTCAAGGCAAGCTTCCGAATAAGAGCACAGAGCAGTAGGCCATCTTGCCTGCGACCTTCAGACTCTTAGGAAGCCAGTTGTGATGGTTAATCTCCATTGTCATCCTGACTGGATTTGAAATCACCATAAAAGCACACCCCTGGGCTTGTCTATAGGATATTTCCAGGGAGGCTTGACTGAAGAGGGAGGAGCCACCTTAAGTATGAACAACAGCATCCCGTGAGCTGACTGAAGAGTGAGGAAAAGGGGAGGAAGTGAGTTGGGCCCAGCCCTCATCTCTCTCTGCTTCTCCGGTGAAGACATAATGTGCTGGGGTGTCTCCCATTCCTACCGCCATGCTGTCTGAACATCTAGCTGGAGTAAATGCGCCTCCCCCTTAAGTTCATTCAAGTCAAGCGTCTGGCCACAGCATTGAGAAGAGTAACTAATACATCAACGAAGCCAGGCAGAAAATGAATGAAAGCTGCTCTTTAAAGCCTCTAAATTTCTCACAACTTCTTAGGCAACAACAGAAAACTAATGCATATCCCCTACCAGACTCTGAGCTCTGAGTGACTAGACCACGTCTATATTATCCCCACTATACCCCGAGCAGCACCTCACACTATGCCCAGCACATAGACAGAATTCAGCAAATACTTGTAGGATGAGTAATTGAATGAATGGGCATCATGCCTGCCATATTTACAACCACTTCATAAGGATTATTTCAATTTACATTTCATTCAGACTGAGAAAACAGCCCTGAGACACACAGGCTGTGACACATCCAAGATTCACATAAAAAGAGCATAGGATTGAAACTAGTGTCTCCTGAGCACATTCACCCAAACCAAAGGCATGAACACAGCATTATCTTTCCACCTAGACAAGAGTCAGCAGAAGCCTGTTCCTTCTCCACACCCAGAGCAGACATCACTAATCAATCCCAACACATTTAAAGGTAAGTTCATCACAGTCCTCAGCTCAGCATTTCAGTAGCCCCAAGCCATTGGCCACAGCTATCCTAGACCAGGAAACTGACTTATCATCCAGGTTCTAAGCCTCTTAGCTGGCATTTCTACTTTCATGCATAGAATTAATTCAAAATCACTGCCAGTAAAGTCTGAGAAAGAATCTGGGAAAAAAAAAAAAAAAAAAGGAGGAAGAGGAGGAGGAGAGGGAGGAGGAGGAGGAGAAAAGAAGGAGGAGAAGGAAGAGGAGTGTGGGAGCTAGGGAGAAGTGGACACAGAAGACAAAAAATCCAGACAGGAGCCCAAGAGTGGGAAAACAAAAACAAAACCCAGTGCTTTCCCTACAGGAAATTCCATCAATCGTGGGTGCTACCATTGAATCATCTGCTGGCTGACTCCCCCGGGTCAGCTGATGGGCTCTTCCTTGTACAGTAATTGGACTCTGGAGTCAGAGACCCCTTCTTAGCATCATGGCTGTGCCGTCCCCCAACTTCTCTCTCCATCAACAGCCGATGACGGCAATGTGGGTGGGGCAAACTGAACATTTGCCACAGCTGAGATTTTATTGTTTAACAATTAAATGTATCTCTGCCAGAGGGACTTATGATATATAGTCAACATTAATCTCCAGGCAAGAAAGCTAACTGAACAAGGCGGGGGGGGGGGGGGGGGGCTGTGCTGCCGCCGTGACCAGGATATGGCTTTAAACTAGGAGACGTACTGAAAGATGGGGGAGGGAAGCAGGCAATGGCTTAGCTGTTCGGTTGTGATTTTCTTTCTTTGTTAATAAATTGACTAAACCCACTGTGCTCTAGGCATTTTCTAGAACAGGGTTATCAAACAGATATGTGCTGACAATGCCAACTCTCTTGCCCAAGGCAAGTACCACTAATTAATCACATCACTCTTTGCTACCTGAGTCCAAGCTTTGTCTTGGAAACCATCCCATTATGACACTCCAAGGCAACCCATATCAATCTAACATTTGCAATCTCAAGAGAATACTATGTATCCGCAAAGATGACAGACGTGGCCCCACCTGCAGGACACCATGCACGTTGTAATAGGGTAAAGCTTTGATTGTTAGGTGGAGCTCAGACCCTGGACTCACAGTGCCCAGATGAGAAGACCCTCCAGGTCTCAATTTTGTCATCTGTACAATGGAGGTAATAGCACCTGCAGTGTGAAACTATAAAGGTGATCAAATAAATTAAAACATACATAGACCTTACGAGAGTACATGGCAAACATCAATATTGGCTATTCTTTCTCATATTCAGACAAGACATACTATAACAATAGCCAATATCTAGCAAGGAACTGTACATACCAGACTCTGGGCTGAGTGGTTCCCTATTATCGATTAAAATCCTTAATCATAAGCTATATACATTAAGTATGTACTTTGAAGACAGCCAAACCAGTTCAAAGTTGTTAAATAATATTTTCAGTGTCAAATGGCTAGAAAGTCATAGGAACTTTAGTCAAGAAACCCAAGTGTTTGGGATCCTTGATGGAAGGAAGCCCTTAGTCCCAGCACAACTCAGCCTCCTAAAGACAGGTGAGGTTAAATGCTCTTTACAGTACAGGCCTTGGAGGAGCCCTGTAAGCTCAGGTGACCTTAGTTCAGTCATGGAAGAAATAACAAAGACTATAAAGCAGGCTGTCTGGACACTCACTTCCCTGACTCACTAGGCCTAAGCAGGCACCCTGGGGTTTTCAATGCCCACATGCAGAGGTCATTCCTAATGTAAGAAACACAGTCTTGTGACACCAAGTGAAATGGCCATCCAAGACACACATAAGGCTGTAGTCCCATGAGGCTATAAAAAGGCTGAAAAGTCCCCTGTATTGTCAATATATCTTCTCTATGTTTACATATGTTTTACTACACAAGTACCATATGCTACATACAATTGCTTGGAATATTCAGTACCTGCCCTCCAGCCTGAAGCCTAGAAACAATAGAATATCAGTTATGAACAAGGCATGTGCTAGGCTATAACATCAACATTTTGTAAGCCCATTCCAGAGTAGTCAGACAACAACAAAATTGCCTGCCTGGCAAGGGACTTCTTGTGACTTCCCTCTGTGGTTAAGTGACATATGACTGTACACACGAAAACACACACACAAAAGTGGGCAATTATTTCTCAGTTAGGAAAAACTGGGCATATCTGAAATTCAAACAATAGGGGAACTGAGGCAGGAGGATTGAGATGTCTAGATCAGCCTGGGTTAGATAGGAAGACCTCGTTTCAAGTAGACAAAAGAAGGTCTGGAGAGATGGCTCAGTGGTTAAGAGCACTAAAGCTCTCACAGAGCACCTGAATTTAGTTCCTACTGCCCATGACAAGTGCTAACAACTGCCCATAAGTCAGACCACGGGTGTTGATGCCTCTTCTGGCCTCTGCAGGAATCTATATTCACATGCACATATTACACACACACACACACACACACACACACACACACACACACACACACGCACGCATAAAATAAAGTAAAATACTTTTTCAGATAAAAACAAAAAGCAAACAAGATTAGGTGTGGGGGGGGGGGCTATAGATTAAATCTCCACAAAAGAAAAACAACTAATCTTGTGCCTGGAGTCTTGTACCTGGATCCTGGTAGAACAATGGAACCGACTCTGTGGGTTACAGGTTTGGGCTCACACAGTCTCACCTGAGATCATTTCTGGCTTCCTAGAGGAGAACTCCCTGCTGCCTGCACCCCACCTCCAGAACTCTGTTCCCCTTCCCCTGGCTCTGAGACCAGACTTGGGGAGAGTCTGGGTATAGCAGACCAACTGAATAGTTTCTATATTTGCTGCATCAACATGGACATCTCTGTCATCCTTTCTAAGCCTCAGTTTCTTAGCCAGGAAAAGTGAAGGTAAGAGCAATTTTGCTGTAAGGTGTTGCTAATTCAGTTCAAAACTCCCACCACCTGGCTCCCGTGGAGAGATCAATAAATGGCGGGTACAGTACCACCTGTGAAGCAGATCTTGCGATCTGAATTGTCATGTGAGAAACTGAGGCCTCAAAAAGTTATGCACGCCAAGAGGACCCTACATGGAATGGCGCAGGTGCAGAGCTAGACTGCACATGCTTGACCACCAGGCCACAATGCCACTCCTCTGAAGAAGCCTGTTCTAATGGCTGGAGATCACGCCCTCAGCTTGCTTCAGAGATCTTTAAACCATGGCCCTCTGAACCTGGGATATGACAGGACCTGCTCCTTTCAAAGTCCTACTGGTGATCAAGATAACCCTACCAGATAGCCACTGTGGCCACCATTATGAACAAGCCCCGAGAGGCCACTCATGTCTGTCTAACTGCCTTTCTGCAGAGCCTCACAGAGCGCCGTGCCCAGACTAGCTCTTAATAGGTCCCTTTGATAAAAACTTATGGAGCTGTTAAGTCTGGAAAAGTATTCATTTTCTCTGCGCCTACCTAACATTTGATGCCGACACTGAGCTGCAGGAAGCAAGCAACAAGAATAATTTAATAAAAGCACGTCGGAGCTAAAGGCAGAGGAGAGCGAGTGAAAAGGGCAGCCTTTGCATGGACTCAATGCTGGAAGCTCAGGCTTTTGTATCTTTGAAGCTGAATCCAGGAAAATTGCCACAACCCCTGTTGATGGTTGGAGGGCTGTGGGTTGCCTTTTGGGGAAGCCTCCAATCTCTGAATGCTGCCAATAGGGAGTACAGTCCTGAAGTTTCCAAACAGCAGTATATGAGTCACGCTAGAGAGCAAAACAGGGTTCAGGGCTTATGTGGAGTCCAGGCCCATCTCAGACACATGGAAAGTCCAGGCAGGTCTCTGATACACGAGGGAGAGTGACCCAGGAGTGGGTGTTTGCTGACAGCTTCATGCTTTGTATGAATGCTTGCCCTGGCATTTCTCAGTGCTGAATCGTGGAAAAAGTTGGGCAGGATGCCTATGGAGTGAGGGAGAGAGGAAGGGGGAGAAAAGAAGAGGAGAGGGAAGGGGAGGGGAGGGGAGGAGAGGAGGAAGGGAAGAGGGGGAAGGGAGGGGAGGAGGGAGGAGAGGAGGAGAGGGGAGGGGAGGGGAGGAGGGAGGGGAGGGAAGGAGAGGGGAGGGAAGGGGAGGAGAACTGAGCTCTGGATGAGGGAACAAATACCATACAGAACAACCTAAGCAATAGAAATAGCAAAAGTATTTCCTAAAGGTTTACCAGGTGCTTCCAATACTTCTTTCCTGCTTGTTCTGGGGACAAACCACTCAATAAGGGAAAATAAATAACTAATACTGGAAGGAAGGACAGAAGGACAGAAGAAGAGGGGGGAAGAAAGGAAGGAAGGAAGGAAGGAAGGAAGGAAGGAAGGAAGGAAGGAAGGAAGGAAGAAGGGAGGGAGGGAGAGAGAGGGGGATGAACAGACAGACGGGGGAGGGAGGGAGGGAGGGAAAACACTCATTTTGCTTTGCTCATAAAAACCTAGGGTTGAGACAGACCCAGCACTGCATAGTGAAGCAGCCCTCAAATTCAAATCTCAGTAAAATGCAACTCTAACCCACATCTCAGTGCAGCTGGGTGCTCTTACACACCTAACTTACACACCTAACACATCCTAGCCCATCTCACAGGGACCCACTACTGTACCTGCTTCTCCTGTCTGCCCTGAAGGTTACAGAAAGCCAACCAAACAGCAGATAAAGCAGATGTAGAGTGGCATTCGCCTCCCTAGATAGACTGGGAGGAAGTGAGCAGCCTCCAGACAGATCTGCATGGCCCTTGTTGAGTTCTGAATGGTGTCAATGATATATATACTTGATAGTGTCCTGCAGAAAGAACATTCCAGAAGTCCCCATTCCTCCCTGATGGAGGTAACTTAAGCAACACCATCTAATTGCAATTACAATTTTCTTGTAACCACATGTTAAGAAGGAAGAATAAAGTGAAATTAACTTTAATCGTGTCTTATTTAACCCAGAATATTCAAAATAGTAGTATTTCTTTGAGCAACCAACACACAAATTATTGCTGAGATATTTTACATTCAAATTTTCACACTAAGCCTTCAAAAATCTGGTATGCACACTGCACTTAAGCTGTGTCTCAGCTAGCACAAGCCTGGCATAAGTGTCTCACATCTACTATATTAGACAGGGCAGGTCTACAGGATGTCAAAATATGGGCAACTACAGCCTCACTCTACATAATGAGAGCAGCTTTTAAATTATCGTGAGGGAAATTAATGATCTGATGCAATGTTCTATGAATGTTGACACATATATAGATTGATACAGCTACTATCGTAATCAGAATTCAGAGCTGTCTTGTCACCTCCAAAAAACTGTCTCTCTACAGTCAAACTCTCCACCATGCCTTAATTATCAGTATTTATTTTTTTCTGTATGAATAGAATCATACAGTATGTAAATATTTGGCACAGTTTTTGTGTATGTGTGTGTGTATGTGTGTGTACATGCACAGGAGTGTGTTTGTGTGTGTGATTGCACATGTGGGTGTGTGAACGTAGAGGTCAGAAGTTGATGGTAGATGTCTTCATCAAGTCTCACCCCATTTCATTTTTTGAGACAAGGTATTTCACTGAACCTAGAGCTTACTGATTTAGCTAGACTGACTGGCCAGCAAGACTAATGGATCCTCCATGCCAGACAGGCTTCTTGAACTAGTCATAAGGCCTTTGAGGTTTACCCAAGTTCATTCTGTGCACCATGAAACTACAATCCTTTTTCTGAGTGTGTAGCATTCCACTGGGTAGATGTGGCCCAGTTCATCAAGCTATCACCTGCTGAAGACATTTTAGTTATTTCCTGTGTAGGATGATTGTAACTAGGGCTGTTATAAATACAGTTTCAGGTGCAGGCTTTGTGTGAACACAATTTACATTTCCAGAGCAAATATCAATGTAGCTGGAGTTTTCTCCAGCCCTGCCCAGGCCCACAGCCACTCAGACCCAAATAAACACACAGAGGCTTATATTAGCTAAAACTGTATGGCCTAATGGCTCAGGCTTCTTGTTAGCTAGATCTTACATCTTAAATTAACCCATTTCTGTAAATCTATACCTTGCCACATGGCTCATGGCTTACTGATATCTTTACATCTTGCTTCCTCTATGGCTGGCTGGTGACTCCTGACTCAGTCTTCCTATTCTCAGAATTCTCCTCTCTCTTTGTACCACCTATACTTCCTACCTGGCTATTGGCCAATCAGCACTTTATTTATTAACCAATCAGAGCAACACATTCACAGCATACAGTGATATCCACAGGATATCAAGTTGTGGAATTGTTGAGTTATGGAGTAAATGGATAATTTCTTAACTTATTAAGAAATTATCAAGAATCTCTTCCAATGCCCTTGAAGCATTCTCTGTTCCTATCAGGAACATACAAGAGTTCTACCTGTTCTGCATTTCTGTCAACACTAGGTATTGCACATTGTTTATTTTAATCATCCTGATAGGCAAGTGGATTTGATGTGTTTTTTGTTAATGACTAATCATATTGAACATCTTTTTATATGTTACTTTGTCCTCCAGATATCCTCTTGGAAAATATGTCTAAGTCATTCATCCATCTTTAAACTAGAGTGCATATTTCCTGAGCTATGGAATCTTTATATATTCCAGCCTGGTGGTGGTGGCACATGCATTTAATCCCAGCACTTGGGAGGCAGAGGCAGGCAGATCTCTGAGTTAAAGGCCAGCCTGATCTACAGATGGAGGTCCAGGACAGCCAGGGCTACCCAGAGAGAAACTATGTGTTGAACACCCCCCTAAAAAAAGAAAGAAAGAAAACTGTATATATTCTAGATGTAAATCTTTTGTTGGATATGTGAGTTACACTATTGTCTCCTGTTCTGTAACATGATCTTTTTCATTAACATTGTCTTTCACAGAGCATGTTTTTAATTTTGGTGATACCCAATTGATAGATTTTTTTTTCTTGTATGTGCTGTAATTTCATTATTATATATTCTTCTTTTCCTAATACCAGGACATGGACCTTTGCTATGGGATGGTCTGTATGTCAAGTGTGTTGCTGATTGGTCAATAAATAAATCACTGATTGGCCAGTGGCCAGGCAGGAAGTATAGGCGAGACAAGGAGGAGAATAAAGCTGGGAAGTGGAAGGCTGAGTCAGAGACACTGCCAGCCGCTGCGATGACAAACAGCATGTGAAGATGCCGGTAAGCCACGAGCCACGTGGCAACTTATAGATTAATAGAAATGGGTAAATTCAAGATAGAAGAAGAAGATAACAAGAAGCCTGCCACAGCCATACAGTTTGTAAGCAATATAAGTCTCTGTGTTTACTTGGTCAGGTCTGAGCGGCTGTGGGACTGGCGGGTGAGAGAGATTTGTCCTGACTGTGGGCCAGGCAGGAAAACTCTAGCTACAGACCTTTTTTATATTAAGTTTCTGAACAATGAGTCATGTTTAATAGGACCACCCAAAACTATGTTGGAGCTATCTAGAGAAATTGAGCTATAGGTTTCAGGTGTGAAAATGTGCACTGTTCGTCACTTACATCATAAATTTTGATAGTTTAGAAAGACACCACTAGTTAAACCAGAGATAAATAAAATCTGACCCACAATAGCCCTTCCTAGATCAAGAAGAATGAAACAGCGACCATATAAATATCATCTATGACCTTCATTCTGACATTACAAGTTTCATCTTGTAAGACAGAAATCTGAAACTTAGGAGTTAGGGGATTTTCTACAGTCATGTAGCCAAGAATTATTAGTATTGGGGTTGGGTAATTCCAAACCCTTTAAAATGGAGTTCTTGGTTTCTAACAACAGAAAATGGAAGAGAGGGAGGGGGAGGGAGGGAGGGAGGGACTGGACACAGGTATTTCACAGATCCAACCCAAAAACTAAACAACCAGGTCTTAGAATGGAAGAAAATCAAGAAATTCAAGCAAAGTATCTTTGGAATGAAGCATTTTCAGCCATTTTCAGGCCTTGCATTTCTCCACCTACAACTGAAATTCCCGGGAGAAACCACTTCACTGACCCATCATGACAAACAAGACTGGGTACCGTGAGGAACATCAGCTCCATTCCTTGTTTAAAAGGAATGTTGGCCTGTTACTAGAAGGAAGGAAAGAATGAAGCCAGCATACGCACAGAACACAATGGTCTACTGATAGCTGTCGCTTCCAATACCTTCCCCATATCCCTGTTGAGAACTGCATCTCACCACCATGTGAACACACACACACACACACACACACACACACACACACACACCTGAAGTGAATGCTTCAAGTGACAGAAGAAACCCTTAAAACACAGGATACGTGGACCTGTCATATCCCTTTCCTTTTAAAAAAAAAAAATGGGTTTTTAACGCTTTTCACTAAAAACTCAAGCATGGGAAGTACTGTCCTCAATTATACCTTCTTTCTCTCTATATGTGAAGTTTCCAGAAAGAAATAGATGGCCCCCACAATGAAATTATAAAGTGGGGAACTCCTCAATGTATCCCCAGAGAACACTAGCTGCTGCACATCACATAACATATGTTCACAAAGAGATGTACATAAAACTCCCTTGAGCCAGGTGATCCTGCAGAGGTACACGCACCTCCCACAGAACTGGACTCTCACACACGAGTTTGGGGCCAGCTGATTTGTTTTTAGGGTGACTCCAGTAAGCATGGGGGAGGGGTGGGGAAAACCAGTGTGTGGTAACTGTGGAGAACAGTGTGGGATGACCTCAGAACTGACCCATTCATGCTCACCAGAGCTACTGACTGCTGCTGCCCTTCCACGCTGAGGATGGAAATAATGTCACTGACTTCCTGACATTGCCTGCTCTGTGTGAGATTAAGCCTCCATGGTCAAAGAACAACCTTGTGGCAAAGACACTCTAGAAGCCTGTGGCTATAGGGGTTGTCTGCAGGTGCCCTCTGGGGTAACCCAAGAAGACACAATTTGGGGGTCTTTGTGAGATACAACTGGGATAGAGAAGCAATAGACTCCCAACAGCCATTTTCTCAGCCACAAGCACCAGCCCCACCCCACCCCACAGATGAGCACACTCGAGTTGGCAGCATCACCTTAGAATCACCCAGTCTCTTGACATTTACAGCCTGGCTACCCGTCTTCCTGCCTCAGCACTGCTAAAGGGAGATGAGAAACCCAGCAGTCTCTCAACTCTGACCTGACCCTTCTGGTTCCCAGCTTGGGTGCCCAAGGATATGCCTTTCTTTGCCAATGTTCTCTATCAACATATTTGGGAAGGAAAAAAACTTCATCCATCTCCTTCTCCTCGAACCCAGAAGAGGCCTCTCCTCCTGTCAAGATGCCAATGAAAACAGATATCTAAGCACGTAGGAGGGATCCAGTGCAAAATTTTTGATTAACCATCTACTGTATGACAGACTCAAGTGCAAACAATAGGCTGCCTTTGAGCATCAGGTCCAAGGAGGTGGCAACAGCAACAGCTTTGGGCACAGGATAGAAAAGTCTTGTTCAGTAATGTCTGAGGGCATCCTGTTCCCCCAGGCTGCACAGAGACTCAGTCCAGATACTAGACATTTCCTAGGTTCTAGACATTTACTCATGTGAGCACATGCAAGCATGATTGAGTGTGTGTGTGTGTGTGTGTGTGTGTGTGTGTGTGTGTATGTTTCTTCCGATTCTAAGGCACAAGAAATATAAAATAGGACCAATAGGGCAGAAGAGAAAGAAGGAATAACATTATTTTGTGAGTACATGTTTTGTTGCCGACTCATTAAGTAAAACCTTTGTACCTCATCTAAGTCTCTTGGTAATGCTGTGTTAGGTATGACTGTACCCATCTCAGAGGTGAAAAACAAAAGCTTAAAATGGTCAAGAAATGCATGAAAGTTCCCACTGTCATGAGCAATAGAACCAAGGCTGAGTCCAAAGGCCAGGACCCCTTAACTGTTGTAGGATAATGCTTTTATACACTGGTTTAATAAAATGCTGATTGGCCAGTAGCAAGGCAGGAAGTATAGGTGGGATAAGCAGACAAGGAGAACTCTGGGAAGAGGAAGACTGAGTCAAGAGACACCAGCCTGCCATCCAGGGAGCAGCATGTAATAGCATACAGGTAAAGCCATGGAAAATGTGGCGACATATAGATGAACAGAAATGGGCTGAGTTTAAGTGTAGGCGCTAGTAAGTAGTAAGCCTGAACTAATGGCCGAGCAGTTTTAATTAATATAAGCCTCTGTAGGTTTACTTGGGTCTGAGTGGCTGCGGACCAGGCAGGACACAGTAAAACGTTCAGCTACACTTAACCCCACTTCTCTGTCCTTCCATAAGACTGATTCTCAAAAAGGGGGAGCAAGAAGAACCCTAGGACAGGATGTCACTAGAAGAGCCAAGGCTGTCCCACATAAGGAAGCATGGCTGCAGAGAAGATTCAAGACTGTTTATGGCACCTAGAAAAACTGACAGATGTGTCATCGACCCCTGTGCCAGCATGCTCTGCCCTGTCCAATGCCTCACCCACAGTCAGCCAGCGATGTATTCCTGGCACACCCTCAGTGGTGACTTGAAGCATCACTTCAGTCAGCTCACATGTGAGAGCCTCTCAGTGTGGTTAATCTTCCCAATCTTTTCCTGGTCTCCCAGCTATCATCAGCCGGGAGAATAAGCTGACATCACTGCAAACAGGCTTTCCTGATTTAGGCAACCAGTTTCTCTATTCTGAGCCTATTTGGCTCTCTGAGCTAGAAGCCCATCTGGTTGAAGGGAGACCCTGCTGTTTACAGCCTCCTCTGGGACGCAAAGACAGGAGAAACCCTATCCATTTCTAAGCCCCCTGTGTTTGCTCCATGAGGCTGAATTTTATTTAAGCACCACATTTGGAGTGGGGAATGGAATTTCAGTCTCTGCTTTTCCGGTTATGTTTTCAGCAGCCTCACCATGACCAATAAATTAAAGCAGTCTTCAAACAGAATAAGTCAAGACCCAAGTCTCCCAGGCACCCTGCTTCCCAAGCCCAGACACGTCTTCCAGTGAGTGTTAGAAAGCTGTAGAGTTGGAAGGGACCCCAGAGACACTCCTCAGAGGGGAGGGGGAAACTGAAGCTGCATATAGTGGAGAGGATTGGTCCATATAATGCCACAGAAGCCTTTAACCTCACATCCTTAGGTCATGGAGCTCACTTCAAGGAAAGACAGCGAAGGAGCATGGCAGTGTGACCAGCACTCAGGGTCTAAGGTGGGTGTTTTTAGGTTCTTGGTCTCTTATCCAAATAACTTAAAGTAAGGGCTCACCCAGACTTGCTAACATGGCAAGGAAACTTTATCCAGAGGTAAGTGATGTACAGATTCGAGAGGGATACACTGTCAAGATCAACAGTGAGCTATAGTGAAGGTATTCAAGGGTACCAATTATTGTTTGGGGCTTCTTTTAAGGGGCTCAAGAGGATGGATTTGGTTGCTATGGGGCATAAGATGGTTCTCTGCTGTGATTGAAAGATTTGGTAATATAATCATTTTTCTATTTTTTAATGCCCTTTCCAATAATGCATCTGATTTTAATCATATACACATAAGATTGTGTATAGGCATTTGATGGTAAATAGGTGATTCTCCCTAAAAGTTTACTTGGGGTCACAGTTTTACCTTGCTGCACATGCATCTAATACTGATTCAGCCTGAACTGAACATTCTATTCTTCATAACTGGATACACTGCGAAAATATTGGAACAGAAACTAAACCTGGCTATTGTTAGGAGAGGGGAAATGTATCCTGTTGTTCAGAGAGGGTGCACCTGTAGCCCTATGCAGGTGGAAGTCAGGGGTTATTAGATGCACTGTTGGGAGAGGGATGTGTACATCTTACCTGCCGGTACAGGAGCTAGGCTGCAAAGTGCATAATTACAAGGATGGTGTGCATAATCCAAAATCCAAGAGAGTCCCAGGTATACTGAATTGTTCCTTATGCTTGCCTGCTACTGAAGGTGGGCCCTCTTGTGCCTAGGATAGAGTCAGTGCTGAGGAAAACGGTGGATGTGAAAGCTGTAGGCTCAGCTCCAACTCTGAAGGAAAGTGGTCTTTACAACTTACCAGCCTGCCTTTCTTAGTTGACTGATAGAAGGCCCATCATATCACACAACTCCACAGGCTCAGCTCATGCTGTTTTCAGAAAGGCAAAAAAAGAAAAAGTGAGAGATTAACAAATATTCTTCTTCTAGTTCCCCTTGAACAGCAAAACCCAAGGCATCCATTGATAACTGTAATATTTACTAACAAGAATAATCCTAAGACCTAGCTTTCAGAATTCAAAAGACTGAATCTGGAGAAGCATGCTGGCCAGAAAGGGGTCTGGGAAAGGGTGTTCCTCAAATGCTGACCAATAACATCAGCTGCATGGGAGGCCTTGTTCTAAGTGCCTCTCTGTCTCAGTCCTTACATCTTAGTGACATGAGTACACTGTTTTCTTTCCCATTGCACCTGGGGAACTAAGGGATGAAGAATGAGCCAGTCACACAGCCAATAAGTGGCAAGGTACAATAGAGCACAGCCTCCCAACACTTGACTATTGACATCATCCCTTGTTCAGGGGTCAAGTATTAGATGGCTTTTGCTCCTGAGAATCAAGGGCAGTTGAGTCCAGTTCTGTTTCCTTCAGATGGGTGTAACTGGCACACATGAAGTTAGCAATAGACTACCAGTGAGAAAGGGATCTAGTTGCAGGGATGGGTGGACCCTTCCGGGAAAGGCCAACCAAACAGCCCAGCTCTGGGAAATCAGGAAACATTAAGAGCCTCGCTGGGGAACAGAGATCACCACAAGAGCTCTAGAACCCCTCAAATATCACCATGGGAGCTCACTCCTCCTTCCTCAGGACTGCAGACTGAGGAAAAGGGAGACAAGACCACTAAGCACTTTAATGGAGACTAGCAAAAAGAAGAAAACAATGGGTTAAGACCTCCTTCACCCTCTGAGACCAAGCAGATACAGGTGCTAAGTTTAACTCAACCCACTATATCAGTGTGAGCAATCTGCCTAATTTTCTCTGTGCCTCGGTTTCTCTGTGTATACAAATATAACCCACACCTACTTTGTATACATATTGTGGGAATTAAACTGAATGACCAGCCAAGTGAGTTTACACTGCTTGCTGAGTGCTGGGAGACCAACAAAGGACAGCCCCACTCCTTCCGGGACATAACAACAGGACTGTTGAGTATATTCTATTTATTGTCCTTCTTGACCTATAGGCTTTTCATTTCATTCAGGGGTGATTATCCCCAGATTTAAAAGGTCACCTTCCCAGGCTCCTTTGCAGCTTGGTGACCATAGTTCAGTTCTGGAAAATAATATATAAGGAAAAGACTATGGGGCGGGGGTGGAAGGATTCCAAGAAATGTGTTGCTTCCCTAAAATTATGGAGAACTATCTCAGTTAGTGTTTTCCTTTGATCCCTGCATTCTGCCTACACCTCTTCTCCTTGTCTACAGGTATAACTGCCATCTTTATTGCTGAAAGGACAAGGACATCAGAACAGAGGCCAGCTCTCTATCTCAGGTAGCATTCTCTAGTTATTGATCTCTCTACATTTTCTACCTCCCAACAAAAATAAACTTCTATTGGATTTCACACTGTTTGCAGCTCAACACGCTCCCAACTAACTGACAGTTACCGACCCCCTTTTGATATGTTGGAATAAAAGTTTAGAACTGCCTGAACCTTTGTCCAAGATCATGTCATGAATTGATTGGTGGCACCCATAGGCCTTCTGAAAACTTGAGTCTTAAATGTCTAACTGGAATGCTTTCCTAATAGATTACATGAATTCACCTCCTTTTAGAAATTTAAGTAGCTTGGTTTATTCTTGAAAATAATGGATTTCGTTTCATTTATGAAGGAGCCTTTTCCGTTCAGGGACAAATTCCACAGGAACATTTTTCATCCTTACACAAACAAAGCACATCTTTGCCATCCAGAAAACATCATGCTGTGGAATCACAAATACAGCTGTCGCCCTGATGCCTAACCTAGAGAAGATCTTGAATTCAAAGGAAGATGCTTTGGAGCCGCTGCTAAATATTTTATACCTTGAGCATTTAGGAAGTCAGGGCTGAATAACACTGTCTTATTTATATAATTTTTCTCATGGCCAAATTGTTCGGGCTTAACCCTACTCTCCTTTGCAAGGCTAATGAAAACTATTATCTGGGCCCTAATAATGCATGTGATAAACAAATGCAGTCTATTTCCTGTTGAAATATTCTTTTTATCTATACCCATGATGCCAATGTGAATTTGATCTGCCGTTGGCACTTAAGGATCCGTAAGAGAGGAGGTTCACTCCTTTGCATGGGAAGAGCTACTCCTTGGAACTGTCTGGGCAGGTATAGGTAGTATTTCTTGGAATGAATCTCACCAACAGGCAGGGGGAATGGCTTCATACTGAGTCCCCAGTGGCCTTGACTGTGCACCTGCCCCTCTTCCCCTGGCCGGACCCCAGGTGGCCTGACGGGTGAGAGATACCTGGATCCATCGCCAAGTATATCCACCCCATAACTCCCTAACTCTCTGAAGCAGAACCACCCAGCTGACCAAACGCGACCACCGAGGCACAGTGGACTCGTTTAACCAGAAGAACCCTACATCTGAAGCAAGCCACATCTCCAATCATGCGTTAAGAAGTAAATGATGGAGCCGGGCATGGTGGCGCTTACCTTTAATCCCAGCACTCAGAAGGCAGAGGCAGGTGGATCTCTGTGAGTTTAAGACCAGCCTGGTTTACAGAGTGTGTTCCAGGACAACTGGAGCTGTTACACAGAGAAACCCTGTCTTGAAAAACCAAACAAAACAAGAAAATAAAAAGGAGGATTGTTTTCAGTTACTATTCCTGGGGGTGGTTTTCTCCATTGTAAAAGTTAATTGATAACAATGTTCTGTAAGCCTCAGCTTCCCCAGTGGAAATGATGAAAATAGAAATTAAAAACAAACGAACAAGGGGCTGGAGAGACAGCTCAGTGGTTAAGAGCACTGGCTGCTCTTCCAGAGGACCCAGGTTCAGTTCCCAGCACCCACATGGCAGCTCAGAATTGTCTGGAACTCCAGTTCTAGGGGATCAGATACCCTCACAGACATACATGCAGGCAAAAACCAATGCACATAAAAATAAATACATCTTTAAAAAAAAAATAGTACCTCTTAAAACAAGTGCCAAGGGCCTGTGTGGCATAAAGCAGTGCACAATTGTAAACTACCACAAATATTAAAATGCCAATATATTACTTTAAATTCTTTACTTTGAATCTCATCTGCAAACTTAAGAATAATGATGTTGAACAAGCAGCGTTGTTACAAGGAGTTGAGAAAATATGTGTGATGTATTTAGTACGTCAGGTACAGGCAGAGCATCAACAAATGCTCATTACTCATGTGCTATGTCAAATCTTACTATGGAAGTTTAGTCGCCTTCTCTTCCCTGGCCCTAGCATAAATCCATTCCATCTGAAGTCCTACCTCCAGCCTGCAGAGTTTTCTCGCCTTGAGGATCACACTTGGCTCCAAACCTTCAGCCTCACCAGAACACTGTCACCCTGAACAGCAGTGGTGGAGGAAGGCTTCAGAACCTCTGGCAGGAGGTAGGCCCGGAAACTCTTCCCACTACAGTCCCTTCATAAACTTCAGCCACAATGGGGCAGTCTCACCTCTTATCCCTGCTGAAAATTGGGCTTCTCCTGTCCTGTGGGGCCTCTTTACCTTTATGGCTCTGCTCCCACCTTCTCGGTGAGCACAGAATTTGGAAAGCTTCCAGCCCCGCTGACCCAGGCCCATATCTCCACTGTGACTCCTCACCTGTTCACATGCCACCTGCCCCGCCTCCAGCAGAGCAACCCCTCCCCCAGCCACCTTGAGCAGACACCCTTAGCAACAATTTCCCGGCTCAGGGCAACCTCTCCCCCTACGTGAGTGGTTTCATAATTCAAGCCTGCCCATCAGTAGCCAGATTTAGCCCACTGCCTGCTGAGTCTGGAAATACTAAATATTAAAATATCCCAGACGCTCGCCCTTCTGACGCCCTCAATGCTCTCAGATTTGCGTGCCGTTGATTGTACAAACAATGGGCATCCCAGGGTGCCCATCAATTTGTCCATTAAGTAGGTTTTGAGGACTCATGTATGTGGCTTATCAAAACAAGGGGTGAAGTTGGGTGTGTGACCTTGGGGAAGTCCTTGTCTTTTGGCTTCAAGATTGGGCCTTTTCTTCTACATCACGTGGTTGCTTTAACACTGCAGACCCTTTGTGTGGTGCTATTTGCAATAAAGGGTGGTGGTAATCATAGCTGGAGGACTTTATTGACCAAAATTCAAAAAGAAATATTCTCAGCCCATTTAGGGCAGCAGTAGAGAGGCTCCCAGGAATAGAAACCTGTGCCATCAGTAAGAAAAAGGAAGGGAAGGGGAGCTTCGTGGTGTGTGTTTCCTGTGTGTGTGTGTGTGTGTGTGTGTGTGTGTGTGTGTGTGTGACATCCCTTTGCCAAAAGTCTAGCTGACTTCTCTTATGTACATCAAAAACAGCCATGCGTTTCTCACCTTTGCAGTTGAAGTACTGTTTTTTTTTTATTATTATTAAGTTCAAATCAAAGAACATTTAGACTAACACACATATCTTTAATAAGTTCCAGTGTTGATCCATTCACAAAGTGGGTTTTGGATTTCTTGGAAAAGGGGATACATCTCCAAGGATTCAAAACAAAGGGAGGGATTCTTGACAGTCTGCCGAGCCCCCAAGCAGGCTCACTGCTAGGCAAACTTAGAAGAGGGGTTTCCTTCTCAGTGTGTATAATTTAATGAGTAATAAAGATAGTAGCCAGCAACACCCAACATGTATGGTATTTTAACGTGAGAACTGTGGTGGGCCATAGAGACCAAGTCTCTACAGAGGGAAGCTGACATTCCTCCATCGCCTTCAAGAGGAAAACCCGTCAGACCTGAGCGCACAGCACTGAACAGCCCGGCCAGGCATCCACTCTCACTGGATTCCAGCTTCACTCTGCTCTTCACTGTAGAGCTTTGTCTTCAGTTCCTCTGGAGCCTCCTTTTCCTCAGCCATGAAATAGGGATGATGACTCCCACACAGAGGATTCACAGGGGTATCTGTCCATCATGAATGTAAGTCCTTTGTGCTTCATTTAGGGACTTCACCTGGGACCCACACAAGAGACTCTTCACTTGAGAATGAGTTAGTCACAGCCGACGCATACATTACTCATTGGGTTAGCAAGCAGCAACACTGAGCCGGATGACTCATTTCAAGCCCGAGGTGGGCTTTGCCCACGCATCTCCCCTCCCTGAAGGAGGCCACAGTGTTTGAATTTCAGAGCAGGCCGGCCAGGAAGCTGGAGATATCTAGTGTACTGGATCCCAACGATGCTATTCTGCATTGTCACAAATGAGTCACTTAATGCATACATACATATTATCTTCTAACTCTGAGGTCAGAGACCATACTGGGTCTCGCTAGCCTAAATCAAGATGTTGGCAGAACTGAAATGTTCTGTAGACTCGGGGAAAACACATTTCCTTTTCTCTCTTCGGCTTCTAGAAGCCCTGACATTTCCTCAGTTCCCTTTTTCTACCTTCATAACCAGCAAGATGAGTGTCTATCTCAAGCTGACCTCTCTTGTTCTTCTTTCCAGCCTCCCTCATCTCACAGGATTTTTTTTTTAATTTTATTAGGACCATGGGGATAATCCAGAATAATAACCCTAGTTCATGTTGACTGATTAGCAAGCTTAATCCCATAGGAAAATTTAATTCCCCTTCACCATGTGACCTAACATATCCATAGACTTTGGGGACTAGGGAAACCTCTGGTTGCTAGAGACAGAGAAAGAGAGACCAGGCTGTTGGAACTGAGTTGGCCCCTTCCCATCAGTGAGGACTGCTGAGCATCCCTGTGGGGTCTGGAAAACACTGGCCTGTGAGGTGAGAGTTTGGAGCCTGCCACCATTGATATTCCCTGTAAGGAACCTCAGGCAACAGACTCCTCATCAGCTCCACAGTCCGTGAAGTAGAAATGAGCCCTGCTGCTAGAGACTGTAATGACTCTGCTGGGTAGAGGACTCACTGAAGGCCTCCTAAACACCAGCCAGTGTGGACCACTACAGTACCCACCCCTAAGGAGCTCACACCCCAAACTGTCACCACCTGGTCAGTAGTCAATACTGCTTTCCTCTCCAGACTCTTCAAATCTTCTTTTAAATCATGGCTTCCCCATCAGCAGGAACTGTGAAACAGACCTCCAGCCTTTTAGACTGTAGTGTGCACATTCATGTGTATTTCATCTGAATTTTCTCTAAGTTGCATTTCCCAAACATTTAATATCACTAAAACATCTTTACCTATTCAAAACTTCCTCACTCTAACCCTTTGGATCTTTGTGATTCTGTTTTCTTTTAGGATAGCCTTGTGTTTATTGTACAACAGAGAGGATTTTTAGATCATTCTCATATATATTCCTCTATATATTCACACACATAACAGTGTGTTCAAGCATTTTCCCATGGAGTTATGCATATTTCAGAACTATTCTTATTAATGATGACATAATTTTCCATCCGGCCAATGATACATAATCATTTCCAGGCTCATTGGATGACTTTGGTTTATATTTGCTGTTTGGTCCTTTTGTGGGGTTGTGTGTGTGTGTGTGTGTGTGTGTGTGTGTGTGTGTGTGTGTGTGTGTGTGTGGTCTGTGTGCTGGAACAGAATAGGCTGTCATGAATATCTTCACACATTTATATTCTTGTCAAGTCTTTCTGCAGAATAGTTCCTCACAAGTAGAATTCCCCTTGACCCTCACAGAGTGCTGTGATGCACGCAGAACAGAATTGGATCCTGCTCTATTGATGGAGACACTGAGACAGAGAGAAGTAGAGCTGTTTTCCCCACAGACACAAGTGGGTTGGCGCTAGGACGAGTGTGAAATTCCCACATCTTCTGGATGTTATAACAGGATTTTATAAACAGCCCTTCCACGGGACCTCCATCCGAAACAGAAGTTACTAGATGTCTTTGTAGACTTCTATTTTCTACCTCTCTTCCATGTTCCCACCCTCTCACTGCAAACCTACTGACTTACACCCTCAAGACCTCCTCCCCTACAGCCCCACTCTTCCAAGTTCAGGGAGTCATGGTTTGATGTCCAGAAATGCTTGAAATTGAACATGGAAAATGAGGCCTTAAGAAAAGGAGATTCTGCTGGGAGTCCTTCACAGCAAAGGCCAGCCTACTCCTGCTGCTGGATCTATGGCCATGTGTCCTGAGCCTATAAAAGGGAGGAGGTTTCATGTTCTTTCGATAGATAAGGACTTTGGGATTGAAATTCTGGATGCACACCCTGACCCCCACCTCTGACCTACCACAGAACCTTGGACAAATTGCAGCTACTCAGTTTTAGTATCCTGGTCCGCAATCTGTAGATGTCAACAGCAGTAACATCTATACAGCTGTAAAGATAAGGTGAGCTAATTTAATGTCAGTCACAATGCCTGGTTTGTCCTGAGGGGTAAGTGACTAACCAGGACTAGTTGTCATCCACCCACTATGCCAATAGCCTAGGGTTAGGTAACCACAAGAAATTAGCCATACACCTGGTGGCCAACGACAAAAATTTACTCTCTCACAGTGTGGCCAGAAGTTCGGTGTCAAGTTATGGACCAAGCTTTTCTCAGTCCAGCAGAAATTATCCAGTAGAGGACAATTCACCTCTTCTTCCAGCTTCTGGGGATGCTGACATTCCTTGACTTTATAGTGTCGTGGCTATGGTCTCTGCTCTACCTTCCCATGGTCCTCCTCCCCACCCCTGTGCGTGTATTTTCTTCTCTTTGTAAGGACACCCACATGGAATGGACAGCCCACTCTACTCCACCATGTCTCTTCTGCTCAATCCTTACCTGAATTATACCAGCAAGACCCTGTTTCTAAATATCTCAGTCCAAACAAGTTGCTATGATCAAATGCTCTACTTATTCTATTTATGATTCTATGTATGAGTCTGAGTGATTCATAAATGGTAGAAACTTGGCTTGAGATGCAGTTCAGTTGGTAAAGTGCTGCCTAGGATGAATGAAGCCCTGGCCTCAGCACTGCACAAATGGGGTACAGTCGCACATGACTACAGTCTCATCACTGGAAGGGTGGACACAAAAGGATCAGAAGTTCAAGGTTATTTTCCACTATGTAACCATGTCTAGGCCGAACTCCACTTCGTGAGGCTCTATCTTGAATAAATAATAACTAACTGCTCACAGCTCTGGAGGCTGAGAAGTTCAAGGCAGTAACCAAACTCCCAGTGAAAGGGAGAGAGTTCTCTGCTTGTTTTATTTGTGTCCTTGCATCGTGAAAGGGTACAAAAGGCCCCTCCAAGCTTTTCTTGTAAAGAAATCAAGGGGCTCTGCACCCATTACCAGTTGTGTTCCAAAGGCCTCACCTCTTAAATCCAGTGTCATGGTGATTAAATTTCAACACATTATTTTTATTAGAGTTTGTTAATTGTACAAAATGATGGGTTTCATCACTAATCTTAAGTGGTGGTTCCAGAGTAGCAGGGCAGGAAATGCCTGCAGCATGGAAAGAAAGTGAAGGAGAAAAGAGAAAGTTGGAGAGAGAGAGAGAGAGAGAGAGAGAGAGAGAGAGAGAGAGACCCAAAAATGGACATGGGAGCCTGAAGGCTGTGGGGTAAAAAGACTAGGGAGCTTTGGGGAAAATCCTGTTGGGTAGAGATTTTCTCTCTGTGTTGCTCTCTTCTCTCTCTCTCTCTCTCTCTCTCTCTCTCTCTCTCTCTCTCTCTCTCTCTGTGTGTGTGTGTGTGTGTGTGTGTGTGTGTGTGTGAGAGAGAGAGAGAGAGAGAGAGAGAGAGAGAGAGAAATTGTGTGTATGTGTGTGTGAGAGAAAGAGAAAAAGTGTGTGTGTGTGTGTGTGTGTGTGTGTGTGTGAGAGAGAGAGAGAGAGAGAGAGAGAGAGAGAGAGAGAGAGAGAGAGAGTGCAGATGCCCAGGGAGGCCAAAGGGATTGAATCCCCTTGGAGCTGGAGTTACAAGCAGTTGTGTGCCACCTGATGTGCGTTCTGGGAATTGAACTCAGGTCTTCTAGGAGATCAGTACATGCTCTTAACTTCTGAGCCAGTTCTCCAGCCTTTGGATTTTCTGAAGTATGATTTTAAAGTGAAGAAAGCCACACAAAGCCAGCTCCTCAGTCGCCCATATGAAAGCATCAGTTAAGAAGTCAGACTGTGGGGTACTGGTCTCTGTTTGTGAAAAGGTGAGCAGCTTCCCTCTCCCGTATGGTTCCACAATGATGTCCAAAGCCAGTAAGTCGAGGGACTATGGACTGAAGACACTTTGAAACCATGAGCTGAGCAAAATAAATCTTCCCTCCTCTAAACTGGTTTTCATCGGCATTTTGTCACAATGAAGACAAGCCAATACAGTCCCCAATATCTAATTGGTAGACAGTAATCACACTTTATAAAGCCAAACATCCTAATTACTCTCCACAACAGACCAGAGGAGTTAAGAATATTAGTCCTTGATGACAAAACAAGCCAACCAGTGACTTCCTGATTCCAACTAGACATTCCATCAGCAGCACCATATCTACATTGCCTGACCACTAGCACCAGATCCTCCTTGGGTAACCGCCCACAGGTGTGGTTTACGACTGTATACATTTAGTTGCCCGCCTCCTTCCATTCTCAGAGTGTCCCATCAGATGGTAAGTGGCACAAGCACATCTTAACACTCTTGACCACTGCCTCTGCCCGGGTCCAGTCCTCACTGTGTCAAGCTGTGGGATGCAATCTGCTTTCTTCTGCTTCTCTTCTCTTCCAAACGTGACTTCGTGACAAAGAATCGTGAAGCCGTGCCAAGACCGAGGACGGTTTGTCCCATTCTTCAAGAAGCCACAAGTGTCCCCAAATCTCTCCATACCTATCTATCTTGGAGGGTGGGGGAGCAGGGTCCAAAGCCAAATAAACAGGATTGGGAATCAGTTTTGCTCCCAAGGCATACACAATGCAGAGAGCTCTCAGTACGAACTTCTGCCAGACATCAGATAGTTCTTAAAAGGTCGGATGAGCAGAAATCCCACAGCAGATGGCACAAAGTTTCACAGTAGCATCTCTGCATGAGGACCAGGTCAAGTGTTAAAAAAAAAAGGCAGGAACTTCATGACAGGTAAATCGACACCACCTGTCAATGTTTGAAAGAGTGGGGATTGGAGGGTGGGATTTATATAATGGGATGCTTGTTTTTGAAGGACATCTAATAACATTTCCAGGGATCTCTCTGTGGATTGCCATGGCTTGGCAAGGCAAAAAGACTAAGAGAACACATGAGCCCTAGGGATGACTCATTCAGTAAAGTACTTGCCTTCCAAGCATGAGTTCAATCCCCAGAAGCCAAGTATAAGAAGCTGGTGGTCCACACATGTAACCCCAGTACTGAAGTGGAGACAGGTGGGTCTCTGGGGCTCACTGGCCAGGTAGCCATGTCTTCTTCGTGCACCTGCACCCACACACGTGTGCACACACAGAAAGCATAAGAGGACTCTGCCACTATAATCTCCATACATCCACTTTCTTTTCTTCTTGAGTTACCTATTTAAACTTTTTTATTGTGCAGTCCTCTTCTTGTCGGCTTGAAACAGGGAAGTAAGCTGAAGCAATTGTGTGGAGTGCTTGCATGAAGACTGAACTAACGAGGTGTCCACAGAAGCTCTACTTCACAGTGATAAAAGCTCAGCATTCCTCTCCCTGTCCAGCAATAGCCCATCGCCACTAGAAGAATGCACCTCCGGCGCTAAATGATATGGAAAATGAATAGTTGGCGCAAGAAAGCTGCTTGCCATATATTGCATAGAAATAAATCAAGATTTGTGAGGATGTAGACTACAGTAGCATTATTCTCTTTTCCATATATGAAGGATTATAATGGCATTATTTTTGACAATCTAGGAGGTGTGGCTGGTCTTTATTTTAAGCTAGAGTATTTGGATTTGTACACTTCTATCATAAACAGAAATGAAGAGAGTATCCAGGATGCCTGTGATATTAATTCCCCCCACTACCCAGAAAGCAGTTAGGCTCCTGTTTTACCTTGGGGGCAATTCCTGAAGAGGTTTCATGAGGAGATTGGAATGGAAAAAATGGAAGACCTGGGGTCTGCAAGCCTCTGCCTGCCTGGTCTATTGACCACAGAAGGAAGTGAGTAAGGGGACAGAAATGTGGGCAGCCACACCTGAGCCCATCTGGAACACACAGGCTTTCCCACAGCTCTGGCCAGTGCCCCACGATTTTCTTTTACATGTCTCCATCTCTTGACGGAGGGGATTTCAAGAGTTAACATGACAAAGACTGGGCCCAGAGCCAGGCACACTGGAGGATGCCAATGGAGAAAAGCTACATCAAATACTGGAAGCAGCTCGGGATAAGAAGTGTTCCCTGGTATCTCCCACGAGCTGCCTCCCAGACACTCCACAATAATAGCCTGAGGCTTATGATTACTCCATGTTACAGAAGAGAAAACTGAGTTGGCACATCATTAGTCAGGGGATCGGTGCTTAGGCCTCATACAACTCCTAAGCTGCCTGCATCCAAAGACGCTTGTTCCCATTCGGGACATTGTGTGCGTGGGTGTTTTATGGAATTAGGGACATGGGGCTAACATGGGCTCTCTACATAATCAGTGGCCACACTAAATTCAAGCAAGCTGTCGGGAGCCCTGGTATGTCTGCTTCGTGGAGCCCGAGAGCAACACCTCTAAGGAAGAATCCATCTAGAAATTCCACTTGTATAGGTAATGCTGAGTCATGTTACTGCAGGCCTTTCTGCTTGGCAAGACATGCCATCTCACTTGATCCTGACAGGAAGGCTGCAAGGAGAGCAGAATAGGGTTATCAATATAAATATATAAATATATACATTACATTTTATTTATTTATTTATGTGGATGAGTGCACACGACATAGCATACATACAGAGGTCAGAGAATAACTTGCAAGAGTAGGTGCTCTCTGTCCACCCTGTGGGTCCTGAGACCAAGGCTTGGAAGCATTGAAAGCTGAAGGGATAAACGGCACTGATTGGTCGGTGGAAGAGTCACGGTCACGGCAGAACCCAATATTAATTTTTAGAGCTTTAAAGGAGGGAAGGGGGGAGAGCCAGGCCTGGCGGAGAGGAAACAAAGGAACAGAGGCGCAGAGAGAGAGCATGGGGTGCACATCTGGCTTTAAGGCTGGGACGCAGTCACCCGTTGATGAGGTCATAAGGCGCCAGACAAGACCCCAAGCTGCACATGTCCAGAATCCTAACAAAAGCTCTTACCCACCGAGCTCTCTCACTGATTCCTAAGACAGGGGTTTTATTGCTGATTTTCGGAGAGAAATATTGACTTGCTGTGTGACCTTGGGCTGGACACCCCCTTCTTATTATCTCAGCACCCTTTCGTGTTACATGAAGAGGCCCAACTGTAGCCAACCCAAGTTATTTTTCATGTCTGTGAGTTCGGGAATTTATCACCAAACATCAAGAGATGTTAGAATAAACACAACTGAAAGGGGTTAGAGATTGGATGACAATGAACATTCTGTGAACATTATTTTTATAGTGTCAGGCACTTTCATAATATTAATAACTTAGGTCTATCAGGCCTTCTTGTGCCGGGCCTCATGCTGAATTTCTTACACGTGACAAGTCATTCAATCCTCACAACCTGTTCTGGCTGAACATGAGATGCCCTCACTGGCTCGTGTGTTTGAACAGTTGGTCTCCAGATGGTGGCGCTGTTCTGGGAGGTTGTGGAGCCTTTTGTAGGCGGGGCCTAGTCACCAGACAAAGAGCTACAGGAGCTGGGTGGGCTTCTGGGTTACAAGCAGCTGGCTTCAGGTCCAGCTCCCTGCTTCCTGACCTGCTGAGCTGCGAGCAAGCTGCCTTTTGTACCCACCACCACAGGCACCAGTAGGTCCTGCCATCTTGTCTTCCTCACCATGATGGGCTGTACTGTCTCTAAACCACGGACCAAAATAAACCCTGCTAGGTATTTAATCACAGCAAAATGAACAAACCCGCATCACACGACTACCTTCATCTTATACATAAGAAATCTGATGTTTACAAAGAATCAATTAAAATATCAGAATCTTTGTGGGTGGGCACTGCACCAAAACAAACATTACAATGGAAAAATTTTTAAGACCAGGACATTGCCACACCACATTGAAAAATATCGTTCTGGGTTGGCACTGTTTTTCTTAGGATGTTTACGGAATTGCAAGCAAAAAAAAAAAGATACACTGAATCCAACTCCTTTTCCCTTATCTTTGAAACAACAGCATTTCTCATGTTGATACAATTCCTTTGGAAAATTTTTTCTAAATGGATACAATTCTTTCATTGTTCATTTAAGTGAATTCCCGCTTTTGCTTTATAAGTACCGAAAAAGAGCGTGTTAGTAGTAGTATCCTTTCCCCTTAATTTTAGTTGATTTCTAAAACATACATTTCTAGCAGTACAACTACAGAAAACAGGCCATTAAGGCTTCTACAGCGTTTGAGAGAGCTTCTTCAAAAGACTTTCCAAAAGGTGCTGCAGGCCTATCATGGCCACTATCCGTTCAAGGGTGAACTAACCTCGCTTGCATGTTCAGTAACGCAATTATATAAAATAAAACTTCAATATTAAGTTTACTCATTTCTTTGACAGCAGAGAAAGTTAAACACATGCCCATATTTACTTGCCAGATATATATTCTCTGACGAGACGTTTTCATGCCTTTGCTGGTTTCACCCCGTTAAGCCAGCTAATCACACATGCTCTGGCCTCCTTTATCTTCTCTCTCTTCCTGGACTCACTATATTGTCCTAGTCACTGAGTCACACAAACGCTCCTAAAGAAAAAGAAAACAAATATCCAAGTCTTCCCTTTGTTGTTGTTGTTGTTGTTTTTGTTGTTGTTTTCGAGACAGGGTTTCTCTGTGTACTTTTGGTGCCTGTCCTGGAACTCACTCTGTAGACCAGGCTGGCCTCGAACTCACAAAGATGCGCCTGTCTCTGTCTCCCAAGCGCTGGGATTAAAGGCGTGCACCACCACCGCCCAGCCCAAGTCTTCCCTTCTATAACTGCCTTGGCTGGTGTTGCTTCTGCTAGTGCCTGTGACTACTGAGTACTTGGAAGGAGACTAGACCAAGAGCTGGAGAGACGCTTGATGGTTGTAAAAGTGCTAACTGCTCTTCCAGGTCTGATGCCTACCACCCACGTGATGCCTCACTACTGCCCATAACTCCAGTTCTGGGGTATCCAATGCCCTCTACTGGCCTCCATGGGCACCGAACACACGTGCAGGCACAACATCCATACACGTGAAGTAAAAATAAATTTTTAATGTAGCTAGACCAAATTAAGTGTACAACACACATAGAGTTCCAAGAATTGGGCGGAAAGATATAGGAAATACCTCTCTAATCATGTTTACATGCTAAAACCATGTCTGAATATGATGAAGTAAAGTTCATTTTAAGGTAAAATAAAAAAGAAAGTAAAAAAGTTTCCCTCTTTGTTTTTGCTATTAAAAATTGAAAAAGGTCACTGTGACCTCATGACAAGTGTCTAGAGAACAGAGCTGCCTAGTGTAGACACTGGTGTCTTTTTGGTTTTGTTTTTGCTTTTCTGAGATGGGGTTTCTCTGTGTAGAACTGTCCTGGAACTCACTCTGTTGACTAAGCTGGCTTCAGACTCAGAGGTCTGCCTGCCTCTGCTTCCTGAGTGCTGGGATTAAAGGTGTGCGCCACCATCGCCCAGCAACACCAATGTCTTCAGAAAGACAACTCCTCCAGTGTATGAGAATGATGTCCAAGCTCTTGAGTTCTTCCTTATAATTTGATTGTGGCTCTTTGTTAAAAATTAGCGGCAGCAGCAGCAGCTCTGTGTCCTGGATCACACAGAATCTCAGGGCTTGGGAGACTGAGGCGGGACAGTCTCTGAGAGTTTGAGCTACAGAATGAAACCCTGTCTCAGAACAACAAAGGGGCCAGTGAGAGGGCTCAGTGAGTAAAGGTGCTTGCCACCAAGGCTGGTGACCTGAGTTCAATCCCAGGGGCTGTGTGGTAAAAAGAAAGAACTGACTTCTACAAGTTGTCCTCTGACCTCACACATACACCAAAGCACAATGCTCTCTCGCTCTCTCGCTCTCTCTCTCTCTCTCTCTCTCTCTCTCTCTCTCTCTCTCTCTCTCTGTGTCATATATACACACACAAATAAATATATCAATAAATGTAATGAAAAATTAACAAACATGAACAACAAAAATTACCAGCAGCAGCAGTTTTTTTTTCATATATACATTCCTTTTAATGGTCTGTTTTTTCTGAAACTAGTTGGAACTTTTCATTTAAAGTCATCTATGATGACAGAAAGACAAGCATTAACTACTTATTGAGGGCCTGGGAAGATGGCTCAGTCAGTAAGGTGCTTGGTGTGCAAGCATGGGAACCTGAGCTCAGATCTCTGGCACCCAGGTAAAAGCCACGCACGGCATGGCAGAACACAAGTGTGATACCAGCACTGCGGAGGCAGAAAGGAGGATTGCAGGGGTGCACGGGCCAGTCAGCCTACCTGAATCAGTAAGCTAGGATCAGTGAGAGACTGTGTCTCAAAAAATTAAGGTTGGAGAGCAACTGGGGAAGACACTTGAAATTGACCCCCCCACACACACACACACGTGCATGCGTGTGTGCACACATACTATGTGCAAATGCACCTACATATGGGCACGCACATGAACATGAACACAGGTTAAAAAACCCAACAGAGACTTATGGAGCACACTTTCTAGAAATTTGGAATAATCAGACAGAATCAGCCTGTCCTTGAGGAGCTAACACACTGGGGGAAGGGGCAGAGGCAGAAACAGAAAGCTGATGGCATTACATATGAGAAATTGATAGAGTCTATGGCAAAGATCCACCCAGCAGGGCAGGGAGGAAGATATAAGCAGGAGCAGTTTGCACTGATAAATTACGTCTCAATCGGGCTCATGTGGAAGCACAGATTTGAACCAAACTCTTAAAGGGATCCAGAGAGCCCAAGTGAGTCACTGGATAAATATGTTTAAGCAAAAGAAAGAGCTAAGGAAGGGGCCTAAAGTAGGACCTTGCAATAATGAGTCAGTATTCCCAGGACCTCATCTCCAGACCTCAGTTTCCCCACATCATCCAAGCTTCCTCTTCCTAGATCCTGGCCATCTTGAACACTGAAACCCATCACCACCACCCTCCAAAAACATCAGTACCCATCCCTACCGCAGCTGAGCTTCCCCCCAAGCCCCTCCCACCCACAGGGGCTTCGGGCCATCTCCCTGGCTGTCTACATTCTAGAAAAGGCTGCACCTGAAGCAGAGAGGAGGTGGGGTAAATGGAGACAGACGGCTTATTTATAGATCAGGACTGTCTGTGGGCTGCTTGGCAAACTTGGCTTATCTATAGGAAGAGCAGCCAGTCGCTGAGAAACGTAATCCCTTGAGAGCAGCTTTGCTCACTTACCAGTCAGCCCAGATCCATCCCCACTGAAGAAGTGAACAGCACTGCAGGATGGAGGCCAGGCATCACACCATGATCACAAGCACCCCCCTCCCACCTCTTCTGCCACATGGGTCTGAGCATGCCATGTCTGTGCTTACTGTGCTTAACAGTACTGTAATCAGTCACTATAAGCCCAAATAAAGTTCCCGGCAGGCAAATGAACTGCACCCCAGCCTGGTCCCAGCCAAACACTGCAGCTTTCCATGTCCTGCTCCATAAAGACCCTTCCCAGCATGTACACTCCCCTTCATCTGCCAGCCCCACTGTTTCCCAGCATGCCTTTGTTCCTGTTCCCCCATCATCACCTGGCTGAAGCCCCACATTCTCCTCACGAAAGCTTCAGCCCAAATGTGCCCATCAAAGGTACAGATTCCATCTCCACTGCTTTCTAATACACGTCTGGGACAAGTTCATTGGGCTGCCTATGATTTGATTACCTCATCTTTAAGGAAAAATAGTAAATACTACATGCCTTCTTGGCTTTGTAAGTATGTTCATTCATCATGAAGAGCCCATCTCATACCAGGTAGACAGTAAGTATTCAATAAATGATGATGCTGTTACTATAAATGGCATCATCCCCATTATTACTTTAGCTGAGGTTTCTCAGTCAGTGGTGGCAGGAGCTTGCAATGAGACTCTCCATCTCAGTAGATGGAAAGCAGAGAATAGACCGGAAGTGGGCCAGGCTATAACCTCAAGACACACTTCCTCCTGTGAGGTCCTCCCAAAGGTGCCACAAACTACTGAAACAGTGCCACCAGCTGGCCACCACGCATTCAAAACCATGAGTCTACAGGTAACATCTGAGCTCTAACAGGAATGTATTGAGAGTCTGTCTGCTCAGACGCAACTCAGGCCAAAGCGGGGAGCAGTAACAAAACTGTATCGAGAGTGACTTGTGCACAGAACGGAGATGAGGAAGTCAGCCAGACAGCTAATGACTGCATCAGAGGCCGTGCTCTTTGTCCTGCTGTCTATGGGAAGCATCCTGGAAGAATCCTCCTCCTCTGGTCAAAAAATAATGGGCTGCCATGTGGAGTTATGGGAAAAGCAAGACTGACATTTTGAAGAGGGGTTTCCCATGCAGTCTCTAAGGAAGCCCTAATCTCCTGATGGCATTCTAATTTCAGTTGAAAAATCCCTTTGTAATGAAAAATCAGAATTTTTTTTTAAATGTCCTGAATCACTAACCAGGACAGAGACAGAGACAATAGTAGTTACCTGGTCTTGAGTAAGGAATAGGATGTGGATGTGTGCCGAGAGGAGGGTACTGTTATTCCAGAAAATAATTCCTTTATGTTGCTGTTAAATGTTGTCTCCACTTAGCACCCTTTCTCAAATATATTTCATTCAGTTTCAAGTACCAAAGCTAACTCAGGTAAACTCAGAGAAAGTGACAGCATACAGTCTCAATATGGTTTGCCTCCTCCAAGACTCCACTGAAATCGATCCACATTGACAAGTTGTGATACCATTATGATATGGTTAAGCCTCTGCTTTTACTAATGGATTGATCTATTCATGACTACAGAAGTCATGGATTTATAGGCTAGGGAGTTATCTCAAGGCTGGGTCTGCTATGAACTTAATTTAGTTAAGTCTCCCATGCACTCACTTGCCAGATGACATCTGGCTCAGTCTCAGACTCTTGACTTCAAAAAGGCCATTACCAGATACAGTTCTTCAACCTTAAGCCAGAACTGTAACTGTAAGTGAAAATAAGCAGTGTCCTCCTCCTCCTCCTCCTCCTCCTCCTCCTCCTCCTCCTTTTTTCTCTCCCTTTTCCTCTTCTTCCTCCACCTCTTCATCTTATTTTCATTCTTACTTCTGTGGAAGAGATAAGAAGGTGCTTTGCCAATCAATCTCAATTTCAAACACTTCCAAAAATTAACAGTCCTCGGAAACAGATTTGCTTGGCCCAACTTAACTCACATGTTCCACCTCAGTCAGTCAAAACTTTCAGAGAGCCTGTGTCCTATAGAACAAGCACAGCTGCTTTGCATAATTTTGGCTTTAGAGTTAAGGATAGAAAAAACAAGTTGTGGAATTTGCTCCTGCTCCTAAAGAAAGCTGCTGAGGCCAGGCATGTGTCAAGGGTGTTCCTGAATGGAGGCCTAGAAGAGAGGCCATTGTGTGAAGCTGTGAAGTTGAAGCTTGGATTGCCTTGGAGAACCCAAAATGTTAGAGATGCCAGAGTCATGGGATACCTGCTGAGGAGAGCTACTAACAGGGAGTGGAACCAGCCCAAGAGAAAGAAGTGTGCTGCAGTCAACAAAGCTGAACAGAGCTGAAGACCTGAAGAGCATTTTGACATCAGGCATGGAGATAGAGTTTGGAGTTTGCCCAGCTGGTTTTCAGTCTTGCTTTGGTCCAACATTTCCTCACTATGCTCCCTTCCTTGTTTTTTGGAATGGTAATGTATCTCCTGGGTTATTATATGTTGGAAGTATGTGATCTGCTTTTTGATTTTAATTTTGATTTTTACAGGTGATTACAGTTAAGAGATTGCATGAATCTCAGAAGAGACTTTGAACTTTGGACTTTAAAACATTGTTGAGACTGTGATGGACTTTGGGGACTTTCGAAGTTGGACTAATGCATTTTGCATTATGATAGTGTTATAAGCTTATGGATGCCAGGGAGTGGAATGTGATAGTTTGAATGTAATTGGACCCCATAATCTCATAGGGAATGGCACTATTAGGAGGTGTGGCTTTGTTGGAGTGGGTATGGCCTTGTTGGAGGAAGTGTGTCACTGTGGGGGTGGGCTTTGAGATTTCCTGTGCTCGGGATAACACCCAGGGTCTCAGTCAACTTTCTGTTGCCTGCAAGATGTAGGACTCTCAGCTATAGCTGCAGCAACATGTCGGCTTGCACATCACCATGCTCCCCACCATGATGATGATGGACTGAACCTCTGAAACTGAGGGAGCTACCCCAATTAAATGTTTTCCTTATAAGAGTTGCCGAAGTCATGGTGTCTCTTCACAGCAATAGAAAACCTAACTAAGACACATAATTACCAAAAATAGAGGACCGTATAAACTAGACTTTTATTCATGAAATGTGTGGTTCTTGCCATACGTGCCTGAGTGGTAACATATCATCAAGGCTCCTTCTCCCACAGCAAAGGATTCAGCCAAAATCTGTGACCAATTAGAAATCATAGTTCTCTGTGGAAAGTACTATTGCCAGATTTGTTAAATAAAAATACAAGATAACCAATTAAGCTTTAGTATTCATGAAATGATTAGCGAAAGTGTATTCGATGAGATGCTTGGGACAGACATTAAAATATTTTGCATCAAATTCTATGGAGTTCAAGTTTACCTGGGCATCCTGCATCTTAACTGCCAACCCAGTGAGAAGGTGATGCTCTCACATGATTCCAGATCCCTGACATTTCCAAAATAATGATCGTATCTCTGGGAATGTCAATGCTGGAGACAGCTGTAGGGGGTTTCAATATGCCAAATTGAGGACACTGTGATTGAAGCTGGCATCCTGAGAGCGAAGTGGATCTGCATAATTATCTGTGAATTAAATTGCTTTGTTGCAGAGAGTCAGCTTATTAAATATGCATTTCAATTTTTGAGTGGTTGCCTGAAGAATTTGCGTATCAACAGATGGGAACTCCCTCACTGCAGCAGTGACCTTTACCTGTCAGGCTGGCTCACGGGATCACGTGCAGGAAGACATTATTATTCCTCCAAACACCATTCTCTGGTGAGTTTGGGTGGGGAGACTGGGCTGTACCGGGAAATGGCCACAACAGCCACTGAAATGGATACCTGTGCTGAGGAGATGGCTCTGTGAATAAAGCCCTTGCCAGGCAAGCATGAGAACCTCAGGTCAGAGCCTTAGAACCCTGGGAAAGCCAGATGCTATAATCCTAGTGCTCCTACAGAGATAGGAGAGGCAGAGACAAGAGACTCCCCTGGAGTTCATGGAACAGCAAGACTGGAGTATGTAGCCAAACCACACAGAGGCAAACAACCTGTCTCAAAAAAGTGGAAGGTTCGAACTGACACCCACGATTGTCTTCTGACCTGTACACATGCACCGAGCACAGCATGACATCACTCATAGCCAGACACCCTGGCCAGTGGCACAGGAGGACCTAGATTTGCCGAATCCACAGACTTACCAAACCGCTACCTAAGGAAGATGGGAACAATAGCTTTTCATCAGGCGAAATGAAGCTTGATTTTTATAACTTTTACTGAATTTGTTCTTTGGCTACTTAATACAAGCATAAAGTGCATTCTGGGTACTGCAACCCCCTTTCCTCTCCAGGCTCCCTCCCACCCTTATTCCTCCCGCCACACACACAAGTCTCTCTGGCACAGTGTTGTCTTCCTTTTGAGACCCATGAATTTTACCAGGATTGTCTATGGGAGAAGTAAAGTTTATTTTATCTACCAGAAAGCTACAGACTTGAACACATAGATTGTTCCTGACATCATAAATACTAAAAATTGAATGGAGAACGCCGAGGAAACAGTGTCTTCCAGATGCAAAACTGACTCCCAGGTGAACTCACAGAGACCGCGGCAGCACAGACATGGTCTGCATAGGTCGAAGCCACGTGGAGTCTCAGCACTGAGAGGGGACACTGGGCATGAGTTTCCATCCCTAACCCAGAAGCTAGATCCAAACGACCACAACTTACAAAGGAAAAATTAATTTTCACCAACGGAGTCTCACTGAGTATATAAACCACACTTAAGGGTAGGCCCCATGCCCGGCATTAGACAGCCAACACAAAATGAACTCAGTGGTATTGTTGAAGATTGTTCTGTCTGGCATGGCTTTGTTCAGGTATTTTTCTTTTAATCTTATTGGTCTTTTGCTTGTATATTATGGTTTCCAACTTTGTGGTTTTTATGGGTTTGTGTGTGTGTGTGTGTATGTGTGTGTGTGTGTGTGTGTGTGTGTGTGTCTGTGTGTGTGTGTGTGTGTGTTTCTTGTGCTTACGTTTGTTTGTTTTGCCTGGTTGTTTTCTAAATAGCGAGAAAGAAGGTATGGAGCAGGAGACATGAGAAGGTGGGGAGGAGATGGGAGGAGATGGGGGTGGTGGTCAGAATATATTGTATGGAAAAAATTATTTTTAATTTAAAATAAACAAATAAAACAAAATAACAATAACAACAACAACAAAAGAATTCCACACGGCACAGAGCATTACATTTAAAGTTTTTTTAAAAAATGGGCTAGGGCTGGGGGTGTAGTAAGGAAATTTGTTGGGTGTACAAGGCCCTGGAGTGTACCCTCAGGACCACACCAAAACCTTAATAATGATAATGGTAAGTTCTAGGTGAGCTCAGGATAACTTAATCTCTCTGAGCCCCAGTTTTCTCCTCCATAAGATGTGGGCCATGATACAATACAATTCTCCCAAGGAGTTGTTTTAATCTCTAAATAAAATCACTCATGGTGAAACATTTTTTTTAAACATTGAGGCTTTATACAAACATAAAAAGACTTTTAATATTCTTCCTAATTACTTGTGTTTTTCTTTTTCTGTAATTAGTATCAACACTTTTACATGCATATGAAACAGATCAAGATGTCCATTCAGGAATAATTAAGAAAAAAAAAAGCTTTATTTTAGAAAGACTGTGGGATGTTGTTGGAGGAACAGTATGTCTTTTCTTTTTTCCCCTTTTTTCAGGAAGTAAAATGCAAACAAGTTTATCATCCTAAGGTTCTTCTGTACCAAATTTTAATAGAAAATTTCTTGCACCGAAGCAATCCAGTTATGTTTATGATGATAAATAATAACCAAAGGGGGGAAATCTACAAAGAAAGAGCAAAGGACAGTAGAAGCATGGAGTTAAACTAACGTTCGGAAAGAGTCGAGGCTACAGATCAGGGAACACCAAAAGATACACTCAACACTCTAGCACGTGATAACACCCATTCACACACGCCCCGCTCACACGTTCACACTCACTAGTGTGCTGGCTTCTTCTCTTACCCCCTTACTCATCATTCCCCCGTAGGTAGAACAATCTCTCCTTGTGAATGAACACAGCTTGTGTGTTTGTACCGCACATACAGATGTGTGTGCATGCTTGGTTTGGTTGGTTTGTCCAGAAGCTTTATATAACTGAATTTTTGGAAGACAGGGCATGCCTGTGGCAGTACAAGCTGGAGGGCCAGCGGCATTCCAGAAGCCTGCTTCACAACTCTCTAAGGGCAAGCTAGAAGCTAGGGAGGAACTGGCCTGCTTCCAAGTAGCAGTTCTAGAAGGGCGAGAGCCAGCAAGGGAGTTTCCTGTGTGCTTTGAAGAAATCTTGAGTTGAAAGGAATTATAAAGATTAGCCTGTTTGTGAACTATAGAAGCTATGATTGTTACCTTCAAATGACCTGTATGAGATTAGTCCCAGTGAGATCCCCACATGGAAATGGGTAGGGGCTCACAAGGCCCCACCGTTCCTTAGGGGAGTAGGCAAAAGAAGAAGAAAAAAAGATTATCACTGTATAGTCCCTCATTTCAAAAGTGCAGAAACTGAGGATGACCAGAGAAGGGACAGTGACTCGCCTGGGATCACACCAATATGATCCTTACAAATCTTCCCATGAGGTTCTGTCATAGGAAAGGCATGCCAGTGTCGGTGACCTATCACATAAGGTAGCGTGAAAACAAGCCAAAGAGAAGAATTTAGAATTCTGGAAGAGCTGACAAAAATTTCTGATTTGGAAACTAGAAATACTTCCACAAAGAATGTGGCTTCCAAAGCTGTCACTAAAAATTTCAAGGATCCTAGCCACCCAGTGCCTACACAGACACATTCATCATAGCCACCTGCTGTCTAGGACACTCCTCTTGGAAAACCACAGTGAAATACCAGACAATAAAAAAAAATAAAAAAGTGAGGCAACAGGGGAGCTGAAATGAAACATGCAAAAGGAAAGAACAAACAGAACGCAGTCACTTCAGAGTGACAGAGAACATCTCCCAACACGGCACTCCTATCTGAATATAGCATCCATCCAGCATGCAAGAAGCAAACTGAAGCGCCAGTGAGCGTTTCCTGACCCTGCTGGCAAGTCGAAACTCTTGGGGTTTACCTACAAGTTGATCATTGGAGCACTGACCTCATTATGCAAGCCAAGTGCAGACAGGATGCTGAAGATCATCAGAGCAGCTAAGGGAGAAAAGCTCGGATGAAAATGCATATAAAGCCTGGAAGAAATGCCTCGAAATGACGTATCAGAGGTGGCTCCAGTCACTGCAATCTATGGTGCGATCCAGTGGATAGCATAGGGCAGAAGGAAGGTGTTCCCAGGAGTGGGAGTGAGCATACGGTGATTGGATGCTGAGGATGCGTACTAGATAGCAAGGCAAGCTCCCACAGACCGAAGGGAACATGTCCCAGACAACCCTTGGCAGGCCTTTCCCCCTCAGACAGCTGAAGGTCTTGATTGGGAGCCTCACTCCCTACCCCACCCCCAGCCACACATTCCACCACTCCCCACCATCCAAATCAGACATTTAATTAGGAGCTCAAATGTCCCTGTGCACACTCATTGTCCCTGAGTATTAACTTCTGGCTGATGACATCCTTTCAC
Source organism: Peromyscus eremicus (assembly GCF_949786415.1). Classification (NCBI taxonomy): domain Eukaryota; kingdom Metazoa; phylum Chordata; class Mammalia; order Rodentia; family Cricetidae; genus Peromyscus; species Peromyscus eremicus. The sequence continues at coordinate 43,568,105 of NC_081436.1, read as the reverse complement.
CCCACCTGGGTAGGTTGGAAAGCCAAGGGCAGGAATGGTGTGGGCAGAGGGTTGGGTGTAGCAATAAAGGGCCAGAAAGAGGGAGATGATGGGATAGTGTACATCTTGACTGCGGTGGTTACACAAACCTATAATACCAGGCTAGAGCCATGTCCATTTCCTGATTTCACTGCTGTAGAGTAGGTATGCAAAATATAATCACTGAAGAGGCCGATGAAAGTCACGTGGTCCTCTCTGAGTGACCTTTGCAACTTCCTGTGCATCTGTAATGATTTCAATACTAACATGTTCTTTGAAAACAATTAAAACAGACAAAAGAGCTCCAGCAAAATCCCCGGAGCCCTGGAGCAGGGACTCGGCAGAACTGAGATCTGTGCAGCCAGCCCTGGAATCTGTCCGTAGCCAACAGCCACAGAGTTCGCTGTTGCTACAGCCACGGCACTAAGGAAGACTCTGTCCTCTGATGTTTGGAATTACAAGATGGAGAGGCCAAGAATTCCCTGTAACGGTTTTTTTTTTTTTTCCCCGTTCAGCTGATGCAACAAAGTAACAGCTTTGGCCTCCTCCATGAGCAGGGATGGATGGCTGGAACATGAGGAACCGTATCCCAGGCCCTGAAGCAGCCTGGAAACAGCAGAGCAAGACCAGAGCGCCATCTGTGTCTATTTCCGCAGCATTCTGGGTGATGAACAGTTAACTCCAGACCCACCTCTACACAGGGCTGTAAAGACGGGGTTTGCTAACCTACTTTCAGTTTCTCCCGTGTTGTGACTTCTGTCATTCGCAAACACCTAGTTTATTTTCTCTTCAGTGTCTGAGTAAGTTTAAAACATCACACCAGACAGCTTTAACAAGCAGTGCCGTTCACCGACAGTCAACTGTTTACACCACCCTCACGTCATCTCACTTCATCCATCACACAAACTTACAAAGTGGATGTTATTATCTTCCCCTTGCACATGCGCAGAGGCTCAGAGATGTAAAGTCACTTTGCCTGAGTCCCACAAGTAATACTAGGTAGGGCCTAGATTCAAGCCTGGTTCATGCAGACTCCAAACCCGGAGGATCTCACCAACAGACTACACTGCTTCTCATAGGATAAGACCAGCAAGGAGGCAAAAGAAACAGGGTCTTCCACGCTAGGTGAGTCCCATAGACAAGCTCAGTCACAACCTGGTTGCTGCTGGTAGTGGGTAGAGCCAGGAAATTTGCCCTTCAGAGAACAGTGTCAGGGAGCAAGGGATCTCTCCATGTCTTCTAGGGTCTCATTTCTCCCTTGTGAAGGAGGGGGAGAATCCTGCCACATCAGGGTTCATGTGCTAAACTCCTCTCCTAGAAAGTGCCTTGGATGGCATACCCATCCTCCAGCCCCATCTGCCAAGTGCAGGAGCATCCAGGATGTACATTAAACTGCCCCCTCCGGGGGATGGCCAAGGCTTTTAGCAATGACTAAATACAGACTCAACTGTGATGTCACTTTCTCCTCCTTTAGGTGTGTGGCAGGTGCTAGGCATTAGAGAAGAAAGGAAAGACTTTTCCTGGCCCGAGAACGACCTGTGAGAGCTCAGCTGGGAAAAGCCTGCAAAATACACTCTCACAGCAAAATTTGAGGTCACCAGGCCAAGTTATTAGATTGGATCTTCTGAAGCCAAGAGCAGGGAGAGCCTTAGCAAGGCAGCTGACATCCCCACCATGAGGCTCAGCCAGTAGGCTGAGGGGTTGGCCCTCTGTCCACGTGACTTTCACAGGCAGAGTGAGATTTCTTGGGTTAGATCGGTAGGGGACAAGGTAAAGCTAATTGGGTCAGAAGTCCCCCAGCCTCACTCCTCAGGCATGTTACAGAAGACGTCAACAAAGAATATTCAGTCCCTAATAAGACATGCTTAGAAACCAAATGCTACATTTTTATTCAGACTTATACTGCAAGCCCTATAAAATATAATATGTGGATTTATCTCACAGAGTCCCCCAGAGGAATATAATCATCATCCCTGGTTTACAGGTGAGGAAACTCAGGCTCAGAACTACCAAACAAATTGCCTCAAGTCCCCCAATAATCAACAATACAGATAGGATGTGAACTCACGACCTGCACTTAACTGCTCTGATATGGATTCCCACAACACATGGTGGAGGGGAGGATAAGGAAAGAATAGACAAAACTGGACTCTAGAGAGATCCTGTGAGACCGAGGGCATAGCTAAGTGGAAGAACACTTGCCTAAGATGTACAAAACCCTGGGTTCAATCCCCAGTGTCACCAAAAACATCACATGCATGTGATATTTTTACTTGTGCTGACATACACATGTGTACAGTAACATGCTGCCTGACCTGACCATAAGCTTATGTCCCTTCCCTTCTCTTCCCTTTCCCCCTTCCTTTCCCTTCCCTTTGCCCCCTTCCCTTCCCTTTCCTTTCCCCCTTCCCTTCCCTTTCCCTCCTTCCCTTCCCTTCCTTTTCCCCCTTTCCCCCCTTCCCTTCCCTTTCCCCATATCTTGCTTCTGACATCTGCTTTTTGAACATGTTTTTACAACATTGTCGGTGAGGATTTCATGCTCCAGATTTTGCAAAGCCCAGATGTGAGGTGTACTTGATCCCTGGTATTGGAAGTCAGAATTTCTATGATACCATGCATGCTACCTGCTTGCAAGGACTAGGAACAAAAGTGTGGAAGAGACAGATACTACAAGGAAAGTTCCTTCTTGAAGGAGAGAGGTTCAAGAAACTCAACTCATGAAACTCGAAAGATTCCGGAAGCTCATAAAACTTACAAGGCTTTGGGGTCCTCCCCCTAAGTGACATAAGTAGTCAGCCACTGCTGTGGGACTTGTGTAACTGCCCTCTGGTTGTTCTGAGGACTCCATGATTCAGTCCTCACCCATCAAGGAGTGAACTTTTGGTCAATGCAGCTCCTGGATCACCCATTCTGTAAATAACCTTTCCTCGTGTTTCTGCAGGATACCCCAGTAAACTCTCTGGTTCATGACACTGGACTTGGATGGAACTGTTTCCGTGTTCTGCCTTTGCCCTCTCTATCTGAGGGGAATAGAAATAGTCTCCCCAGGAAGAGTCACTCCACAGTAGGATAGTGGTCAAACTACTGGGAGACGATGTGGCTGATTCTCAGGTTCCCCTAGAGAGGGCCTTTCTACTACAAGGCTTCCATAGATATTGAGCTGACATTGGCATTGTCTACCTATCATGGTCACTCTAGAGCTCATAAAATCTAGTGTATCAGCTCCAAGTCCTTAAGCATGCTTCTAAAAAGATACTTTAAAATATTGTAGCATACCCTTAAGAGTAGCAATCCCACAGCTGGAATTGTGTGTGTGTGTGTGTGTGTGTGTGTGTGTGTGTATGTGTGTGCTGTGTGTGTCTATGATGTATACGTGTGGTGTGTGTTTATGGTGTGTGTGTGGTGTGTGTATGTGTGTGTCTGTGGTGTGTATGTGTGTGTGGTATGTGGTGTGTGTGTATGGTGTGTGTGTCTGTGCCATGTGTGTATGTCTGCAGTGTGTGTATGTGTGTCTGTGGTATGTGTGTGTGGTGTGTGTGTATGTGTGTGTCTAGAGAATATGTGTGTGCATGTGTGTGTGGTGTGTGGGTATGTATGTGTGTGTGGTGTATATGTGTGTGTGTCTAGAGTATGTCTGTGTGCATGTGTGTATGTGGGTGTATATGTGTGTGTGTGTCTGTGGTGTGTGTGTGTGGTGTATGTGTGTGTCTGTGTCTGTGGTGTGTGTGTGTGTGTGTGTGTATGTATGTGTGTGTGGTGGGGTGTGTATGTGTAAAGTGTGTCTTTGCATGCATATGGAGACCAGAGATCAACTTCAAGTGTCATTCTTTAGATGCTGTCCATCTTCAGTTTTGAGGCAGGGTCTCTCATTGGCCTAGAACTAACCAAATAGGCTCGACTAGCTGGCCATCAAGACCCAGAAATTCACCTGTTCCATCTCCCCAGCACTAGGATTGCAAGTGCATACCACCACACCCGGATTTTTAAAGTATGAGTTCTGGGGACTGAACTCAGGTTCTTGTGCTTTCAAGGCAAAAACTTTACTGACTGAGCCATCTCCCTAGCCCGTGCATCCAGAATTCTGTCCTTCAAATGTAGTTGAACACATATGAGTTAGCATAAGCACCAAGTTTCTCATAATCGATGGCAGCAAATACAATGGGAGAACCTCAAATGTCTATCACCAGAGGATAATTTAAGAAACTGTGGAAATGTGTATGATAACATACTCTTCAGCCCTAAGAATAAATAAGGAAGTTCTGCTTCTAGGAATGTGAAGGAAAGATGTAGAAGTGGGTCACTAGAGCACATAGCTAAGTACAGAAGAGAGAGACAGGATGTGTACCATGCATATGTTCACATAGCTAAGTACAGAAGAGAGAGACAGGATGTGTACCATGCATATGTTCACATAGCTAAGTACAGAAGAGAGAGACAGGATGTGTACCATGCATATGTTCACATAGCTAAGTACAGAAGAGAGAGACAGGATGTGTACCATGCATGTACACATAGATAAGTACAGAAGGGAGAGACAGGATGTGTACCATGCTGCCATTTGTGTCCCATCAGAAGAAGACAAAGAATACTTGTGTGTCCTTGAATGTGTGTAGATGACCTTTAGATGGATGTGTAAGAAACTGGTACTCTGCTTGCTTTCAGAAAGAGACCTGTGACTCGGAGACAAGCTAACATAGACTTCTGCAGCATCCCATTATGAACCTTCTTACTTTGGTCACCTATACCAAGACGAATTTACACCCACACACATAAATAGTCAAGGGCATGCCTGTGGTATATTTACAAAGACGGTAGAAAGAGTATCAGAGACCCTGAGTTCGACTGTTGTTTCTGACACTTCAGAAACGACTTGACATTTATGAGTCTAGATTTCTTCAGTTTTGGAGTGTGGGGTTGGGGAGTGAAAATGCTTTCCCAAGGCTGTCAAGAAGATTAGGAGACAAGATGTACTTGTTTGTTCTTGCTAACTTTTTTTTTTTTGTGCTTGAGATGGAACTCAGGACACTGCACATGCTAGACAAGCTCACCACCACTGAGCTACAGCCACAGCCCTAGGATATTTGTTAAGTACTTGCTGTAAACCAGGCCTGGATCAGTATCATGTTTTACCAAGGTGAGTCCATTAGACCTGCTCCCACAGCATGTGTCGTGAGCACACAGCAGCATGGAGAACATGGATATTCAATGACTCAGTCTATAGCCTTGCAGCCTCGTGATATCCTAAGTGCTATATCAGAAGTGGCTGTATATGGGACAGAGAACACTGCTTGATCTGTGTGTGTGTGTGTGTGTGTGTGTGTTTACATGTGTATGTGCATATGCGTACGTGTGTGAGGGCCAGAGGTCAACTCTGATGTGTTATTCATGAGAAAACTTCCACTTTTTTTTTTTTTTTTTTTAGACAAATGATTTCACTGGCCTGGAGCTCACCAAGTAGATTAGACTTGCCAGCCAACAAATCCCAGGCATCTGTCTCTCCTGCATCCCCCACTCTAAGATTACAAGCGTGCACTGCTATGTGCAGATACTGATCTTCAATCACACAGTATATGCTGCCTGCTTGAGAAGTGACATGTAAGCTCACACCGAACAGATCAAACAGATTTGGGAAAAAAAAAAGAAATAAAAAAAGAAAGAAAGAAAGAAAGAAAGAAAGAAAGAAAGAAAGAAAGAAAGAAAGAAAGAAAGAAAGGAAGAGGTTAGGTACATACATTATGGTGTGAAAGTGTTGAACCAGAAGTAAACCCAGAGGGCAAGGAACCAAAAACGCCCAAAATAGCTAAGGAACAGTGAGAAGAGGAAGAGTGGGAGTCTAAGGGGGTGTGTGAGCATCCCAAGGCCCCAGGACCCATGGTGAGGACCCTGGAATGCCTTTCATACACAGCAGGAAGCAAGGAGCCTTCCGCTTCCCAAGGCAGAGTAGTGGGTCAGAAGGGAAAACAGACTTAGACAACCCTGGTTCTGATTCCTGCTCTCCCATCTCCTCCTCCTGAGCACCTCCAGCTCTTTGTCTCCCCATGGGGATTAAACCATGCTTCTGGAAAGGCTGCTTTGATGTCTCAGTGCATCCTGGGAAAAGCCCACAGCTCAGGCCCTCTCAAAGGATGAACTCACCGCAACACCACCGTGATAAAGGGAGTGTACTGTGGTCCCTCGGTATCAACAGGAAATTGGTTTTAAGACACACGTATTCTAAAATCCATGCTCCCTTATTGAAAATGACATAGGGGGCTGGAGAGATGGCTCAATTGGTAAAGTGTTTGCTCTGCAAGATGAATCCCTGATTTGGGGTTTCCAGCACTCGCGTGAAAAGCTAAGTGAGCATGCATCTGTTATCCCAGCGCTGGGGGTCGTGGTGGAGCCAGGTGAATCCTGGGAGCTCACTGAATAGCCAGCCTAGACAAATTAGTGAGCTACAGGTTTAGTGACAGAGTCTGTCTTAAAAAGTGAGGCAGAGACCCTCTCGACAAAGCTCAGGGACCGTTATAGAAGAGGAGACAGGAGGACTGTGAGACTCTGAGGTCAGGAAGGACTGGGGAGAAACAGTGTCTTCTGAACTTGACAGGACAGCTGCACGGATGTACTCACAGCAGCCGTGGTTGTCTGCACAAGACCTGTGCAAAATCAGTCCAGTCGACACTCCAGGACGGAGGGGGAGGGGTTCATAAGTCCCCACCCCTAGCCGAGGAGCTACGGACAGTTGGTGGCTTCTCGGATAACAGAATGGCCCCTGGGAGTTCAACCATGTTCTAATAGTTGACTCCACACTCAGGAGTCTATGCACACCACAAATTGGACTCAGTGGGTTTTAAAAAAAAAAAAAGACACTAAGTTGGGAGTGTTGAGGTAGAGAGAAGTTGGGGCAGGAGCAGGGGGTTAAATATAATCAAAATATACTGTACACATGTATGAAAATGCTGTATGTTAAAAAAATAAGGTAGAAAGCAATTGAGAAAGACATCCTGACCTCAACCTCCGGCCTCTACACACCTGTGCACATACATGTGAACACATTCACACACACAAATATGGACAGTACATACACCATACACAGCTGCAAAATAAAATAAAATAAAATAAAATTTTAAAAGAAAATAGCATAGTATGTGCTTGTGCTGCGCAAATCCTCTCGCATGGGTTAAATCATCTCAGGTCACGTGTGGGGCCTCGCAAAACATCACACTGTGTAGTCGTTGGACTTATGGTAACAAGAAAAATATGGCCACTGCTCCCAGCACCATTTTTTTTTTTTAATATTTCTGATCTGCTGTTGGTTCGCTCTATGGACGTGAAAGGCCAACTGTTTCTGAACTATTTATTGCTCTAGATCAAGAATGACTAAACCTGGCCCACTCCCTGTTTTGTATTATTCACAAGAACAGTTTTAACACTGTAATCTTATCTATTCATCACATTTACTTGTTGATTTTGTTATACGCATGTGTGCCACAGCGTGCGTGCGTGTGTGTGTGTGTGTGTGTGTGTGTGTGTGTGTGTGTGTGTGTGTGTAGGTCAGAGGACGACTCACAAAAACAGTCAATTTTCTTCTTCCACCATGGGAGCTCCAGGGATCAAGCCTCCCCAGAAAGTTCACTGCTGAGCCATCTCACTGGCCCCAAATGTTATTTTTAGATCAAATGAAAAACTGTATTTGATGATTTATGAATGTTTTTGTAAATAAAAAAGGGGAAGGAGCCGGCAAAGAAACTTGGTAGGAAGGTCTTAAGCACATTCAAGGGTAGCAAATGCCGGGGCCCTTACGATGTTTCCTACATTGGACCCAGCCGTGACCGTTGATCTCTGTAATATTCAAGAGGTTTTTCTCGGTTGTGATGTCAGCTCTAACGTCCTAGCATTCTGGGACCCTTTATGGTAACAGCAGAGGATGACTTCAGACGCTGCTGCTGACTGTCAGGCCGATGACATGGCAGATCTCTAATGCTGGCACCCTCTATGCAAACCCTGTGCCGTGCATATAAATAGAAGTCAGCGTCTTCAGGAAGCACTCCCCAGCTGAGGTCATCTTTCCTGGCACTGTCACAGCAGGCCCAGGCAAGTGCTGGGACAGGAGAGCATGGAGTAGGACTCGAGAGGGAAGCCAGAGCATGGAGTGCAGAACGTCTGTGGAAAAGACCAACCTGGAGCGTCTGGACATACTGGGTGTTGTGATTTGGATCTGAAACATCTCCCACCAGATCATGCTTTCAATGCTTGTCGCCCAGCTGGTGCCCTTTGTGATGGGGGGACTGTGGAGCTTTTAGGAGGTGGAGCCTATCTGGCAGAAAGAAGTTGCTGGGGTAGGCATTTAAAGGTTATTCTCACCCCGGGTCTGACTTTGCTATGTTTCCTGATCCATTATTATATGAGCAGCCTTTGCCAAACGCCCTCACTGCCATGAACTCTAACACACACACACACACACACACACACACACACACACACACACACACACGATGAGCCCCTGAAACCAGGAGTTGTTTCTGTCAGCTATTGGGGTCACAGTGATGTGAAAGTAATTAATGCAATCGGCACCATGGACCAGGCTGCCCCTGGGCACCAGGGATTGCTTTGGGCTCTTATGTGAATCCCTTCACATGGCCCCTAATAGTAACCATTACTTAGCAATGTTGACTATCATCTCGGCTTAATAGAGGACAAGGAGGAGCAGAGAGGTTAAGTAACTTCCCCGGGGCAGTACAACTAGTGATTTCATTCCAAATCAGGGAAGAGAGTGCTTGAATTTGACCTCTGTGCTTTCCTGTATGTATGTGCTAACCCAGGGAACAAGCAAAAACTGGGGGAATTTAGCAACAATGTTGAGAGCCCTAGGCACGGAAAGGTTCTGTATATAAGGCATTTATTATGCAGTGATCTATTTGTTGCTTTCATACAGTCATACGTAGCCTGCCATTCTGGCCCATCTGCATGTACCATGAGTGCCCCACAAACACCAACATCCACAAACAGTGTGGTCTCACAGTACACACTGAGCACATTTATGTGGCCTCTAGATGGAACTCCCAGCCCAGAAAGCTCAGGCCCTCTCCAACTCATGGTAAGTACTACTGCACCAGCTCATCTTTTCCACTTAAAACCCAGCTATCTTAGTTAGGGCTTCTATTGCTGTAAAGAGACACCATGACCATAGCAACTCTTATATAAAAGAAAACATTTAATTGGGGCTGGCTTACAGGTCAGAGGTTTAGTTCATTATCATCATGGAGGAAAGCATGGCCGTATGCAGGTAGACACAGTGTGGGGGTCTAAAAGAAAATGGCTCCCAAAGGGAGTGGCATTATTAGGAGGTATGGCCTTGTTGGAGGAAGTGCATCATTGTGGGGTTGAGCTTTGAGGTTTCATATACTCAGGATACCAGTATGTCAATCCTGATGCCTGCAAGACATAGGACACTCAGCTACTTCTCCAGCACCATGCCTGCCTGCATGCCACCATGCTCCCTTCCATGATGAACTGAACTCTGAACTGTAAGTGAGTCACCACAATTAAATGTTTCCTTTATAAGAGTTGTCGTGGTCATGGTGTCTCTTCATGGCAATAGAAACCCTAACTAAAACACATAGGCTAGAGAAGGAGGCAAGGATTTTATTATCTTGATCCACAGGCAACAGGAAGTGAACTGTTACACTGGGCATGGCTTGAGCATATATATAAAGCCTGCCTCCACAGTGACCACTTTCTCCAACGAGGCCACACCTACTACCACCAGGCCACACCTCCTAGCAGTGCCACTGCCTATGGGCCAAGCATTCAAACACATGAGTCTATAGGGGCCATTCCTACCTAAACCACACCAGCCAAGCCAGGCACCATGGCTCATGCCTCTGATCCCAGCACTCAGGAGGGTAAAGCAGGAGGGTCAGGAGTTGATGGCATGAGATACACAGTGAGACTCAGTAACAAAAACAAAAATATATTTTTTTTTTCTTTTTAAAATTTTTTTCAGGCAATATATTTTGATCATGTTTCCCCTCCCCCCAGATCCTCCCAGAGTCCCCCCCCCACCTCTCTACCCACTCAACTTTATATTCTTTTTCTCTCTTTCTCTCTTTAAAACAAACAACAAAAATAAGAAACACACACAAAACAAAAACAACCACAAAAATGGAAATCAAAATAAATAAGCAAAAGGCTGATAAGACAAAAAAATACTCAAAGAAAGCAAAATGGGACAGAAAGTCTATAAAAACCCCATTGAGTTCATTTGGTGTTAGCCAGCCACCTGGGGGCATGGGGCCTGCCCTGGCGTGTGATTAGCACACCCAGTGAGACTCCGTTGGAGAAAACTGATTTTTCCTTTGCCATCGGGTATCAATTGCAGACAGCCTCTTGGTTAGGGGTAGGAGATGATGTCCACTTCCCCCTCTCAGTGCTGGGAGCCTGCCTGACCTGGACCTGGGCAGGCCCTAGAGGTACAGCCACAGTCTCTGTTGTGTCCGGAAGACACTGTTTCCTTGGAATCATTCATCCACCTTGGGCTCTTACAATCTTTCCAACTCCTCTTCTGCTTCTGCTTCGATCCCTAAACATCGAGGGGAGGGGTTTGATGAAGAAAACTGATTTAGAAGTGAAGGCTCCAAAGTCTCCCACTCTCCAGTGTCTGAGTGTGGAGATTATATATATATATATATATATATATATATATATATATATATATATATATATATATATATAAAACCAACAACAACAACAAACACCCTAACCAAGTACTATGGGCACACTTAACTGCATGAGAAACAGAAATCAGACACGACGTCAGCAATAATAATACCTATTAGACCTTAAACACCTTCAACTTAATCCTCTCAACGGTTCTGAACAAATTAAGTTATTAGGTACCATTATCCCTCTTTTGCATAGAAAACTGAGAGTTGAAGAGTTGAAGTACATACCACAAGCTCCCCAGAAAGAAAATGGTTGAGTCAGTATAAATGTCTCTCTCCAAACCCCTGCTCCTAGCCGTGGATGTCACAAAGCTGCCCTGAGAATCATAAGGGATATCCCAGGGCCAATTCGGTTTAATTGATAGTTATCTACTATAAACATGTGTAACAATATTGTATTAAGACTTGACAATCCAATGATTGAAATAGTCTTTGCCCAGCAGAGTTTAGAGTTCAATAAGAAGGATGACAAAACAGGTTCATTCAACCATTACCAAGCATCTGCTATATCCCAGAGACAGATGTGAGTCTGAGTGTTTGAGGATGCTGAGATGGCTCCATGGGTAAATGTTCTCGCTGGTGAGCCTGAGAACCTGAGTTCCCAGGACCCACATGGTGGGAAGAGGAAGCTGACTCGTGCAGGTTGTTGGGGCGGGAAGGCTGGCGGGTGGGAGGAGGGAGGACGGAGAATCCGTGGCTGATATATAAAATTAAATTAATTATAAATTAAAAATATTTATTATAAAAAAGGGGGACCACGCCCTCATTCCCAACCAGGATGTGCTAACTGCCCTCTGGTCCTCCAGCTAGCAGCAACAGGAAATCACCAACACAGGTTTCTCAAAAGCACCTCCCAGGAGCTGCCACCTTCCAGGGCACTGGCATATTTGGTGCTGTGGAACTGTGCTGAACCCCCAGGAGTTCCGTACTGATCACAAAAGGAGGCCTCCCAACTGCTCCCACAAAGATGAATTTCAATTCACCCAAGAGGTTCCAAGAGGAAACTGTTGGCAAGCTACATTTCGTCACAGGGTGAAGGAACAGAAGGGGTGTTAAAGGCAGCATAAAGATGCTAAATGTCTGCTCCAAAATGTTTGCGAATAAGGAGGTACTTTTTTTTTTTTCAGTTAAGTACCTCAGAATGAGAAGGAGGAAGGGCGTGGTTGGAAATTTTCAAATGAACCAACAACAGGTTTCCCGTCTCCTACCCAGAGAGGGTGACCTGCCACCAAACCAAGTGGACCACATGGCATCTGTGTTTGGAGATTCCCCACAAATGAACTGCTGCCAGGAGAAGATCCTCTTCACAACGTATGTTAGAGTATAGATGGTATATTTATTCATAAGCACTGGTGCCTATTTCTCTCAGGCTGGGGTCCAGACCTCAAGGGACCCCATAATTACCAGCTGGCCTTGTGTGCCCCAAGTTGGTATAGCCACCCTCCTGCCAGGGGGCACACATCCCACAGCAACACAAAGTTTCCTCTTGAAAATGAGTCATATTGGAGGAAAAGTATTCAGTAAATACAGAAGTAGGCACCATTGCCATGAAAAACACAGCCTGGGGCTGTAGTCATGGCTAAAGTTCGGAAACCCAGATTTGGTCCGTCCACATCCTTTCCAAGTTTGAGGTAGAGAGACAGGGGCTTAGGAAGTTGGTTCCCTAAGGACACCCTCTGACTCCCTTATTCGGAGATCTGACACCTGCTTCATACTTAAGAGTTTCAAATGTTCATGAAAGGACTGGGGTTGGAGGTTGGAATTGAAACTTAGAAATTCTGTGTCAGTGCTCATGTTTTGGTTTGGTTTGGTTTGGTTTGGTTTTTATTTCTCTGGAAGAGTTGATTTGTAATCCTTTAGGGACCCAAGGTCCATCAAAGGCAGTTCTCTTGGTGAGGATGTCCCCAAGTTGTCCCCATGGAAGAGCAGTTAAGCAGCTTTTAGAAGGCAGTCATACCACGACCATCACACAGGCTACGTGTGTTCCTAGGTGTGTTCATGATAATTCTAGGGAACTGGCCTTCTAATGCCATTGTTTAAGGATTCTGCCTGCTACATACAACTAAAAATCCTGAGCATTATCTGTGAAATAAACTCTGAAAGACTTCAAAGGTGAAGAAAAAAAGACCAGTGAAGGACCTTAGGACCTGAAGAACAATGGGGTGCAGGGACCCCCACTCTAAGTTTTTATAGGCTTTATGATACCTGCAAATACTAATGGGGGCAGAAAAAAATTAAAGAGTACAGTGGAACGTATTCACATCTGACTCTTTTCAGCCACAAGACAAGGAACTTTTAGACAATAACAGCCCTACTCCAAACAACACCACAAAGAAAACATCAGTCCAGCCCCATCATGACCACACCTAATGAAAATAGAGATTTCCACTACTGAGAAGTCATAAAAGGCCTACAAGGGAGCCAAGATTTTCATCAACACCATCTCAGTATAGTCCATGAGGAAAATGAACTTTCACTTTTTCCAACAGTCTTCCTCTCCCCACCAGAGTGATGTCAAGAGACCCAGTAGGAAGCCAAGAGTTTCAACGTGGACCATTCATCTTTTTACTTCAGGCATCATGGTGTCAGTGGAAACAACATGGGAACCCTGTATGTCCAGCCCTCTTCAGAAGTAATAGTCAAAAGGAGCAAAAGTATAACCATTGACATCCACAGGGCAGTGGAGAAATGAAATAAAGGAACAGAAAGCATATTGTTTAAGAAAATAAAGAAAATTTCCTACAGAGAAATGTATAACCATCGAGGGCAGTAGTTGTCAACCTTCCTAACACTGCGACCCTTTAATATAGTTCCTTATGTTGTAGTGGCCCCCAACCATAAAATTATTTTCATTTCTACATCATAACTGTAATTTTGCTACTGTCATGAATCTTAATGTAAATATCTATGTTTTCTGATGGTCTGAGGTGACCCTGTGAAAGGGTTGTTTGACCCACGAAGGGGTTGAGAGGTAGCGGACTGTCAAAGCATCAACCGAAATAAGACTATCTCTTCATGTTTTACAACAAAACACTCAGAGATCAAGATGAAGAGGAAATCCTAAGAGTATCAATGGTGGGCATAACAATGCACACCTTTGATGTCAACACGTGGGAGGCAGAGACAGATGGGTCTTTGTGGGTCTGAGCCTATTCTACATGGTCTACAGAAAGAGCGGCAGGCCAGTTACTGAGACAAAAGACAGCAAGAAAAAGAGGAATCTTGATGTGAAACCCTCGGCAGAAAACTTAAAAACCAGATGACTTGGTTTGATGGGATGATACACTCAAGGTAAAGAAAAATAATAAAGTCTCCCAACTAAGAATCATATGCCTAGAAAATCTTCCCTTCTGAGATGAAAAAGTGATAAAAACTTCTAGACAAAAAAAAAAAAAAAAAAAAAACCACTGGGGTAGCTTAGCTTATCACCACTGCTGAAGAGAATCCTTTAAGCCAGAGAAAATAATGCTAATGAGTGTACAAAAACATCTGAAAGTATAAGCCTACAGGTAGGCAAAGCATAGTGGTACACTCCTTTAGTGACAGCCCTTAGAGGGCAGAGGCAGATGGATCTCTGTGGGTTCAAGGCCAGCCTGGTCTACATAGTGAATTCCAGGACAGCTAGAGCTACATAGTGAGACCCTGTCTCAAAAAAGCAAAACATACACACAAAAAAACCTTGGTACACAGTCCAATTCAAAACATTTTAATAATATGTGAAAGTTAAAAGATAATACAACTATTAAAATAATAGCTATAAAAGTTTGCAAAGGAATGCATAATATAGAAATATTCAAATTGTTATGGCAAAATTTCAAAGTGTTACTAACATTGAGGTTGATTTTTTTTTAATTTTGTAATTTAATTTAATTTTACATATCAGCCACGAATTCCCTTGTTCTCCCCCCTCGCTCCCCTTCCCCCCAGCCCACTCCCCATTCACATCTCCTCCAGGGCAAAGACTCCCCTGAGGATTGAGTTCAACCTGGTAGATTCAGTCCAGGCAGATCCAGTCCCCTCCTCCCAGGCTGAGCCAAGTGTCCCTGTATAAGCCCCAGGTTTCAAACAGCCAACTCATGCAATGAGCACAGGACCCGGTCCCACTGCCTGGATGCCTCCCAAACAGATCAAGCCAATCAACTATCTCACCCATTCAGAGGGCCTGATCCAGTTGGGGGCCCCTCAGCCATTGAGGTTGATTTTTTTAATATTTGTGTCTGTTGTTTCTGTTCATTGTCACAGTATTTATAATAACCAAAATATAGATCAACCTGGTGACTATCAGCAAACAGAAGGAGAAAATGTGTATGTACACAATGAAATATGACTCATCCATTTAAAAAAAGAGTGAAATCCTATTATTTGTGACTATACAGATAAACAAGAAAACATTATGCTAAGTGAAATAAGCCAGGCACAAAACTATCACATGGTTTTTTTCCTCATATGTGAACTCTTTTTTTTTTTTTTTTTTTTTGGTTTTTTTCGAGACAGGGTTTCTCTGTGTAGTTTTGCGCCTTTCCTGGAACTCACTTGGTAGTCTAGGCTGGCCTCGAACTCACAGGGATCCACCTGGCTCTGCCTCCCGAGTGCTGGGATTAAAGGCGTGCGCCACCACCGCCCGGCTTCATATGTGAACTCTTAAAGGTTCATCTCACAGAGGTAGAATCAAAGACTGGTTATCAAAAGGTACAGTGATTGAGAAGAGGAAGCATGGGAGGTCAAAGAACTAATCACAGCCTAAGAGGACAGTGTTCAAGAGATGTACTACACAGCACAGTAACTATAGTTAACTCTTTAAAAATGCAAAGAAAAGACCAGATGTGGCATCATATATCCATAATACCAGACTTCTCAAGGCTGAGGCATGAGGATTGTAAGTTCAAGACCAATCTGGCCTTACACAGTAGGACTCTGACTCAGAAGAAAAAAGCAAAGAATTACAATTGTGTACACACACACACACACACACACAGAGAGAGAGAGAGAGAGAGAGAGAGAGAGAGAGAGAGAGAGAGAGAGAAATAATTGCTATGTTACTGCATTTGTTATTTAGCTACATTTAACCGTTCCATAATTTATATATACTTCAAGACATGTTGTGTATGATAGACATGCAAATCTATCCAATAATGTGAGAGATGCTGAGTGAATCCAGATAGGATTATTATGTATGCATCAAAAAGCAGAGTAGCAAAAGACAACAGAATGGAATGGTAACTGGACAAATCCACAATGATTATCTAAAGACTTCAACAGTATCTTTTCAACAATCATATTTTTAAAACTAACTATAGAAAAAGCAACTCAATAATCTATAAACAGGATTGTATAGACATTTGTAGACTATCTCACTCAAACACACCAGATTCAAGTTTTTTAGAGTTCATGAAACATATAATAAGGTGAGCCATATGATGGGCTACAAAACAGACCTTAACAAAATTAAAATAGTGGAAATCATACACAATGTATTCCCCAACCACAGTGGAGTCAAACCTGAAACTATCACAGTAAGATAACTGAGTAACTGCTGAACCCTTGAAAACTTAACAGCATATTTTTCTACATATTCCATGGATCAAAGAGGAAGTTTAAAAGGAAATAGAGATTAACATTTAAAGTACCAAATCTGTGAGACATATCTAAAGTAGTGCTGAAGGCAAGTTTATGACATTGGATGAGTAAATTAGAAAAAAAGAAAGTATCAAATTAAAAACTTAAACACCTCAACCTAGTACAATGGAAATTCCATGGAATCTAAAGAGTAACCCTAGCAAAGACTCCTAGTATTGGGGTACAGGGAGCCTAGACTGGCCATCTTCTGTAATCAGTCACGGCCTCAAGTAGAGGGATTGGGACACCAACCCAGCCACAAAATGTTCAACCTACAGTTTGTGCTGCCTGCAGAGCGTTCTGGGACCAGAGCCTAGCAGAATTGTTATCAAAGAGAACAGAAAGACTGCATCCAGCAACTGATGGGAGGAGATTCGGAGTCCCACAGCCAAACATTAGGAGGAGCTCAGGGAGCCCTGTGGAGGGAAGGAGGAAGGATCTGAAGAATCAGAGGGGTCAGGAAAAACAAAAGAACATGGCCCACAGAATCAACTGGCTGGGACTCATGGGCACTCACAGAGATCGGGGAGCCTAGAGGAGTCGACAGGGGTTCTCTGCATATTATGTTATGGCTGAGTAGCTTGGTGTTCTTGTGGGATTCCTGACAGTGGGAATGGGTGCAGTCACTGACCCTTTTGCCTACTTATGAGACCCTTTTCCTCCTACTGGGTTGCCTCGACCAGCCTTTATGTGATGGTATGTGCCTGGTATTATTGTAACATACTATACTGTTGATGATCCTGGAAGGCCTGCTCTTTTCTGAGTGGAGATGGAGGGGGCGTGGATCTGGGGGAGATGGGAGATGGGGAGAGAGACTGGGGAAGGGGGAACTGCAGTGAGATAGTCTGCACAAGTCTATACAATCCTGTTTGTAGATTATGTTATTGAGTTGCTTTTTCTGTAGTTAGCTTTGAAAATATGATTGTTGAAAGGATGCTGCTGACGTCTTCAGATATCATTATGGATTTGTCCAGTTACTACAGAAGGGATGGAATGTATGAGAGAATAAAAAAAAAAAAACTTAAGCTCCTCCCATACCAAGAACCTAGAAAAAATAAGATAAATTAAGCAAAAAGTAATTATATTTTAATGCAGAACCAGCAATTAATAAAATTCCAACCAAAAAAGCATCAGAAAAAAAATGGAACAAAAATTATTTGGAATTATGAAAATAACAAAGAAGATTAACAAAGAAGAAAGAGAGGATACAAATTATCAGTGTATCAGGAAGAAAAGAAAGTGATACTATGGAGTCAGAAAACACCAAAAAGTTACTAACATGAGCTCTACACACATACATGTAGCAACTCTACTCAGTGAGTGAGTCCCTTTCAAAACACAAGCCCCTGTAGTTGGCTTCTTTATTCTTTGCTCTTCACTCTTTGGGGACCCAACACACAGCTCCCAAAGAAATACGCAGAGACTTGTTCTTTCTTATGAATGCCCAGCCTTAGCTTGGCTTTTTTCTAGCCAGCTTTTCTTAACTTAAATTATCCCGTCTACCTTTTGCCTCTGGGCTTTTTTCCTTTCCCTATTTCTGTATATCTCTTCTTTCCTTCTTAATCTGTGTCTGGTTGTGTGGCTGGATGGCTGACCCCTGACATCCTCTTCTTCTGCTTTTTTCCCTCCTCCCTCTCTTTTTCTCCTTCTATTTATTCTCTCTGCCTGGCAACCCCAACTATCCTTTCTCCTGCCTAGCTATTGGCCATTCAGATCTTTATTAGACCAAGCAGGTGTTTTAGACAGGCAAAGTAACACAGCTTCACAGAGTTAAACAAATTCAACAGGTCTTTGCATCGTTAAACAAGTATTCTACAGCATAAACAAATGTAACCCATCTTTAACTATTATTCTACAACAGGCCATCATCATTCTTTTATTATAAAATATCTTGAATAACTGTATAGCTTCTAAGAAAATTTAATTAATAATTTTAAACTTTTAAAAGAGAAGAAAAAATTGAATTTCCAGGTGTACAGGTCCTCACTGGAGAATCTACCAAATGCTTAAAGAGAAACTAGCACAATTCTGTACAATGTCTCTCTGAAAAAGGAAAGACTTCCTCCTATTTATTTGATGAAGATTGCATTACTGTAATACCAACCCCAGGCAGAGACCCTACTGAAGATAAAACACCTAGGGTTATGGTTATGGCTAAGTTGGTAGAATTGTTTCTCGCCACACAAGTTTGATAACCTGAGTTCCATCCCTAAATCCCACAGCAGAAGAGAGAACCAACTCCTGAAAGTTGTCCCCTGGCCTACACACTTGTGCCAAGTCATGCACACTCCTCCTGCACATTAACCCAACAACTATAACCATATTTTTAAAGTAACTCGGTGAAGAAAAAGATGGCATGTGGCATTTCAAACAAATTTCCACCCAGGATGGGGAAATAATCTCATTGTAAATCTCAGAGTTGAAAGGAAAATTATCTCAAAATAGATCACAAGCAAACACAAATTGTAAGTGTCAAAATAAGGCATAAGAGAAAACTTTGGAGATCTAAGACTAGACAAGGAACTCATAGACTCAACACCAAAGATGACCCACAAAGACAAATAAATAAATAAAAAATTGTATCTCAACAAAATTAAAAACTTTACTCTGGGAAACACCTTGTCAGGTATATGGAAAACTCAACTACAAAATGGGGCAGCTTTAGCAGATGGCATATCCAAGAGGAATAGTATTCAGAATATGTGAAGCACCCCTAAAACTCAGTGGTATAAAATTTAATGACCCAGTAAGGAAATACACTGTTTCATGTTTGGCCAATAAGCACAGCAAGAGTGTTTAATATCGTCAGCAATTAGATTGATGTGAACTAAAGCCTCAATGAACTGTCACAGCATACCTATCAGAAAGGCTGAAATAAAAAGTATTTTCATCGGTGTTCCCTGTTCCTCACTGTTGCCAAGATGCAGCACTCTGACCAAAATCAACTTAGGGAAGAAAATGTCAATTTCAGCTTAGACTTTGAAGTCACAGTCCACCACTGAATTCAGAGCAGAAACTTGAAGCAGAAACCAGGGAGGGAACCCTGTCTGATGGATCGCTCATTGCCTATTGCTTTGCTAGCTTTCTTATAGAGCCCACAACCACCTGCCCAGGGAATGGCACTGCCCATGGCTGGCCCTCCTGCATCAATTAATAATCAAGACAGTCTGCCAAAGCCATGCCCACAGACCTAGCTGGTCTAGATAATTCTCCAAACCAGGCTTCCCTCTCAGACAACAAGGCTGTGTCAAGTTGATATTTAAAGCTAGCCAAGACAATCATCAAAAGCTAATTAGGATGCAGACAAGGTGGGCTACCCAAACATTGCTGTCTAGGTTGAAAAATAGTTGGGCACTTTCTTAGAAAACCAAACATGAAGTTACTCTGTGAACAAGCCACTGCAGGAACAAACATTTCACTTTATCATATAAAAAAAATATGTACATGAAAATTTATCACCTTTTTATTCATAATATCCAAAAGAGAAAACCAACTCAGATCTCCACCAACATTATAAGTCTATATCAAAGAACAGTACCTAGGAATAAAAAGAAATAAATCACTGGCCCATTGGGCAAGTGGGATGAGACCACAGAAACTCTAGATGGAAAAGGTCAAACCCAGAAGGTCATGGATTGTATGATTCCATTTACAGATGATTCTTGAAATGATGAGATAAACAGATAATTTTCAGCGGTTGAAAGAAGACATTGATGAAAGAGATGGAAGTCAGTCTATACAGGAGCTACCCAAGGGGCCCTCTGCTGTGACTCTACAATTATCTCAAAGACTAACTTTGAGAAACTACAAGAGGAATCATTAGATTCCATAGACATAAACAGTGCATGCAAAAACTGATCAAATCCAAATAAAGCTTGCGTCAGTATTGTAGCAACACTAATTTGCAACTCTACTAACTGGTTGTCATCAGGGGCAATGGGGGAGAGTGCATAAGATCTCTAGGTACTGCTACTTTTATGACTTCTTATGAGCCAAATTATTTCTGGATCAAAATTTGTAGTCTTTGTGTCTGTATGTGTATGAGTATGTGTTTGGTGTATATGCACACGTGGGTTTGGGTGCCCATGCCCTATGTGCATGTGGAGGCCAGAATATCAAACCTCTTCCTGTCATTTTCCACCTAGTTTTTTGAGGCAGGGTCTCTCACTGAACTTAAAGATTTCTATTTCAGCTAGGCTAGCTGGCCAGCAAGCTCCCAGATCCATGTGTCTCTGCTTCCCAACACAGGGAGCTACAGACATATGGTGGCCATGTCAAGATCTCATGTGGGCATGGGGATTTGAACTCAAACCTTCTTGCTTACATAGCAAGTGCTTTTACCTAATAAGCCATCTCCCAGGTTCCAAAACTTATCATTTTCTTTTTATTTATTTATTTAACTTTCTTTTTATTTATATTTTGTGTCTTTCACATCATGTATCTCGATCCCATTCATTTCCCATCCCTTCATATCTGCCCTCTGCCCTTGCAAACACCCCCCCTCTCAAAAAAATCAAAATAAAATTTAGGAGAAAGGAAAACGAAAAGAAAATGAAAAAAATTCATCTTGGAAGCTGTAGTGTGACATAGTGAATCACGGAGTAAATCCTTTTATCCATATATTTTTACATGCAATTGTTCATTGTGGAGAGTCATTGGTCTAGTTCGAGGTCTCTGGTTTCTGCTACACTTACCAATGCTGAGCTCTCACTGGGACTCCTCTTGAATATCCTGTTGTTGCTCTGTGTCATAGAGATCCCTCAGCTTTGGGTCTGCAGGACCGGCCCCTTCAGGTCCTCTAGCAGATCATAAATGGGTGGATGTTGGGTAGGCCAACTCATAACGCTGGTACTGGGCATGGGTAGTGGTCAGCCCGCCGGCTCTCTCCTATCTTCACCAGGTGAACTCTCTAGCATTGCCCTGACTAGTTCACCCCTTGCAGAGATGAGCAAGGGTGGTGACAGTTCTCTGGCTTTCACATCCTCAGGGTCGGCTCTCCTGCACCTACACCTTCAGGACCAGCTCTACTGTGTTGCCCAGGCAAGGTGTAGGGGCTACTCTCCTGCGTGCTGGAACTAGTCAGGGGCAGGGACAGTGCTCCCACTCGTATGACCTCAGAGCCATCTCTCCCACCTGCCACAGACAATGGGGGACAGGGAAGAGGGCATCTCTCCCTTGCCTACAACACCATATGGCAGATGAGGGATGGGGCCAGATCTCCCTTACTCACATTTTCAGGGCGGTTCATTGGTCAATGGGGTCAGCTCTTCTGTGCTGCCCAGGCGAGGTGTAGGGTCCACTTTCCCAAGTGCTGTAGGTAGTAAGGGGGATGTCAGCTTCCTTGCCCACCACAGGTGACAGGGGAAAGGGGGGAGGGCATCTTTCCCTCACCCTCACCACCACATGGCAGATGGGGGGGGCGGGGGGGGAGCTATCCCACTCTCACACCCTCAGGGCCAGCTCATCCTCGCCTCTACTAACAGTCAACTCTACTGTGCTGTGCTGCCCAGGCAAACTGCAGGTGGTGGGGGGCAGGAGCAGCTCTCCTGCTCTCATGGCCTCAGGACCAGCTCTCCCACCTGCCTCAGGCATTGAAGGGGAGGCATCTTTCTCCCCTGCCCCCCACCCTGCCACCGATGCTATATGGCAGATGAGAGATGGGATCAGATCTCCCATACTCCCGTTCTTGGGGCCAGCTCACCTGCGCCCCCACCAACAAAGTTAGCTCCTTTGTGCTTCCCAGATGAGGTGCAGGGGCCACTTTCCTGAGTGTTGCAGCTGATAAAGAGGAGGTTCAGCTCTCTTGCCAGCTAGATGCGGTAGGGGCGGGGGGGGGGGGGAGTCTTTCCCTCTCCCGCCCCCACCACACTGCAGATGAGGGAGACAGTACCAGCTGTGCCCCCTCTCACACCCTCAGGCTCACCTAGGCCCACTGTCTACAGGGTCAACTCTACTGTGCTGCCCAGAGGAGTCACAGGGCCCATTCTCCTGAGTGCTGCAGCTGTTGAGGGATTAGGTCAGTTCCCTCACTTCCTGCAGGTGTTAAGGGGTATTGTGGAATATTATTTTAACTAGGCAAAGATGTGTTACATTTGTTTATGCTGTGGAATGTTACTTTAACTCAGTGAAGATTTGTTACATTTGTTTATGCTGCCTTTGTTAATAATGTAAAGATGTGTTACATTTGTTTCACCTTGCCTGCCTAAAGGCATCTGATGGGTCTAATAAAAAGCTGACCGGTCAATAGCTAGGCAGGAGAGGAATCTGTGGGGCTGGCAGGCAGAGAGAATAAATAGGAGGAGGAGGAATTTAGAGAAGAAGAAGAGAAGCGGGCAGAGAGAGATGCCTGGTGCCAGAAGCCAGGCAACCACTAGCCAGACAGACACAGGATAGAAATACAGAAAGAAAGAGAAGTAAAAAGCTCCAAGGCAAAATACAGATGAAAAGAAACAGGATACTTTAAGATAAAAGAGCTAGTGAGACAAGCATAAGATAGGGCTAAGCATGTTAAGTCTCTGTGTCATGATTTGGGAACTTGTTGGAGGCTTAAAAGAAAGCCTGTTACAGAGGGTCCAGGAGAGGAGGGCGTCTTTCCCTCAGCCATGCCACCACATGGCAGATGAGGGGGCGCGACCTGCTCTCCCATTCTCACTCCCTCGGGGCCAGTTCACCCCACCACTGTGCCAGTGAGAGGCTGGACCAGTTCTCCCTAGTATTGCAGCCAGTGAGGGGCGAGGCCAACTCTGTAGAGCCCTCGCCTCTTGGCCTTCCTGGGCCTTCAGTGGTATCAGGAGCCTCGGGCATCAACATAGACTGTGGCTACATCAGAGCCATGAATCCAGACATGGGCCCCAGCAGCAGCCAAGGCCCAGATATCATCATGGCTCTGGGTAGTAATCAAGCCACCCACCTCAGCCTGCTCCTCACCACTTTTACCTCTTGGGATATGCCTCTGTCCACAGGAAATGAACCATTCTGTCTCTCTCTCTCCCATACCACATCGTACGCTTGCTCACCATAATAATGTCCTGTCTGCTCGGCATCACAAGGCACCAGGAGGGCCCGTGTTTCCTCCTCAGAGCCCAGGGAGGTCAGCCCCAGGTCTGCTTGTGGGTTTTTGCCCTGCTGAGTCCGTCATGGTGCTGAGCAGGAACGTGCTTCTTCCTCGGAGCCCAGGGCAATCCCTTGTAATTTTCAAAAAACATTTAATACTATTATTTTCTTCCTATTAATCAATTCTGCCCCCTCCCCCTCTCTTTTTAAATAGGGTATCATGGAGCTCAGACTGGCCTCCATCTGCATCTGCTTTTTGAATGCTAGGATTACAGAAGGTACCACCATGCCTGGCTACCTTCAATCAATTCTTAAACAATCGCAGACAAATTTTTATTCTTGTACCTGGGCTGCAACATAATTACCATGAAGCAACATGCATTGCACTTGGAAGAGTGTATCCCACTAAGTGTGTATCAGATAGGAATCAAAGTCTGTAACTCATATGTGCAAGACTTATGATTTCATCAGTTTCTGTAACGCAATTGCACTTTGTATTTCGTGCTCCCATTCAGCCCATGTGGGAGCAACAATCATGGGCGGTTCGGCTTCCACCCTTCACTCCTTTCCCTAAGGAGACAGGACACGTTCTGGGAAACACATGTAGAGCCTGGATCAATGTGTGTTAAGAGAAGAGACAGTGTCCTCTTCCCCTCACTATCATCTACCCACACCAAAGTCTCCTGAGGAGCCACCACCCCTTTCTCTCTCAGTCACTTGTCCCTGAAGACCCTGAGTTATGCCTGGGCTCCCCCTGCAAGGCCTCCTTACACTTGCCTCACCTCCTCGACACCATCTGCACCCATGTCCTATGGGTGCTGTAACTCATTGCCACAAGCTAGTGCCTCAAAACAACACAGAGCTTGCTCTTCTCAGAGTTTAGACGTCTGATATGGGTCTCCCAGACCCACACCAAGGTTTTGGCAGGGCTTCCCTTTGATGGAAGCACCAGTGAAGAGTCTGATATCTTGCCTTTTCTTATTTCTAGAGGCTGTGGGCATCTCTGTAACCTCTTAGCTCTGCTACCTCTAACCTTTTTATCTCCTTATAAAAAAATTTATACAGGCATTAACTCACCCTGATGTTACGGGATAATCTCCCATCTCAAGATCCTTAATCACATCTCTGAAGTCCCCTTTGTCTTCTATGGTGATGCTCACAGGTGCCAAAGATTAAGATGTAGACCTCCCTGTGGTGGAGGACATTATTCTGTCCCCATACCACGAATGGCACTTGGGATCATCCCACACTCCCCTTCCCATCACAGGTTACTATTTGAACATAAACTACCTTGTTGTCATGCCTATTAGGTTCTCTAGAGAAGGAATAGAATGCAGGCATGATACAAGGGGGTCCATTGGATTGGTTTATGAGGGTAGGAGATAGATAATCCAAGCAGCTGCTCAATCTAAGAAGTTGGATCCAAGAAGCTGATGCCCCAGCAGTCCTCATCAGTGCTTACGTCTGGGAGCTCCCTGGAGAACTGCTTGCCCTGGATCCTGGTGGAGAGGCTGATGTAGCTGGCGTCTGACACTAGCTAACAACAGCAGCCGTGACAGAGGAAAAGAAAGGAGGCGTGCAGGCACTCACACGCTGGCTTCATTGTCATCCAGGCTGCCCGTGGGAAAGTGCCACCCACATTCAAGGCAGGTTCCTCCACTCAGCCGCTGCGAGACAAGTCAGTTCTCTCTGAAATCGTCCCCAGAAGTACACTGGCATCGCTCACCATTCCCGGACGTCTAGTCATCCAGTCGGGTTGGCAATCAAGACTAACCATCGCATTCACTATCTCTTTGGCTCAGGAACTCGGGTAGGGATAGGACACAGTGGGGATGACTTGGCTCTGCTCTACAAACCTTCTCCATCCGATATTAAAACCCAGTACCCAGAAATGACTCAGCAACTGAAGAACTCCAGAATCGGCTGGATCCATCATCACTTCCAAGTCGAGAGTTGATGACAGTTATAGGATGGGACCACAGCTGGGGCTGCCAACTCTTGCACCTGTTTGGAAGCACTCCCTGCTTGCAGAGGTGACCTCACAGCATGGCAGCCTCCGGGGAGTCAGACTCCTTATACAGTGGCTGTGGACTCTAGACCCCAGCTGTCTCAGTGGACAAGCTGACCTTTCTTTTTTTTTTTTTATCTTGAAACTCACATAATTAGTTCTAAAATGCCACACACCATTGGCCAAAGTGCTTGTAAACTCCTCCAGGTCCAGAACAGGAGAAATAGGAAGGAGGGAGATCATTTTACAGAATAGGCCATGGGATAGGCATGGGTTCTAACTGTCTGTCATGCTCAGCAGCCATTTTTCTCTGGAGCTTTACGACCTGTCCTCAGAACTCTACTCAAGGATGGCACCAGGCCCTCTGGTGTCTGACCACATGTCTTCATGATCATCCAGACAGCAGGAACATGAGTATTGTGTGGCTTTCTCTGGGGAAATGTGACCAGAAACCTATTTGCCCTTGATAAGGCACCAATGACAAGCCAAAGAAACCATTCCACCCAAGTCTAGTTGGATGAACCCATGAGTTTATCGGAGTTACTTATAGGAGCATAGTGAGGGGTTAGCTAAAACGCATAACTATTGTTAAACACACATACACGCACATCCTCCTAAATATGTAAATACAGCCTGCTCAGCCAGTGTTACTTTCATGTGTATGACTTAAGGACTAATCACTGGTACTGACTAACAAATTTTGAAACAATTAAAGAAATAGAGGCCATGAATTTGAGAGAGAGCAAGATGGGGTACACAGGAATGGCTGGAGGGAGAAAAAAGGAAAGAAGAAAATGATATAATTACATTTTAATTTCAAAAACTGGGGAAAAAAGATAAGCATAACTGACCCCAAAATAGTTGTATTACTGAAAAGCCCAAGCCCAGGGTGAGTGAGGACCCACAGATGCTCTGTGTCCCTGGAATTCACAGGCCAACTCACAGGCAGCTCTGTGGAGCTTAACTCCAGTGCTTATCTATACTTGATAAATACTATCTAAGAGCATTCCTCGGCTAAGGATCCAGACCTGTATGTGACTCCTCAACCCCAGTTTATCTGTTTGTTAAGAAACAAACTGACACAAGGAAGGACTTAACTCAGGAGAGTAACCAGCCCAAGCAGCATCAAGCAGGAGGCCCTTTATCTCCTGGGCTGGATTTATCTGTGATCTCTGAACAGAACATTCTGGGGAGTTTGGCAAGGAGATTAATAATATCCAGATACATGTGTGTAGGCAAAGATGCAGGGATAATACCTCCCACTTCACAGGTCTATTGCTGCAAAATGAGCTACCCAAAGACTTGGTAGTGTTAAGTAGCTACCATCCTAGCATCTCATGATCATGTAGGTGGGGTAGGAAGTCATAGAGGAAAGGAAAGATTGACAGAAGGCATCTTTGTTTGTTTGTTTGTTTGTTTGTTTGAGACAGGGTTTCTCTGTGTAGCTTTTGGAGACTATTCTGGAACTCATTTTGTAGACCAGGCTGGCCTCGAACACACAGAGATTTGCCTGACTTTGACTCTTGAGTGCTGGGATTAAAGGCGTGCGCCACCACTGCCCAGCTGACAAAAGGCATCTTGAGAGACTATCATACTTACCAAGGTTTTCTCTTTTAAAATATTTTAAATTTGTTTATGTATATATGTATGTATGTACTCATTTATTTATGTGCACATGCTCACTAGTACATATGCATACGTGCAGGCATGATACGGTGTGCATGTGAAGGTCAGGCATGATACGGCGACAAGTTGAAATAGTCACCCGGTGTCCCAGGGATCGAACTTAGGTCAGCAGCTGAGACAATAGCTGCCTTGACTTGCTGACCATCTCGCCAGGCAGCTTTCCCTTTTTTGCTAGTAAAGAACTTTAACTCTTGAATTCATATGTGTATTTCAACCAAACAAATAGTTATCTAGGAATGTATCCTATGAAAATAACTGTGATGATTTCTTTTTAAATAGCACAATATTTTCCATTGTAAATAAGTCTCGTTACCTAATGCCCACTGGTAGAAGACCAATTAACCCCCACATGGTTGAGGATAGTATTTCAGGAGCCTATGACCAGGAACCACATAGTATTAAATGTAAATATTTCTCTATCACTTAATAGCTAGATGATATTGAGCAACATACTTAAGCTAGTGAAATCTCAGTTTCCTGTATCTACAAAATGAAGAGGTTAGAAAAATATGGATTTCTGTGCTGATTCAAGGAAATGATGCATGTAAAATCAACAGTTATGAACTGATGTCATTGATAGTGCCATGTATTAGTGCAAATATTTCTGCTTGTCCACATTCCCATGCAGGTACCACTTCCATGAACCCATGTGGCTAACTTTCCTATTAGTTCTGACCAATGAGTTGTAAGTGAAAATGGCGTATGTCACTTCCTGGCCAAACATTTGTCTATAAAAGATCTCTTTCCTGTTGCACAACAATTGGCAAAGGTTTAGGAACTCTGTAATTGCTTCGTCAGCCTGAGTCCTTCAGTGCCTAAGATGGTCTGTCTCCTTGCTGATCCCTCATGAGCATACTGCTGTAAGAGCAAAAAGTAGGTCCCTGTGATCTAAGGGCTATTTGTTACTGCA
The DNA here is from genome assembly GCF_949786415.1 of Peromyscus eremicus. NCBI lineage: Eukaryota > Metazoa > Chordata > Mammalia > Rodentia > Cricetidae > Peromyscus > Peromyscus eremicus. The sequence goes on along the minus strand of NC_081436.1, from coordinate 43,540,111 downwards.
GCATAAACCAGCCTGTTGTGACTGAGTCAATGCTGTTGTTATTGTTATGACACTCCTAAAAACAGCATATAAAAATGATATAAGCCAGCTGCAAACCCAGCAGTTGGACAGTTGTGGTGGAGGACTGTGAGTTCAAGACCATCCTGAGTGAGTAACATAGTGAATTTGAGGCCACCCTCTACCCCAACATAGCAAAATGCTTTCTCTGAAAAGACAGAATATAAATTTTTAATGACAAAACCCAGTCACTATGTGGGGGATAATTTCATCATGGATAATTTTGTAACCTCACAGCCACTTGAAATATTCTTCCAGCTTCTACACATTCTCTTCATCACTCATTCAATTATCAGCTTAAGGTTGTATTTCTTCCTATCCTTTCACCCAACTTGGCCAACCTTGTGTGCGTGAGTGGAGGGGTGATGGTGAGTGTGTGTGGGAAACCGAACTGTGTATTGAATTTGTTCCAGGCATCCAGAGGTCATCTTGAGATTTACATCCCATGAATAAAGGGAGAGCTACTATATTATATATTAACACATTATCTTGATCAAATAGTTTAAACTCTGCATCCCCAACCTGGAAGGGGGGGGGCGCTGAAGAGATGGCATTTAACCTCTTCCAGAGGACCCAAGTTAAATTCCCAGCACTCACATGGCAGCTCATAACTGTCTGTAACTCCAATTCCAGGTGATTTAATACCCTCACAGAGACATACATGCAGGCAAAACACCAATGCATGTAAAGAATAATAATAATGAAAATAAATAAATCACTTTTTAAAAAGTTTAATCTAAACTGGCATATGTGGGAAATGTTTACAGTGCCTTCTGCTGGGTGGTACAATTGCTTTATTTCTATCTATTATTTATCTAATTTATTTGCTTTTGCTTATATATTATATGCATGATATACTATATGATAGTATATTGTGCTATTAATAACTTAAATGCCATAAATACATTTTACTCAGTTGTTGCCTTTATATTACGCATTTATGTAATGTATTATTCTTTCAACAAAAACTGGATGAAATTTTTCTAAATTTCAGCAATGAATATATATTAATTTTTATATGAGAAGTGAGAATAATAGGTTATATTTTCTGATCCCTCACAGTAGGTGGAGCATGAAGACTCAATAATTTACATTAATTATCTCAATTCCTGGGAGCTGAGTGTTTATCATTGCCCCCACTTAGTATTCATAGCTAAGGATTCTAAAGTTCAGAGACGTGAACAATGGAGCTAAGACTCCAAGCCCAGAGGCCCTATGTCACAGCCTCAGTGTTACTAACTGGACAATGGTACATCAGTATATCATGATGCATCCTTCAGCTCTTTCAAGAATAAAGAGGTACAGTCCTATGTGGTGTCATGTGGAAGGCTCATGAACATCCTCCGAAAAAGCCAGCAGGCATCCTTCCCCACTGTAAGGCAGAATCGCAAACCCATCTGCCTCCATCGCATCTTGGAGCAGGTGTCTTGCTTCCATAAGCCTTTCCCCCCCCCCCCCCGCCCCCCGCAGCATTCAGCCATGCTGATCTATCTCAGCTCCTTTGCGTATCTACTGAAAATATAGTTCTGTTTCTGTATGGTAAGCTGCAGGTTCTGTTTGCAAGCAAATCTGTAGGGGTGTGAACACCAGGCAGAAGTTGGGAGGCTTGGGGTCTAGACTAGGCGTCATTACCAGGAACCTCAGTCTCTGAGCCTAGAAAATGAGCTTGTTAGTGAGACAGAAATGGGCACCAAAAGACCAGTACAGAGCCATTGTTCTCATCCCTCACCAGACACGAAGCCCCCACAGTGTAGAAGCAGCAGCCTTTCCCTGGGAAGCAAAGCCCCTTGTGACCACTCCAGAAAGGCAGGAGATGTATAGTTGATGTATTTGTTTATGTTCTGGGAATCAAAACCAGAGCCTCACCATTTGAGGCAAGAACTCTGCCACTGAGCTATATCTGCAGCCCCAGAAGCTGAATGCTCCTGAATAGCACTGGTTCTCTGTTACTAGTTGAGACCTGACAAAAGATGCACTTCATTCATTCATTTAGTGCATTCATTCATTCATTCATTCAGCAGTTACTTGTGCATCTATGGCATGCCAAGTAAGTTGAACTCTACGGTTACTTACACAGCACTAAACCAAGTTCCCGCCTGTATGAACCTTAGATTCTAGTAGGAATGCAAATGAACAAAAGAATGAATGAGTGCACATGAAATAGTATATGATAGGAAGCCACTGTTCCTGGTGGCTATTGTATCCACACTTCTACAGTAAAAAGAGTACAATGTCTCATTAAAACTGTATTTAGGGAAAGAAACAAATGACCAGCTGGGTATGGTGGCCTATGACTAATCCAAATTCTCAGAAAAAGCAGAGACAAGAGAATGGAAAGTTCAAGGCCAGCCTCAGCTATGTGGTGAGATGCCCCCCCCCCCCCCGACACACACACATGAGAAAAGGGCATTTGACTTTCAATTACTTCGAGACTTGGGGTTGGGCCAGCCAGATGACTCAGAGAGTAAAAACACTTGCTGCACAAGACTGATGACCTGAGCTCACTCCCCAGAACCCACAGAAAAAGCTGAATGTGGTAGCATGCCCCTGTAAAATGGGAGGTAAAGTCAGAACAACAGGCCAGAAACTCACAGGTCAGCTAGTTCGGAGTATTGTACAACAGCAGAAACAAAGAGACCCTGCCTCAAAAGCAGGGTGGAAGGTGTGTGCTTACACACACACACACACACACACACACACACACACACACACACACAAGTACACATTAATAATGACCATAAAAATCATAATAATTCTTAAATAAAAGATTGGATTTTAATCACCATTCTCGATTTAGTCTGTGAGTTTGGACTAACTGCTATCATTATTTTTACAATCCTTCACCAGGCTTCTCTGTAGTGTGAAAATGATCACGGCAGCTCTGCCTGCCTTGTACAGTTGATACAAGGACCAAGCCAGCCAGGGAAGCCAAATACATAATCGTCTCTGATTTTCTCCACTTTGTAAACTTCTGGTTGTGCGCTCTATGCAAGTTCAAGTAAGCCAGACTCATGCTGTCAAGTTAAAAACAGTCCCAGCTCCTACACCTGCACAGCAACACCATGGGATTCCTCTCAACAAATTAGAGAGTGGAAGTCATTCTTTCTCAGTTAGGCATCTAGAAAAGGATGGCGGTCCTTCATTCTTAGCTCAGAAGCCACCAGACTAAGGTTGGAATTCAGGGTCTAATCGTGGCTGGAATTGCTATGTGACTTTGGAGAAGTTCCTTTCCTTCTAAAGATTGATTTCTTTTTATTTTATGTGTTATGTGTGCTTTTTTCTACCTGTGTGTTTGTGCACCATGTGTGCCCAGTGCCTGTCGAGGCCAGAAGAGGGCATGAAATCCCTGGAACTGGAGTCACAGAGGGTTGTGAGCTACCATGTGGGTGCTAGAAATCGAACCTGGATCCTCTGGGAGAGCAGCCACTGTCCTTAACCGCTGAGCCACCTCTCCAGGCCTCTGGAGACACTTCTTAACCTCCCAGGACCATAACTATTGTCATGTATACACCGGGGTAATCATTCTTGTAAGCAATGGGAGTCTAAGGATTTGATAAGATAATGCATACGAAAGCCAGATGCAATGCCTGGCGCCTGGTAAGTTCTGTTTGATGTTAAGGAAAATAGTCCTGAAAAGTACTGAGGCTGTTCCTGCTGAGGTGGGGTTGGGCAGGATTAAGAACCCTGGCTCTGGACTTTATGGGACACATGAAGCCTAATTTCTTCCACTTGCCTGTGCAAGTTGTCACGGATCCCTGAGCTTCTTCATCTGTGAAGTGGAGATAGAGCACATAACTTATCAACAGGGCTTATAAAATGTGGTCAGAGATCCTGGAGGTCCCCCAGGATCCTTCCATGAGGTCTTCAAAGTCAAAATTATTTTCATAACAGACTGAAATTTGGCTTGCCCTTTCGACTCTTTTTCTCTCACAGGTGTATAGCAGACAGTATGATGTGTGTGTGTGTGTGTGTGTGTGACATTGCTATGAAACCTATTATTTTGTGCAATTAATGTGCAGCAATAAGACATTTTTATAGTTAATTTCAAATATGTTAACTGTCAGTATATATGTATAACCCACATAAATACAAATTGTGTGTGTGGGGGGGGTCCTCAGTGATTTTTTTTTTTTAAAGTCTAGAGGAAGCCTGAGACAAAACATTTTGAGCACAGGGTTATTGTAAGGATTAAGTCATGATTAGCATACACATGCAAAGCACCTAGTAAACACCATCCTTATAATATTGGTTTCAACAGTCCTGAAGTCTACCCATGCACATAGAAACAAAATAGGATTGTAGCATTTACCACAAGTCACCCTTCTTTTTTTTATTCTTTGGTGTGTGTGTGTGTGTGTGTGTGTGTGGTGTGTGTGTGTGTGTGTGTGTGTGCTCACACATCAGGGAGGCTAAATGAGGAGAACACATCTCCTGCAGTACTTACAGGCAGTTGCCAACCGCCCAGTGTGGATACCAGGAACTCAGTTCCATCCTCTGTGTGCTCTGAACCACTGACCCATCATCCCAACCTCCTTTTGCTGTTAGTTTTGGTTTTTTACTAGCGGGAGTCCACTGCATGTTAAATTTTGAGCCATCTAAAGACAGTGCAGCACAGAGCCCTCATCTTCTCGTCTCTTTGAGATTTGTACCCTGAAGATACAGATCCTTCCAGGGTCACTGGCTTCCTCACTCTGGCTCTTCCATGGCTCTTCCTACAACCTGTTACCCAGCCGGGAGCGGGTGGCAACGGAAGCCAGGCTTATAGAGGAGCTTCCTAAGTAATTGCTCATCAAGAGGAAGTGGAGCCTCAAAATAGGAATTGCTTCCTTAAGGTTTAGGCAATTTCCATGGAAACAGCCTGCAAAGTATACCTAATTTTAAAGGACTGGGGGTGTTGGTAAAATGACCTGGAAGGGCATAACAAGATAAGTGATGTAAAAAACTGTTGAGCTGGTGACAGTTTTAGTGTTTGTCTGTTTATTTGTCCTTTCACTATTCTGGCACACCCTAATTTAGGGAGAAAAGCCAGTGTCCTAGTTACTGTTCTTGTGGTGATGGTAAGTGCCATGACCAAAAGCAATTTGAGGGATTAAAGGGTCTGGGGTCTGTTAGGCTTATAGGTTACATACAGTCCATCATCAAGGGGAGGCAAGGCGGAAACTCAAGGCATGACACTGGAAACAGAAACTGAAGCCGACGCCATCAAGGAAGCTGCTTGTGGGCTTGCTCAGCTTGCTTTCCTGAGGAGCCCAGGAGCACCAGACCAGGAGTCGCCCCTTACACAGTGGCCTGGGCCCTCCCATGCCCATCAAGATAATGCCCCATAGGTGTGCCCACAGGCCAATCTGGTAATTCTTCAATTGAAGTTCTGTCTTCTTAGGGGATCCTAGTTTGTACCAAGTGGACGAAAAACGACCCAGCTCAGACAACATCCCCAAATTCTGGTGTTGGATGCAAATTGACAGGACTCAGATCACAGGTATCAGATGAGTCTAGGAAAGACAGGGCATGATCCGGATTATAGTTACCAACAAAGCTCCGAACGGAATCCTGTTAAGAACCAAGAGGATTTTGTCTCCCTGGTGGTAGAGGGAGCAGGAAAGCCAGTCCGCAGCCAGGATCCCGGTGTGGGGGCTTTTTACTTAACCGGGGGAGGGGGGGAGCAACGCCCCCTCCCTCCGCCCCAGTCAGCAATAACCCAACCAAAGCTGGCAAGAAACGTTTGCATGTGAGCTAATTTAATCTTAAATAGGACAAACTCCCGAAGAAACAAAGGTTACCAGAGAAATGGGAGCCCTGGGGGCGACCTTAATTTTTTTTTTTAACTACTTCCTTCTTTGCAGTCTAGGAAAGTAAAATGCCAAAAGAGGTTCCCCAGAGTCGTGGCCACCCATCAGCCCCCAAAGCCAGTCTTCCACTCTAGACTGGGTCGTCGCCTTGGCTACCCCGCAGCACGCCGCCACCTGTTGCAGTCCTGGCGCCCCGAGCGGAGTCGCAAGCGGCCGCTAGAGTTCGTTCTAATTCCCCGGAGCAGAGCTGGCTGGGAAACCCCGACGCGACGCGCCTGCTAATCCGCAGGGTGGGAGGCGACTCCGCAAGGCTCCAAGCCCCAGGCCCTCTTTTTCCTCGAATAACTCTTAGTGTCAAATCTGAGTTCCCAGAGCTCGGCCCCCTCGCCCACGGTGGGCTCCAGAGCGCCCACGCCCAAGAAATTCTCGAGCGCCCCCGAGCCTGCGAAAGGGACACAGGGTCCTTGAGGGCAGGAATGCGCAGCGCAGGCAGGTTGCTGCGGGAGGTCCCTCAGATGCTCCCTTAAAGCGTTTTAACCCTGCACTGTCGGCGCAGCACAGCAACCGGGTCGCAAGTTCACGGTTCCCAAGGCTGCAGAGAAAGGGCACACACACACACACACACACACACACACACACACACACACACAAACACACACGCCACCCGCGGGTGCTCTGAAGCGCAAGAGGAGGCCACGTTTGGAGACCCCTCCCTCCGGGAACGGGGCTGTCCCAGCTCGGAAAGTGACCCGTCTCACTTCCGAAGGACTCCAGAGTGTGCGCTGCAGACGTGTGCATTTCTCTGAGTCTGAGAATCCCTGCGAACTTGGGCTAGACAAGTTTAAGTCAGCTCCCCCGGAGTCTTGTTTGTTTATGGGTTTGGAGGGAAAAAGTTTGAAGGTCTTTAACCAGACTGAGCCCAGGCGCGAGCGGAAATCCCCAACAAAAGTGATCTGACTTAGAGTGGTTATATAAGTGGGGGCGTCTTCTTCCCCGCCCTACTCCCAAGCCCTCTCATTACTATTCCGGGAGGAAAATGCATCTTGCTTTTTTTTTAAAAAAAAAAAAAAAAAAGTTTTTAAGTATGTTATTATTTTCTGGAGCCGGAAGTCGGGCGAAAGAGCAGGCAGAGTCCAGGGCGCGTGAGGCCCCCACCCGCATCCTGCCCCCACGCACTGCAGGAGGACGCGGAGTCCCGGGTGTTGCTGGCGCCGGGCAAGCCCTAGCGCCCTGCGGTCCCACGATCCGCCACTCCACGTGGTGAGGATCAACAGTTTGTTGAGCTCATCAGTGACACCTTGAACTTTTCATAAAGAAAATGGGTATTGCACCGGGAGGGTTTGGCCGCGGCCGCGCGCCCGCCGGGTTGTGCTCAATATTCAGTGATCTCGCTTGCGCCTCCCCCCACCTCTTCCCGCAAAAATTCCATCGAGTCCGTTACTGGACTCGGACTTTTAAGTTCATTTACTGCACCCCCCCCTCCCGTTTGGCCACTCATCAGAGCCTTTAGGGCCAGCCTCCCCCCCACCCGCAGCTCCCTCCGAAAAATGACATTTTGCCGGTGTCTGCCGAGGGGCCTGAATTTCACTTTGTAACTTTCTGCGGAACCCGAGCCGGGGTGGCAGCTCCGGTGGTGGTATCGTATGCAAATACGCATGCTGACGTTACAGATCATGTGGGTTTTGGCGTAGATTCCCCACTGATCGAGGCATTTTTCCCCCTTTTTTTTTCTTTTTTCTTTTTTTTTTTCTTTTCTTTTTCTTTTTTTTTCCCCCCCTTTTAAAAATTTCGGCCAACCGTTCTCCGTACGGGGGCCTTTTCTGTCTGTCTGTCTGTCTGCCAGGCTGGCTTTCCCCACCACCACCACCTCTTTCCCACGGAGCCCGAGTCGGGCGCCGGGTGGGGAGTGGGGAGTGGGTGGGGGGAGCCAGCAGAGTTCCATTTTGGAACGCCCGTGCCTCGTCTCCGCTTTCCCAGCCCGGGTCCCCGCGTTCCCAACCCCGGCGCAGGTAAGAAACTTCGCCCCGGCGCGGAGCACCCGCAGCGGGCACCGCCAGCCCGGAGCCCGACACGCCGGGCGCCCGCTACTCCAACCCAACTTTCCCACCGCCGCCGCGGCTCCCGAAAATGTGCTGTTAATGGGACTTGGCCGGCTTAGGGATGGGGGTGCGCGGGAGGGGGGTGTGCAGGCTTTTTTTTTTTTTGCGGGTGGGAGGAAATCCGCGGAGACCGGGCGAGGGGTGGGGGGAGAACGGAGATTTTTTTTTTTTTTTAATGAAATAGTTTTGATTATAAGTTTGGATAAATGGAAGCCAGACCGAGGAGGAGGAGGAGGAAAACATGTCTACGTTTCCCTATGTCGACATAAGCCACAAAAAAATATGGCGTCCGCTTTCGACAGGGCGTTACGTAGACCCGACTCTGTTTTTTATTTATTTATTTTGTGGCCGGCTCCCTGCCTTCTTGGCCAAACTGCGGCGCATTGTGCGAACGGGGCCGGTCCCGCGGGGACTCCACCGGGACGTGGACCCGTCTCGGCGCTTTTTGGCAGCCTGGGGGGGCTGCGTGGAGCTGCTCCCCTCCCTCCCCCGCTCTCCCCTCTTCTCTCCTCTCCCGGTGACGATTCGCCGTAATGTGGTGGCAGGAAGCATGACGCCGTGTTGAGGCTGCCTCTCCTCGCGTCGCTCCCGGTGGCTGCAGGCGGCCGGCGCGCGGCGCGGCGCGGCGCGGGCGGCGGACGAGCGACCTGCGGGCAGGGCCTGAGCGCGGCGCTGTGCCCACGCCCGGCTCAGGTGCGCGGGGAGGGGGATGCGTGGGGCGCGCGGTCACCGGGGGGGCCCTGCTGTTCCCCGGCCCGCCCGGACCAGCCCGAGCCCGCGTCTCCCGCCTGAGTGGCCGTGGCGTTTTCCAGTCCGTCCCACAAGAGGTTAATCATTGCTGGCGTTGGAGCGTCTTTGTGGCTTCCCCAGGACTTAGGATCCAGGGCTTTGCAAACTTGCCCTTTCCCTAGCAGCTTTGCAGGAGGCTTCGAAGACCGAGAAGCTCGGAAAGTTGGAAAGCAGGAGCATCACAGGAACGTCCCTTTGGCCTCCTAGCTGTGCTGAGCTCGGGAGGCGGTGGAGGAAGATGAGGAGGGCTTATCAAACAGGGTGGGTGGGGGAGACCTGTCTCGGTAGCCAAGTCGTGATTTGCCCAGGCTTCCACCTGACTGATTGGCTTCAAAGCCAGTGGGTTCCAGTGTTCCGCGATGGCCTTTTGTTGGGGGCGGGGAGGAGGAGGGAGCACCCCTCCCTGTTCAGAGTCACTGCTCAGCTGGGGCCCCAGGCATCGCTGTCCTTTAGAGCCGCCCCCCTCCCCCGAGTTCTCCATTTGCTGCTCTCTGAAGATCTCTTTCTAGAAGTGAGCAGCTCCTTAGATCTGAGGCCAGTCCTGTGTTGAAGCAGGACTTGGGAGACAAGAATGCTTCCATGTGACCCCTAAGCGGCTTGGACTTCCCACAACAAGCCTCTTAAAACACTCTCTCTAGTGCTGGCTTTCTCTAGAGTAGAGCAGAAATTAACGCCACGGAAGTGAAGAGGGTGAGAGTCTGAGCGCTCCTGAGACTTAAGTCAGAAGGTGATTTTTCTGTTTATAAGGGCCTCGAGTCTAAGCAGTTCAGGCCCAGGGCAGTAATGTCAAAAAGCATTTGGATGACGGCCAAGTGGAATAAATATCGTGTTAAATGGCCTGTTTGATAGTAAAAATAGACTAATGGAGCCGTCAAGTGGTTCCGTGGGACCAACATAAAGGTTTAAGTTTAAAGTGAAAGTTACATAAAGCTGTTTGTTTACACGTGTTCTTTTAAGGCCGGGGGGAAATCTAAGAATAAGATTAAAATGTGTCCCTGACAGTAATCAGGCCTGCGGTGTGTGGAAATATTGTTACTGTGTAAATATTCAGCTCCATCACTGTTCTGTGAATTTGTACCTTGCTTTCTGGAAGGGTTTTGATGTAAGCTAAGGATCCACCTGCAGATAATGGCACTTAAGGGGAAAATTCAGAAGGCCAAAGTTTTAGGGTAAACCAGTGACTTATCATTTACAGAGGTGGGGGAGGGAATCACATACACTGACAGTACTGGATTCCCAAGTTGAAAACAGAGGACCTTGGCTTGCCCAATGGTGACCGCATCCCAGTCCGTCAGGCCTTGGTGGTTACTGGGACACTGTGCCTTTAACAACAATGAAAAAAAAAATCATGTTGGTGTTTTCTTGTAAGTGTTGCAAGTACTTGCTGTGACAGTATCTAGGCCTGCTGAATGGTCATGCGTTATCATGTAATCCTCGCCATTAACCCGCAAGCCAACAGTTACTATTGTCGTCAGATACTGGTTGAGGAAACGGAGGGCTCCCAGAGGTGGAGAATGCTTAGCCAGCCCACAGGGTGCAATGCAGAGTCTGTATTGGAGGCCTGGCTGATGTGAAATCAGCATTCATCTCTGATGCAGGAGGTCATCATGAGGACAAATCAAAGGGTCAAGGGCAGGCAAGACTGAGCAAGAACTACTTACTGCCCCGGGTCTCCCTCCACTCGGGGACTCATCTGGATTTCATTTGATTCTTCATTTATTTGGCGACTGAGTGTTGATGTATTTATTCGTTCAACAACGATCACGTTCCCGGCTACTAGTAAGAGCCCACAGTCGTTAAACATTTGTATATGCCAGGCACTCTCCTAAGTGCTTAGGATGAGACTGTTTTGTCTTCATGACAGCCAGGAGATACCGAGGCTCTCATTCTCTATAGATGAAGAAGTGCAGGCCTAGAGAGGTCAGCTCGCTTGTTGACCAACTCCTAGACCAAACAGCTCGTGAGGCGAGAGTGTCAGCACCCACACCGCGAGTATTCCCACTGCTAGGGTGCAGTGCACCAGACACTGTGCCCATGCTGGGGGGCCAGAGCCCCCGGGCTCAGCACAAAGCTTTGCTCCACGCTAATGGAGATGCTGGTGGGATAAAGACCCCCTACCCTCCAGGAGTTTGAACAGACAGTAGGAGTGCTCATTAGGCCCAATCAAGCAGAATTAAGTAAGTGCTGTAATTGAGGAAAGCGACTATTGTGGACGCACAAGGGAGGGTGTGATTGTGCGGCTCTGAGGGGCTCGTGGGGAATCTCCTGGAAGGGGATGGCTTCTAAAGTGACCCATGAATGAGGAGAAACAAAGCCTGGGTGAGGATGCATAGGAGAGCATTGATTCAGCTGCTGGCAACAGAAACTCTGAAGGCCATGGGATTTATCCAGCTGGGACATTTTTGTGGGGATGGGATGGTGCCTCCGCTGTGTCATTGGGAACCCGAACTGTGTCTTTTCATTTTGCCATCCTTAGCATGTGGGTCTTAGGCCTGAGGTTTAAGGAGACTCTTTCGTCTCCAGGCCCCAATCAGAGCTTGGCTATGTGGTGACCCAAACGTGCCAGAGAGAGATGATCAAGTATTTTTAGTCAGGCACACTACTGCCATGAACATGGTGGAGTTCTGCTTGTAAGAGGGTAGATGGCAATAGCTGTTGAATGAGCAAGTAGAGTGATTTCTCAGATAGGAAGTGGAAGAAAGGTATTTGGGTAGTCCTGGATGCTGTCTGCAGCCTAGGAAGCGGAGAGAGGGGTACAGGGAAAGTCATACAGGAAATGACGTCAGATTTCACTCACTGGACAGGTGGTTGACGTTTACTCTGTAGGCGCCATGGCTGCCTTCTGAGTAGGGACTGTCGTGTTCTTAAGGAAAGTTAGACAAAGGCTATCAGTGTGCCTGGTACAGACAACCTTGCTTGGTTCTCACTTGACATCGCATGAGATCAAGGACATTTTCAGACAAGGGCCAGTGTTGTCTCAGGGAAAAAAAGATGACAGAATACAGTGAAGAGGTAAAGGGGAAGGAGAGATAGTCTTTAGATCCTGACTATAAAAATCTAAAATTAAGCCCCTGGACTGAAGAGAAAGTCAGAAGAGTTCACGGAACTCCCTGGCCAGGCAGTCTAGCTCAATCAGTGAGTCTGGATTCTGTGAGAGATTGTGTCTCAAAAAATAAATTGAAGAGCGACTGAGGTAGATGCCCAACATTGCCCTCTGGCCTACACACACACACACACACACACATACACACACACACACACACACACACACACACACACACACACACACACACATACTGCACAAACCAGTCATCTGAAGTTCTTTTGAGGTGGTTCAGCTGTCCCGGGAGGTGAGCAGCCCTCTTTTCCCAGTGGTTCAGATCACGGAGCAGAAGCAGCTGGACCTCTTTGCCAGCTACTTCTTCCTGGCCTCTGGGATTCCTGGGTCCTAGCTGCAGCTCTGCCTCTCACCGGCAGAATCGCCTTGGCCGTGGTCCTCCCCCGCATTGCTTTAAATCAAGAAGGTAGCAGGAGTGGGCCTCGGAGCTGTATCAGCTCCCACGTGCAGGACTCCCCCAGCAAGAACCAAGCTCTCTGATTCCTTTTGCTCAAACACCGTTAGCCTTATGCCTTTGGGGAGTTACTTGAGTCTCTGAACCTCGGTGTCTGCTTTAAAGCAGAACTACTCATAGCTGCCATATGAATTATTATGGAGCTTTAAAAGTTTATAAAAGAGAATATATATTATATATAATGTATATAATAATAATAATATATAATGTCTGTAATATATAATGTATATTATATAATGTGTATAATAGCACTGCACCTGACACATACTATACTCAGCAAACCATCATCACCATCATCCTGGTCACTGCAACCACCTCTAGGAAATGACTTCCTTGTGTCCTCGTAATTAACACGCTCAGTGTTAATGATCCCACCAGGGACCCTGCCTGTCCCCACCTCATTGTGCTCTCCTCATACCTGAACACCGGCACTTATTCTGTGGCCAATCTGAGTGGCCACAGCCGTGAAAATCCTGATGAGTCTGGTGCCAGTCATGGGCACATCCTCCGTGGAATCACGGTCCACACCCAAGCAGGGCAGTGCTGAGGGCCACACGGCTGTTCACATGCCCCGTAGGTAGACACTTAGATGGATGTTGTGTGTGACATTGATAAGGCAATTTTCTTCTGAATTGGGAAAAAGAGAGAGAGAGAGAATAAGATGAGGAAATGTGGTCCCGCCTCCCCTCCCCAGCCCTTCTGTAAAGCCCCCACCCTACGTTGAACAGGTTGTGATATTAAGAAAATCCTCCTACAAGCTGTTTCCTGTTCTGTGCTGGTAGTCGTGCATTTAAGAGAGGTTAATTGGCAATGGTGTGTATGAGAGAGACCCCCAAGGAGCAAAGCTATCCTAACAACATTACATCCATATTTACCCAAATTTCCCCAAGAAATAGAGGAAAGGGCCAGAGCCAGCCACCCTGTGCCCCAGTGAGGACAGTTTAAAAGCCTCAACTTACACCCCTTTTTGTCCCGCCACACACCCTACTTCCTAATACGAGAATGTTCCTGGAGATTAAATCTAGTCACAACAGTGTTTCACACAGCAATAGCATTTAACACAGAACGCAATCGGCAGTGAATGAAATCTGTGCAATATTGATCTACAGGAAGTTCGATAGTAAGGAGTGTGGCCCCAGTGATAACTTTGAAGAAAGAGGTTTGCGGTCTGCCTTTGGGGTGCTCAGGCTTGGCGTAGGATGGAAGCGTTACAGGCCTGCGTTGCATTTATCTCATAGAGGGAACCAGGAAAAACCCCAGGGAACTGTTTGACATTCAAACGGTATGGGGAACTGATTTTTGTATCCCGGGGGCACTGGTGTGGTCAAATAGAGTCGGCTCTTTCTTTGGCGAGCAGTTCTTCCTGTTGGGGTCTTGGGACCCACTCGTGAATGACAGAAGCTGTTGACAGCCTGGCCTGGCCTGGCTGGGGTGTTGTGAGCAGAAGGTCCTGGGTACGGCTTCTCTTTGGTCTGCTTGAATGCCTGCAGCTGCAGCTGCAGCTGCTGGGCTCTAAAACATCTGCAGAACATGGAAGGGGCCTAAGAAGTCTAAGTTAAAGAGCAGGCAGCAGGCAGTAGGCATGCATGCATGCATGCATGCATGCGTCAGCTGCACACAGGTGACAGTTTCAAACTGGTATTTGAGAAAGATAGGAGAAGAACACTCCTCAGTGGGCCAGCTCCACTCCCACAGCTTTGTCAGCTCTGGCTGGTGAAACTGAACGAATGCGGAGCTGCTGCCCCGCTCACTCAGGCACACCCCAAGCCCACAAATCAGTTCATCTGAAGAATAGCAGTGGCTTCTGTGTGCCAGACTGAATGCTTCCCCTTTATTCTGCCCCTTCATCCAAGCAGGAGGGGTGAATGGAGAGCTATGTATGGTCCACTGCAGAGACAGGAAAGTACAGCTCAAAGAGCTGAAGCCCTGACTCAAGAACGCACAGGGAAGGTAGGAGAGTCACGTCACTTCCTCAGATCCGTTTGTGTCCGGGGTTTTCGAGCATGTGGACAGACACGCTCCTGGCCAGCCTGTAAGGGAGTGTGGAGAGAAGGTTTGGTTTAGACACACTTCGGGCCTGTCTATCTGGTTGCTTTCCAGGGGTTTAGGGAATGGGCCAGCATGTGTACCTGTGTGTGTACATACAATGGGTACATAGAAGAGTATGGTCAGAACTGGGATTGTAGTCTCCACCCATAATCTTTAGAGTCCCGCCGCCCTCGTGGCATCCCTCTGTGTCAGATGCTCCCCGGGGTACTGTACTCTCTCCTTGACCTGGACACAAAGAATCCCAATGAGCCAAAAGCTGCAGAGTTGGGACCTGAAGAGGAACTGCCCCCCCCCAGAGGATACAGCACAGCCTTGCTAGCCAATGAGGAGCAGGGGTGGAGGGGACGGGCAGGGGGGTGGGGTGGAGAATGGCTGTGTTGCTGTTTTTATACAATAAAAGAGGATCATTGTAATTGGGAACCTTTGAATCATAACACGTCTGCCCATGGCTCTCTCCAGCTGCAGAGCCGTTTAGTTAAATAGCACACAGAAAACCCCTTTCAGCTGATATTACATCCCCGCTGGTCTTAAAATACGAGACGAGGCTGAATCGCTCTGGCGACAAAGCCGTCTCAGGCTCCCCCCCACGCCCCTGGGCCTACCCAGGGTCCCCGAGGGAATCTCTGTGGCCTGTGGAGGATGACACGTTGAAATTATTTTCGTTTGCGCTTCACCTCTGCCTTCCTAGAAACAGATCCTTCAGGGTATCTGCACACTGCCAGGCCAGTGCCTGGTGTAGTGATGGTCAAGTGATGGTAGAGGCTGGCCTGTCGGGAGAGAGAGAGCGCGCGCGTGTATT
Organism: Peromyscus eremicus; assembly: GCF_949786415.1. NCBI lineage: Eukaryota > Metazoa > Chordata > Mammalia > Rodentia > Cricetidae > Peromyscus > Peromyscus eremicus. Next base: position 43,524,957 of record NC_081436.1, on the reverse strand, counting down.
AGTACCGTTTGTAGGGCTGGGGTGTGCCTTGGCTTTTGTCGTGTTTTTTTTTTTTTTTAACTTTGGTCCTTTCTTCTCTCTCTCTCTCTCTCTCTCTCTCTCTCTCTCTCTCTCTCTCTCTCTCTCTCTCTCTCTTTGTGTTAGAGTGATAGTGGGAACATAGGAACTGAAAACTGAAAGCTGGAAAGGAGGCTATCCTCCAGCCAAGACATTTCAGAGAAGGAGTGAGTTAGTTTCGGGCAAGAACGGACTCTCCTCTAATCTCTCCAGCTGAGACCTCTGCTTCTCCTGATGCTCGGGAACTGCCGTGTACTATCTTCTGGAGAACTTTGTGTTACAAAATTGATTCTGAGCAGGCCGGGTGCTGCTGCCAGAAACAAGTAGGCTAGGAAAGCAGGAAGGTTTCTGGGTATTTTGAAGAGCCAGGTTGCTGTAAAGGGGAATGGGCACTATCACTTCAAGGGTGAATGATGGACATCCCAACCACTGATATTGCATCTAACAGTGTGCAGTTGGACAAGGTCTAGCCTTGGCACTTTTCGAACTTTTTGAAATACTGGGTCTCCAAGTACAACCCTACAACCAATTGAAAGGATATTTGAGGAAATGAGTTTATTACCAGGACCCAGGAATGTTCTAGATAAGAGAAACTTTAGAAGCCAAACCTTATGCAGTGGCACACGCCTGCAGTCCCAGTACTGGGAGGCAGACACAGGAGAATGACTGCAAGTTCAAGGCCAGCCTTGGTTGAACAGTGAGTTCCAGGCTCCCCAGGACAACACAGTGGCATGGCAAGGCCCTGTCTCAGGAAAGGATGCAGAAAGAAAGGAAGGAACCTGGAGGGTATAGCTCAGAGTAACTGAGGTCCAGGAAGCTATGCAAATGGGCACCGGATCCCACAATCCTTGGGTAGTTGCTTTGTTCTCTGGTGCAGTCATTTCAGGCCTTTCTGCTTCCTTGTTCAGCAGACTCATCTCGGTGCCTTTCCTCCCCACTTCCGTTCCTCTTTCCTGGCACTGGCTGAGCACCTGCCAGAGTGACAGATCAATGTCCCTGCTCTCAGGAAGTCCACCCTCAGTGGTGCTGAACCACGGCCGCTGCTACAGTCCATGGCTCAGCCTGCTGACATCATGAGTACAGTTCCGAACGCCTTTCTTCTGACACCCCTAAGAAATATTAGCATTCTGTCTTGTGCATTTGACAAGCAAGCAAGCACAAGCTAGGAAGACGTTTGTCCAAGGGTTTCAGAAGCCTGGCAGGCAGTCTAACACCATCTACCCCTGGGACTTGTAAGGTCCCGGGCACTCTCTGCGTATCCCACCCTCTGTGTGCCTTGTGGCCTTACTACATGGTTAACACAAAGGGTAGACCCAGAACTCAAACACAACCCTTTAGGATCCAGGACCCAAAGAGTTTTGTCTACTTCTAGCAGGATTCATTCGGTAGTTCTTGCTCAGAAGCCAGCATGGAAAGGATCACATCACCCAGGGGTACAGAATCACAAGAGACTTCCAGGTTAGTCCCTCAAAGTCTCCTAAAAATGAAGGAACCTTTAGGAAGCTAAGTAACAGGTACTCCTTGGCATAAAAAACATAAAGTTTGATGAATACAAGCACCTGTGTCTGGCATTGCTAAGTATGGCCTCTCTTCCTTCTTTTCCTCCCCTCCTTCCTCTTTCCTTCTCTCCAACCATTCCTTGTTTTCTTTTTCTGAAATAGAGTGGCAATATGTAACCCAGGTTGGCCTAGAATACACAGTGTTCCTGCTGGAATAGAGAATGTGAAGTTAACCTTTAAATTAGCTTTGTTGAGGTATGTAACATGTTAAATTCACCAACTTGAAGCATACAATAGTGCTCTTCGGTATATTTACCTACTTTATGTAGCCATCACCACTAAGCAGCTTTAGGACATTTCCACCACCCCCAAAAGTGAACCCCATGCACCCATAAGCAGCTGCCCTCCATCTTACCTCCCCGGCTTCACCCCAACCCTGATCAACCATTCTAGACTCTTCGGTCTATGTCTTTTCAATCGTATACTCTGTAACCTTTTATGTCTGGCTTCTTTTCACATGGCTTAGAGCATTTGAGGGTCACCCACCACATAGTATGTATTGGTGTTTCATCCCTTTGTATCCCCAGACAGTCCCTCCCTGTGTGGCTATGCCACATTTTTGTTACCCATTTCACCAGCTGATTGGCATTGGTGTTGTTTTCTCTCCGCGGGATTTGAGAAGGTCTCTGTGAACATTTGCGCACACGTGTTTTCACATATACACGTGTTTTCACTTCTATTTGTTTGGTTTTGAGACAGAGTAGCCCAGGCTGGCATTGAACTCACAATGTAGCTCACACTGGTCTGAAACCCTTGATCGTCCTGCCTCTGCCTGCCTAGGGCTGGGTTTATAGACGTGCACCTCTATGCCTCTTGGCTGTCGATGTTTCCATTTCTTTTTGGGCACTTAAGTACAGGAATACTTAGAGGAGAAAATGCTACGTATTTGCCAAGCCTTGATACTGTCATTTGGTCCGTTTCACAGATGAGGCAACAAAGGAACAAGGAAGGGAGGGTCACACTGCCCGAATGTAGAGGAGCAGGACTCAACTTTCAATCTATCCAGTGATTACCCAGGACCAAAACTGTAGCAGAGTAAATAAGGTGTCCTGGGTGTAAAAATTTAAGGACGCACTCAGTCTTGACTCCAAGAAGCATATAGTTAGCATTAGAAAGGCACTGCCACCTTAAATTTTGCCCCCTAAGTTTCTAGTTTGCCATTCACCTTATCTTGGTCCTGAAGTTCTCAGTGCTGGGGAAAGTGGGGAAGCAAAACGATGACCATGCATTCCTTGTTCCTGCTGGACTGCACTTGCAGGGGTCTTATGGCTGCTCAGAAGTGGTTGTGAGAATCGGGAGGATTTTACCTTTACCGCATGTAGCCTAGTGCCTGGCACCAAGGCACAGCTCTAGAGGTACTAAGCTGGCATCGTTGTGGTGGCTGACATACCTCTGACCTTATGTACCGTGAAGCTGCCTATTAGTCACTCACTGTAGCTTAAGGGACATCCTGATACCTTTCTTTTGTGACCTGAAGCCCCATGCCCACGGCGTGAAAAGATGAGCCACCCCCCAGTGATCAGGCAGTTTTCTGGATGGACGAATTCTCTTCTAACCTGTTAGGCCTACCCCAGGAGATGTAAGTCCTGGCTGCAGTACCAGCTCTGGCTCTGCTTTAACTCATACCTTTCCCTGCTAGGCTACATACGTTCTGTGTCTAGCTCTGTCATCTCCAAAGCCAGAGTGATGCTTTTGTGCTTCCCAAATGGAGAAAACACTGATAGATAGTGTCTTTGAGGTCAAGGTAAGCCAGATATGGGATGCTATGGATTCTTCTTGTGGAATAGGCCCTGTTGGTGACCTTATTTGTTTCCTTCTCCACCTCCTGGTCTTTCACAGTTGGAGTATGGAGGGGATACATAGTCTATAGGAGAGGAGTTGGAGAATCTTTGAAGTGTCTAGATAAAGGAGAGATGTAATAGCTATGCAAATAATTTGGACTGATGGGGGCCTTGTTGCTCAGTTTAGTCCAATGCTGCATAGGTCCTGTGTGTGGCTTAGACTCACTCTTAATAACAGAAGCTCAGGGATCCTGCTCAGCCCTCCTGCTACTCCTCCTAGCCTTGAGCACATAACATGACTAACACCTAGACACTGGTGAGCAGGGGCTATCCATGTGGAGGGTCACCTCTGCCTTGCACTGTCCACCAATGGTGGAGCCCTGGAGAGACTTCAAGCTTGAAGAACTCCAGGTCTTTCTCCTTTGATTCTCTCCCCTCCCCCAGCCCTGCCACCAGAGCACCTAGCCTTGACCGAGTGGTTGCTCAATAGATAGTTATTAAACTGATAAGTGGAATTGAATCCATGAGAGTTCTGCATGCGTGCTGCGTGTGTTGGAATGGGAGAGCGACATAATGCTGGTTCTGCATGAAGGTGAACAGAAACTTCCAGAGTGCTTTTTTTTTTTTCATCTGTGTTTTGTTTTCAAATAAGAAGAAAAGAGGAGGGGCTGGAGAGATGGCTCAGTGGTTAAGAGCACTGGCTGCTCTTCCAGACGACTTGGGTTCAATTCCCAGCAACTACATGGCAGCTGGAAACTATAACTCCAATTCCAGGGAATCTGGCACCTTCACACAGACATACATGCAGACAAAACACCAGTGCACATAAAATAAGAGTAAATGAATCTTTTAAAAAAATAATTGAAGAAGAAGAAAAGAGAAAGCCACACTGGAGGGACCACCAATTTGTCGTCTGTCACCAATCACTCCACTTAGGTGTGACTTGAAACTCCCAAACGTATTGTCTTTCACTGGTTCTCTTAAACCTTCCCTGGTCACTGGTTATCCAAAAGTCAAAACCCAAATGCTCCCAGGGGCTTAGCAAGTAGTAGAAAAGGCTGAAGAGGTAAAGTATAGACGGGTGGGATGTGATGCAGAGAGGTACCCGGGGTGGAGGGGAAGGGAGGCTCCTGCCTTGGCCCTTAGCATAAGCCCAGTTCTTCTGCTGAACTCTCCAATCCTCCTGCAAATGAAAGTAACCTCTGACCCATGGGGTCAAGTCCAAATTCCTGACGCTGGTACACCGGCTGTCTTGGTTTCTTCCTAGCAGGCATATTTTCCTCTAACTACTTTACCTCTTGTGTGTATGCCCCATTCCGGCTGCACCAGATTAACCCCTGAACCCTAAGTATACGGTCGCCTCCCCTTTTTATTATTTGCACGTGGGGCTCCCGCCCCGATCCCCTAAACTCGCAATGTCACCTTTTCCTTCTATGGCGATTCTGAGAGACCAGTGTGCCTTGAAAAGAGAATTATTGTCACTTTATGGATTTTGATCTGTTTATGTATCTGTCTCCCTGGGGGTGGGGGGAAGAAAAGAAAAAAAAAACAAAACAGAGTGAGTCACTTTCCACCAGCAGGGAGAACTTCCTGTTTGTCTGCGTGCTCCCAACACCACCAGTGCAGGGCTGGCCCACTCTGTGGGTTAAGAATGAATGTCTGTGGAGTGCATGAATGGCTGTCTGAGTGAGCAAAAGGCTGGCTTTCCTGAGAGAGGGAGACCTCCCGAGGAGGACTGAGCTGGCCTGGTTACAGGTGCAGAAGGAGCTGTTGCTCACTGCTGCCCCTGGTGGCAGGTCTTTGCCAGAGGCTTGAAGGACTTCCTGGACAGTTTCCTACCAGGAGGCAGTCAAGGCAGCTTCCACGGGAGGAGAGCTTTGTCCTAAATTCAGGGGCTTTTGGCAACCTCTGCCTGTCTGCCTGCCTGCCTGCCTGCAGGCATGCATGCCTGGTCCCAGCATGCTGCCTCATCTGGACATCTAGCCTAGGCACTTCCTGGGTCAGCTTCCTGCTTTTGGCTGGTGTTACCCTGTCTTTCCACAGAAGCATCAGGCCTACCCTCCTGAATGGCAAAATGGAGTGCATTACCACTGTCCCTGCAGGGCCTTTCTGCTACTTCCAATATTAAATAAAACTCGCAGAGCCTGAACTTGAAGTCTAACTCTAAATTAGGCATGGGATAAAGCATAGACTGGTAGGTGAGGGTACAGAAAGGTATAATCCCAGCAGTCAGGAGGCTGAGGCAGGAGGACCATGAGTTCATCTGAGGGCTACCCTGTCCCCAAACAATCCAAAACAAAATCAATTCTAAAGGGATCCAATAAGGAGATAAACTTGCTGGATGCCAGCCACTGAACCTTATTTAATGTCATTTAACTTGATTGAAAATTTACACCCATTCTGCATAGGAGAAAGCTGAGGCTACAGGACATGAAGTTGATGAATTACACTGGCAATAGCAGCTCTGAGTGACATCAGAGACAAAGTTCTTTCCTGTTGCTCTATAAAGACTGCTAAGATTCAGGGTCACACCCTTAGCAATAGAACTCAGGGACCGGCCCTGTGTCAGAATGGAGTCAACAGCAGGAACATCATTTCATTCCCAGAGAAAGGACTTTGGAACATTAACACAGCTCCTTGTCCTCCAGATACTTCTGTGGTTTTGTCACCTGTCAAAAGAGCTAGAGGGCCAATAATCTTACTGGACCAACCTGTACAGCAAGAAAAGTTGTTAGGATTACAGCGTGTGTGTGTGTGTGTGTGTGTGTGTGTGTGTGTGTGTGTAATAGTGACTAATAGACCATTTTTCAAGGCAGGTGCATGAAACCCTCTGACGGTCATTTTTAATGGTCAGCTTGGCACAGTGCAGAAGAGAGTCTCAAGGAGGGATTAGGTAGGTCATATTAGCCTGTCATCCTGCCTGTGAGGGTTAACTGGGTGGGAAACCCCACCCTGTGTATGGGCAGTACTATGTCATGGGCTGAGCCCAGGACTGTATCAGAGTGGAAGAAATCGAGCTGATCAGGAAGCATGCACGCATTTATTTCTCTCTGCTCTTGACTGAACATGGTGTGACCAGCCGTCTCCTGTCACTCCCACCTTGATTTCCCTGCTCTGATGAACTGTGACCTGGAACTGTAAGCTGAAACAAACCCTAAGTTGATTCTAGTCAGGGTGCTTATCACACCCACAGAAATAAAACTCGAGCAGACCCCTAGACTAGCTGATGAATGAAACATGTGATCCAGTGACAGATGAACCCCACTATCCCAGGGGCTTAGGAAACCAGGGTCTCCCTCTCAGGAAGTCAGTCCCCCCCAAGGAACCACAGCTCTCCAGATAGCTTTATTTCAAGCTGTGACTTGGGGATTCGGGCTGCCAAGATTTTATGGTTGTGACATTTGAAAGCCACTGGCTTTCTGGCTGCTGGAGCGGAGGAAAAGAAAAGGGACACATACCTGCTTTCAGACTTGCCACATCTGCTCACACAGGGAGCCTGGGCAATGTTTGATGGGCCTGATTCTCTGTTGCATAGTACAGGGTCTCTGCCCACCAGAGCCCAGGGCTTGTCTGTGCTGTTCCAGCAGGCATCATCTGCATCTGCTTTGCTTTCTTCTCTCGGTGGTGAAATACCAGAAGGTCCCTTCCGCCTCTGACAGGTCCTGCTCCTCTAGAATTAAGACATGACCCTTGAATCGGGAGTCAGGACTGCAAAGACCATTAGCAGCAAGGCCCAGGCCTACGTAGAAGCTCCCAGCCACTTAGTCTGAGGCCATCTTTAGCTCTAAGGACAGCACCCAGTTTCCCTTGCAGTGTTAAGTAGAGTAGCCATCCTAGCAAAGTGAAAAGCCACCAAGCATTTTTTTTATTGTAATGTACTACCTATTTGCCTTTTGCATATACTCTGGAGCATACCGTTACAGTCTAGTTTGGCACTGAGCAGTCAGCGTGGCACCAAGGTTAACATTTCATGTGCTCCTAATTTATTGCCAAACACCAAGGAAGCTGAGCGTCACAATAGCAATGCTAATGGCCCCAGTTCACCCCAGCCCTCAGTGGGCAGCCCCTCCACATCACTGCTGCCGCTGTAACTTGTACACCCCACCCTTGTGAGGTCATTACATCGCTCTCCTCCTGAAAGAGGCCTGGGGAAGCTCCATGGAACAACTGGGCAAGCTGAGACCGAGAACAGCATAAAAAAGTATAGCTAGGAAGGGCTACAGCCGGACCTCACTGTGGGGAGGCCTGGCTGATGCTAAACCCAGCGCTGTTTGCGAGTCTGGGAGGTGGTACAGAAAAGGCCAGGACTTAACCCACAGTACTCACAAGCTGTTTGCACAGTCCACTCCACCCAGCCATTCTGGGGTCTGTCAGAAGTGGTTGAGGTCCTGGGTCCTCGACGTAGTTCTGCATATTCCTATAGGAAACAAGCACACGTTTGCTACGTGGCAGGTGCCACACTAAACGTTAGGCCCACGGCCATGGCAAGTGAGATACTTCTCTCCGGCCATGTTTGTTTATTTCTCCGTGGAATTTCTTCAAAGGACCACTTAGGAACCTGGAGCCCAGCACCCTGGTCAGGAATGGTTGTATGTTCAAATTTGGCTCTGAAACCTTGCCTGGCAGATGGGCTCCACGTGGGCAGTAAGCCTTCTTCGACCAGGCAATCCCAGGACTAACCAGCAGGCATTTGTTTTGACCAATTTTACCCTCGTTTCTGTGGTGACCAGTCAGCTGACCACCTTCAAGTGTCAGCTAACCTCCTTCAAATTCATCTGGTCCAACCATCTGGGGGTTTGTTTGTTTATTTATTGATTTATTTGGTTGGTTGGTTGGTTGGTTGGTTGGTTGGTTGGTTGGTTGGTTGGTTGGTTTTTGATTTTTCAAGAGAGGGTTTCTCTGTGTAGCCCTGACTATCCTGGAACTCACTCCATAGACCAGGCAAGCCTCGAACTCAGAACTCAAAGATCCAAGTGCTGAGATTAAAGGTGTGCACTACCACCACCCAGCCATTCTGGGGTTTTATAAGAGGGGAAATCTGGACTCTCTGTAATGTCTGCATTGCCCGGGGTCCCACAGCTGGTGTGGAGTGTTTTGAGCTGCCTTCAGAGCAGTACCCTGTGGAGGTGGCACTGTCAGTGATGCTTCCTTCTGTGGGGCACTAAAGGATGCCCAGTAAATCATCCTTTGCCCTTTATGACACTTTAGACCAGTGGTCCTCAATCTGCCGAATGCTGTGACTGACCCTCTAATACCGTTCCTCATGCTGTGGTGACCCCAAACATAACGTTATTTTCGCTGCTACTTCAGAACTGTCATTTTGCTACTGCTATGAATCATAATGTAAATATCTGTGCTTTCCAGTGGTCTTAGGCAACCCCTGTGAAAAGGTTGTTGAACCCCAATGGGGTCGAGACCCACAGGTTGAGAACTGCTGCTTTAGACCTTTTTTTTTTTTTTAATTTGCTCCTCATCACTACCTATAGTGTCCAGGATGGAGAGTGACCCAGGACTGTCTCCCCATGTGGTAGCAAGACTCAAGGGACCAAGTAAAGGAGCACAGCTGTAACATCTGTCTCAGAGGAGCAAACTGTGCACAGCCTCAAATGTTTACCGGGGAACCTGGGCTAGAACTTTGTGATTCATTTTCACGTTTCGTTTTTAGCATCAGAATTTCTGGCCATGTTCTCCGCTAAAGACATTCATTTAAAAATATGGATGGGAATGAGACTAGGGAAGAAAAAGATCTAAAAGAAACGTGTTATTAAGTATTATTTGGAGCTGGGTGGTGATGGTGCACACCTTTAATCCCAGCACTCAGGAGGCAGAGGCAGGTGGATCTCTGTGAGTTCGAGGCCAGCCTGGTCTACAGGGTGAGTTCCAGGACAGCCAAGGCTACACAGAGAAACCCTGTCTCAAGTGTGTGTGTATGTGTGTGTGTGTGTGTGTGTGTGTGTGTGTGTGTGAATAATTTGGGGACAGCCTGGGCTACATAATGAATTCTAGGCTGATGTAGACTGCATAATAAATGTGCATGTGGCATGTACTTGTTAGTATGAGTGTGTGCAGGTGCACACACTATGGAAACAAGGTCAATATCAGGAGTCTTTCTTTGATCACCCCCATTATTTTTTGAGACAAGAAATTCTCAATGTATCCTGGAGCTCATCAATTTGGCTGAGCTGGCTAGCTAATGCTCTGCCCCACCCACTGAAGGGGTTATTGACACGCTCCATCACCCTTGGCTTTTTACATGGGTTCTGGAGATCCAAATGAAGGTCCTTGTGCTTGCACAGCAGACCCTCTGCCAACTGAGCCATCTCCCCAGCCTGAAGTCCATCTTTTTCAATGATATGGTTTAAGTTTTATAATTCACTCCCCAGCTAGTGGGACTGGTTTAATTACCCAGCAGAACAAAGGCCTTGGGCAGCATCAGCCCCCTGGGTAGTCAGGCAAGGAACCTCTTGTCTAGGCCTCTCTGGCTGGCAAGCTTACACAGTTTGACTCCATCCTCAGATGTGGGAAGTGGCCTCTTTCCTGAGATTCTATGAGAGTCCTGTCCACCTGCCCCCCCCCCATACCTTCACTCTGAAGCAACTTTTGAGAACAGAGAATGCCTTTGCTTCCTGTCTTAGCCCAAGTGGTACAGATAGAAACAGTCTGTCCTGCCATGTGTGGCCTTGAGGACCGAAGACATTGATCTCCATTGTATACCTCTTATCTCAGCCACTGTCCCATCCTGCTCTCTTCCTCTGTCCTGAGTCTATATAACAGCCATAGCCAGAATCCTGGTGGCCCCTAGCTTTTCTGCTTGGTTAGTCATCCCTAAGGCAGCTGGTGACCTGCCTGTAACCCTTGGCCTCTTCAAAGACTAGCAGGAGTATTTAAGTCCCAGACAGCACACTGAAGCCCCCAGGCTGCAGCGGCCACCCTTTTGGCAGGGTGGGTGTTCAATGCATATTTGTGGAATTTCTCGGTGCTGGTGGACCCACACTGACCCTTATCTGAGATATAGGCGGTTGGAGACTTGGCACACTGGTGATTTGTCCTGGCAGCCGATGAGACATCTTTATACCACACGCTGTTGGTAACCCCCAAAGGCAATGCTGGAGTTAATCATGAGAATAGCTAGTGGTCACTTAGAAGCCAAGTCTTTTCCCAAGAGAAGACAGAGAGGGAGGAGGGAGTGGAGGAAAGGGGAGAGGAGAGGAGGCAGGCAAGAGCAGAGACTATCTTGCTCACTTCTGATGCGCTTTGGGGAGCCCACATCTGGAGTCACTCTGCACGTGTAAAACAGGTGCACACACCGCTGGGACACCGCTTAGGAATCTCCGCACAACTTTGACTCCAGCAAACGCATGGAATAGTCTGTTTCGGGAGTTCCCATCTGCAGACACTCCACTCTGTCAGTCACAGCTTTCAGTGAATGAAGATGCTGTACATTGGTGTGGCGTTTGGCAGCTTGTTCAATAGCAACCCCTGAAACACCCCTAATCCTAGGTTTTCAGCCTGTGGTTCTTTATAGCTAATTATCTACTTCATTCTGGATATCTGTAATAAAAGTCTCAGGACATATTGGGCAAATTATCATTTTTAATAGAATAATTACTTAAGTAAACATGCTCCTGCACCTCCCCCAGGATGATTCCTTCTGTGAGATGTAATGAGTTTTATAGGTTGGGCTTGACAGCTTTCCTGATGAGCAGGATTTTGATATGGGGCTTATTATATTTGGGGGAGTCTGGGGACACGATGGATGTTTTCATTCCAGAAAGTAAATTTAGAACCTGAGGATACACAAATATTTGCTAAGTCCCCTCACCCCCAAATTCATCTTCGAAGTAGGATGTAGCCAATCCCCCATCCTTTCTCTGTTTGGATGTTCTATCATGGAACTTTCTACTACTCTGGAGCATACAGTCTGAGAGAAATTCATGCACAGGCAGGAGCTAGGAGACCGGAAGTTACCTGACTCAGCCATCCTCCTGCTGCTGACTTTGAGCTAGTCATCCACCCTTCTGTGGCCTCAGTTTCCCCACCTGCCCTCCAGGCTCTGAGTCATGTTCCTCTCAGCAAGTTACCGGTTGGGCTGGCTCTGCCCTTTCCATGTTGGCAGGCGTCTGACAGGTGGGATTAGCCTCTCAGAAGCCCATTGGCTCCTGGGTTCCTGGGAGCAGCCAGTTGACTTAAGCCTTTCTGGCATTCTTATAGGAGAACTTGACTTTCCACCTAACCCTGTGGAGCCGAAGCTGTCCTGACGTCTCCTTGGAAAGCCCACATAGTGCTGAGCAAGCCAGCTGCCTCGCATAGCTTCTGCTGGTCCAAGCCAGTGCGTTCCAAAGTAATGTCTGCAACTGATTTACAGAGAAGCTGCTAGAAAGGGAAAAAGAAAGGGGTGGCTGGGGGTGGGGCAGGAAAGGGCTGGCAGGTTCAGTCCCAGGGCCTGGATGGAAAAGTGAATGGGTCATGGTAAGGGGAGGGTGCATGCGCACCGGCGAGCTGGCCACACTGCCCTCCCTCCCTCCTCCTCCTCCTCCTCTTCTGGAATGCAATGTGTATTTACTGCCCTGTGGATCCCAGTTCCTCTCAGGAAGTCATTTTTTCCAGGGCTAGAGGAGACTCGCCGGCCATCTCTCCTGAGAACTCCTCCATTCTCCCCCCCCCCCCCCGTTAGAACTCTTGGGGATCCAGGGGTAGTGGCTAAAGAGGCCTTTGGAAAAGCCGGGGAGATGAGCCAGTAGGTGGTCTTGAGGATATATATAAGTGATCCCCCTGGACTGACCTTGCCATTGCCCCCTCTTTCTGCTGTGAGACTAGGGAGGAAGGAAGGATAGAAGCAGCTCAGCGACCTTCTCCCTTCCCTACCCACAACAAACAGTCCCACAGGCCCTACCTCCTGCAGAAGCCCAGCCCCTCTCCTAGGCTAGCAGCTGGGGCGGGGACGTGGCAGGGGATTGGCAGTGTATTCAGCTGCCTTTTCTTTCTTTTTTTTTTTTCTGAAGGTTCCCACTTAAGATTTAGGGATCTTCCTTCTTCACAGGCTTTGGCTGGAGCTTTCTCGGTGTGACATTCAGGTTTCACCTCCCCCATAAATAGGGCGCTCTCTCAAGTATCCCTATCCCATGTCCCTCTAGCCCATATCCCATAGCTAAGCCCAGGACTGCTTGGTTTGGGTGGGTCTTTGTTCTTGAGCTGTCCTAGGCATAGGATGGTGTTCAAGAGCAATGTCCTAGCCCCTGAATCCTGGGTGTTAAAGGCACCTTTTCCCCAGTTATGACAACCAAAAAAGTCTCCAGGTATGTCAAAAGTACCCTGAAAGTGTGAAAATGTCCCACTAAGACCCTTAGGCCAAATCACTCCCTGTTCTGTTTTCTTCCCAGCCCCTCTCACTCTCAGGAATGGTCCTTATTCTTCCCTTGACCCTGGTCCTTCTCTGCCTGGCAGCACATTACACACACTTGAGAAGTTTCTAGAAACCTCATACATTCCTGGCCCCGCCTTAATAATTAAACCTGACACTCTAGGGTGTGGGAACTCTTTGAAAAGTGTCCCAGGTCAGTCTGGAGACCACGTGGCAGGCTCTCTGATCTCTCTAGGGTGATAAGCCATTCCAGAGAAGGACATCATGGTGGGTTTGGGTCACCACTGTGTTGTCAGCACTTAGAATAACACTTGAGGCCTTGAAGGGACTCCAGGCTAAAACTGAGTGAATGAAGGGATGTTCCAAAAGCTCCATCATCACTCCTGGGTGGGTAGTCTTTAGGGACTCTTTCGGTTTTGTTACTCGTCCCACAGACACTGAGTGTTTGCTGCTGTGCCGGGAGTGGTAGCAGATGCTGGAGTGTACAAAGAAGTGGAAAGTGTGACCCCTTTAGAGGCCTCTGGTGCCTAGGTGCCCAATGCAGATGGCAGTTAGAATGCAGAACAAGCTGGCCCCCAGCAGCCACTAGACACCCCACACCCCTGTGTGAGGTGTTTCACGCACATTTCCACACTTGCAAATCTTCACAGCTCTTCACAGTAGACGTGGCTGCCATTTCCCAAGGGAGGAAACAAGGCTCCGTGGAGTTACTTAATGCCCTCAGGGTCACCTGAGTATCTATAGCCAGTCGGGATGCAAACCAGATTCATTCTTTGCAGCACTCAATGCCACGTGTAGAGGTGAGACTGGACCAGGGGCTCTCGGGTCCCCAATTATAGGGTGGATGCTCGAAGGATAAATCCTGCCCCAGCCTTGGATTCACTGTAGAAAGTTACCCCCAAGAGTAACTTCTGTGCTCTGATACCAAGACTGTCTAAATTTGGGAGCAGACCCCAGGGCAAAGATTGATCTGAAACAGTTCTCTGAGAAAGGAAGGAAACACTGGTATGGAGCATGGAGTGAGTCGGATAAGAGAGGTCTCCCAGATGTGGGGTGCTGTAAGCAAGTAGGTCACTTTGCCGGACTACTGAAGCTAAGTCCTAATGCAGCGCTGGGCACCGCAAGAGAGTATAGGGACAGGAGTGATACCTAATCATGGTGCTTCCTTTAGCCTTTGGGCCTCAGTCTTCCCATCTTGGAAATGAACACAATCAAGCTTCAATATAAGTATGCAGTAGAGAAAACTCATAAACACTACCTATGCCGTGGAATATAGAGGCAGCAGAGTCAGCTACCCAACAAGAAAGGAATGCTGTACATAGAATATGAAGAGAGTTTATGAGCTGCTTAACAGAAAGAGTAGGAAAGAAGAGCTAGGCTACAAGGCTGGAAGTTCTACCTGAAGGGGCCAGAGAAGAGTGGGCCTGGGACTCAGGAGAGTGGCTGTCCCATTTGAACGTGGGTATAGGTCACCACTGACCCATGTCTACTGAGGTCAGGCACTGTGCTAGATACACTGAGACATGCAAGCTCCTTTCAGGGTGGGGGTTACCCTTGCCCCATTTGGCAGGTTGGAAGCCTGAGGCTTGGAAGGACGGTCATTCTCTTTTGGTCTGTACCCAGAGAGCAGGGATCTGCACCCAGATGTCTTGGACCTTTGACCCTCTCATCTCACTTCTTCCCAGTGGCAGAGTTCAGCCAGGGGGTGGAGGGTAAGGCTGCTTCAGCAACGGTATGGAAGGGAAAGCGGGCAGGCAGTGGGTCTGACCCAGAGCTGCCGGGTGACAGAGCTGCTGTCGCTGTTAGATCAAGGCTGGGACAATGCCTGGCTCTTCGCAGGCAGCCTCAGATATTTTCCAATGAACGAGCCACTGACCCATTAACTACAAATCAGGGCATCACTCAGGCCCCAGATAGCGTCGTGACCGTTACTGAATGATACAATTGAAAGTATTATCCCTCTAAGCTTCTGCTAATGGAGAAAATTGTTTGTTCCTGAGAGTTTTGATAATGTTATATGTTTGTTGATTCAGGGAATTCCTTTTTTACATTCATTCAGAATTCTATACTGCATGCAAAGAAAAGCAAAAAAAAAAAAAAAATAGCACTACAATCAGAGTTGTAGGTAGAAATAGCAAAATAGTGTTTTGCATTCAAATTGGTGTGTGAGGCATTTGGTGGTGACTTTGTACTTTAAGTGTGTGTGTGGGGGGGGCAGCTTAAGGCTCCTGCTTAAGACCAGTCAGACAGGGATGCATGGAAACTACATGGGATGCCCACAGTCGGGAGCAAGATCACAGCAATGACAGTGGTGCCTAGGGCTTAATGTTAATGGGAGGGCCCACTTGCTTCTCACATGAGCCACACTGTCCCTTGGGACAGGTCACTTACCTTTTTTCAGTTTATTTACTCGTCATATAATGGAGCTTATAATTCCACCTTTAAATACTTGTAAGGCACTAATGATGTCTTCTGCCAGACTCCTCTGCTGTGTGAGGGCCACACAGCTATGTCAGAAGACTTCAGGAAATGTCAGGGTGAGAGACAACAGGACCTACAGTAATAACAGTACTCTAGAGTGGGGTTTCTTAAGCTTTTCTACCAAGAGTTCTTTGTCTACTGCCCAATGCACATGTATTTAAAGTAGATACACAAATTGAAGCTGCTGAATAAATCATGAAGAAATGTCTCTTACTACAATTCTTTAATATATACATTTACGTTTCATATATTATATAAAAACAAACCGCATACTAATGAGACAGGTGTGCCAGTTTATTCTTACATAAACACAAGGACGTAAACTTTGTCTATAAGTCTGATTTTGCAATACATACAACATCTTCAAAATTTTCAGATATCATAAATACATCAGACTAAGCGACAGGCAGATGTTTAGGCCATTTCAGAAATTGTTGGGAATCCTGTCTTAATCCCAAAGCAAAATTCGGTTAATAATTTTTTTATGAAACCCAAGTCATCTACTCACATAGCAAATTTTTAAATCAAATTTCCTAACATGACACAATTCAAAGGTGTAGTGATTGGATACTTATATACTAAGCAACGCTGGCAGGGAAATAATAAAATCTGTTTTCTGTAAATAAAACATTTTGTTTCTGTGAGAGCAGAAAATTCACATGGATGATAAAAGACACTAAAATTCACAACATACAGGAATCATAGTATACAACAATCACAAATAAAGCTGGGTGTTTCGAGCAGTGTTCAGTATGCCACACCTATGACGCAAAGCATGTACGTTGTGTGTTTAGAACCAAAGTTGCAGTGACATTATGAGAAGATACGTGGGTGAATGCAATCATAAACACCTCATATTTACTACACACCTGATTTGAATTCTCATTTAGTCATCACCCATGTTCAGAAACCTTTTACTGTTGCTGATTTTTTTTTTCATCAGTTATGTGACACACACACACATCCATGGGGTGGTGACCTCTAGGTTAAGAAGCTGGGTTCTAAGAGGGTGCTGCCTCCATTCAGGAGCCATCCCATAATATCTGCTTACTCATGTAATTCCTAATTCATGACTCAAGACGACAGCTGAGGATTCAGTCACAGAGAAGGGAATGGTGTGCCAGTTTCCAAGCCAGTGAGAGAACGCCCTCCAAACGGTCTGCACCTGGCTTCCCTGGGTTGACCCTTCTGACACACGCTTGCAAGGCATACCCATCTTCTCAAGCAGTCGCAGTGACCACAGAGCAAAGGGAAGCCATGTCTTATCAAGGCTGGATCTGGAAGGTACTAGGCTATTTAGTGTCTTCCTAACTGAGATAGTAATAGATGTTGTTAGTTCCATCTTCTCAAACAAGAGACAGGATGCTTGGAGTCCCTGAAGTCATGCCACATTGGTACTGAAACAGACCAATTTTGCCATGCTTGGAGGGGGATGAACCTGCACTCTCTACAGAAAGTTCTCGCAGGGAAAAGGAAGCTCCCCCTGCATGTCTCCTCAGGGTGTTATTTATTTACATCCACCCTGAGGGCTTTCAGACAACAGATGACCCAGAGGCCCTGTACCTTCTGGCAGGCAAAGATGTGACCCAAAGTTTGTGGAGAGAGGCAGATGTGAGTCCGATTCCTGCCCCCAATCCCTCGCCAGCCGGGTGACCTTGACTGCTCTGTGCAGCCACTTTATCATCTCTAAGCGAAGGGTATGATTGCATGGTTGTTATCTATTCTAGCTGAAGAGTAAAGATACTCTGTTCTTAAAGAGGTCGTACACTAAAAATTAGTAGCAAAAGGGGTTAGGAAAGGTGACCTTTGGGAGAATGTGATGGAGAGGGGTAGGTTATAAAGTGGTGGGTTTCATTATAAACCTCGGGCTTGTATTTCTTTGCTAACAGGCATTTTTAGTCATTTTGAAAGAGTATGTGGGTCTAATACTATGCACAGTGCTTAGCAAGTGGTAAGTGATTAGTAAACAGAGGCCACTCCTTTCCACGCAGCAGGGCGACTCGCCTTCAGTTTTCCGAATGGCTCGGAAAGGAACCTAGAGTTCTATGTTTCAACTGCTTGCAACCCGAAAGCTCCAGAACTGCAGCATGGGGAGGGGACACGTGGGCCTGAACCAAGTCCCTCTTGTCAATCTGGGCCTCTGACTCCTTCCCACCCGCTCCAGGGCCATCCCCTCACCACCCCCAGTTCCCCCCCTAAAGAGGGTCGTTGGGCACACCCCACAGTTCTGACCTAGTTGGACTCCTTTGCCACTGGCAGCTCTGGAGCCTGCCTCCTGGCCCTCCAGCCTGTTTCTAAGGCTGTGTTGGGGAGCTGAACGAGCCAAGAAGGGGTTGTGGGAATCCAGTACTGACTTGTCAAAATCAGGCAGAGCTGGATTTACTTCATTTTTTAAACTCTTTTCCAAGCCTGCGCATGAGAAGGATAGCAACAAGTCCCTGCTTTGCATCAAGGTGCTTGAGAAGGCTTGTCATCTGCCCCCTTGGGCAAAGTGGTCACACCTAAATCACAGCTAGATAGATTCCCAGTGAAATCAGCAGGACTGAGGCACCTGTTTAGGAACCTGGGGGGTCTCTGGACTTCCTCTCGTTCTGTCCATGTTTTCATTTGGAGCTTCTATGTCCCTAATGGTATCTCCTGAAGTTGTCCAGCTTGTCAGTCTCAGAACTTTTGCTGCCACCTATGACCTACGGTGACAGATGAAGTCTCTTTACAATCCCCCAATGTCCTCATTGGAAAACGGTAGGAAAGTAACTCTGCCTCATTGGCTTGTTTGGATGATTACATGTGGCAACACAGAGAAAATGCTTGGCCCAGTGTCTGTCCTTATAAGCCTCTGCGGCCAGAGATGACCTGAAGCTGGAAGTGATGGTAGTGGAGTGGAGTACAAAGTGATGGCGGCCACCCTCTGGAAGGTCTCAGCAGACAGGAGAGATGGACCAAATCTAGTGACTCAGAGAACAGCATCAAGTCCCACATGAGTAGACGTGACAGACCCTGGTGGTAGGGGCTCTGTGGACACAGGTGCGGGAAGGGCCTCGGTGGGCGAGACCCATAAACCAAACAAATCCTTTAACAACATCCTATTTGTTACTTTACTGGTTGCTGTAATAACATACCCAGAGGAAGTAACGTCACGGACGAAGGGGCCAAGGGCTTCTTTGGACTAGAGAAGGCACAGCACAGAGGCAGCTGGCAGCTGTGACAGCAGGCGGGTGAGGCAGCTGGTCACGCCGCGTTCGCAGTCAGGAAGCAAAGAGACAGGAAGGCTGGTGCTCAGCTTACTTTCTCCTCTTTACTCAGCCTGGAGCCCCGTCCACAGGAAAGCACTACCCACGTTTAGTATATGGGTCTTCCCACTTCAGCTGACACAATCTAGTCCCTCACAAATGTGCCCAGAGGTCTATCTCCTCGGGGTATCTAAATCCAGGCCATTGACCATGAAGATGAACTATGGATAGCAGAGTGAAGCAGAAGCTACTCCCCTCCCCTGGGGTTACAGACCCAAGGCAGACTTTTGCCCACTTTCAATTATTGTGGATAAAGTGGAACAGCCACAGAAATCATGGGTCAGAAGAGAGTGGTCAGGATGGCAGAGAGTCTGGAACAAGTTAGCATTAAGTTTTACCTTTTTTTGGAGCTGAGGACTGAACCCAGGGCCTTGCGCTTGCTAGGCAAACACTCTACCACTGAGCTAAATCCCCAACTCCAAGTTTTACTTCTTAAAGCTGGGAGTATTTGGTGTTGGAGTTTGAGGGTCAGCAAGTGGCACACCTCCACTACCTGAGAAGCTTCAGAGCCATGTAGACAGAGGGGTGAGCCAGACAGCTGGTGATCAAAATACACAGCGTGTTGCTGATCAAGGCAGACTTGAGAACATGACCTGAGTCCACTCGCCCGCTGGCTACTCTGATACTTCCTGCCTTCATGATACTCCCTGCCTTCATGGTACTCCTTTCCTTCATGATACTCCCTGCCTTCATGATACTCCCTGCCTTCATGATACTCCCTGCCTTCATGACCTCCGTGCAAGAGCCCAGCAAGGAACTCTGAATCTTCAAGGCGGACTTACACAAGCCGTTGCTGTTCTCTAATGCTGGAAGACAAACAAACCAAGACGATAGATTGTCTCTGCTACAATGTCTCCAGGAGACTAGCCCCACCAAGTCAACAGAGGGAGAGGGTTGTTAGCCGCTCACTCATTCTGGGCCACATCCTCTAGAGGAAAAGTAGGGTGCATGGCAACAGGACAGATCCTGATGTTTCAGTGTAAAAAGGAGGAGAGAGAGTGGCAATCCCCCTCTAACTTTTAGGAAGGCAGCCAAGAACTTAGCGACCATGTATTTTGTGTATATGAAACTTATTGTTAATTCATTCAATGAGTCCTCAAATATTTATGCATCACCTGTTCTGTGCCAGGTGCTATTCTTGGGTTCTGAGGGGAAAGAAAATAGAGATTTCTTCTCTTAGAAGTTACATTTTTTTTTTTTTTGCTGGGTGGGGGTGGTACATGCCTTTAATCCCAGTGCTCAGGAAGCAGAGGCAGGCAGATCTCTGAGTTAAAAGCCAGCCTGGTCTACAGAATGAGTTCCAGGACAGCCAGGGCTACACAGAGAAACATTGTCTTGAAAAAAAAACCAAAAACTAATAATAATAATTTACATTTTTGACCTGGGGAGAAACAGAGAAAAAGCAATAGTCGTAGTAAGTGGTAAATGATGTACTATGCTAGAAAGTGGTAGCGGTTGTTAAGAGGAGCAGTGAAAATAATGACCTGAGAGTTGAGTGTGACATGGGGCTATTTGGGGAAAGAGAAGTCCAGGAAAAGGGGCAGTTGGGACCAAGGCCCTATGGCATGTGTGTGCCTGAGGGGACAATGAAAACCAAGACAGCAGTGAATGCAGGAGAATGCCCATGAGTTCTGGAGGACACTAGGGCCGGGGGACACAGTGACCCAGGAGCGGAAGCCTTCATCCATAGCATGGTAGCTGTGGTTATTTGACCTTCGTAGATATGAAAGAACTGAGATTGGTAGCCAAAACCTCCCTTGGTTTTACAACTGAGAATATTAATACCAGAGAAAAGCAACTGGTCAATGACCAAAAAAATAGGATCACTAGGGTGGGACATCGGTCCCTTGTTTCTCAGCCCAGAGCTCTCTTCTTCCAAGTCTGGTTGTGCTCTGGATGTGAACTTCCATTGAAGAAGGTGCCCTAGCCTCTCTGGAAGCTCCAGAAGTAGATCATGGAACATTTAGCGCCATGCTTTTATGGCTTGTCAGACTTCTACATTAACAACAATAGAACTTCCATCCTAGTGAGGGATGTGATGCAGGAGATCACTGCTAATGTGTTCAATGGTGCACTAGCAAATACAGGGTGAGAGAAGGAAGACCATTGGCTTGCAGTATGACCACAACAACACTGGGAAGTCCTGGTGTGCACCTGACAGTCACTTACTCTTGACCACCACCTTAAGAAGCAAGCACTGTCATTTCCTTCATGTTGGAGAGGAGGGAACCGAGCTGAGAACGCTGATGTAACTGCTCCAAGAGCACACCACAAATCAGTAGTTGAGCCAGCTGGACGGCAGGCTTAAGCATCTGCCTTCTTGACACCTCTGATCACAGAGAGTGGCCAGACCCAAGGAAGACTGAAACAATGGCCAGGCTTGGGTAACCTAGAACATGCGTCCATTTCCTGTGGGGTCTGCACTGGGGATTGGCCACTTTCATTTTCTTGCATTCTTTCCTAGAAGATGACCCTCTTACTGCTGCCTATCCAGTTCAAAGACCTGTAGATTTTGACTGACAAGAAGACGTAAGGGCCCTCTGGGAAGAGGTCTCGGTATATGTCCTTTCCCTTCTCCAATGTATACCGTAACTAGATTAAGCTGATTGTAGAAAGAAGCCATCCTCAATGATTGACAACAGACTCAGCATTTGATAATCTGCTAAGGATGATTATAGCGTTTCTGTAAGGCTTACTTACTACACTAGGCTGCCGTGTCCAGGTCTTGCATCACATAGTCCCACAGAGTCCGGCAGGTAGGCTTCTCACTACCATCTAGAAATAATGAGAAGCTGAGATGAATTCAGGAAGGCTAACTGATTCACTTAGCCACCACATCATACTGATGAGCTGCATCAAGAGAGAAAACGTGGATCCTGGACCAGACGTAGCCACCAGTCTCTGCTGACTGAGCAGCTATGGTCCAAATACAACCCAAAAGGCCTGAGAGGCAATAAATCACAAAAGCCCTTCCATCTTCCTGAAAAGAATGGTGGAGAGCCATTGCAAATTCCTTGCAGTATCTACTTAGACTAAACAGATATCCAAGAAGCCAGTCTTTAGGACCGACTCTCTACTAAAAAGATTGTTTTCGTTTTCTGGGAACTGGCTGGCTACATCTGTTGTACTAAGTCAGATTGTCAAGGGATTGACGTGTGTTGGCCAGGTTTGGGAGTTTGTGTTGATACTAGGGCTGTGAAAAAGCACATATTGGTCTCCACCGTCTATATGACTGTAAATGATTTTTTTTCCCTCTTCCTCTTCCATTTCACGCAACTTTTGCTTACAGCCTCGTTGGCGTAATTGACACGTTGGCTCAGGCCGCCAAGACTGCCAACTTGGAGCCTTGGATCGGTTAAATCAGTTATGACAGATGTGATTATTTACAAGAAAATAAAAGTCACTATAATTAGACCTTCTAAAGAGTACATTTGGGTAGAGAGAAGGCATACATTTAATCTGGCACAAGGTGTTTGATTTCAGCCCTAAGCAGGCTCTTCTCTGTTCTGTGAAAGGGCGTGTTGAGGTGGTCTGGCACTCTCTTGGAGATCACCATCTATCAGTTTTATGCCACAGCTCCCGATAGATAGAAAAGCCAGGTGGCAAATCAAGCATCTGAGGCACCAGGAGAAGTGGCTTTGGTTCTTGGTTTGGCCACTTGTCCTTAGCAACAGTTTATTTTTTTCACTCATTAAAGCAAGGGTTAAAAAAAAGAGCCCCTACCTCATCATAGGCCTGAGAAATTAAGTGTAACAAAGTAAGGAAAGTGTCCGGTAATGTGCTGGGTATGAAAGGCACTGAGGGTTAGACCTCCTGGCTCTTGGAACACAGACCAGTCCCTTCTTTTATCCTCCACTTTCTTATCATAAAATACAGGCACACCTACCTCATGTCATGCATGAGGGTTGGAGAAAATGCAGAATGCAAAAGAGGCTTCACAACCACCCAGTGCTGTTTCATGCCTCATAGCTCCTAGTACTATATTTATTAATGCCCATATTCATTGCATGCATTATATGCACTCTGGGCTGGACATTCTAGAAGATGCCTAGCTTCTCTGTTGGGTACTTACTGTAGCACCATGCCTATGGTCCATTATACTTTTAAGCACCCAAAGAATATTTAATTTTATTTCTTTTAGAACCACAAAGAAAAAAAATAATACAAGAATGAATGTAAAATCAAGTATAAAAATTAGTAAGTAGGAATAGACATCATAATGAAGTCAACCTGGGTTGTATCTATCTATATATCAATGCAGCCATAAAACCTAATTTAATATTTATTACTTATTTTATTTTATCAATGAAAAAATATTTTTAATATTATTTATATGTGGAGGAGGGGACCATGAAAGGAAAAACTGACCAGGGCTCCCTGAAGTCACCATGAAGCCTTGGTTGTGAGAGCTTTGTAAATACTGATTCAATCATTCTTAGGAAGGTCTTCTAATTCTAGATTTCCAGATGAGAAAAACCAGAATTGGGAGGCTAAGAAACTTATCTAAACCTACTCGGCTACTTAGAGATAATGTTGCACTGGCTATAACTGTGACAATCCAAAAATCAAAATGACTCAACATATTAAGACTTTGTGTCTTGTTTACACCACCATTCTGGTGTGTATTTAGCATTCAGCCTTCCACAGTCCTTCAGGGACCCAAGCGCCATCCTTCTACCTCTGTCTCTCTCTGGATCTGAAAACTCTCATCCTTTGATTGATGGATGGGGAATCTATGACAACTACAGGTGGGAGACTTTTTATGAGACATGCCTAGAACTGACCCACATCACTCTATCTGGGTTCCACTGGCCAGAAAACAGTCTAGCTTCAAGGAAGGCTGGGAAATGTAGTCAGGAAAGTTCAGATGCTGAGTGGTACAAGCAAGTGCCAGATACGTGGGATGCTGGATTCCCAGCTAGGCCTCACACACAGCATCCACGCTCTTTCCACTTTACTTAGCCAATGTTCTCACCCTTAGCTCTCACCTGCCCACAGTCTTGCATACTCACTCACTGTTCTCAGCACCAGAACTTCTCCCATGTGGCATAGTTTCCATATGAGATACTAGGAAGACAACTGCATTTGGGGAGTTTCTCTGATGGCTCAAGAAGCCGGTGTCATGTTTTGTGTGACCCCTGGCCCCAGGCCCCACAGCAGCACTGCTAGATGGATGCAGAAGGTGGTGGTGGCCTCTTCAGTATGGAAAGCATGACTGTACAGGGGGTTTCAGATGACTGAGAGAATCAAGCTAGAGATATCGTCTTGGCTGGACCTACAGTATCAATAGGCATCAGCAGCAGGAAGCAGGGGATACTGATGGTCCTCCATCACAAAAGCTCTGCAGCCATGGTATTCTAGCCCTTGGCCAGACATGAACTATGGTGGCTCATGCTTTTCCCTGCAGTGAATGCTTCAACTGAGCACTCTGAAAGATAAAGCTGCCACATCCAACTGTAGGTTAGTTACCCTATGGATGGACTCCTTCCTCCCTGTAAGTGCTGGGCAGGAACGGTGACCTTAGCAACAGCTTTACATTAAGGACCCTTAACTCCACTAGATCATGTCAAAGCTGTGTGTTCAGAGACCCTCAAATAAACAGGAAGGGCCCTCACAGATGACTCGGCCCTCAGTGGTCCCCACCTCTCCAGAGCTCAGAGAACTTGTTGCCATCCCATCTAAAGGTCCTGCTTCACCTTGTAAAATTTCATCACTCCCTTTTTATTTGCTGGCTTGGGGGTACAAATCCAGGACCACGCTTACAGCTACATGAGCCAGTGGCTTTCCAAGCATCCTGTCAAGACTCTATACTAACTAATGTCAATTTAGTCCACCCAGATTCACACCCAGAACTCAGCTGGTTGTAAGAAGAAAAACTGACACCCAGGTGCCAGCCATTTGGTACCCGCCCTTCATTTGGAGATAGAAAAGGCACAGCAAGGGAAGGAAGAAAGGAGGGGAAGGTCTTGCTTCCAGTTATCTGAAATAGTTCAGTCTCATCCCTCATCTCTGTAAGGTCGCTGTCGTCACATTGGATACCTGTGTCTGTGTCGAAATCACCCCAACCTCCATCAGGCCTTGCCACACTATCTCATTGCCATTGACCTGGTGGTGAATGCTAGACAGGCCCCTCTTTCTCTCTGCCTGTTTCCTTGTCTGCCAGGGATGTGACTGTGGCTAGTTGCTGGTGGCTGCAAGGTTTCAGTGTGAACATAAGGAGAACACATGTGGCAAATGGAGCTCCCCTCAAAGAAAGTATTCACAGCCCAAGTACCATTGCATGATGGGAGATTTCTTCTGTTGGTCTAGTTGGTTCCAGGTCTTGCAGGAGGAGGGTGAAGAAAAGGAACAGGCAAGGCACTGAAGACATGGTCTCTATGTGCAAGGACCTTAAGGGCCCTCTGGACAGCCGAGGTGCCAGTACCTGACGAGATGCAATGACTACATGCAAATAACAAAGACCACATGTGTGAATGATGAGACCCAGACCTGTGGACCCCAGGAAGGTTGGTCTGAGAGGGCTGGACACACTTGGGATCTGCCTCTTATTTCCCTTTCTTCTTGTACAAGCTAATATCCATATTGTAAGGAAACAGGAAGCATCACGCATGCGATGCTGTTATATGGTTGGCACAGAGTAAGCACCGAACTGGTCCAAGCATAGTCTCAGTATTCACAATACTAGGACCTCCCCATCCCAAGGAAGAGTTAGCCAAATGACCGAAGAAAACTTTCTAACGGAAGGACTTATACTAGCGTTGAGGATGTAACTCTATTGGTAGAATGCTTGTCGAGCATGCACAATGAGGATGTAACTCTATTGGTAGAATGCTTGTCTAGCGTGCACAAAGCCCAGGTTTGATTCCCCAGTACTGCATAAACCAGGTGTGGTAGCACACACCTACCCCTCAGAGATGGAGACAAAGGAGGTCCAAGGTCATCCTTGGCTACATAGAGTTCAACCAGCCTGGACTGAAAACTGTCAAAAAAAAAAAAAAAAGTAAAGACTCGAGTTTGAGTTGGAATAAGAGGAAATGTGATCAGAGACCCACCAAAGAGTGTCGGCATCTGAGCACGCAGGCTAGGGCACGCCTGTGTCCAGAGCACACAGCAGTGAGCAGGGTGAGCACTGCACTAGATTGGGCCCTGTTTGCTTGCAGACTGGGCTTCCAGATGTCATTGATGTATCTACATCCCAACCTCCCAGAAGACCAGCTTACCTTTACTTCTGGTGTCCTTAAATACATGCTAATCCAAGCTGGGTTAGCCTGCAGAAAGCATCGATTTCTCCAAAGCCCCACACCCCTGCCTTGGCTGGCCTGCACCTCCCTCCTGTCCAGGGCATCTATAAATCCAGCTTTCACAGCCCTCAGGGCTTGGCACGGCCGCCACAGACCTCAGTCACATCACGATGGAAACAATCGAAAACCACTTGGCAAAAAGAAGGGGGTGACCTAATGTTTCAGAGCAGGATGTGTTTTTTTCTTTTTCCTCACCCCTTTTATTCAAACCCTGGAGACAAAGCAACTGCCCTCTGAGCCCTACCAGACCAACGCCCAAGGGTCCCCTAGCCTGCTGCCTTGGAGACCTCTGCAGAGCCATCCTGGTGGAACTGTTCCGGAGTTACAGATCTGGCTTTACCTCCTGGTTTGCCAGGCTTCCTGGGGGCCTCAGAGGTGAGGATGTGGCACAGAGGCCTGTGGAAAGGCCCATATATAGAGCTAGGGGAATGTAGGCCTCTGGCAGGTGGCCTGGAATAAATGGCCATGTTCTGAGGGTGAACACAGCCGAATTATAAATAGCACCCGCGCCCCTCCCCTTCCAACTTGCCGTGTCTGTCACCGGAGGGTTGATGGTTAAATTCAAGGGACTGAGCAGGACCAGGGACAGGAGAAAGAGAAAGGAGATGTTGGCCCGGAGACGCTGAGGGCCAGGTTGTATGTACCGCCTGTGCCTCCCCTGAGTACAAGCAAGTGTGGCTCAGAGAGTTGCTTGTGTCCTTTGTCTCGGCAGGGAGGGTCTGTTTTGTGGCCACGCTTTGGGACTGGGTTAATGTGCTCTCTCCCCCATTCTTGCCTTCGGCAGTGTTCACTGCCTGCATCCTTGAGAGCCGTGTTTCAAACCAAACATTTTAAACACTAGAGAGAGCCAGGCATTATGGTGCCCACCTTTGATCCCAGCATTCTGGAGGCAGAGGCAGGTAAATCTCTGGGAGTGCGAGGCCCAGCTGATCCCCACAGCTAGCACCTGACCAGCCAGGAGTCCATAGAGAAAACCTGTCAAACAAATAAACACCAGAAAATCAGGGAGGTGCAGGCAGATAATCGTATCTTCTGTAAACACGTCTCGAAGATTACGCAAGTGCGTACAGAGCAGCAGGGAGCAGTGAGTTATGAACAGGTAGCCAGTGTAGCTAGACTCAAGGCCATATGTGGAATGAGCGTCTGTGGCAATGGCAATGTCCCTCAAGGATCTGGGCTACAAGAGGGTGTGGCTCAGAGGCCACAGCAGAAAGGAGTCTTCCAGGCCTTCACTCCTATGCCCAAACAAGTAACTTTACTCTTACCTATATTAAGTACTAGATTATACATGTTTAAAAGTGAATTTCATGCTTTAAAGGGGTATAGCCAAACCAATATTGTACTGAGTGCTCTCATGCTCCTGCTAAGTCAATGAAAGCCCAGAACAGGTCAAGACCTCTGATGAGTCAGCTGCCATGCCTGGGTTTTTTTGTTTGGTAAAGGGTGATCCTGGAAGGTGGGGAACAGGAAGGATCCTAGGAACAGCCTATCCATCCCCATCCATCAGTAAGTGAGGTCAGAGAAGCAGTGGGATTTGTTCAAGTACCAGACATTGCCAGCCAGACATTGCCAGCCTAGGGCATGAAGCCATAGCAAGTGTTCAGTCAGAGCAGTGAGATGCCGTAAGGACTCCAAATGGCAGGATTTGTCCCATGGAGCTGTGCGGCAGAGGAAGAGGCATGAGCTGAGCCGAGGAGATGGTGGATGATGAAATGCTGCAAGGGGGAGGGAGAGCTTTGAAGCAGAGGAAACCGATGCTCATTTCTCTCCTGCTCCTGAGAGGTAGAGGCCGAGGAAAGCCAGAAGCTCTCGTGAGGCGGCCTGTCCCCATCTAGTTCCACAACAGCTTCTCACCGAAGGGACGTATGATACAACTGAGTGGCCTCACCACCTGTCAGGTAAGGCCAGGTCGCAGGCTTCTGGAGAGGTCTTCTGGCAAGACACAGGCCAGCATCTTCGAGGCTGCTCAGCACGGGAGTTTCTGTTGTGCCTGGGTAGAGCCCTCAGGAGGGCAGCTGGAAGGCTCCTGCTGCAGGACCTGAATGCGTAATGTGCCTCATCCAGTCTGAGCTGTGAGGAAATCCAGACAGCCTTCTCTAGACAGGAAAGGACGTGGCAGGGACAGGTGGTTTGCTTTCTACAACTGCCCCCTCCCCCCGTGTATTCCTTAGGGAGAACACTAACAACTTCCTAAACCATACTGTCCTTGAGTACGGGGTGTGCTCAACTGTGATTCCGGGTTTTGTTTCCTGGTCTGTGGTTACAGTATATAATCCACAAGACTGAAGGAAGCTCTGGATGGATAGAGATCCCCAGAAATACAGACCTTGATCTTCGTCTCACATACACACACACACACACACACACACACACTCTCTCTCTCTCTCTCTCTCTCTCTCTCTCTCTCTCTCTCTCTCTCTCTCTCTCTCTCTCTCTTTACAATGTGCTAGTCAGATCCCTGGCCTTACACCTCACTGTCCTACATGTGAAAGCTAACATCTACTCAGGCTCACCTTATCTAACCAGGCAGTGTCTTTTCCAGCTTCATGAACCCCACAGAAACTAAGCCAATCCAGGGCCACTAGGGAGAGTGTGCACACTGCTTTATCAATCGCAAAGTTGATCCAAAAGACAACCCCCAACACCCCCTTTTCTGATGTATATCTGGAGAGGTGACTCTTGCTTGAGACATCTTCCCTGGCATTTGTCAGTCACTATGTCTCCAGCCCAGCCCAGGCACACAGGCCACAGAGCGATCCTAAAAACACCAACTTCCTTCTCCAGCTCTCTCCACACGAGCCTTTCTAAGTGAAATCAGTAGCAGTGTCCTGTCCGCTCTGTGACAGGGGGGTTCCCTGATCCCTTTGGTTTAGGAAATGGGCAGTATTGGGGTGCTGATGGACCCTGCATGGTAGTCTCTGCCAGCTGTCAACAGCTGTGGGAGGTGGACTGTCTTTCTGTTCTCTTAACCAGCTCTTCACACTGTCTTTACATCATAAGATGATGTTCAGTTCTTTATTTTCATATTGCCCCTCACACACACACACCCACAATACCAATATTCCATGCTGCCTTAGGGACCTTGTCTCTTTTGTTCGGTACCATGTCTCTGCTGCCGGGAACACTGTCCAGTTTAATAAAACACTGTGCCAAATGAACACATGAATCAATTCATAGATACAGTCCCTCAGGACTCTTCCATCTATAATTCTGTCTAACTTTGTTTAGCTAAGGGTAGTTTTTGGTTTTGGGTTCTTTTCAGTTTCTTTTGCTCTTTGTTTCCTGCATCTCATCACCTGGTCCTAGGCACACTCTCACACTGAGATGCCAATCTTGCTCACCCTGAGGACACCCCCTTTCTCCAGTCACCAGATATCACTTCCCTTCTAGCACTAATATGCAGAGTTGGGCTGTTCACCAGTTGTCTCAATCCGTTTTCTAACACTGTGACTGAATACCTCAGAATGGGTAATTCATGAAGAATAGAGGTTCTGGAGGCTGGGGCATTCAAGAGCATGCTAAACATCTGGTGAGGGGCTTCTTGTGGGTCATAATCTGGCAGGGGATATCACATGCTAATACTGTGAGCTTGTATCTGTCTAGTTCAGTGGTTCTCAACTTGTGGGTCATGACCCCTTTGGGTGTCACGTATCAGATATCCCATATATCAGATATTTACATTATGATTCATAACAGTAGTAAAATTATAGTTATGAAGTAGCAATGAAATCACTTTATGGTTGGGGGTCACCACAACAGGAGGAACTATATTAAAGGGTCGCAGCGGTAGAAAGGTTGACAACCACTGCTCTGGTACTTCTTTTAGGCCACTAACACTGTCATGGAGCCTCATTATTTGTCTTCATCTAATGCTAACTACCTCCCAAGACCCCACTTCCAAATACTATTAACATAGGCATTCAGGGCTTAACTTCTGAAGGGCACCATCACACTACTCCAAATGTGCCCTGGCTCCCTTCCCAGATCGGCACTCCATGAGCTCAGGGGCCTAGTCTGCCCAGTCAGTGTGGACTCTCATGGCCTGCTGCACAGAATGCTCTTTCATCAACCTTCATCACAGCCCAGAGAGTTTCAGTTCCACCAGACACGCCTTTGTCCATCAAAACCAGAAGGGACTGTGGAGACCCCCTAGCCCAAGGCTCGTGTTTTTCAGACTCTGAGGAGGGGATTGGCACCAGGGCAGGACCACTTCTCCACATCTCCCATCTGCCTGGCCTCACTGTATGAGTTCCCTAGGGCTGCCGCAACAGAACACCACACACTGGGGGATGTGACTCAACACAGCTTCGTTATCTCATAGTCTGGGGGGCTTAGAAATCTGAAATGGGTCTCGATAAACTCAAACCAGAGTGTAGGTAGGGCTGTTCCTTCTGGAGGCTTGAAGGAACAGCCTAATGCCTTGTCATTTCCGGCTTCTAGAATCTACTCATTTTCTGTGACTACAACTTCTTCCTGGTTTAAAACCCAGGAAGAGCTGCTGGGTCTTCGTCCAGGTTGATGTTCTGACCAACTCTCTTACCTCTTTCTCACATGAGTTTGGACCTCTGTGATGACATGGAGCCTGCCAGACAAGACAGCGTCAACCCCCTCCCCCCACCACCAACTCAAGATCTCTTACTTATATCAGCACAGTTCTTCCTGCTCCATAAGAGAGCAGGGTCCAGGACTAGAAAATTGGGGGCGGGAGGGCCTACATCCCATCCATACCATCTGCCATTGGGTACATCTTCGGGTAAACACACAGGTCCTCTGTAGCCCGACACCTGTTGCACCTTGCTGCCATGGTATTTATTGGGTAACTTAACAGCCAGTTTAGCATCTAGCCTAAATAAGCCACAGTTTCCTCCTGAACAGGGCTGGCCATCTTTGGTCTATCCATGAGCACATCTCGGGCATTCAGCGACTTGCAGGTCATTGTGTTGCTCATGTTGCTAAGACAGACAGGCTCTCCCTCCCCTTCACTACTCGGGCCTTATGGAGGAAAGTCCCCCAACCACTTCCATATTTCCATCTGCTGGCATGTTAAGATATAATTAAATATTTAAAAATTGGAATATAAAAGTTGTGGATCTATAAAATATTTAGGTCAGATGTTTTCATTTTATTCATCAGTTTTCTTATCTGAAAATTATGCAATGCATTCTGACTACTCACTCCTCACCCCCACACACCCTCACTTCTCTCTCTCCTCCCTACCAGTCCCTTCCCCAGATTCATGACCTTTTGGTGGGGAGCAGAGGGGGAAACCCATTTAGTCTAACCAGGGCTGTCGGTGTGACAGAACTATCAAATTTTGGTCTTTGAGACAGCCTCTCGTGTAGCCCAGGCTAGCCTCACATTTACTATATGCTGCGCAGACTGCTCTTTCTTCTAGGCTTCATGAGGTTATCATGAACATGAGGGTGACCTTGAACTCTTGATCCCCCTGCCTCCACTTCCTGAGTCCTGAGATGACAGGCAGGCACCACCACGCTCAGTTTATATAGTACTGGGAGTAGAAGTAGACAGGCACTATACCAACTGAGCTACATCCCCCCCAAACCCAACAAACTGATAGTTTTATGTTTAAAACGCTCTGCAACAGCTTGGTGCTATGTGCTAGCCCATCACAGGTTGATATTTCAAATCTGTTATTCAGGGTACTGCATAAGCGGTATAGTCCCATCTTCAAACTGCCGCATATAGCTGGCTGTGCGCAGACTATGTCAGGAGTTTAAATTTAGACCTTTTCACGAATAGGAAGCTTGGGGAAAGGATCTGTCATGTTCAATACCACCACCCTGTCCCCAGACCTCTGGCCCCTGTGCGAGACTCTGCTTGGAACAAAGACTAGCGAAGAAATCTACAGAAGAAACCCAGGCATGATGGCACCTGCCAGCAATTCTGGCACCTGGGAGGTGGAGGCAGGAGAATCTGGAAGTCCCAAATCATTCTTGGCTCTATAGTGAATGAACTGGAGGCTCCCCCGAAATACAACAAGACCCTGTCGCTAAAGAGGGAGAGGGAGAGAAAGAGAAACTCTTGCAGTATGTGCCGTCTAGATCAGACCTTGGACAGGTCACATCCCACCCTTGAGCTATGAGCCACCAATCTACTAGGGGCTTCAAGTCCTTGGCTCCTGAGTTCCCCTTTCACCAGCAGCTTGTCTGAGTTGACACCGCCATACAGAATGCTCCAGACATCTGCCTCTCACCCTCCTGGTGACTTAAAGTGCAAGATCAAGGTGCTGGCAGAGTCAGTTCCTGGAGAGGGCCCCCTCTTGGCTTGCAGATGGCTCCCATTCATGTGTGGGGACAGACTTTGTTCTCCCTTCCCTTCCTCAGGGCTCTCATCCCATCAAGATGGCCCCACCCTCATGACCTTGTATAAACCTAGTAATGTCCCAAAGCACCCCCCCCTTCTTCCACATGGGAAGTGGGACTTCACTGTTTGAACACGAATCAACCCCAAACAGATCTGTGACAATTCTGCCATCTGGTTTCTGGTAGGCACCATTCTTCTGTAGCCAGAGCAACCGTTTCACTCCCAGCCTAAGCTCCTGATTACATCAATGTCTCTCTGGTGACAGCCACCCTGGCAGGTTCCTCCCACCCTCCCCATCCTTCACAAGATTCAAAAGCAATGGCTCCCTCTGAGGTCCACAGAAGGCAAACTGCCTTTCCTGCCTGTCAGGTTGGAGCTTGGGCCCCAGATTTTCCAACTGCCCCCTAATATCACCACCGTTCCACCCCAGACAGAAGAATTTTGTTTTCTTACTCTACAGTGAATGCCAACTTTAAAAAGTTCTGGTGGCTTTGGGAAAGAAAATAGAAACCAAAATAAATAAATAAAAATAAATAGTTGCAGACAGTCTCTATGTTGATGTGTCAATGTGAAATTCTGTCTCTGCATTCTATTTTATAATAAAAATACATTTTAAAAGTCACAAACAAAACTGGGTGAACCAAGTACCAGGTCCTAAGTTAAGAGCCCTGCATCTCTTCCCTAACTTTTTCCAGGATGCTCTTGGTCCATTCCTTGCTTCTTCTAAAATCTCTTGCTCACCATACCCCCTTTGGCCTTCCAACATCTGAAGCTAGGGCTGGTCCATTTGTACATTTTTTTCATTGGCTCATCCACCAATCAGGTAACTATGATAGTTCTACTATACTTAGGGTATCCTGTATCCCTGCATTGCCTTGGTAACACACAATGGGATATAGCCAAGAGCACAGGCCCAGGTGTTCGTCAGAGATCCAAATTCAAGCATGAACTCAATGAAGGTCTTACTCTCAGCCTCACACCTTTAATTTACAAAGAAAGAGTCATGAGGCCAGGCTTGCAGATCAGGGCCAGGCAGGTGCCTGAACTAAGGAAGACAGATTAAGTAAGAGAAAGAGGGGGTGGCTTTGGCAGTGAGAATCCCAGTCTAAAGGTCCACTTGCCTCTGAGTTCCAGCCAATCCTGCTCATTCCGCTAAAGGATGTACGCTGAGATGCTGCTCTTCCCTTTTCAGTCTTCAAGGAAAAGTGAAATTCTTGATTTCTCAGAAACATATCCAAAATATTTAAAACATGATATGGGTCAAAGAAAATACATCTGAAGCAAAAACCAGCCTCAAATAAACAATTCACAGGGCCTGAGACCCCATAGAACGTATAGGGCTTTCCTCCTCTGTGAGACAAATGTGCTGCCATGTTGAACCTTACACTTGGGCCCAGATTGTACCTCTCCCCCTGCCAGTGAGGCATGTATTAATGCTAAGCTCTCAGGAGTCCTCAGAAGATAGTAGTTGCTTGATTAATGATTATAAATGACTGTACCCACACATCTAAATGTCACATTTCTGAGTTACCCTCACTGCACCCTCCCAGTGCTAGTCCTGAGGCCCTGGATATACAGTATAGTACCCAGTGATGTGTACGTATTCTGTAACCCTGAGATGCAATTTTCAATGACATTTTGGAATTGGCTACTAAGTGAGTATAAAGGGCCCAGGGTTTGGAGCAAATAGGTGTAATATTTGGTAATAACTGCTATCCCAGAACCTCCGAGAGAGTCCTTCCTGGGTCTGTAATGTATCTTCCTCTTAACGCAGGTAAGAGAAATGGAGCTTTGCAAAGAACAGGACTGCGCCGTTTGTCAAAGGCTGGGCCGCACCAGCCCTTTCGGCCTAAATTAATTTATTCCTCTAAGCTATAAATTTCTCCTTCCCCGTTCTGTCTGTTCCCTCTCGCATTGTCTCTTCCTTGCTGGGAGGGAGGAGTTAATACTGACTCAAGGACATATCTCACTTACCAGGGGCCGAACTGGGGCCAGGGTAGGAGAGAAGTCCATTATTTCTGAGTCAACAACTTTCTAAGGGCGGTCGCACCTTCTGCAGCTGAGGAGAGGACAAAGGAACACTTGAGGCTGGTGGCACCGGCCCTATTTTTCTTCCCTGGAGGGAAAATGGACCATTATTCTCGCGATACCCAATTCCCACCAGCCTCGCATTTAACCTCCAGTGGAGAGAGGCCCCAGTTCCTTGCAGGTTCCCTGCTGGACACTCCAACAACATATTAGCATATTTTGCATTTAAAAGGGGGCTTGAAAAATGAATTCAATGATTGGCATGGTGTTTCAAAAGGACTTTCCAAACTACTAGTAATTGTGTGGTTTTCAAATTCACCACTCCTGCCTGAAATGCCCTGTGCCTGGCAGCCAGCTTAATCAGGGGACCCTGTAGCAGGCAGGCGCATATTTCCAGGCCCCTGATACCCAGTGGTAGCCTGCACAGTACCTGGAGGCTCACTAAAGAGAACCTTGCCCCAGTTTTTCAGCAAAGCTTGCAGTTTGCTCTCCTTCCTTACACAGCTGAGATTTGTGCCAATCAAAGTCTCTACTTAGGGGGTTATTTGGGGAGCAGAAGGGGACCGGCAGGAATAGTAGAAGAGACCAGAGAGGGTAATAGAGGGGATGAGTATGATCAAAGTATTTGATAGTCGTGCATGAAACCCATTATTTTGTACAGTAAATGGAAAAATTAGCCCCTTCTTAGGAGAGAGACTGATCAGCCCTTCTAGACTCTGCCGAGGTGCCAGGCAGTGTAGATAGGGTTGGAATACTGCCTCAGCCGAACGAGGTGGTGTGTGGGGAACAGGTGCCGGGTTTTATGTTTGTTCACAGAGTGTGGCTCTGTTCTGGCCAGAGGGGCTTTGTTATAGAGTGTTAGCATCTTTGAAAAGGAAGTTTTTGGAATGAGCTTGCCGAAATGCTGTCTGGGTCCAGCTTTTCCTTTATAGGTAAGGAAACAGAGCCCAGAAATCATCCGGGGTCGTTGACATTTTGCTCTTTTGAGAAGGCAGAATTTTGATTCCCCCCCATTCTCAATACAGATTTATTTTACAAGCCTCCGAAGAACATTCAGCCAGAAATTAAGGGGCCTGGGATGACTAGAGGTCAGAAGTCTGAAGTGGAGAAACTTCGAAACTGGCAAGCTGTGCTTCGGAGAAAAACAGGGGCCTCTTACAGATACAATTAGCAAGTCCAGGAACAGTGGCGCTGACTGCTAATGTCTGTTAGCTTTCTCGGTGTCAAGTGCAGTGTATGGATTAGATCATTTCCTTTTGACAACTCTGTACGGCAAGGTGGAACAGGTTGTACATCCCCATCTGAACGCCTAAAACCAGAAATGCTTCGAAGTCCGAACTCTTCTGAGCCCTGACATGACTCCACAAGTGGAAAAATCCCATACCACAAAATGTTGTTCCATGCATAACACTGTTTAAAATGTTATATAAATTATCTTTAGGCTACATGTATGAGGTGTATATATAAAACAATGATGAATTTCATCTGAAGGCTTAAGGCCCCAAATTAAGTTATCTTATTATATGTGTGAGAACATTTCAAAATCCAAAATGCTTTGGATCCCAATCATAAGTGATACTCAGGCTATGCTAACATAGTCCTGTTTCATACATGATTACCTAGATCTGGCCGACCTTAGAATCAGAATCTTCCATGAGAAAGGAGGAGCAGAATCGTAGGGAGATGGCTAAGAAATGTGGTTTTTCCAGGCCGGTGGTCCCTGGAAAAAGGATGTCAGCAAAAGAGAGGGAAGGAAACAGGTGGAAGATGAGCAGGCGAGTGCCTGGGGCCTGGAGAGTGGACGAGCATGAAGTGCAAAGTCAAAAGACCCTCTAAGAAAGTGGACACTCACAACTGTGGGAAAGCAGCTTTGTCAAAAGGGGGGAAGTACTGACCTGAGCTCAGGAGAGGCACGAACTTAATTCCTGGGGCGATTGATTGGTTGGTTGGTTGGTTGGTTGGTCTGTTGTTTTGAGAAACTAGACAGAGAAAGATGCCCATAACAAGAGGGTACAGGGGGACACAGATGCCCAGGAGAGGTGTGGGGTGACAGCTCCTCACACATGTGGTGTCATGTGAATAGGAGGAAGGGCCTTCATGAGAAGAGAGTCTACCGGGAGGGGACCAGAGCCGCGACACATGGCTGGTTCCATGGCTGAAGGAATGGTAGGAAGTTTAGTCTGCCTTCTTGGACTGGAGTCTCAAGGCACTTACTTCAGGCCAAGTGAGCTCCAGGTGACACTAATACTGGGCTGCTGGGCTGCATCCTCACCTGGGGGCTCCCCTCCCTGCATGGAGCCTGTGAGGGTTGGCTGTGGGTTGTGCTTGCCGAGACAGTAGCAAGATTCATGGGCTTGGGCTGTGTCTGAGCCTTGTGAGCCGGAATTCACTTCATGCAAAGTGTCCAGAATCTGGCAGATTATAATTCATCATCTACAATTCGACTGGAGGGTGTTGATCTTTTTGAAAAGTCGTTAAAACACCATATTTCACCAAAAATACTGTTTGAAGAAACCATCTACTTGACTCTGAATCACAGATTAAATAGAATTTTATACAACTATGTTCATAAGGGATATAAGGACAGATGATCTCGTGGGTTTTAGGCAAAACAAGGAATACATAGCCTGGTGTGGTGGTACACACCTGTAATACCAGCATGCAGACGGAAGAGGAGGATTCTAGGTTCAAGGATAGTGCAAGACCCATCCCCCCAAAGGGAGATGATATATAACTTGTATGTGTCGTAACATTGCTTTAAGCCATCTAAACATGTCCAAAGTCACAGGAGTGAAGCTGCCACTAGTGAGTGACTGAGCCGGGTTCCCTCTTGCAGAGGGGTCCCCTTTCATGATGGCTCTTCTAATCCACAAGTGAGTTTCCTCAAGTCGAGAGTTCCTGTGCTGTCACAGGAAGTAGTTTGTGGATCTTGTCTCTACCCTGTAAGTTTATCTCCACATCCAGAAATCTAAAATGGTTGACTTGTGTCCACCAGTGTTCACGTGAACAAACCTGTCACCTTTAAAGGTAAAATTTAAAGACATTCAAGAAATTACAATAATGGTTAACGTTAGGTGGAAAGAAAATGATCATATTTTTTTCTTTGCTTTTCACATTTAGTGTTCCTTTTATAGGGATACATACATGTCTACACCTGTACTAATTACCAGGGAGAGTAAGAGCCGCACAGAACTCCCCCCACCTCATGGGAAGATGGGGAAGAAAGTTCATGGTCTGCGTCAAGGCTCATGACTGGGTGGAGACCTGACACACAAGCAAATCCCCGTGACAGGATGCAAAGCAGGAGCCCGGCTCTGAGAACTCTGGGGGTTTGTTTGCTGGAGAATGGGCCTCCCAGTGTAGCCCAGGATGACTTCAAACTCTAAATCCTCCCGCTTCAGCCATCTCTCCCGACTGTGAGGGCTAGGATTGCCGTTGTGTGCCTCCACCCTCAGGGAGCACTCCGACTTTGAAATACCAGAAAGATGTGAAATAAATAGCCCCGGGTGGAATTCATCTTGACGGACGCGGTGGTATAAAAGTTTAATTCCGGGTGACATTTGAAGTAGCGACAGCCATACACTGGTAGAGGGGAAAACAGGAACATAGTGTGAAGAAGAACCTACCTGGTGATAAAGAAGAGGGTTTGTCACAGGATGGGGAGAATCTGAGCATACTACATGAGGCCTTTAGCTTGTGTGGGTCCTGTGTCATAGAGCATCCGAGGGAAATCATGTCTAAGTGCCTACAATAACCCCTCTGATCTTTAGCGCCATCCCAGAAATCCCTGGTGAGGGCAAAGTTGTTTAACAGGCTAGTCTGCTGCAATCTCAGCCCCTTTCAAACTCATATCCAAAGCGGGAACCAGCTTTGCTGTGGTCCCCCCCTGCTCACTCCGTTTATATTTGGTTATCAGAGCCTATCAGGGTAGAATTCAACCAAGTTAATTTTCCAGGCTCCTGGTCGGTTTCACAGGTGTAGAAAATGAGAACTGAGGGGGGGGGGGTCAGACAATGTGTTCCAGAAATGCTAGCAAATTAGACTTCATTTCAGTCCCTTGGGGCGGCCGCTGAGTAAACAGCTTAATTTCCACCCATACTGGAGGTACAGAATGTAGCTCTCATACTTACCAGTAGATAAATGTCTGCCTCTCTCTCTTGGTGCATAATGGCCTTTAGTAGAGTTGGCCCTGGGAGAAGAAAGCAGTCTTACTTCTATCGGACAAAATAGAAACAGGGGAGAGACAGTCCTGCTTCAGACAGAGCCAGTCCTTCTCACATTACTAAGCCACAGCCCTATCTTTCAGCTGGTGCAGGTAATAGAAGACAGAGGCCAGTCCAAGTTAGGGGCACAGTGGGAGAGTGGACAGATTTGCATTCCTAACAAGGACCGTGTCTGAGTGAGCCTCAGCCACTGGCTGGCAGTGCACCATACCACTGCAGCACTCCAAGTGCTCGGACAGAAGGAGCCAGGAAAGAGCCTCGCTGCATCAACAACTAGCTGGGAGAAGAGAGAGGAAGCTCTGGCTGGGGCATCAGGGACTTCCTGGGAACATTTATGAAAGAAATGCAACAAGCCAGGGCACACTGGCATAGCTTCCTCTCATGCGGGAGAAAACTTTTTAATGTTCCGCTGTGCGATTCTGCAATTTATCATTATGTCTCCAAAAAGAAGGAACAAGGTGGGCTGGCAATGTGGCTCAGTGTAGAGTGCCTTCCTGGCGTGCACGGAGACCCAGGTTCAATTCCCAGCACTGTAAAACCAGGTCTGGTGGTTCATGCTTGTGATCTCAGCCCCAGAGAGGTGGAGGCAGGAGGATCAGAAGTCCAAGGTCCTCTTCGGCTACCTGTCAAGCTCAAGGCCAACCTGTACTTCTTGGAACCCTGCGGAAGCAGCGCCAGGCAAGTCTACCCCAGCAATATGTATGCAGCCGAAAACTGGGGAAAGAAGAACAATGTCAAATAAGAGGTGAACTGTAAGACAGTCTGACAATTACATAAACCAGTGATTAAGAAAGTGGAAGAACCCTTTAAGTTATCCAGAAAGCTTGTTTAGTATGAAGTTGGGGAGTTAAATGCTAAGGAAATATCCAGAATACATACTGAATAAATTTAAAAAAAAATAGGTATGCACAAAATTATAGCAAAATGTGGAAATACTCTAAATCCTTGCACACAACATCAAAAATGATTCCCTTATTCCTAATTCTAAAAGTTTCTTATGAAGAGTGGTGTGTGTGTGTGTGTGTGTGTGTGTGTGTGTGTGTGTGTTAAAATAGAAGATATATACTGAAACTAAAAATTATCATATACCCTCTGTTTTCTCTCTGCTTCTCCTTTTTGTCCAGGCACAGGCACATTTAGTGAGAGCAGAGGCACTTCATTCATTCCGGAGTTCCCCAGCTAACAGGGTCCTGAGCAAGTTGCAGAGGCCTGGGCATCACTAATTCCCCCACCCACCGCTCACTCATCCATGAGTCTATCTAAACTTTCTTGGGCTTGTTTATATTTTTAGCTGGTACGGCCTCTCGGGCCCAATGAATTCCATGTGTTTTCCACACTCAGTGCAAAGTGGCAGGGACCTGCCCAGCTCGTGTCCTCGTGTGGCCTCCTTTGGCCTCCAAGGGGTCCTCCCTGCTCACTGCACAGAGGGATGGAAAATAAGTCACACCATGGCCTGCTCCCATGATCAATGCACACGCTCAGATTTTGTAGAATTGTAGAACTTGGTGCCAGAGAGACCTAAGAAACTGTTTAGACTGATATGTTCCTAAAAGTTCCCATGATGCTGTTCAGAAATCAGTGACAACTGTCCAACACTCATGGTTATGTGGCTCTGCCTATTTAAAATGTCACTGGGTCCTGGCAGACAGAAGGGCTGTTTTGGTTTTGTTCCGGGCTACAATCAGATATCAACAGTTAGCTTGTTCAGTTCACAAACTCTAGCCCTTGCTATACATGTGTTTGGTTACTTTGTCGATGGAGAAGTTAATTGATTGATGAGAGACACCATCTTTTAAAATGTGGATTGTACAGAAGGTGGCCTTTGATAGGATCATGCTTATCTGGACCATGCTTGTGTTGGGAAGAAGGCAGGAATGTTCTAGACCTGCCTGAGCAGATGATAAAATGGACCCAGAGCAGCTGCCTGCTCCCTCTGAAGAGGTTGTTCCATGGGGCCGTTGGGCTAGAACTAGCTTGTCCAATGCTAAAGGCTAGTTTCTGTAGGGCACTTCCTTTGCCTTCTGGATTGTGCTTCCTGTACTGGGAACAATCTAGTAAGTGTTGAATTCATGCATGCTTAAGCTGTGGTCTTTCTTTCCCAGCTGCCTTCAGCCTGGCAAGGGATAGATGCCTTCAATTGCCTTTCTTCCTTTCATCTTCCCTAACTAGAAACAGACCAGTATGCTCAGCAAAGTTCAATAAGAAAAGGTAGGCTTCGAACCTGATGGACTAATCCTGCCTCACTCACTCACCAACCAGTCCGTGATGCCAGGATTAACTTGCCTGAGCATCACTTAACCCCGGTTGCAAATGGGAATAATGATAGCATTTTCCTTAAAGGGCCTTTGCGAGGACTGATCAACTTCATGAGTGAAGAGGGCTGTGGAAAGCATAATAAATGTGAGCAGTGATGGTCCCCATCGTCTTTGATGCTGCTAGTGGTTTTCATGGAAAGCCAATGACCAGGATACAGTATCAGCTTTAGATGCACTTGGCTTTGCTGGACCAGTGGTGACTATCTCCTGCCTGTGCTGTTGGCTTTGTCTTTAGTGAAGAACAGAGAATCATCCATCCCCATTCTCCCAGTACATAAGCAAAGCACAGAGAACCAAAGCCACATAGCCCATCAGGGGTGTACCAGTCGGCTCTGTCACTATTGTAAAACACCAGAAATAATTAACTTATGAAGAAAAAGGTAGCTCACAGTTTGGGGGCTTCTGGTCTAAGAACTAGGTGGTCCTATGGCTTTGGGCCTCTGAGGAGTATGCCAAGTGGTAATGGTGGGAAGCATTTGTCAGGAAGTGGAGGAAAAGAGAAAGAAATTGGAGCTGCACAATCCTCTTCGGAGGGATGTTCTCAGTGACCTACAGGTCCTCCCTATAGGCTCTTCCTTCTAAACTGTTCTCAGCTCCTCTCTACAGCTCAACCCCAGGATCAGACTCAACACATGTGGTACAGTGGATATATACTGAACTTTGTGGGGGACAGTCAACATCCAGCCTTAGAGCAAAGGCATAGTAAACTTGCCTTGGATTACCCGGTTGCAAAGCCAGAAGCTGGAGACACCAACCAGGGGCAAACAGTGAACAGGGCTCTAGACTCAGAGGGAAGGGAACTGGGTTAAAAGCCACATCCCTGGCTCCCGTCCTAGCTCTGCCAGGTAGAGTCACCCAGACTTAGAAAAGCCATTTTTCTTAGGGACTCCGTTTCCCTGGCTGGCAAATGAAAACTTTGGAGGAGATCGCGTGTCACAAATCTTTAGAGCTGGGGTTGGGAACACTTGGCTTCAGTACTGTTGTCTTAGGTCTGCAGCCCTGCCCTCCAGCCCCATCCCCCACCCCCCACCTCTGGTCTCTCCTATCACCTAACGTTCTTTTCCCAGGAAACTGAACATGTGCTTGGTAGAGTTATCTAGGGAGCTTGTTAAAAAGCTCGGTCCTGGGCTCTACCCCAGAATTTACTGACTCTGAATCCCTGGAAGGTAGGACCCAGTCCCTGGCCTTCTCCTCACCTACACCAAGGGAATCCTGATGACCAGAGGACTTGGATATTGAAGCCAAAGTCCAGTGGTGCTCAGGTTCCAGCGAGCGTCTCCCTCACCCGAGGCCTCGTCAGAGGACAGAGCCTACCCTCGGAATTTCTGCTTCAGGAGGTCAGGGGTGGGTCCACCAATCTTAACATTTCTACCAACTCCTCAAATAAAGTGGGGTCACTCTTTGAGAGTCAGTGTCTCAGCTCATTCCCTGCAAACCCGAGTGGCAGGCCAGCAATGGAATTTGAACTCACAGGCAATCGGCAATGCGTGAACTTTCAAGCAGACCTTTTAAATTATTGAGATAGGGCTGCAGAGACGGCTCAGTTGGCGAAGTATTTGTTGTGCAAACAAGAGATCCTCAGCACCCACATCAAATATGGGCATGAGGGCACATGCCTATAATCACGGTGCAGGGGCTAGGGGCA
This sequence comes from Peromyscus eremicus, assembly GCF_949786415.1. Classification (NCBI taxonomy): domain Eukaryota; kingdom Metazoa; phylum Chordata; class Mammalia; order Rodentia; family Cricetidae; genus Peromyscus; species Peromyscus eremicus. The sequence continues at coordinate 43,482,592 of NC_081436.1, read as the reverse complement.
GATCGGGCGCTGACCAGGGGCTCACTGGTCAGCCAGTGCAGCTGAGATGGCAAGGTCTAGGTTGAGTGAGAGACCTTGTCTCCAACAATAAGGTAGAAAGTCCAGTTACGCGGCACTGGGAATGAGACCCAGCTCTTTCTGCAGATGACCCAAGCACTCTTCCAACTGAGCTACACCCCCCTCCTGGGCTTCATATTTTTCTTTTTAATTAAAAAGCAATATCTATGGAGGGGGGACAAAATGGAAGGGATGGAAATCAGTCTTTTCTACATGTAGATTCTTGTGCCTTTTCCGCTTTGTGATCTTGTGACTATTTCCCGCCATTTTAAAACAAAACTCTATTAGACAAAGCGAGTGGTGGCCGTCTCCTCGGTAGAACCTGTCCGGGTTCTGTGCTGGTTTCCTTGCTCTGGAACTGTTCATGCTTGCACCTCACAGCTACATTCTGCAGCTTCACTTCAATCCCGACTCCAGCAGCTTCAGCTGCAGCCCCGTCCTGGCACTGGCCTGGTTCCTTATCAACACAGACTCTTCAGCCCACTTCTAAGACCTTTTCCAGCCCTGCTGGAGCTCCTTTAACTTGTATTCATTCCATAACCCATATAGACCGAGATATGTTTACTGTGTGCTGTGTGAAGTGCTGTATGAGAGTCAATGTTATTAATTAATGTTAGAATAAAGAACTTGCTATCACCTTGGTCAATGTACCAAGATGGGTGGATTTAATGATAACTGCTCTTATTGACACCTCTAATCTTTGTGAATTTACTACGATTCAAAAAATTCTGACATTGTGGAAACACACACACGCAAACACACACACACACACACACACACACACACACACACACACACGTGCACACATGCACACAGACAAAGGTGGAGAACAGCAGAAGATACCAACTGTTGAATGCTGGCATCCATGTGCACACACATGGATGAGCACATATGCACACATACATGTGGACACACATACACAGCACACACAGACATGCACACACAAAATAAAAATACTGAGATAATTGCAAAGATGATCACAAGACCCTGCCGGGTGTACCATCAGTAGTTCTCATTGGCACTTGGGCCTTGGAGACTCACAGATCAAAGGTCAATGAGAATAAGTAGTCATGCAAGATTAGACACATCACAAGTTCAGGAAGAAGCTCCTAGAATGAAGTCTGGGCTGTTTTCCATAATCTACCCAGACCTCTCTTTGCCTCAGCCAGGAATAGTCTATCATAAGAACTGTAAATTGGATCCAGAAAGGAGTCCTCAGGGTGAGATGGTTTTTCTGGTTGGAGGAGCCTTTCATTAGCTCTCCATAAATCAGTATGCTCTGGCAACAGCCTTTGACCCACAGGGTAGGATAGCATGCTTGAGAACTCACTATGTGACCCACTGGGAATGGTTCCCTGGTCTAAGCAGAGAATGTTGGAAGGGTGGAAGCTCCATCTTGAGTGAAAATGGCCATGAGAACCAACAAGAGACATCCCTGGCCTAGTGAGGTTCCATCCAGCCTAACTGGTGGTCTCTTTACCTACGGGGGACTTGGGAAAGAATTCTTGGCACCTAGAAACACTTGCCCAGTTGATGTGGAAGAGTTGGAGTCATGATCTAGTGGCGTGCCTCTTAAGGGGGAGTTTCTCATCCCCTGAATTGTGAGACTTCGTCTGTTATTGACAGGAACCTCACTGGTTTGTAAAGAAGTAAAAGGTACAAAATAATTGGGGAGAAAAATAGAGATGGTGTGAGTGTTTTTGCTATAATGTACCCACCACTATCTATCTATCTATCTATCTATCTGTCTGTCTGTCTGTCTGTCTATCTATCTCTGCCTGCATACAGCTTTCTTCAGTTCAGTTCACATCTGGCTGGAACGCCAGGCAGTTATCCACGGTGCCCGTATCTTTTGCAGCGCTCCCTCACTACCTATCCTCTGTTGTCTGCAAGGAATCGGTAGGAAGGAAAGAGGACTTGCCCCATGAGCACTGAGCTTCTGAGGGAGCCAGAGCCCTGTGCACAAAAGCTTCTGGATGTTCATTAGCTTTCTGGTCTTAAACATAGACATGCATAGGTCCTAGATGGGTTGTGCCAAGGCTCTTGAAGGCAGCTGGATAGAATTTTTGGCATTGAAAGTCATCGACTCCAACCCAGGGTCTGCCTTTTGTTGTATCACCTTCTCTGAATGCCTCTGCATGCAAAGGGATGCAGAAAAAAGTCATTCCTGCAGCCAGCCATGACAGTACATGTTTGTCATCTCAGCACTCAGGAGGCTGAGGCAGGACAGTCTGGAGCTCTGTCACATAATGAGTTTAGGGCTAGCCTGGGCTATACAGTGAAACCCTGTCTCAAAAACAAGCAAATGCACCAAAGAGACTTGGAATACAGTTTCTCACTAGCAGTGTGACCTTGGGTGAGTCACTTCGTCTCTCTGAGCTCTGGCTTTCTAGTCTGCACAGTAACAATGCCTCTTCACTATGCTATGAGAAAGTGCTTAATACAAGGACCAGCAAAAGCTTGCAAGGACTTGGTAAGTTATCAGATGCTGTTGAAAATGCTGGAGATCATCCTTTTGTCATTTCCCTAAGGGAACGAGCTGGCTGATAATTTAAAGGCGATCTCATGAGGCCTCCAGTAATCTACATGGACTGTGTTCTAGAACGGCTTTCACTTCTACTCCAAGAAGAACAAACATTGCCTTGATTCCAAGCAACTCAAGCTCGGCCATTTGAACAACATGGATGCTGTCATGGAGATCGTCAACAGTATCCTGGTAGCAAGAAAGCAGAGAAAACTGCAACACAAAACCATAACTCTGGCGTGACTGAAAGGCGTAGAAGACAAAAGCACAATTTTAAGCAGGAGCAGATAGATTCAATGGTAGGGTGTTTGTCTGACTCTCAGGTCTCAGTCCCCAGCACCGACCAAACAAACAGCAGCAACAACAAAAGACCGATTACTCCCTCCACTCCAGCTCTCATTAGCCAGTCTAGGGGAAGTGTTTTTCTGCCCATCCAGAAAAGAGACAGATTCTGAGCTGGAAAAGGCAGCAGGAGCCCGTGCTGGGCCTTATGGGACTAGATAGAGGACTGTGGAATGGTTCTGACTGCAGTGAGAGCCTTCACATGTTGTATCAGGAGAGTGTTGTTCCTGAGCTCCATTTTGAGATGACTGTTAGCCAAAGAGGACTTCAGATATGTTACCAGGGAGGACACTGCAGGAGGCTACTGTGGACATGCATGCCAGAGGTGACAGCATTATTGAAGACGCAAGCCCCGGGTGAATTTGGGTGGAGGGTGAGGAGCAGCCCTTCCAGCGGGCTGGCTGAATACCGTTAGCAGAGAGAAGAGCCCCAGAGGCTTCTGGGTGCCAAGTGGGTAGGTGGTGGGCATCTTGAGGAGAACAGCCTTCTAGGGGAGTCAGACATTCCTGGGAGTTCTGTAGGATGCAGCCGCGTAAGCACTGAGCTCACACGTGGCCTGTCTCGGTTCTACAGGGAAGACTGCCCCGTCCCCTGGACTTCTCTGAAGCATGCAGGTCACCGGCTTGCTGGTGGCATGGAATCAATGCTTTCTGTGAGAAGCTCAAGCCCATCCCCCCGCACCCTGTCTGTGAGGATTTCTTCCATCGGCTTTGAGAAGCCCTGTGTTCCTCTGTCGCCAGGGAGTAATTAATAACCCTTCTCAGAATGCTGGGCCTGGAACCAAAAACAAACAAAAGCCCCGATGTCCTACCTTCTAATGTTTCAGCCTTTGGGTAACTTGTTTCTTGTGCCAATCTTAAGGGATATTTCCACTGCTGATGCTTGAAAACCATTTTTGTTTAATATTGTACTTAGACCTCAAATAACCTTTACCCTCTGATGACTTCTGACTAGATGGAACCTAGTAAAATTACAGTAATGTCAACACCAAGCATAAGGGTTCAGAGTGCCATTCCACCCAAAGGCCCTACTGGTAGACATCACTTGGTTTTAAGAAAATCTCAGAGGTGAGGGAAAGTCAGTGGCATCTGAAAGGCAAAGGCTGTAGTAGCCAAGAAAATGGATATGTGTGGTTTTTAACAAACAAATAAACAAACAAAACAAAAGCATGTGAATATCTGTTGTTCCCATTGGTTAATAAATAAGCTGCTTTAACCTATGGCAAGGCAGCTTAGAGGCAGGCGGGAAATCCAAGAAGAGAGAAAGGAAGGAGAAAGGCAGAGTCTAAAAAGACGCCAGTGGGGGCCAGGAGAAGCAAAATGTGAAAGTACCTGTAAGCCACGGCCACGTGGCAACTTATAGATAAATAGAAACGGGTTAAGTTATAAGAGCTAGCTAGCAAGAAGCCTGCCATAGGCCATGCAATCAGTAATTTAGAAAAAACAACGTAGTAAATCAGAAGAACTGCTCTAGATAGGGCACATGAGCAACACCTAGCATGTGGGTTCAGATGCCACCGTCTATGTGAGTAGTTCTAGAGAAGAGCTGAGGTACACTAAGGCTGCAGTCATACCCAGTCACGGGGTCCTTTCCAAACTGTGTACACTCCACAGCGTTCTCAGATGCCCTTTGTAAAAGGAATCTATGGTCCGAAATGATGCTCAACTGGACAGGACTAGGTACTTCTGTGCTCTGCTCCACCTCCAAAATGGACACCCTTTTCGCCTTTTGTATCTGCCTGTCCTGCAGATGAACTTGCCACTGTCATCTCTCTGAGTCCCCTCTAGCCTACCTGCCTCCTGCCCCAGACACCCCCTGGACCCACCATCTTACATGCCTCTTTGTTCTTTGAGGTGGGGTTCAGGCCCCATTCCATGCTTTCCTCTCTGAGCCCACCCTTTGTTACCTGCTGTGGGTGATTGATTGATAAATAAAATGTTGATTGGCCAGTAGCCAGGCAGGAAGTATAGGCGGGACAAAGGAGAGGAGAAGTCTGGGAAGTGGAAGGCTGAGGCAGAGAGATGCTGCCAGCCGCCACCCAGCCGCCACGATGAGGAGCAGGATGTAAAGTACCGGTAAGCCACGAGCCGCGTGGCAAGGTATAGATTAATAGAAATGGGCTAAGTTTAAGTGTAAGAGCTAGACAGTGGTAGGCCTGAGCTAATGGCCGAGCAGTTTAATTAATGTGAGCTTCTGAGTGATTATTTTGTAAGCAGTTGCGGGGTCCATGGGGCTGAGAAGGACTGGAAAAATTTCCAGCTACAGTTACCTTCCTCTAGTGGCTTTCTGTAGTTCAGGGGCGGGCCCTGTAGGCAAGTGCATGATGTCATGGGTCCCAGGTTACTCTTAATGGGGCCTCCCTGTTGGTTGTCAGTGTCCGAAGCCTTGTCTTATAGCTCCTCACTCTCCATGGCTATGTGCCTCACGTCAGACACATCTGCCGTCTGAAACAGAATGACAAGGACCAGTACCCACCTCAGCAAATGGCCCACGTCCTTGTCTTTGGAGGACCCACTTTCTGTGCTAAAGGTTCAGAATATTTACGCACCAAGACATCTCTGTTCCCAACCCAGTATTCACTCTGGTACTAGCCAATCTCTGCCCTCTGGGGGCGATTCTACTTGCCACATCTAAGGACATGAAGTGGGGTGTCCCCACTAGAAGTAGTTATGCGTTGGGGGATGGGTTCAAAACATGGAACAAATTACTCAACATTGCGCTTGGATTTTCTCTTTGCCTCTTAATGCTAGCTTTGTTCCCTGAAGACAACTTTGGAGGCCAGCCTCTGTGGTCACCTCAATGAGGAAAACTGAACACTCTGCCCCAGACAGCCCTTTGGGACAAGGTTTCTCTATGAGCATGCTTAAAACTTGTCCTCCTCATGTTTTGATGAATGAATAACCAGTGAAACCACATATGTGTGTCTGTGGATATTGTGTATGTGTGTGTATACATGTGTGTATGTGTATTATGGGTGTGCATACATGTGTGTGTATGTGTGTGTGTGTGTGCGCGTGTGCTTGTGTGTCCCTGTAGGGGAGAAGCAGTCTGCTGAGCTAGCCCCTCCTTACAGAGATAATCCCCATTTATGAAACATCCTCTAGAAGGAAGCCACACCCCTAAGCTGTCACTGGAAAAGGTGGCCGTGATCAACCCCTTACTCCTGTGCTTCTGGCCTTCTCCGTTGGTTTCCAAAATTCTTCCAGTTCAGTGACTCCTTCCACTGAATCGAATTTAATTATTTTGTTCTTTATAAATGGAACACAGCCCCCATCCCATAATCTTACCCTCAACCCCAAATTAACTGCGTTGTCCTCATTAGGACTCTAAGGACATGGCTGTGTGTGGGAAGACATTTAGGTCTCATTCTCAGTATTGTTTATTTGCAGGCCCACTGCCCATCTCTATTAAAATACTGGAGATTTGACAAGGCAGGGTAAGCAAGGCCCGTTTTCCCCAGGATTCCTGATACTGAGGCTTCAGTCCAGTAAACCATTTTAGTGAGCATCTGAGGGAAAGAAATGGGCAATCGGTGTTCCTTCAGAGACCACTCTAACTGTCTGGCTGTGGGCTAGCTGTGGCTAGCCCACCCTTTCTCAACTCTGTTCTTGGCTTCATGGCCAGGGTGGGCAGGAAGCCAAGAGATTTTTCACAATGGGTATCATGTGAAGAGGGGACAGTTTTGAAATCCAGACCCCACATGGTTCCTAAATGACTGTCAGGAGTCCTGGGACACATTAGAATCTGTTTCCCAGAGCTGCTCTGGCCACCAGGGTTTCCTCCTTGGCCACATATGTGGTGACAGCAGCAGTCAGGCAAACTCAGAAAAACCCTAGACAAGGTGGTAGCTGCCAGAGAGCATCGGGATGGCCAGACAGACAGGGCTTTTCTGAGGTTTTTCAAGGTGGAGAGGTGGGAAGGTTTGGGGGAGCCTGACCACCACCCACAAGTTTGTTCTTCAGTCTTGTGAGCCTGAGTACCTGCTTCCTCACTGACGACACAGGATTGACAGTATCTGTAGCAAATGGACACAGATGTTCCCAGCAATGCTGCCCCCTTGTCAGGCGGTATTTTACCTCGGCCTGCATTTCCTCGTATTGGTTGCCTGGTGCTGTTGTCACAAAACCGTCATGAACTGAGTATCTTACGAGATGAAACAAGTGAGTAGGGCTGGTGTTCAGCAAGGAGCAAGTATTCAGCATTTGTTCCTTCCCTGGTCCTCACGGGGCCATCATTCATTCATAGTTGTCTTCATTATTGCTAACTCTCATTGAGATTTCCCAAACTTCACACATCTAAAAGAAGCATTTCCCCAGGTTGCAATGTATCAGGAAAAAAAAAAAAAAAAAAAAAAAAGGAGACTTCTGTTAACACGTGTTCAGGCAGAAGTTCACATCTCTTCATCACCTTGCACGCTCCGTTGCACGTATCAGTTCTGACTCTGGTTGTTCCGTCATCAGTCTCAGACTGCCACCAACTTGACCACAGCCTCCAAGTCCTGCTCCATTGACCCTTTAGTGGGGTGCCCTTTATGTTCTGATAGGTGTGGATGGTACCTCTGGAATTAAAGAGCAGGAACTTGAGCAGCCGCCGGGGTGGTGACATCGCTTCCGGTTGCATCCCTGCTCAAACCCACCCTCTTTCACGGTCATATGGTAGCAGCCATGAGCCATCCTGCCCTCTCAGCCTTCACCACTTGCTTGCTCATGCCCACTCTCCAATTCCTGCATGCTCATAGATTAGCAATTCTATAGGAACTCTACAAGCCGCTGCGACTGCAGCCACCACCACACCTTTAGCAGTTGGTAAGAAGTTAGGAAATGTTTTGCAAGTATTCAAAGCCAGTATGGATGGGCGGTGGGAAGTCTGGGATGAATATATGCTTATATGGCATTGAGGAGCAAGCATCGAACTCACCAAGAGGTCTGAAGAACTCACGAAGGATGAGGTCGCACCATAATCATCATTTAGCATCCACACCAGGACAAGATCCCAAGCTGTTTCTCGAATAGACAGAAAGATATAAGGATAGAAAACGCAGCCAAGTTCTGAGCAATGGTCCGGACAACAAGCTCTGTGAAGACCTAGAGGGGCCAGACATGCTGGCACACACCTCTAATCCCAGCACTCAGGAGGCAGAGGCAGGAGGATCCCTGGCAAATTTGAGGCCAGCTTGTTCTACATAACAATTTCCAGGTTAGCTAGGGCTACATAGTAAGATGCTGTTTCAAAACAAAACTAAAATGCAGTGAGCTAAAGGCCTGGAGTGAAGCCGATTAGAGCCTACAGAAGGCCGAGCCTCTTCTAGGACCCCACACCCAAGGTCAGCACACCAAGACACCTGCCCATACCGTGGGCATGTCCAAGAAGAAATGAGTCTGTAGGTCTTTACTGTTGATAAATAGTGTGTTTGCCTATGGAGGGGGAGATAATAAGTCAAATTCAGTCACCACCAGTCCGAAACCCTCCATTAGTTTTGTGTGTCGTTCAGAGTAAAAGTTGAAGTCCCGTTACCCCACCCACCCACCCAAGGCTACCACAATCAACTACAACCACCACTCTGTAGCATCCCCTGGCCTGTAACTGGTTCTGGAGTGCAGCACACCTGCCCTTGCCTTTACCTGGCACTCCATCAACCTGAAACCTTCTTCTCCCAGCTATCTCTGTGGGCTTCTGCCCCCTGAACTTGGGTTCCGCTTAAAAGATATCCTTCATAGTTTATAGGCAGTCACTGGTTGCTAAGGGAGAGGGCCTCACAGGGCCTGTCCAGTCTCTGGGTTGCTGGGGATGGAGAGACGTTTTCTTCAGTGGTGTAGACACTGGTGAGGTGCTCGTGTTCCTGGACGTAACCCCAACCTGTGCTCTACAAGCCACTCTAAAGAATCTCACTGGGGCACAGGGACAAAAACATGAAAATAGAAACAGAAACTATTTGGAAACAGGCAGGGGATCATGGGGGGGGGGGGTGGACTAAGAGGAAAATGAAAGATGAATGGATGGAATCAAAGCACATTATATAGATGTATAAAGTGTTATAATTATATGTTATTACATGTAATTAGTATAGGCTAATAAAAATGAAGTATGTAATAGAAAAGCAGCCCTTCCTGACCGCTGGAGGGTCAGAGCTACTGAAGCTCCCATGAACCTCTTCAATTTGTCTTGACTTTCCTTCCAAGCACCCACCATAAGTGATGTTTGATGCTTATTTGCTTGTTGAATTACCTGGTTTGTTTGTTTGTTTGTTTGTTTGTTTGTTTGTTTGGTGTCTCTAAGACTCTACCAGGGGAAGGAGTTTGTGTTGATGGCTTGGGAGCCCCTGGCACATATTGGGATCACAGTAAATATTTCATCGCCGCAGGATTATTAAGGGCCAGGCTCTGGCTTTGCATGAATTACCTCGTATTCCCTAATACTCTGATGATGATGCTGTGAGGGTCTCACCTATCAAGAGCTCAGAGAGAAAATACGTCTCCTATGACTACCCAGCTAGTAAATGTTAGCAGCAGCAGGTCCCGAACCAACTAGTATTCTTCTAGAACCTGCTCTGGACTGGACTGTCAGGAAGCACAAATAAAGGCATGTGCATGAAAGATTTGGAGAGAGAAACACACCACATGCAAGTCCCAGGTGGAGGGCAGCTGTGCCCGGGGCTCCAAGCACATCTCCCTCCCTCATCTCTGTCTCCTTCCTGCTTAGATTTTAGAACCTTGAAAATGATGTTTTTGTTGCCTTTCTGGAGGATGCCACTTGAGGTGGTGAGAAAGTCAGGAAGCAGCAGTTCCTAGAGCAGTCACCAGCAGACCTTGGTGGTCCAGGCTACTCCAAAAATGGATTAGGAAGCGACATGAATGTGTCTTTTATTCCCAGGACAGATCAGTCCACCTATGTGCCTGCATTGGCATGTTCATTGAAATCAAATACTTCAACGTCACGTGACATAAAGAAGCACTGGACTAGACAGAGTCGCTTTCTCTCCACTCTGTCACCAAAATAACTTGTGTCTGCAAATAATGGCAGTAACTCTTATTTCCTTAATCTTATCAGCCATCTGGAATGTTCCCAGCATACTCTACCTATAACTGATTTAATTCCCCAAGCCACTCCTGGGAAAAAGTACAGCTAGGAGCCCCAGTTAATACTAGGCACAGAGACATTCGAAAACTTTGCCAAGCCACACAGCGACAGTCAGATTGAGCTGGAGGGAGAAGTCTGGCTGTCTCCTGAGGACACATTGTCACCAGCTCTAATTGTGAGTCTCAGCTTGCTGAATTTGGGGGGATGTACTTGTTCATACTTCCCAGTCTGAAACACCTATGCTTCGGGAGACTGAGAATGTGGTAGGAGTTTTGAGTCATTGGTGTGAATGAAAAGAAAGTGGAACGGGGTAAGCCAGGCGCAGCTGAGGATGCTAGGTGGAAAGGTCTGAGCTGCAGCTCCCTTTGATCAAGTTCTCGCTTGGGTCTTACTGTACCACTGTTCCTTACTTTTCCTTCTCTCCACGGTTTGTTGAAATAAGAGCCCCGGCACCCGCTTCCCCTCTGAACGCGGCTCTATAGGAGAAGGAAACTCGATGTGCCTAGACTTCTGCCTCACATCTTTCCTCGGCTCATTCACAACAACTGTGTGTGCACAGCCAGGGTTGTTAGCACTGGTACGGAAACAGAGACAAGGAAACAGAGACCTGGTTTAGAAAAGGTATTCTAAGGTCACACCTCTCCCTACCTCTGAGATTACTTCCTGGATCCATCTCCAAGACCTTTTTCTATGTCACTGCGTTCATCTCAGCCTTCTAGTCTCTAATCTCATCCCACCTCCCATCACTGCCACACCCCCATGGGTATAAAGATACTATGACTGTCCTTCGCTGGGCACTGGTGTGTGCCGGGAACTGTACTGGAGACTCCTCCCCCTCTTGATCTCCTTGTCACCCTCACAATACACACCCCTTTGCGATGCATAACATCCTGATGCCCACTTTAGGCAACAGATACTTGAGGCCCCAAATCCCCACCTATACAAAAATCACACAGCTAAGAAGTAGCAAGACCAGCCCCTGAGGGATGCTGTCTGGAGTTCTGGGTACTGTCGTCGGAGAATGTCCAGATTCCTTGGTGTGGCACTCATACCCTGTGTACCCACTGCTTCTGCTGTGCTGAATGCCCTGGCTCCCCCTCCTTCCCCACCCTCTGTCAACCTTGCTGAGCCTGCTCAGCCACATCCTCCCTCTGGCCCTGCTCTCTTGGATTCCTGGCTCTCTCTGCTTTGCTGACACTTGGGTCCACTCATCTTCCGTGTCCCAGGCGAACCCCACCCTCTCCACATCGCTTCTTCTGCCCAACTTCTCCCATAACCTTTATATTTCTGGCCTCTCACTGTGCCCAGGGCACCCTCTGTGGCTGACAAACAGTGCCACAGGCACCTTAACACATCTCATATGTCTGAGAGATGTGGGACAGCAGCATGGGGGAGGGCACCTAACGGCAAAATGACAGAAAACATGGCCCTTCCCCAGAGCCTTCTCATCCCTTTTTACTTCCTGACACGTGGTGCCAGACCAGCAAAACATATTTGTCACTGAAATTTGAACCATGAGCAACTAGTTTGGGACTCCTAGAGGCTCCTTGGGGCCTCATGTGATTCTCTGCCTTGCCAGTGCTTAGATGGGGAAAAGAAGACAAGATCTTTCCTGGCAATTTGGTTTGGTGGAAAGTGGCTTTCTCATCACTGGGTCCATGAAGAAAGTCTTAACAATTCAGATCGTGGGCTATCCTGTCAGATAAATTCAATTTTGATGGGCATCTCAGCCACTTATTTCCCAAAAAGATCAGAGGGAACTGTTGAGGTTCTGAGTTCTTAGAGCCTCACATTAAAATGGGGACCATGATATCATTGACACAGGGTCCATGTGTTTAGCCAGGTTAGTGCACACCCACAATGCCAGGCAACACCATTTAGTGTAGCCAAGGAGCTAGCCTTCACCAAATGCACCAACCTGGACCCCTGGGGACTTCTGTAAATTCAGTGGTGATAACCTACAGCATTTTTCTTCCTCTTCTTCCTTCCTCCGCCTCCTCTTCCTCCTTTTTTTAGCTTGCACACAAAGCAATGGGTTTCATTAAGGCATTTTCATACATACGTCATTATACATTGTTCTTGTTTGCCCACCCATGCTATACTGTCCCCAATCCTTGGCACCTCTTTGTTAGTTCAATTCTCCCTGCTAGTTATCCTGTACTCTGATTTCTTGTCATACATATTCTATTATCCTTCTCTTGCTCATCTCTCCCTTAACACCTCTTTCTCCCCTCATAATCTCTACTTTCATATCACACACACACACACACACACACACACACACACACACACACACACGTATGCATCTATATACACTTGAATCTAGATTCCCCCATATGAGAGAGAAAGCGTGCAATATTTACTTTGCTTGGCCTGGCTTATTTCACTTAGCATGATGACCTTCAGAACAATTGATTTCCCAGCAAATGAGATAATTGCATTCTTTGTATCTGGATAAAATTCGTGTGTGTGTGTGTGTGTGTGTGTGTGTGTGTGTGTGTGTGTGACATTTTCTTTATCCAGTCTCCTGTCGGTAAGCATCTAGACTGGTTTCAAATTTTGAGTTGTCAATAGTGTAGTCTTAAAAACCAGTGTGTAAGTATAATTTATAATTTGAGCAGTATATCCAGGAGTAGTATAGCTGGATCATATAGTAGTTATGTTTTTAGCTTTTTTGAAGAGACACCATACTGATTTTCATAGTAACTTCACCAGTTTACAATCCCACTAGCAGAATATAAGGGTTTCACATTCCCCACAGCCTCACCAGGACGAGTTGATAGATAGATAGATAGATAGATAGATAGATAGATAGATAGATAGATAGACAAGTTGATATATAGATAGATAGATAGATAGATAGATAGATAGATAGATAGATAGATAGATAGACAGATAGATATAGATATATATACAACCACTCTGACTGATGTGAGATAGAATTTCAAAGCAGTTTGCATTTTGCTGATGGTTAAGGAGGTTGTTTTTGTTTTCTCAGATGTTTATTAGCCATTTGTATTTCTTTTCTTTTCTCTTCTTTTTTTTTTTTTTTTTTTTTTTGAGCTGCCTATTCAATTCAGAAGCCCATTTATTGACTGGATGATTTGGATTGTCCTTGGTGTTTAGTATCTGGAGATAGTAATGCCCTGGATAGAGCCTAGATATTAACGCCCTGTTGGATGTGTAGCTGGCAAAGACTTCCTCCCATTCTGCCTGTAGGTTGTCTCTTCACTCCTCTGATGGCTTCATGTTCAGAGTTGATGTAGTTTAAGAAAAGACTATATACATGACATAGGAAAACTAGACTGATAGTCAGGCAAGGGCCCAGGGGAGGACGTCAGAAGGAGAGGCCAGGAAGGCCTTGCTGGGGACATGACTTTGACCAGAAGTTAATGGCGATGCAGGGCCTCAGGCAGGGAATTCCAGGTAAAGGGGAGAATCGGTATGAGGGCTGGTGGTGGGCACACTTGGTATCAGGTGCTGGCATCTGTGGTGTTTGCTGTGGTTAGTACAAATGACCTCCTCCTCTGAGTCTGCCACCCTCAGGGGAAGGATTGCTGCCCAGCTCCTCCATCTGTAGCAGGACTGAGACGCAAACCATGGCTGAATGAGATTTCAAAAGCAAGCAGCCCAGTAAGGACTGGAGGGCACTCGGGAGGCTGTTTGAGCAGAAATGATGGTGATGGGGAGGAGGGGCCAGCCTTCCAGGGGAGGGAAATTTGGAGGAAGAACCCGGTATCTGAGGGACACTGAAATCTTAGGGCAAGCCAGGCAAGGAGGCCTAGCGCCATTTGGATGACATCAGCGTTGGCTGACAAAGGCAGCCTCTATTGTCCCTGCAGGGTGGGCAGGTTGTCAGTTCAAGAGAATGTTCCCTCCACTCGAGATGTACGGCCTTGGGCAGAAATCCAGTGTATGAGTCACTACCAGATGTACATCTTGTCAGGGAAAGCTGTGGCCACAGAGAACGAGTCATGGGTTCCCAGAAACTTCCTGAGTACGGGGCAAGGGGTCCCTTTGGGGAAGATACGCGGGAAGGGGTGGGTCCCAGAATGGAGACCTGATCTGCTCCTCTTGGGATCCATCACTTGCTAAGACCCTGAGGTAGGGAGAGCTGCTCCCACTGAGCCAGTTGAGGCACGCCAGCCTCCTCTTCTCTTCTCAGGTCATGCCCGTAGTCTCCTGAACTTCTCAGAAGTCCACAGAGCGCATGAAAAGTGGGGGAAAGGAACTGCTTGGGCCCTCATGCCACAACTGTTTTCAACTCCAAGGACTTCCCCAAAGGAAGCCTCTGTGGCCCTTGATTCCCTCATCTACAGAGAGAAGTTGGGAGCTCTCCAAGGTTCCACCCAACTAGGGACATCAATGCCTTTCCTTTATTGCCCTCCTTGTAGGAGGGAGAAAGTGAAGCCTTCGCTGCAGGGATTTTCTCAGAGCCAATCAGACACACACAAGGCCTGTCTCTTCATTCTGAATATCCTCCCTCCTCTCCCCAACCTCTAGTCCTGAGGTTGTGCCTTCTTCCCCACTCCTCTCTGCCTGCGCTTCTCTCCTGTTAGCCATGGGGGTTCAGTCATGACAGGAATGACGTTTCCACCCAAGGGAGAGTGGGTCCTAACTCAGAACCAAGATGGGAACCCCAAGAGGCAGCGCCAGTAGGAAGCAAGGCCTCCTCTAACTCCTCCTGCTGGAATCCTGTGAGTCCTTTAATCCGGAATAAATGGCGCCTCTACCGCCAAGCACGTGGAGTCATCCTAGCCAGCGCTGTCACCTTGGCAAGCCCTACCTGCCATGCCCTGTCACGGCCCCACTGTCCATGCTCTAGCCTCCTGTATTTGTGCACGGATTCCAGCTTCTCTCTGCAGTCTTACACTCACAGGAAGCAAGGACCAAGCTCCCCCCAGCCCCCACACCACCACCACCGCCACCGCCTCGAGCCCTTCCCGCATCCACCTCCAGCGTCCTCTTCCACACCTGACTCGGTGTTTGTACGTGAAGCGTTGGAGAGGTATTTATGGAGTAAGTCTTTCCTCTATGCGGAAGATCTCTGGCCTTTTAGAATAAACGGTGGGGGGGTCTGTGAGTCTTAGCTCCACCCCTTGCACACTGTAGGACCTGAGCAAGTTATTAACACTTGGGTGCCTCGGTGTCCTCATTTGTAAATGAGGGATAATCATAGCACCTGCCTGAGCAGCTGTGAGGACTTTAATGAGTCACGCAGGCCAAGTGCTTCCCTCGGTGGCCAGCTCGACAACATCTACGGGGCTGCTCAGCTTGGGTGGTCCCTGATACAGAATTGTATTGCCATGTTTAAAGCTATACGATATTGCCTTGAAGTTCAAGTTTGGCATCGATTTGCTGCCAAATCTTTTTCTGGTCCTGGCATCCCCTACAGTTACTATGTGTATGCACTGGCCGTTGGGCAGTGTGCCCCTGCTTACACGGTGGCCAGAGCAAGGCCAGGGAAACGGGGGCGGGGGTGTGTGTGTGTGTATGTGTGTGTGTGTGTGTGTGTGTGTGTGTGTGTGTGTGTGAAGCCTTGAGTCTTCAGTTTAACTGCTCAGCAGTTTGGGGCTAGCCACTGCATTAAGCACTCTTTACTCAGTTCATGTGACTGGACAAATTTGGACTGTGTTAAGGAGAGAGAGAGAGAGAGAGAGAGAGAGAGAGAGAGAGAGAGAGAGAGAGAGAGAGAGAGAGAGAGCTTCGCCAGCTATGAGTCAGCATATTTGTGCTCTCGCACACACACATTTTTTTTTAAGTGAATTTAGTGAGAATCATTTATGAGGGCAAAGTGAAAACTTCTGGCAATTCTATTTTGACCCTGAAGGCAAGTAATACTTAAGATATTTAATAAAGGGCTGGAAACCAAGTGCAGTTGGGGAAAAACCACGGATAACTGCTTTTCCTTTCTTCCTACCCAGCGTCATCCGTGCGTAGGACAATAGAATTTCTGCCGGGTTTATCTTACAACCCCTGGAAACCCAGATTTTTGTTAAGTGTGGCCCAACAATAAAGGATGTACCGAAGAAGGGAAGCAGAATCAGCGTTTATTGGGTGCTGTCGTGTACCGGGGTTCAAGTCCCAAGCTCAAGCGGTAGTTATGATGGGGGAGGGGCAGGACACTTATAATCACAAAGCTAATCATAATACAATTTACTCTCCATCCTGTTCGGTTTTGTAGATGACAAAATAAGACATCCAGTCACAAAGCTCTGGAATAAAAGACACCATCTGTCGGTCTCTAGCCAGGAACATGCCATCTCAGTGGGCCAAAGAGATTAGGGTCCACAGCCAGGAGGAGACAGGTATATCCACTGAGAGGTGACGCCTGCAAGTCCTAACAGGTCATGACTTCCTTGGAGACCTGCACTACATCTAACCTCCATCACCCAGATTTGACCCTTGCTTTTTGAAGATGATGGAAAATTTCCCAGTTGATGCTGTCACCCTTGGAGTTGTTTATTTCAAGAAAGAAACCACTGCCCACCTTGGAAGCTTGGGTTTCCAGCTCACCTTTGTGTCTCTTGTGAGAGTTCAAGGTTCTCATGGCTTCCCAGTCTCCCAGCAGTGTTGGGAGCTGTAATCAGAGGTGTTTTCTCACCCCCACCCCTCCCCTCCCCTCCCCACCCCACCCCACCGCACCGCACACCTGCCAATGGCCTCAGTGGAGCCAGAACCTCCAGGCCAGACAAAAGGAGGCTTGAGCAAGGTGAATTCTTCTCTACCTAAATCAAACAGGTTTCTCTGTCTGGAGATTTCAGAATCCCGGGCAGAGCTTCTCAAATGATGGGGCACCTAGGCAAAGAGGAGGCCGCTTTCCACTCAACAGACACTTCTGACAGACCCTGAGCCTGGACCCAAACACAGAATCATCCCATTGTTGGTGGCCTCCCTTCTCTCCTGAGTAACGATTCCACTTACTGAAGGACTTTAAAGTCCCAGGGAGCGCCCACCCTCTTTCCTAGCCTTCTCCACCACAGCTGGTTGCCCTCCAGGCTCTGGGGCATTCATGTCTCTCCCACGCTAGGCACCCACTCCCTCCTTTGCACAGTTTTTCCCCTCTCCACGCCCTGTCGGCTGCATGTCTCTCGGAAGGCGCCTCAATCTCTGGTGGCCTCATATGCTCTCCTTGAAGTCTTGGCACTCCTCTAGGATCAGCACAATCACAGCTTTGATGTCTTTGTCCTCATTCTGGTAAAGCCAGTGTTCACCTTATCCGTAGCTTGGCCTGTAGTCTATGCCCCTGTAAAGGGGTGGTAAAGAGAACTAAGAAACAGCCTGGAACAAAGGCAGTTTTGCCCCTCCCTGGTGCGGGACATATCAAGTATTGACTGTACTTGATGACTCTGAAGGGAAAGTATTTTCTCCCTCTTTTGTTGTGGCCATGTGTGTATGTTCGTGTTTTTACAGGTGCACATACGCATGTGTGCATATATGTGCATGCACGTGTCTGTGGAGGCCAGAAGTCTATTGACTGTCCAGCACTGACCACCTTGTTTTGTTTCGTTTTTAAGATAGGTGCTTTTAATGGGTCTTGGGTCTCACTGGTTAAGCTAAGATGGCTGACCAGTGAGTCCCAGTCATCCTCCTGTCTCCATCTCCCCAGTGCTAGGATTACAAGCATGTGCACCACCATGCATGGCTCCCCCATTTTTTTCTCAGGTGTATGGGTGTATGTATGCGATGTGTGGACACATATGCGTTCCATGTATGTGGGTGCACATGTATGCATAGGTACTGGTGCATGCCTGTGTGTGTGGAGGCCTGAAGTTGATGTCTAGAATCTTTCCACCTTATTCATTGAGGCAGGGTCACTTGGTCAAACCCAGAGCTGGAACATTGCTTACCCCAGGGATCCTGTCTCCACCCTCTAAGATTCAGATCACAGACAAGCCTCCCTGGGCAGCCAGCATGTACATGGGTTCTGGGGATCTCAACTCTGGTCCTCTTGCTTTCGAGACATGCACTTTAACTACAGGGTCATCTGAACACTTGGCTTTCTACGTAGAGGCTGTAGATGGAACTCAGGTCCTCGTGCTCGCACAGCGGGCGTCTTACCAGCTGATCTATCTCTCGAGCTCCAAAGGGAATGTTTTCAAACAAATGCAAATCGATCCTAGAGTATAATTCAGTTCTCAAACATGTTCAAGATGTCAAGCTACATCCTTGAACCTCAGGGTGGTTCTCAACTTAGCTCTCCTCTAGAGGATGTTAGTTAAAGAAGACACTTGGGTTGGTGGGAGAATGGCACAGTATTCCAGAAACTTCAGCCACAGAATCATCAAGGTCAAAGAGACAGTTACTGGGGAAGACGGATAGGATTACTCGTCAGGCCTGAACTCTAACTCAACTTCCAACTCTGAGTAGCTTACTAATCTCCCTCAGACTTGGCTATGTGAGTAGCTCTTCATCAGAGTTCTGGGGAGGAGAGAAAACATGAGGCCTGGCTTGGCAGGTAGCATTCTCCATAGTGATGCTCTTTGGGATTGAAGGCTGGTGTTGTGTGTGAGGTGGGATAGCATCTGGAACAGGCGGTTATGGCCACTCTTCCAGCTTGCAGAGTGATAACCAAGCTGAGCTCCACAGAAGCAGTATGTAGCTTCTGCCTTCTTTGACGCCAAACTTCCTATATGGTGGGTCCAGCCAGAAACCAGAGCTCTCTCCTCTGTGCTGTTCTTCTCCATAGGGCACTTTTGGCTCAGGATGTAATAGCAAGTTTATCGGAGCAGGGTTTCTTCCTGCCGGAGTTCATATTTGCTAATAAACGTGGAATGAGCTACATTAGAGGAAGCCACCCCAGCAGAGGGTGTCTCTCTTCTGCAAACCTTTAAAGCACCCCTTGTCTTGAAAGTGCCAGGCAGCTTGACTAGGCCCAAAGGCAAAATGGGGAGCCATGTGAGGAAAATTCTGTCTACAGATTTCTTTTTCCCAGCAGTGTTTTCCTCCAAAAGGCCAATGTGGCAGGAGTTGAGGCCAGGCAGGCAGGAAGTGTGCATATTTGAAGATCTGAGGACACTATAGAGTCTTTCGCCCATTCATAGTCTCCTGATGAGTCTGCCATTCATACACAATCACCTCCACCACCCAACATCCCTCCCACACTGGAGGAGGAGGTGGACTGTGTCCATGGCCCTCCAAGGTGCACAGAAAGAAGTGCTCATTGAAGGCAGAGGGCCTGTGCAAGAGCGGCAGGGCTGGCCAGTGCCTTGTGTCCCCAAACACGGTACCGTCTGCCATGCTGGTCAGAACCATTGTCTCTCTAGAAGGATGGTGTGGGGCTGAGTTCATGGATAAGCCAGAGCACTGATTCTGTGAGCCTCTCCTGCCTTGAGAGTCCCTGCCAGCGGGGCCTCAGCCAAATCACGGAGCTACTCTGCGCTCCAGTGGCTGCCTACTCGAATAATAACTTCAAATAATAACAGGTACAGACACATTGCTTACGCAGGTCTACGTCGTACCTCCACCAGACTTCAGGGTGAGATGGTGGTCGTTAGTGTAAGAAGGAGGGCAGAATGTTTGAGAGAGTGACCTAGCCCAGCCCAGCCATAGTGCTGCCCAGAGCACAGGAGTTGGAGCTGGAAGACATCATGAGCCAGAGCACAGTGTGACAAGAGAGGGTGGGGATAGGAGAGGGGGGGCCTTAGGTCATAAGGTAGGGGTGTAACCTTTATCCAGGAGGAGTCTAGTGGCTGCTCTCACCTTGCACCACCTCAACGGGCTGGGACTTACTCACAATTGATTATTTGTCCTCCCCCAGGGGTAGCTGAAAAGGTGTCTTAACTGTTAAGAACCCTTGCTGCTCTTACAGAAGAGTTCAGTTCCCAGCACTCATGCCAGGTGCATTTACTCACAGACACACACACACACACACACACACACACACACACACAACACACACATATACATACATTATTTCTTAAAGGGTCAAAAAGGAATAGTAACTAGGTTTTATTGATGTCTATCTGGTGCTGAGCATAGAATCAGGCACAGACAGATATTAAAATGTTCACTGGCCAAGTAAAATAGCATTTAACATCCCATGTTCAATTAGTGCCTACAGGGTAACATCCACAATGCAGGTAATTCTATACATTAAGAAAATAATGTGGTCATTAGTAGACATTCTGTATTCTCAAAAACTAGAAACTCAGAGCTTTGGGGGACATCAGACTACTCACAACACATGCCAGTCTGTAACAACGCATGGTTCAGGCAAGAATAATTTAGTTCCAGTAAGAACAACAGCAGTTAATGCGGTGTGATACATTTTAAAATTAAAAACAAAGAGGAAATACAACAGTAACTTCAGAGCCTGAATCATCATGTTTTGAAAACCAAAAGGGTGGTGTGTGTGGAGTGACCCCAACTTCTGTGGATTTGTATATGGTTGGTTTTTGAAACTGGATCTAATCCTGTAGCCCAGGCTGGCTTTGAACTCACTATATGGCCCAGGCTGGCCTCAAACTCACAGTGGTCTTGCCAGCTCACCCTTCCATGTGTGGAGATGGCAAACACGAGCCACTACACTCTGCCCTAAGTGGGACAGCCATGTCATACCCTCCCCTCAAAGCTCGGAGTTCATCTCAGAAAAGGGGGACAGAACAATTCCAAGAGCAGGAAGGAGGAGACATCTGCAGCAAGATAGTATTTGCCAGACACGACACCGCAGTTACAGACATGAACTCGCAGCGGCCATGACCACATGCGCAAGACCAACATAAGATCAAGCCAGCTAGAATCCTAGCGTGGATGGGGGAGGAGCTCATGAAGTTCCACCCATGTCTATGGAACCATTGGCAACGAATAGCTGCTGGGGAAGGGGGGTGGAAAGTCAGTGTTCTTCAGGGATGCAGGACCTAAGAAGTGACCCATGCTCCGTCGATGGTTCTGCCCATGCACATATGGGCAGTACTAAGTATATTCGGTGGCTTACAAAAAAAAAAAAAAAAAAAAAAAGCCCATGAAATTGAGAAAAGAGAGTGGTAATGGAGAAAGTGGGTATTGGAGGGAAATAAATGAGCGATGGATTTGACCAAAATATATTATATGCATATATGGCATTCTCAAACAATTTTCTGTGCAACGGTGGAAGTTGAGGGAAGGTAGCTGGAGAAGGAGTGAGGGCGGTGGGGAAGGGCTGAGGTTGGCAGGTTGAAGAAATGTGGACAAGTCACAGGACCGGGTGGCAGAGCAGCTGTGCCAGGTGGACAGCTTTATACAGCTTTTGCCTGGGGTTCGGGCAAACCTTCTGAAACTCCGTGCAACCACAACAGAGTCAAGGAGGCACCGAGCTAGAGGCAGGTGGGCATGTAGTGTGGAGTACTATGCTCAGTTGTCGGGGCACTTTGCATCCCACTGCTGGTGCTTGGGGGGGGGCAGAATATTTGTGTGAACCAAGGAAACATCTGTGTTTTATTGACACAGCTCCTTGTGTGCCTTAGAGGAGCAAATCCACTTCGGAAGAACAAATGATGTGGTCAGCTCTCTATAGCTTTAGGTTCTGCACTTGCAGATTTGATGGGCCGTGGATCTAAAATACTGGGGGGAGGGGGAGAGCATCACACCTATGCCAAATATGTGTAGACCTTTTCTTGTCATTATGCAATACATTACACCAATTAGTGACATAACATTATATCCTATTGAGCATCATAAGTCAGCCAGAATGATAGAAAGTATACAGAAAGATCTGGCAAGATTAAATGTAAATGCTATGCCATTTTATGTGACTTGAGCATCCAAGGACTTTAATACCTAGAGAGGGTCTTGAACCAATCCCTTGTGGGTGATATGCCTAACTTTCAAATCAAGGATGCCAACTGGTCACTTGAGACTGAGAAAGGTAACAGTCATGACCCCTATGTGAGTTGTGAGCTATCTTTGCCTTTACCCATGAGTCCCATGAGAACCCACTTCATAATGAGAGTTTGGAAGAAAAACATATGGAGTAGGATGTCAGTAATCAAGAGGGGGAAAAATTATGTGTGACATCCCTTCCCCCATTATGACTAGCTAGATGCCTCCGGTCATATATCTGGACTTGGAATCAGAAAATAGCAGCCCTCACCTGCTTGCAATAGCACTTTCTGAGTGCCACTGCCTGAACCCTAAGGCTACCTGGTCTCCTTGGGAAGAGGGGGGCTCTTCTCAGGGTAATTCTGTGGACATTGGGCAAGAGATCAGAATTCCTTAAAATCAGAATCGATTAGACACTGTGATTTGGTGCAGAAGTTTGTGTTCCCCTGAGGGGAGTGGTCCAAGACCTGGGAATTTTGCCAGCTCTTGACATAACTGAGGAGGGGCACCTGCCTCTGTATTCGTGTTCCTCCCCCTTCTGCAATACCATCCCTGGCCTGAGATCGCACGCATCCCCAACACACACTCTTCAGCAGACTGCTCTTCCCTAGGCCACTTGTACTAAGCATGGCCTACCTGCCCCTCCCCCTTTTACTTTACCTGCCCCACAGATGGTGTGGTAGAAAGGAACACAGTTTCCAAAAGCAAATGGAAATGGCTTGAATCTGCTCTACCTCTCACCAGCTCATTCGCCATAGCAGCCTACTGTTGCTTCGCTCGACCATTTCCTCACCTGGAGAGTGGTCACAGACTTCTTCCCACGGTTGAGAGAATAATAAAGCACATTTTACAGCCTGTGCCCAGGAGCCGCCGGTGGGTCTTGTTAAAATGCGGGTTCTGAATCCGCAGCTCCGAGGCTGTCTTCCCAGCAAGTCTCACATGGTGTGATTTTGCTCTTTGCTATTCAGAGGAACACATCTTCAGAACAGTGAGAATCCTGCTCAGGTGTGTCAAGAGCAACTGTGGGAAGTGTGGTCAAGACCCAATAAACCCTAACTACAACCCTGATAATTCTCCTTTACCCAGGCAAAAGGTGTCCCTAGGAGAACAGAGAAACTTCAGTTCACCTGAGAGTTCAAAAGGAAACAAGAAAAAACAAGCAGGCTTTCGAGGGTCCTAGACACGGGGAGCAAAGGGTGAGAGTCCCACAGCCATAAGCAGCCCCACACGTGTTCATGTTCATAAGGCACCCCCACTGGCCGACTGCAGAGCCCCCCAGGCCCAGGCCTCAACTCGCCATCTTGGGAACACATCAGCAGCACCGGGCACACGCCCTGTTTGCCAGCTACAGCTCTCCAGAGGAATTTTCAAAGCGCACAGGGTGTGTTTGGTAGGAATCTCTCAATACACTCTGGGGGCTTTTGCTGTAAGAACTGCTGTATCTTTTCTGCTTGAGGCCTGAACACTGAGCTTCCCCCTTTGCTGGTACCACAAAGGGGCTCTGGACAGCCCGCTGCTGGTGACAGGCAAGGATGATTTGAGGAGACTCTAGGTGAGGCCAGAGAAGCCCAAACCCCCTTCCACACCCAAGCAATCTGCCTTTGGTTTCACCCTCCTAAAAATTCTTCTTTGCCACAGGCTGCTGACTCATCCAGGGTTGGGGTCTTTTTTTAACTCTTCTTTCTCTAGCTCTGAATTGCCACAAAGCCTAGAGATCGGGAAGTTGCTTTGATGAACACCTGGGTCCTTCTATGGGATCATTTTTATCATCCCACCTCCATCCCAGTTTCCCCATGGCTCAATCCTGCTGGGAGAGAAAGCTGGATACCCAGTTGCTGTGCCCTGATTCTCACACCAAGTTTCTCTTCTTTGCAGGTCTCCACGCACCGGCTGCTCTGGGAATCCGGCTGCAAGATTCCCAGGATGTAAGCAACACGGAGCAGACACTGGTAAGTAATACTGTGTTTGGCAGTGGTCACCCATGGCCCAGGTTGATGTCAGGAACGGGTAGGAGCTGCATGGGAAAGGCGGCCCTGCAACTGTATTTCCATCCATGGGCACCTGGACACAGCACAGAGCCAAGCTTCCAGGTGCGAACCTCTCAAAAATCTGCTGGCTTCCTGCCAGGGCTTCCCTAGAAGCCATGAGCCTGCAGGTGGCTGGCTCTCCCCTCTCTGCACAGATGACAGAAACTCAGACTTCCAGGCCAGGGGCATATTTTTAGAGTTATGTTCAGAAGAAAAAAAAATAGTCTTAGAACAGAGTGTGTACTGCCTGGCTCAGCCAGTAGGCAAAGCCACCCTTGCACAGAGAAAGTATTAGCCCTGGTAGGAAGGAGCAGGTTGGCTGGGGGGATACTGTCAATGCCTTGACCTAAGCAAAACTCTCTGACCAAAGAGATACGCACAAATGCAATGAAAAGCTTAGGTCAATAATGAGTCCCCATCAGTGGCAGAGTTCAAGGAGAAGATGGACAAATGTCCACAGAAAATATTGACTTGAGAGGTTTTGATAAAGCAGTGTTTTGCACTCTCTTCTGCGATGACCTAGAACCTTCAAGGGGCAGGATGTAGGAAGACAGTGAGGACTGAGGAGAAAACTGGAGGATAATGTCTCTGCTTCAGGCGGCCATTGCAGAGGCTACTGAGTGAGATGACCTTGGGTCTCCCCTGTGCCCCAATGTGACTGGCTCATGCGGTGCAGCCCTGATGCACACCTGTAATCCTGAACGCCTAGTGAGCATGATGGGCAGACAGTACACAAAGCATCATGGGAGGTTTTCTGGGGGATGTTTCAGCCATCCCTCCTCCCACAACGTTTCTGAAGAATTTTGGGCTAGTCACACCATCAGAGGATTTGCTCCAAGACCCTGATTGCACAGAGTAGAAGAAAAGGCCTAAGAAAGATGCAAAAAGGACCACCCACCACCCAGTTTCCAAAACCCACAGGAGGCAGAGGTGGGAAGAACCAAGTATGTAGATGCCAGAGATATGAAGATGGCTTTACTCAGAGGCTTGGGTCCTTTGGCAGGGGCAAGACTTTTCCCACAAAGTCAGGTGACCAAACCTCTACCTGCTGGACAGGAGAAAAATGGGGCTCTAGACCCAAATCATGATATTAGGCAGGCGTGAGATCCAAGATGCAGGGCAGAATATAAGCGACCAGCTGCGGTGCCCTCAAGGTAGTGGCAGAAAGCATTCCCCGGGCCTAGAGCAGTGGTTGTCAACCTTCCTAATGATGTGTCCCTTTTATATAGTCCCTCATGTTGTGGTGACCTCCAACTACAAAATTATTTTTGTTGCTACTTCATAACTGCAATTTTGCTACCATTATGAGTTGTAATGTAAGTATATGATATTTCTGATCATCTTAGGCAACCCCTGTGAAAGGATCATTTGACCCCAAAAGGGGGTCAAGACCCACAGGTTGAGAACCACTGACCTGGAGGGCAAAGCACTGTGGGGGCCTGGGGATGGTGTTTTTTCCTGTCTTGGAAATGACTGGCCTGGATGAAGAGCCAGTGTTTGATAGTGGTTGTGTGCAGAGTATGCACTCAGCGGAGTCCTGGACACTATTTGAGGGCAGAAGGGGGAGCAGAAAGAAAGGGAAAGAGGAGGAAGGGGGCTGGACAGTGACTACGAGTCATGTCCCATGACATCCTTAAGAGTCTTCAAGCAGAAGCTGAGCTGTGAGGACAAATGTGCCCTTGCATGCACAGGCCCTGGCACATAGTAAGTGTTCAGGGAGTGGCAGTCAAATAAAGTGATGTCGAGGGAATTTAAGGATGTGTGCTGAAGGGAAGAGACCCTAGCATAGACTGCCAGGTTCAAGCCCTGGCTCTCCACTAGCTTCGTGGCCTTGGGTAAGTTGCTGGGCTCTCTGTACTTCAGTCTCCCCATCTGCTAAATGAGGGCAGGGACAAACCTTACCCTGTGGTCATAAAGATCCAGTGATTGGTATGAAGCTGCCTGTCCCTGTGCTGGGCAGGACACAGCAAGGATCTGGTCACTATTATGCTCATTGAGGGTGTCATGTGGGCTAGAGGTGAAGCAGGGGCTCTAGTCAGAGGCTCCACAGTAGCTGCAGGGTGGAACCAGGATGCAATGTTTGCTCTGAGTTCATCCTCCAAAAACGGAGATGCTGTGAGTGGTCTACTGGGTGTGCACCTTTCCTGCTGTCCCATTCCTATGGTCCTTCATGTCTCTGACCCTGCTTCGAAGCCTGCTGCCAGCTGCAAGCCCCAGGGATCATGGTATGGCTCAATGTCCAATCCCCCCTCCTCTTACCTTCTAGGGCAGAGAAGGGACAACTTTTACTTTGCTTTCTTTTTTCCTGTATTTCCTCCTAAGGAGCTATGGCAGGGGCCAGCCTGCAATGTGTGGAATGTGAGCTTAAAATGTTCATGTGTTTTTATATATATAAAAAAAAAATCACTGCAAAACAAAAGATTACTATTCTATAGAAATTGTATATTGGTCCATTTTCAGTTACTATAACAGAAAATCTGAGTCTGGATAATGTATAAAGAAAGGGGGTTTGTTTAGTTCACAGTTTTAGAGACTAAAAGTCCAAGATCAAGCATCCTAACCCACTTGGGCTCTTGGTAGACAGTATCACCATGGCAGGAGTATGCGTGGAAAAGACATGTGGCAGGACAGGAAGCCAGAGATGAGAAAGTCAGGCTTGTTCTTATTATGTCACATTACTTTCACTAGAACTAATAGAGGCCCTGAGAGAACTATATTCATCTCTTCCAAGGGTGGCACTCCCAGTGACCTAATGACCTTCCATTAGGCCAAGTCTCTTAAAAGCCCCACCCATCAGCATCCCAACCCTAGAGGCCAACCTTCTAGCATATGACCATTTGGTGGCTACCCTCACAAACCAGACGATGGTGTATGGCCACCATCTGGCCCCTTCCAAGAAAGAGCCTGAGCAGTGGTCAGGACCCACCGGGTTCTCTCAACTGTAAATGCACCTTTGAAATCATCCTTCAGTGGTGACTTTGATGACCTTTGCCGCCAGAGCTGTGATGCCCACAGCAGCCACGAGCCAGCGGTGGTGGTAAAGTGGGTGGTTAGGATTGGAAGGGCATTGTCTTGAATCCCTCACCCATCCACGGACGTAAAGCCAGCACAGCTGTGGTCCCCCAATGTATGTGGGAGTACAGGTTTTGGGGAGCAGGTCACTCTTCACAGTACACAGAGCTGAGATTGACCCCAGCAGCCTGGTTCTGATCTGTTTTCCTTTGCCTCCCCATGGTGGCTGCCGTTAGCTCCCTGTGGGCAAAAGAAGTCCTGCCTTCGCCCCCTGATTTGCTTTCCTATCTCTTTTCCCGCCAACTTTCTGGCAAAACTCCTTTCCACTGTAAAAGGGCAAATGAAAAACAGAAGATCTGTCAGAAACAGCTCTGACCTAAACAGCTAGAGTGTGTATTCTGGCGTTCATTCCTTTGTCCATCCATCCATCCATCCACCCATCCAACAAGCACAGCTCAGCCCCAGGACCTCATGAGAGCCTGCATCTCTGGCTCCGACAGCTGCACGCTCCAAGCTCTTAGATCCTCCAGAGCCCTTGTCACCAGATAGCTCAAAGGGACGCTCACTGCACAGTGCAAAGCACTTGATTAATATGCTGCAATTTGGGCAGCGCTAGGCTGTTCCAGCACCCCCACCCAATTCTGTTACCATGACGACATTATTTTAACAAACAGCTCTTTAATATTTAATGAAAATTACACTCTGACAGGCGGGTAAGAACGACCGCACTACAGAGGGCTTAGAGGGGTCCATAAGGACATCTTTGCACAAAGCCATCAGTCCCCAGATCCCTGTACGCTGTGTGTCACCAGAAAATGTGGGTGTTCTAGGGCCAGGAGCCACTGTGAGGCCAGACATGGGTCATGCCTGGCAATTGAAGGTTGTCACTATTTTTAAAGGCAGGATGTCACAACGGCTCCGTGAGGACAAGGGTAGCATGATAGCATTATTGAATCCGGCTTTCTACACCAAGCTGCTGACCCACCCCCTAGCTCATCTGAGGCTGCTGAGAGCCTTTCTGCTTCCCATGTCTCAAGTCAAAACTGAATTGTAAGACAGCGTGTGCAAAGCCCGGAGTGTGCACGCCAGGCTGAGAATCAGCCTTGGTCTCCTCGTCAAAGCACCATCTGTCTGACCCAGTTGATTCAGTAGCAGCAGGTGCAGAGATTAGGCGATGCAGACCCCTGCCTCCAAGGGGTGTGTCAAGAGAGAAAAGACCAGGCTATGGCCACCTCCATCACTATGTTAGTCTGTGTGCCCGGCACTGTACTAAGCTCCTATTACAGTCTAGATTCACAGTGAGAAAGAGGGATGAATAACTAAAACGGAGAGAACAATGTAGTGGCTTCATTGCTGTATGTTCTTGGGTAAGTTCTTTAAATTCTCTGTGCCTCAGTTTTCTCATCCATGAAGTGGGATCGCAGCACTGTCTTCACTGAGAGTTGCCATGAGGCCATAAACACATGAGAAGACCTAGAAAAAAAAAAGAGTATTTAAAACAGTGGGAGATGCCAAGCAGAAAATTAATGCGGAGCAGGACCTCCTTTTCCATGTTACCAAGTATGCCATTATAGGATCTAATATGTACCAAATGCTTCCTCTACTCCAACCCCAAGGCTGAGCTGGAGTCGTATGATAATCTCATTAAAATTTCACAGGCAAGTCTGTGAGACTATATCATCGTCATTGCCCTCACTTTGCAAATGAGGAAACTGGAGTGATATGGAGTCACAGGACCTCTAGATGAGGTCTTAAGAATCGCCTAGGTAAGTGGCCATAGGTACCACGGGAGCCATGCATGTCCACAGACAGGGTGGGACTCAAGCGTGGAGGAGCAATATGAAGAGGAGCCCGCGGCAGCAGATACAGGCTGCAGTTTAAAGAGGAAGCATGGCCTGGCTTGACTGTTAAAGAGGCAGAGTCTTGGCAGCAGCAGGAGGCTTGTCTTAAACAAATACGACCTGTTTATTTGGAGTATTCATTGGATTTTTATTAAAATAAATGGATTGGGAGAGGAAGAGGGAGGCAGAAGGGAGGGTATAAAACTTGTAGTTTTCTATTCTGTCCTCTTCAAGATTTCATTGAGTGGAACACCACAGAATGTATGGTGTATGTGTGTGTGTGTGTGTGTGTGTGTGTGTGTGTGTGTGTGTGTGTGTGTAAAAATAACAGCTCCTGCCAGTTGCTTTCCAGAGCAAAGAGACAAGCAGGGAGAGCAAAGTTCAAATTGTGCAACAAATTTGAAGTCATAAAGTTATAGCCTGCTCCAGTTTTTAAAATCCCTTCTCTGGCCATTTTGGTTATTTATTACCATGGTAGTGCTTTGTAACAAACAACCCCATAAGCCTCGTGGGAGGACATGTTTAGTCAGCTCCCAAATCTGAAGTGTACAATCCATGGCCTCTCTGGGATGAGATGGCTTCCATATTTGAGGTCAGTTTAGGGGAGTGTGGTCTTGGCTATCCGTGTCATTGAACATTGACTGTGTGCTGCTTGACCTAGGGTGACCTCAACTGGGATGACAAAAGACAAAGCTGTGTAAGTCATTCACCCTGCACAGGTTTACCAGGGCATGACCTATGACAGTAGAGTAAGGGTCCGAAGAGAAGGTGCCTCAGTTACCGTCACTAACCAACATCTACTCTCCCAAAGCCAATCACAAAACAGAGTCACAGTGACAGGGCTCCACTGGGTCATGTCACAGAGAATGGGTAAAGGGAGGGGTAATGACTAAGCTATCACCCAGCCTCAGTGTGGTCCCTATACTTTCAGAGGGAAGAGCCCAAGGCTCAGGACAGTGTGTGGCTTCCAGAGGTCCCGTTGTGGTAGGGCTGGGTTGTGGACACAAGCCGGCTGGCTGCTCCAAAGCTGGTATACTCTCCCACTTCTGCTCAGTAGGAAGAAGGCCAGAAAAGGGACTAAAATAGAGTTGCTGTTGTCGCTTTGAAACTAGAGATCCAGCTGCCCCTAAGAGAGACCATGACTTGTGGAAGCCATGCCCTAGAAGCCATGCCACAGGCCTGGAGTCATGCTAACCCAATGCCATCTGTAGTCTGATCTTCAGACTGTGGGCATTCAAGCTGATAAGTCCTGTGGGCCTCCAGGAAGCTACTGAGACAGGAGATATAACCTGAGTGACTCAGGGTGGTGGTTCATCTTCAATGTCAGTTTATGAAATCACCTAGGAGACACAGTGCTGGGCATGTCTGTAAGGGCATTCCTGGAGAGATTCAACTGTAAAGGGAAGATCCACCCCAAATGTGGGCAGCACCATCCTTCATGGGCTAAGGTCCCAGACTGAAGAAAACAGAGAATGTGGGCTGAGCACCAGCATGCATGCCTCTCTGCTTTTAGTTGGAAAGCAGACTCCTTGTGACCAGCGATGTCATATTCTCTATGCCTCCCCTACCATAATGGACATTGTCTCCTCAAACAACCCCTCAAACTCAGAGCAAAAATCAACCCTCCCTTCCTTAAGTTGCTTATTGCCTAGAATTGGGTCACAGCGCCAAGTTAAGTCACTCATATACTTGGAGAGCTGCGGCGTCCTCCAAGTCCCAATACTTGATGTTGACACCCGGTGGCCAACCTGACCGAGGTCCTTCTATGTAGGAGTGATGTTGCTGACAGGTCATTTCTGCCATGTGAACCCGGGTTAAAGGACCAAAAGGGGCTAGACTGGAGTAATCAGCCTCTACCCCTAGCACTGCTTGCCCGTCCATGAAGCCCTTTAAGTGCCTTGACGTTGCAGCCTCCCTCTCTTGAAGAGGAAGAGCATGGCAGAGAGGAGTTTCCAAATTGGACAGAAAGGAAAACTGAGGCCAGAGCAGTTAGGTTTTGGTAACCCACCCCTACCCCCCACCCCACCCCTCGAGGAGGCAGATGTGAAGGTTGACACTAACTGATCAGAATCAAGTGTCCTTCTGTGTCTCACCAGTTACTGTCCATGCAGCCTTAGCACTCCATTGCTTACTTCCTGTCCGTTTGCTCCTCTGTAGAGCAGGGTGACTATGCTTGCATCTGAGAGCTTTGTGAGAATTCAGTGAATTAACCCACATCAAGTGCTCACAGCAGCACCTTGGCAAACCTGGGAAACAGCACCCCCTGGCACTTCTGTTGCATGTTAAAAAGAAAAGAAAAGAAACAGTTTGACAAATGTCATCCATGGCACGGGGTGGAACCACCCTAGGTATGTCATGTGACAAGAGAAAAAGTCCTTTGGGATGGATCGCTTGTCCAAGGTCACTCTGCTGGTGAGAGGCAGTATGGAGACTAGACACCAGCTGTCCCCACCCTGGCTCTCCTGAGAAGGGGCTCTATCCCACCCTAAGTCATTCATCTGCCACTCCATGATTCTCCCTGTTTAAAAAGTCTTTGCACTCACAGGTCCAATGGACACCCCCACCTCCTTACAACCTTAAGCTTGTAAATGTAATCATGCTATGCACCCAGACCTACATTAGCCATGCAAGAGTGTGTATCCAAGAACAAACACTTCATTAAGCCCTAGATTTAATTAACTTAAATCAATCTCCTTCCCAGCTCCCATGTCCCACTTGAAATAGAGAGCTGTTTTAAGTAGAGTCCCTAACTCTTAACTGGAAGTTCTGATTTTAGTGGTTTTGAATCAGACACTCCATTAAAAGCTCAGTCTTTATCTGGCCCTGCGGTAGCCTCTTCCCCAATGTGATTAATTTTGTTTTTCTCTGGCCGTGTTTCAGACACAAACTTTGCACTGTGATCTTTGTTCCCTTAAAGGGGGAGTTGGAAACAATAGCCTTTCCTGACATCATTCTACATGTGCGTGCCCAAGTGCGTGTGCATGCACAGAGCAAAAGCTGTATACGTTTGCAAACACTGTGACCTTTGTGTCCATGATCCATTGCCTCCCACGAATCTTCAATTCCTTTTGAAAGTTTTTTCTTTGTTTCTATAATGAGTAATGACCTGCTCAGAAATTGATGTTAATGAAACACATCAAGTGTGTCCTTAGGTCCCTGGAATGTCTTCTTCCTCCCCAGGCTTAACAGTTACGTCATCATTTTGTAACCACTGCTTCTGTCCAAGGTACCTTCCATCTCCCATCTGGACATAAGGGATATATTAGTTACTTCTCTGGTGCTGTAATTAAACACCGTGACCAAGATAATGTATAAAAGAAAGAGTTCATTGGGACTTCCCGAGGGTTAGAGTCTGTTATGGAAAGCATGGCAGCAAGCTGTAGACATGGTGGATGAGCACTTACACCCTAAAATGCAAGCAGGAAGTAGAGAACGTGAACTGGAAGTGGCATGGGAGCTTTTACTCTCCGAACCCCTCTCTAGTGGCCTACTTCCTTCAACAAAGCCGCAGCTTCTAAGCCTTTCTAAACAGCGCCACCCACTGGAGATCACGTGTTAAACATCTGAGCCTATGGGGGACATTCTCATTCAGAGCACTAGAAAGGGTCTCCCCATACGAGGCCCAACCAAGCAGATAATTCTTAAAATACAAACCAAAGCCAGCTATGATGGATTGTACCTGCCATCTCAGCATTCCAGAGAGTGAGGCAGGAGGACTACCATGAGTATGAGGCCAACCTGAACAAGTTCCAGGCCAGCAGAACCACAAAGTAAAATCCTGTCTCTAACACCAATAAACAAATAACAGATAAAGTCAAATCCCGTTCTTCCCAGAATCTGTAACCATCTATACTTTGCACTACACAGGGATAGACTTCCAAACTTCTTCCTGAGCCTGGAAAGTCCTCACCCTCCCTTCCTCTCCAACCTCATTTCCAACCACATCCCTTCTCACCTCCTAGACTTCAACCCCACTGCTTCTTCCTGTTCCTTGGCTGCACCAAGCCTGGGTTCTTGGCAGAATTATGTACTTACTGCGTTTCCCATGTGGGTCCACTGTCTCAGTCTAGGTTCTCCCTAAACAAAAGAGGCTGAAACAAAGCTCATAACTTCGTATCATGGATAAGACGGAGATGGGAGGGAAAACTGTCTAGACCCAGGCAAGAACAAGAGTAAGGGAAAGAGAAGTCAGAAAAAATGCAAATCCCATGAATGCAGTGTTCAGCCACCCCGTCACCCCATGAGGAACTCCCTCAGTTACCGGGACTCATGGAGTCTTTGGAGTGGCCACGTGGAGCATAGTTGATTATACAATAATGCAGGGTACATGTCCCCCAAGGCACCGTGCCACAAAACTGCACATGCAAAGTCACAGAGCTACGGGCAAGACGTGGCTAGGGACGTAGTGCTGTGAACAGGAAACCCAGGACGGTTCTACAGGTCACCTGTGGTTTAGAAATAGACAAATAGGACAAGGAGCGTGGCACCTTGCTTTGCAGAAAAGCCCACTTCCTTGAACCGGTGAAAGAAGTGGCACCTTATGAATGACTGTGAGGTGGCAGAAAGAGAGTGACATGAGACCAGAGTTATAGTGCCAGCTATGGACTATGTGACTGTTAACCCATCGGGTAAACCGAGGAAGCTGGCATGTTTCTGTGGTATGCATGCATTCTGTTACTATCGTAATGGGCCTCTGAGATAATCACCTTCCCCATGTGGCCAGTCTCAGGAAGTAGTGGTGACATCATAGTATCCTGTGCACTTTAAAAAAAAAAAAAAGGGAGACGACATTCTAAGGACTCGGGGTCAGCTTTCTCTGAATTCTCCTACTGCTTCTCATGGCTGAAGCCTGGCATAGGCAAAAGCCAAACTCACATAGTGCATAACTGTCCTCTAATGCATCTCGAGTTGGAGCAATGTTTTGTTTTCAAGCATCATGGCAGAACTGACTGTGCTGTGTCTCAGAACTTGTCACCGGGAGTGGAGAGAGTCAGGAATACATCAGCTCTTCCCTCTCTGATCTTACATGGGTCATAGTCCCTCCTATTAGCAACGCCTCTCCTTTGCAATGGCAGTCCTAGAGAAGCAGGGGGCCCAAGGCTCTGGTCAGTGGACCCAAACAAAGCTGAAGCAAATCCCATGTCACAGGAGTCGTGTTGGCCACGGTAGCCTGGTCCTCATGGGAGTAGAAGGGTTGCAGAAAACTAGTGACATCGAGACCAAAGAGTATAGGAGGGTCACATGGATCTAGGTGACATCTGCACTGGGTCCTGACCCACCTTTCCTGAGCTTTGCATGCCCAGCCTCTGGTTCTTTAGGTTGGCACTTATAGACGCCCCTTCAGAAGGCAGAAGCAATGTCCATGAACAAAGTGGAAGGGACATGCAAAATTCACCTGCATACAACGTACATGGGAGGCCACTGGCACCAAAGAGACATGATCTGTTATATATTTTTATTTTATTTTTTTGTTGTTACGTGTGGGTTGCATTCATGTACACGTATGTGAGTGCAGGCACAACCATGCCATGGCACACATGACAAAGTCAGAGGGCAACCTTGGGTGTCAGTCTTTACTTTCCACATTGTTTGAGACGGGGTCTCGGTTTGGTTGTTCACCACTGCACACATCAGGCTGGATGGTCCATGAGCTTCTGAGGATTCTTCTAGCTTGCCTCCCATCTCCCCACATAACACTGAGGTTACTGACGCACACACTCCCTTGCCAGGCTTTACATGCATTCTGGGAATGCAAACTTACGTTCCCATATTGGCACAGCAAATTCTTTACCCACTGACCTCTCATCCCAGTGCCTGCCTGGTTTTTTTGTTTGTTTGTTTTTTGTTTTTTTAATATCACTCTGGAAAAACTGGACTGTTGGTAAGCTTGTGTCAAAGCAGGAGACGCAGAAAGAGGCAATGGTAACTGGGCCAGGGTCAGAACAGTGGGGCTGGTCAATGCCCTAGAGCAGGAGTCATTATGGAAGAAAAGGCACCAGGCGCTGCTGGTGGGTATATTAGGGAGAGGGGACAGGAAGCAAGCTAGAAGGGTAGTAACCTGTCATGATCCTGCTGCTGAGACCTTTCTAGCTCCAAGGAAAGTCCCTGGACTGTGGTCAGGGGATTGGCTTGACCCTATTTTCAAAATGATCTTGGACAAGCTACTGAAAACTTAAACTCATCAACATGTCAAATCCATCATCTCTGAAAGAATCAGCCAGAGGCCGGACTACACAGTGACAGCATTTGGTTGGAATCAAAGTGAACACACCCAGCAAGAGTGAAGTGTAGGGATGTGGAGAACTGCCTGCCAGCCCCTCCTGGCTATCCTACTTAGACAGGAGGAATGGGGTGGCGTTGAAAGTCCTCACGATGCCTATAATAATAAAACATTTGAAACACTGATTCTTGGCAGCTAGAAGAGGAGGGAGCAGCCCCCTCCCCAGGGACCAGCTGTCAATGGCTGGAGACATTTTGGTTTGTCACAGGATGCTATTAGCAAGCTGTACCAAACCTATCCAACATGCACAGCCCCATCAATGAAGAGTTTTCTAACCCTAGATGGCAATTCTGCTAAGGTAAAGAAATCCTGAATTAAATGGGTGAATTAAGTGACACAGACACAGGAAAACACACACACACACACACACACACACACACACACACACACACACACAAGGTTTTTTAAAAGGCTCTAAGCATGATAAGCATACTGCATCACTTGGGGACCACAGCACATGTGATAGTACTGCCCACATTCAGAATAGGTTCATCCCTCATAGACACACAAGAAGTGCAGCTTCCTAGTGACTACAAGCTCGGTCATTGGCAAAGAAGATTTATCATCACAGCTCTCAAGGCATGTGACAACATGGAGTAGCCTTTGGTACGCAGTGCTTGATAGAGGAGGAGCCAATCTTAAAAGACTGCACAAGGGGATAATGATGTAATTATATTATAATCTCCAAAAAAATAAAAGAAGTCATTTAAACCACTTACTAAAATAACTAGAAAGTCTTCTGTAGCTGGAGTTTTCCTGCCTGGCCCACAGTCAGGATAAATCTCTCTCACCTGCCAGTCCCACAGCCTTAGACCCAACCAAGTAAACACAGAGACTTATGTTGCTTTCAAACTGTATGGCCGTGGCAGGCTTCTTGCTAACTGTTCTTACAGTTTAAATTAATTCATTTCCATAAACCTATCCCTTGCCACATGGCTCGTGGCTTACCAGCATCTTCACATGCTGTTTCTCATCGTGGCAGCTGGCAGTGTCTCTCCGACTCAGCCTTCCACTTCCCAGCTTCATTCTCCTCCTTGCCCCGCCTATACTTCCTGCCTAGCCAACGGCCAATCAGTGTTTTATTGATTAATTAGCAACACATTTGCCATACATCCCACAGCAGTCTTCATACTGGATAATTCCTACTATGTTCTGGTCCAAGCAAAACTGTGGAGATAGAAGAAGGTGAGAAACAGAGGGAAGAGATGGAAGGCAGTGGTCAGGGCTTTGGGGTGGTAGAACTATTCTGTATGACGCTGTAATGGATACAGTGGCTGTGCGTTTGCCCAAACCCAGGAGAAGAATCAGCATAAGAGGACCCCTGGCATTACCTACGGGTGTGAGTTAGCAGCAGGCTGTCACCACTGGTTCCTCGGGGGTTGTAGTTAAGGGGCTGCACTGAGAGAAGTGGAAGAGCCCCTTAGCTCCTTCTGTGCCTCTGTCTGTCTCCCCTGGAAACCCGAAAATGCTCCAAGCGTCAGTCTATTGAAACTGCTCAGGGCCTGGAGTGCTGGTGCAACCTGAAGTCCCAGTGTTTGAGAGGTGGAAGCAGCATGATCATGGATACCCAAGGCCAGTCTCAGCCACATAGGGAGTTCTAGGCTAGCCAAGACTACCGGAGATCCTGCCTAAAAATAAATAAGTACAGGTTTAAGTGATATGATAAACAGTTGAGATCATTGTTAGGATCATCGTAAGATTGGAGGTCATTTATAATTCCACAGGAGGAAACACATAATGCATTTTAGACTCTGTGCTTATAACTGGGCAGAATATACCAGAAGGAGGCAGGAACTGCCCCATCTAAATAGCATTTACTCAAGCCCAAGCAGACAAATTCTGGAGCCTAATGCAGGTAGTCTTGACTGCTGCTCTAGGGGAGAGTCTCCTTTATAAGACAAGGAAATGGAGACTCAGTGCGGTTAAGTCACATGACCAGAGTCAAAAAGCATCAGGCTGGCGTGTGTGTATGTGAGAGAGAGAGACAGAGACACAGAGAGACAGAGAGACACACAGAGAGAGAATATGAAGTAAGTCAATGTGTGAATGAGTGACTGTATGACAGAGAGAAATGGAGTAGTGATTGCTGGGTGTGAGTGGACAGAAGGAAAAATGAAGTAAAATTGAAAAGCATATGCAAGTGAGCTGTATACTTAGACAATGTGTGTGTGTGTGTCAGAATAAATGAAAGAGACAGAGAAAAGGAAGATTCTAGAAGGTAACAAGCAGGCCACAGGCACCACTGAGCTGTCTTAGCTCGGGCCTTGGGCTGAGGGACACGTCCCAGCTGG
The DNA here is from genome assembly GCF_949786415.1 of Peromyscus eremicus. Taxonomy (NCBI): domain Eukaryota; kingdom Metazoa; phylum Chordata; class Mammalia; order Rodentia; family Cricetidae; genus Peromyscus; species Peromyscus eremicus. Next base: position 43,445,342 of record NC_081436.1, on the reverse strand, counting down.
CCCGCCGCCCTGCTGTGTCTGAGTCACTTCCTGGGGCTGTTGCCATCTTCTTTGCATGCCTGTCAGGGCTCATCAGGGGCCAGTGTTCACGGAGGCCTGAGGTGACCAGTGCTCCCCTCTGGCCCTGCTTTGCATCTGAAGCATCCTGGCCCCTTAAGCGGTCCTGCATAACTTGCCTCCTTGAGGTTGTTCAAGGATTCCAACTCCAAAAGGGGAGCCACCCTCCCGAGTATCTTTCACTCTGATAACCAGGCAGGGCCATCCATCCTTACGTGGAGAGCGAAGCGCAGCCTCTGGTTTTGTGTTTGCATAAAACCAGTTGCATGTAGGGTTCAGAAAGGCCCTTTGTGCCTTAGAAGATGCTAAAATGCACTGCCCTGAACCGGTGTTTCCTAGGGGCCTCTGATAGACCGCTGTGGACCACTTCCAGCTCACACTCACCTCCCACCTGTTTCACCCACCTTTCCTACTGTCCATAAAGTGATGGATGGCCTGCAGAGGGGAGGCAGCCATCCCCACACCGTACTCCCACCCCACCTCCATCTTTAGGGACTTTCCCAATCCTGCCTTACCTTCCTACCCATCAGAGTATCTTCTTGTCTCCACCCTCTACCAACTCACAGAGATGCCCCGGGGCCAGGACATGGCTCTTGCCACAGTAGCTTCTGTTCCCTTGTGTCTGGTACAATGCCTGACACAGGACAAGTTCTCAGGAGAGTTTGGCCCGCACTGCATAGAATCAGGGATAGCCTTGACCTGGGGGCAGGAAATGGATGCTGACATTTTTTTTTCCTTGTCCATTCCAGAATTTTCAGCTACAGCCCCTTTTAATGCTCATATTGTTTTTCAATCACCACGATTGATTCCCCTCACCCTGTCCCCCAGGGTCCTCTCCAGTGAACTGTATTAAATCGCAATTACAGTTGATGTGGATTTTCCCTCCAGCTCTCCCTCTCTTTGAAGGGGGCACACAGGTGGCAGCTGACTGAAGGGCCTAATCCTATCGCCGGGGAGGTGTATGCTCATCAAGGGCATTTGCAATTAAATTAGGTGACACTTCCACCGCCAAAGACTCTCTGAGGAAGGGACCCCAGCCTGCTTGCAGGGAGCTGGCTTCTGTCCAGAAAGGCTGCGGGAGCTGGGACTCCATAGCCCAGGAAGAGGGTTGACCGCTGGGATCATTTCCAATATAATTGGCTCCGTATAGCTGGAGTTTAAGCGATCGATTTCTATAAGCTCTTTGACAGTTGGAATTCATAAACAAATCTGTGTGCTGTCGCTCTTCAGCATCCTGTTCTCTTTCTGCCCCCCTTGTTCTTTTCACTAATGCCTAGGCTCCTCATCACATGTACAGACCTGACAGTTCACCCTGGCTGTGGATGCCGCCTTAGACACAGCAGCAAAGAGACCAGGGAGCTGCTGGCCCTGCCCTCAAGGTACTCACAATGGAGGAACCCAGCAGTTCTGATACTGTGTGATTATGCCCTGGCTGGGATAAGAATAGAATAAAAGGGATGTTCTGCAATTTGACTGTCAGAACCATCTTTAAAATAATCTCCGTTTAAATTCTGATATCCACAGCCAAGCCAGACCCTTCCCTGAGAATGAGCTTTATTAAGACTTTCAATCAACTTACTCATAATTTTTTTTCTCCCCTGCAATCAGTGATTCATCAGCCTGCAATTTATTAGGATTAATATTATTGTTAGTGATAGCACAGCTGAGCACTCTGTCTACAGGAGACCCTCTCTACTGACAGGAGAGACCATGGCGGGGTCAGAGGTGGGGAGTATACCTCCCTCCTTGAGGGAGGCCCCTCAAAGATGAGAGATTCAGAAAGGAAGGCAAGACTACCTGACAGGCTAGACCCAATGTCCTAAGTCCCACAGGTCCCTCTAGAACCTTGCCATGGCTCCTTGCTATGATTTTTTTTAAGATTTATTTATTTATTATTCATTAGAGAGCAGGTATGGTTTTTTTTTCTGCCTTAACATTTTAACAGAATATTTTTATTAATTCTTTGAGAATTTCATACAATGCATTTTGATCATATCTACCCACACACACATTCCTCCCAGATCCATCCCTGACCTCCCTATCAGCCCCTAACTTCATCCACTCTCTTTTTTTTATAGACGTAGCCCACAGATTCCAGTTTGTACTGCCAAGATACTCAAGGTCCCTCATACTGTGGGACCATCCAATGGAACTTGTTAGACCTCCCAGGGGCCACACCCTTAAAGAAAACTGGCTCTTCCTCCTCCCGAAGCCACCAGCTGTCACTAGCTCTCCACTCTGGAGTGAGGGCTCATGAGTTCCTCCCCCCCCCCCCCCCCCCCCCCCCCCCCCCCGCTCCATACTAGAACGTTGACTGGCTTAATCTCATGCAGATTTTGTGCAAGCCACCCTAGCTCCTGTGAGTTCCTGGTGCAGCCATGACCAGAAGACCCTGTTTTTTGATCCGGTCCACCCTGATCTCTGACTCTCACCGTCTTTCTACATCCCCTCTTCAATGATGGCCCCTGAGCCTTGCAGGGTTCGGGGAAGTAACATGGATGTCTTTTTTTGTGTGGCTGAGCATTTCACTGACACTTGGCCTCCACACTTTCTTCGGTTGTGAGTTTCCACGTGAACAACCATCCACTGCCCAAAGAAACTTCTCTGAGAAGGGCTGCACTAGTCTATCGGCATAGAGATACAAATCTGGAAGACAGTTGGATAGCTCCACTTTTAGCAAAATAATAGTAGTCGGTTCACCCCTGGGGCCTGTGAGCTCCAGATTTGTTGTACCAAGTATGTGTTCCCTCTTGTGGAATGGATTTTAAATTCAATCAAGAAGCTTCCGGTTACCCCAAGACCATCTGTGCCACGACTGCACCAGTAGACTTGGGCTGTAGTCACAAAGTTCACACATGGGTAAGACCATTTATGGCCTCTTTCCCCCAGCAGCCTCCACAGCACTGTCCAGTACTACCAAAGCAAAGATTCTTGGTCATTACCCACTTGATTTCTCCATGTCCTATGTCCAAAGTGTGTGATGACTTTAGCAATAAGGTCTTGCCATCAAGTTTAAGTGAGTAGCCAAGAGCAGTGACAATAGCCTGTTTTATTTTGGGTCCTCTACAAGAGCAGTGTGTATTCTTAACTGCTGAGCCATCTCCCAAGCCTTCTGAGCTCTTTTTTTAAGGCTTTGATTCATTAAAAGGTATATACTCTCCTCAATTATTAGATTACTTTTTGTTTCCTCTTGTAGAAAATGGGTATTACGAGATCTGTCTCATAATTCTTGGAAAGGTGCAACTGAATAATACATGTAAAGGTCTATGGCACAATAATGAGGGTCTAGTTGTCTCAGAATCTGCAGGGGATTGATTCCAAGGGTCCATCAGGTAACCCTGGATGCTGACACTCTTTATGTAAATAGCATAACATTTGCTTATAACCTATGCACATTCCCTATTTTTCAATCATCTTCACAGTACTCAGAGTATTTAATGCAATATAAATACTAGGTAAATAGTTGTAGCATGTTGGTTAGGGAAAAATGCTGTACAGGTAGAGTACATCTTTGTATGTGTATGTATGCAGTTACACATGTATGTATGGGCGCACACGTGTTTGCAAGTGAGTGTGCATGTGTATAAAAATGCATAAAGAGGCAGAAGACAAAATCAGTGTCATTCCTCAGGCACAGAGCACCTTGTTTTTTTGAATCAGGGTCTCTCACTGACATGAAGCTCACCAAGTAGGCTAGGTTGGCAGCCAGTGAGCAGCAAAGACTGCCCAGCTCCCCTTCTCCCATGTTTGGATGACAAAAGTTGCCACCACACCATATTTTTTTAACATAAGTTCTGGGGATTGAATTCGGGCCCCCATGTTTCCAAGGTAAGCATTTAATTGACTGAGCCCTCTCCTCAACCCCCAAGGACAATATTTCTTTGAATATTTTTTGTCCATAAATTGTTGGTTCTGTGGGTATAGAATCTACAGATATTGAGGGCCATCTATAATTGGCATTTGGGGCATGAGTCTACACTATGCATTGTGCATGCACTAGCTTATTTAATCACTACAGAAGCACAGTGAGGTGATTATTTTCCTGCTGTTGTTCATCTATTTGTCTGTAGAGTACTAACCGGGCCAGTGAGATGACTCAGTAGGTAAAAACTCTTGTCCTGCAAGCCTGACAACCTGAGTTCAACCCCTGGAACCCACGTGGTAGAAGGAAAGAACCCATTCCTAAAAGTGGTCCTCTGACTTTCACATACCATGGCACACAGGTATTCATATTCATACACATGCATTATTTATATGGACACAAGAATAATAAATAGATAAATAAGTAAAGCAAGAACACTTATTGATCATCTACTGCATACCAAATAGCGTGCGATATATTGAGGCTCCAGCCATGTACAAACCAGACGAGTTTCCTGCTGACAAGGAACTCGTGTGCTAGTAACTGTTGTTACACCGCTTGACAACCCAGGACACCAGAGATGGTACATGACTTGGTCAAGGCTCACATGGTCACCCTTTTGGCTCTGAGGCCAGTCTCTGCTCAGCTGCCCTCACTGATTTTTTGGTTCTTAACACCAAAGATGTATGGCGAGAGTTTTGCTAAAGTCTAGAACTTGCACGACTCCATCTTGGTAGTGCTTAGACATGGTTATGTGTCCTCCAAATGACACAGTGCCCAAGAACGAGGCAATATTGGATACAGACTCTATTTGTATGGTTCGTTAGTTGTGTGTGACCTGAGAGGAGATTTCACCTCTCTGAGTCTTAATTTCCATAATTGTGAAATGGAGTATGAATACAACAGTCAAGGTTATGATCTATTTCCAGATGACCAAAGTGAATGTACTTGAGAATATAGGTCAGTGGTGATGACTGCTGGGATGTCACAGGAACTTGTCTGAAGAGCATCCTGAACTATTCCCAGTACCAGGCACTGGAATACCTTTATCCTAGTTTTCTTTAACTGTCAACTTGACATAGCCTAGAGTCACCTGAGAAAGAGGTCTCAACAGAGGGACTGCTCAGATCAGATTGGCCTGTGGGCATGTCTAGGGGGGTTGTCTTAATTGTTCATTGACATAGGAGGAGCAAGCCCACTGTGGGCAGCACCATTCCCTGGGCAGATGGTGCTGGGTTATGTAAGAAAACTAGGTGAGCATGGGCCTGCGAGCAAGCAAGCAAGCAGAATTCCTCCGTGGTTTCCAATTCAAGTTCCTGATTGAGTTTCTGCCTTGACTTCCCTTCATGATGAAGTGTAAGCTGAAATAAATTTCTTCTCCTAAATTTCTTTTGATCATTTTGCTATGACAGCAACAGAGATGAAATCAGATCTTTAGAAACAAAAGAGATGGTAGTTAAGAAACACGGAGTTCTGGCTCCCCTCTTACCAGGGATGTTACCAATCTTGCTGTGTCTCAGTTTGTTACCCATTAAGTAGAAAGAACAATCACCCCACCTCTCTCATGCAGCCAAGAGATCTAAGTTATCTTTGGAGGTGACAGTAACCACCATGTGTCCATGCTTCAAGCACCGTAGCTTTGTTCTCTTCTGAAGAGCTTAGCGGCACATCTCTGAGACATCTGTGATGATAGCACTTCTTGTTCTGAAAACTCAAGTTTCATTGTTTCTGGAAAACATCATAATCCACTCTTTGGTTTTTGGATTTATCCCTTTCAGCTTGAGAAGTTTTTGTTTTGACTGTCTCTTTTGTTTTGCAAATGTGGCTTTTGGAAATTTAATGGAGCAATTGAATTTCCATTTGCTGAAGTACATTGTCAAAGGACAAGGAACAGGCAAGACAAAGTTGGGATCCCAGGATGTTGCCTCACATCTGATGTGATTTTTTGTTCCCCACACAAAGAACAGAGAGTTTGTTTTTCCATAAGATGGTCTGTGGCGAAGCCCCTTGTCTCATACCAGGTCAACTCAGTGTAACCAAATGGCTAGCCGTGGGCCAAGAAGATGACCCATCTAGACACAGGGACAGAGTGCCGCTCCGTGTCCAGACAGCTTTATTCTTGCTAGATGTGGTAACCCACAACACTGGAAGGCCTCATTTTGTCTTCAGCCTTTTGAACAGTATCACTCAACCTGAAAATTCAAATTTGTAGAAGAAAGCATGGTGAATATTCTTTAAATGATGGAGCATTGCCTGGGGAGTCCACTGTGGACCAGCCACCACTCATTGAGATCTCTGTTCATGAGGCACATTTCCCTGAATGTTTCCTTCATGTTTTGACCAGAAATTTATCTTTGAGATGAGGAAACCTAGTCTTGTAGAAGTGACGTGAGTTGCCCAGAGTCACACAGCTGTGATGTATGACATGATTGAAGAAGTCCTCTTTGTGCCAAAGCCCTTGTCATTGTAGTAAACCACTAGGAGAAAAATAATAATGATTTAATAAATACCTTGGGGAAAGCCAGGGTAGTGGTAGAATATGGAGGTAGAGCGGATGGTACCCATCAGTGGAATTCTACTGCTCATCCTGAAAGTGGTGTTGCTACTAGCTGCCCAGACCCAGAAGACCACCATCAACCCTTTCACAGATGCATATACCACTCTGTTTTAAAACATGGAAGAAAGGCATGAAGCTTGCAGACGTGAATTCCCAGCACTGGGGCTAGAACGAAGCTCAGTCTACCCACTCCTGGTGTTTTTCCGTGCCCATCTTCATCCAGCATGTTCTCCACATTGTACAATTATTATGTGGTTTTAGGTCAAAACAAGAACAAGTGATACAGTCCCAATGTGTCCCACTCACAGAGAAGTAACAGCAGCCAACACACATGGAGCACTCCTGTGCCTGGCAGTGTTCTAAGCGTCTGCCTGTATTCACTCCTTAATGCCTCGCAGTCATCTTGTGATGTAGAGATCGTTATCATCCATTTTACAGGTAAAGAAACTAAGGCCTGTTGAGGCCAGGTCACTCAGCTAGGGAGTGATCACACTGGGTTGCATGCCCAGACAGAGGAGCCGTGAATCTGATCCTCGTTCTTCCAGTCAGTCACAGCTGTCATTTTACATGGACTTGTCCACTACTCACCCACTTCAGGTTCTTAACAAGGTCACCAGAGTTCTGGATGGAACCCAGGGTTGCTAAATCCTTCCTGGATCCGGGTCCTCATTTGCATATTCATAGAATTCCAAGTTTCCCCGCCCTTCAGTGCTCCTTTCTTTAAAGACTGAATTTATTGGTTTAAATCCCCTTCCCCAGAGCTACAGCCCCCTGTAAGTTCTGCCTAGATCCTACCACCCTCCTGAGCTCTTTTACTTCTTCTTTACTTGTACCTGGAGTGTTTTCTCCCCAGGCATACATTTAACTCTCTGTCTTAGTTAAGGTGTATATGGTTGTAATGGAACACCGTGACCAAAATCCAGTCAGGAGGAAAGGGTTACTTCATCAGCTTGCAGTCCGTCATCCAGGAAGGGGGCAGAAACTCCCTGAAGGCAAGAAGCAATGCCAAGGCCTTAGGAGTGCTGTTTACTGGTTTGCTCCTCATGGCTTGCTCAGCCTGCTTTATTATAGCACCCAGGACCACCGGCCAAGGGGGTGGTACCACCCCTTTGTGAGATGGGCCCTTCCATATCAATCATTAGTCAAGAAAATGGAGGCATTTTCTCCATTAAGATTTCTTCTTCCCAGATGACCCCAACCTGTATCAAGCTGACAAAAACTAGCCATCACAGAGCCTTTCTCCTCATCTCTGCTAATTGACACTCAGTACTTTGACCCCAACACACAGACCTGTTTGTCCTCTATGTGCTCAGCACATGCATACTTGGTTAACACTCACATTCCATTTTGTCTTTTCAATTCCAGCCAAATAGGGGTGGTTAATCATTGCACACAGAGAAACTTCAGAAAGAGCAAGCCCCTTGAGACTGTGGTAAAGGTGTGTCCGTTTACACCCTCCCCCCAAAACATTTGTCCCCCTTAATCCCCAAATCTGCCCCAAAGAGAAATGCTGTCACAGGGTTTGGGGGTTGAGGGGTGTTGTGTTGTTTTGTCTTTCTGCATTTGTCCTATCTGGCCCTGAGAACATTACCTTAGTCACACCTTCCACCCCACCTTCCAGTTTCCTGACTCGTGTGGCAAATCGATGAATGTCAAATAGAGTCAACTGATACAGAGAGGCTTCACCTGAGGTGGGAATTAATGCAGGCAGCAGAAGCAGAGAGAAAAGATGAAGAGAGGGTGGTGTGCAGGCTCCAGACCTCTGGGTTTGTAGCAGGGTGGATGCAGTGAAACTGAGAGAATGTCAGGTTTAGCATTACTGGGAAAGGATGTAAATAAAAAACACACTAAACATGTTGACTGTGGCTTTCTGAAGAAGCAGTAGGCTTGTTGTAGATGCCACTGTACATGCCTTCTTCTCTGTCACCCACCCTGCCATTACCTAGAAGGGATTCTAAGAGTAGGGAGAAGAAAAGGGAACTAGTGTCTACATAGAGTCCCTCTTACTCCTCCAACTTGGCTTCTGAATTCTGATGTTGGATTCTTGAATTCTGAATTTAAAATGCACTGGTCCTTAATTTTATCCTGGTCACAGCAATCCTCCCAAGTGCTAGGAGGACAGGAGTGGGATTCTTTTCAAAGGCTGGGAGCTGGAAGCTGACACTAAGATGCTGAGGATGGCCATGCCATGTTGTCTTTTTGGGGTATTTCCTATAGTCCTTGTAATAGATATCAGTCCCCAGATGGAAAAGACCCAATTCTAATCACTTCTGACTCTTCACCACCTTCTTCAGTGCCTGATTAGACTAATTTCCCTGAAGGGTGACACCCTAGCCATCCAACCTTTCCCAGCTACATTCTGACTCCACAGAAATCTTGGATTTGCATCTCAAGATTGTATAAAGTGTATATACATGGCCACTCCAAGGTATAGTTGAGGGGAAGGTTTTCGTTGTAGATAATAGGGAGAGTACAGCCAGAGGCATCTGGAAGAGTCTAGAACAGAGAAAGAAAGGAGTAGATTGTTCACGGCCAGCAGATTGGACTTGGCCATGGGGTGGGGAGTGGAGGGTGTGAACAAGAGAGGAAAACAAAGAGAGTGCCCATAAAGGAGACCAGGAGAGAGGGGCAAGAGAGGGGGGACTAAGAGAGCACATGGCCAAAATGGCAGGGCTATATGGGAATGGACAACTGGGGAGAGGAAGCCCATGAGCTAGAGAAGTGTAGGGTAGGGGGTGGTTGAGGAGAGCCACAGGTACTAAGAGAGCCTGGAGGACAGCATGCACTTTGGTACCCTAATAAGTACCACCTATAGACATCTGACCCTTTGGACAGTGATGGGGAGTGGCTCCTTTGGTGGAGGGGACAGGCCCCAGAATTTGGGATAGTGGAGTTTCCTTTGGACCTGTCAAAGACCTGTGAGTTTGTTGGTTCTTCTTCCTCTTCCAGGAAACAGGGGTTCATCATCCACCCCCAAATGGTGGCTATGAGGTTCCAAAGCAAGAGCCAGGCCTGACTGGCTGTTTGGTACCTTGTACAGTTATTGTTTCCAGCATTCCCTGACAGACCGTAGTTGTTTTTACCATAATACGCCACTTCCCATGTGAGCTGCATGTTGACGTTAAGGCATGGGCACATCCTGTTTGTTTTCATAGCTGTGTATTATTTAGGACTGTGAAGGAAAAACAAAAACTAGTTGATCAAACCTGTGACTTCGTGAGTACTGCTTAGAAAGATACTAGAATTTCCAAAGTGATTTAGTGTTTACTTTTTCCCCCTTTATTGAAAATAGATTTTTTTTCTCACATAATATATCCTTGTAGCACGAATCTTAAAAGGTCTTATTAATAAAAACAGCCTGGAGCCAGGTATTGGGGTGAATGCTGAAAGATCAGAGAAACAGAACAGGCCACAGCTAACCTCACCTCGACAATTCCTCAGCTGATCCTGTTTCCTCAAACTGGATGCCTTTGTGTCCTCATTTGAATGGATCTCAGCTGAACTGCTGCTCAAACACCTGAAAGCTTAAAAAGCCTCTAGTTCCTGGTCCTCACACCTTATATACCTTTCTGCTTCCTGCCATCACTTCCTGGGATTAAAGGCATGTGTCACCATGCCTGGCTGTTTCCAGTGTGGCTTTAAACTCATAGAGATCCAGACAGATCTCTGCCTCCCAAGTGATAGGATTAAAGGTGTGTGCGCCACCATTTTCTGGCCTCTATGTCTATCTAGTGGCTGCTCTGTTCTCTGACCCCAGGGAAGTTTATTAGGGTGCACAATATTTTGGGGGATGCAATATCATCACATATCCTGATTATAGTTTTCCTCCCTCTACTCCTCCCAGCTCCTCTCCACCTTCCCTCCAATCCAGATCCACCCCCTTTTTGTTTCTCATTAGAAAAGCAAACAAGCTTCTGAGGGATAATAATAAAATATCATAAAATAATACAAAAACTAACACATTGGAATGGGACAAAACAAACAGAAGGGAAAGAGACCAAGAGAAGGCACAAGAATCAGAGACCTGCTTGTTCATACACTCAAGAACCCCATACAAACACTAAGCTGGAAGCCATAGTAGAGCTACAAAAAGGACCTAATACAGACCGGTAAAGGCCCTATGCATGCTGCTTCAGTCTCTGTGGATACGTAAGAGCTTTAGTCATGTTAATTTAGAGGATCCTATTCTCCTGGCATCCTCCATCTCCTCTAGTTCTTACACTCTTTCCACTTCCTCTTCCATGAGGTTCTCTGAACCCTGAGGGGAGGGATTTGACAGAGACATCCTATTTAGGTCTGAGTGTTCCAAGGTGTGTTGCTCTCTGCATAATGTCTGGTTGTGGATTTCTGTATTTGCTCCCATTGGCTGCAGGAGGAAGTTTATTGGACGATGGCTCAGCAAGGCATGGATCTATGAGTAAAGCAGAGTATCATCAGGAGTCATTTTATTCCTATGCTTGTTTAAAAAACATAGTAGTCTCTGGGTTTACCCTTGATCCCTGGGCTATCTAGTCTCAGGTTCTCGGCCGCCCAAGCAGTGTCAGGTGTAGGTTCCATCTCATGGAGTGGACCTTAAGCAAAATCAGATATTGGTTAGTTATTCTCACAAGCTTTGTATAATGTTTACCTAAATTGTTCTAGTATTAATAAAAACTCGGGAGTCAGAAATTGAGATTAAAAACCTGGTAAATCCAAGAAAGAGTGGAGGGGCAATTGGCTGACTCTACTCTCCACATTTTCCCAATCCAAACACCCTGGAAATCTCCCTAAGCCTCTCCTCCTCCCTTCCTGTCCCTCTCTATCCAACTTCTTTAGTCCTCCAATATCTCTATGGCTAATCCTGGTCAGCCAATTGCTGACTCTATCCTTAATTCAAGGTGGCTTTATTGGCACAGCAGATTGGCAGTGTGAACAATTCTCCCACAACATTTCCCTTTTTGTCTAAATAAAATGGAAGGGTTTTCTAACTCTAACATAGTAAAACAATATATGATAAGAGCAACTGTCAAATAAGAAATACATTCATGAGCTGGAGAGATAGCTCAGAGGTTAAGAGCACTGACTACTCGTCCAGAGGTCCTGAGTTCAATTCCTAGCACCCACATGGTGGCTCACAACCATCTGTAATGAGATCTGGCACCCTCTTCTGTATACATAATAAATAAATAATTCTTTAAAAAGAAGAAATACATTCACAATGTCCAGTCCATTAGTATTCAAAGAAAAATTACTAAAATCTCTTTGCCACATTCATTTTCTGCCCATAGTGAGTCAATTGCAGCATTAGTAAAAGGTACCACAATTTTTTTATCTCAATTTCTTCTGAGCCTATTCCTGTTAATTGATCAAGTCTCAGCTTCCCTTTTGGAATCAATTCAGAAACTTTTTCTATATAGGTCTTTAATTTTTTACTCTGTGTGGTTAAAAAAAAAAAAGATCCATTCTAAGATAGTATCTTCTCTCTGCATAAGAATTCCTATAGGAGAATGCACAGAAGGTGGTATGACCAGGATACAACCAAGTTCTGGATCCAAGCAATCTACATATGCACCCTGTAAATTTTCTGCTACCAAAGCCAATTCTCTCTCAGCCTCAGCTGACAAATTTCTTAGACTACTTAAGGCCTTATCACCTCATAAGGTTTGAAATAAATTACTTAGTTCTTGAGTTGTTGATCCAATTGTGGCTATAGCCAGTTAATATCTTCCAGCAGTTTTTGAAAATCATTAATCTCTTGTAATTGATCTCTCCTGATTTATACTTTCTGTGGTTGAACTTTTTGTAAACCTATCTTATAACCTAGATAATTAATATAATCTCCTCTTTGTAGTTTTTCAGGAGCAATTTGTAGTCCCCAGCAAGGCAAAACTTTCTTTACCTCTTCATTTTTTCTAAGGTATCCAAGTCTGAATTAGCTAGTAAGATATCATCCATATAATGATAAATTATAGATTGGGTTAACAGTTTATAAATTATTTCCAATGGCTGTTGTACAAAATATTGACACAAGGTGAGGCTATTTAACAGCTCTTGTGGAAGAACTTTCCACTGGTACCTTTTAACGGGCTGAAGATTATTATAAGTAGGCACTGTGAAGGCAAATTCTTCTCTATCCTATTCTTGTAAAGGTATAGTAAAAAAATGGAGTCTTTTAAATCAATCACTATAATAGACCATCCTTTAGGTAATAAAGAAGGCAAGGAAGTTCCAGGCTGCAAAGAGCCCATTGGCTGAATCATCTTATTTGTTGCTCTTAAATCTGTTAGTGTTCTCCATTATCCAGATTTATTTTTTTTTTTTTTTGGTTTTTCGAGACAGGGTTTCTCTGTGTAGCTTTGCGCCTTTCCTGGGACTCACTTGGTAGCCCAGGCTGGCCTGGAACTCATAGAGATCCGCCTGGCTCTGCCTCCCGAGTGCTGGGATTAAAGGCGTGCGCTAGGATAATTCTAAGAACTGATTGGTTCTTCAATATCTTGAGGATCTGGCTGCTCCTGTACTAGCTGTTCTGGTTCCTGTAATTTTTCTGATGTCAAAGGCCATTGTTCCACCCATAACAGGATTGTGAGTTAATCATTTTAAAAGTAGGGCTGTTGGTACCCCTGAAAGACCACCAATTGTTGTGTCCTATTTATGAACAACCTGAATGGTCAGTGACTGTTCTTCATAATACCTTTTAATATTTCTCTTAGAAGCATTCTTTATTTCATGGTTTATTTCTGGAATTGGAGGAATGTTAATCTGAGTTTTCTATTGCTGCAACAAATCATGTCCCCATAAATTCATGGCTATATTAGCCACATATGGCTTTAATTTTCCTATCTGTCCTTATGGCTCTACACACTTGATCCACCTTTTACTTTGTTTTATCTGAGATAAAGTTCCAAACCCTAGAAGCTGAATATTTACCTCCTGAAGAGGCCAATCTGGATGCCAAGATTTTGGTGAAATTATTGTTACATCTGCACCTATATCTATTAAACCCTCAATTTTAATACCATTTATATGTGTTTTTAGCTTTGGCCTCTGATCATTTATAACAGTTTGCCAAAATACTTGTTTTCTGGTCTCTTCTGAACTTTTTGTTGTATCTATAGAAGTTGTTCTGTCTTTGGTCACATTCAGAGCAGTATGGTTTTTAACAACAGGTATTAAGTCTTTTAATTGCTCTATGGATGAGTTTCTCCAATGCTGACTGGGAATGATTGAGCCAAATTTAATATTGGGGCCTACAAGAATCCCCTAGGACATTTCCCAATGGCAAAGCATTACCTTGCCTGTCCCTGTTGACCTGCATGCATTAGTCCAATGCTGGCCCTTTGCCATGTTTTCTGCATACTCCAGAAGGCTGAGGCCTTCTGTTTGGATTATCTCTAGTAAAAATATTGTTTCTAGAAACACCTTTCTACAATCTCTTTTCAAATGACCTTTTTATCATAATTAAAACATCTGACATTTTGTTTTTTCTTAAAGTTTCTAGAAATTACTTTCTTATCAAAGCAACATCATAAGTATGAGATCCAATATCAGCTGTATTTCTAATCCATTCATCTGTGGGTGCTGATCTTGCCTTTAAAGGCCTAATCCCCTTTTTGCATTCTGAATTACCATTTTCAAAAGCCAAGGATTCAATTAATATTTGTCTGACTTCTGGATCTGATACTGTTCTATTTACAGCTGAAGTCAATCTTTGTAAAAAAAAAAAAAAAACAAATCAGCAAAAGCTTCTTTGGGGCCTTGTATAATTTTAGTAAATGACTCAGCCCTCTTTCCTGATTCTTCAACCCTGTCCCAAGCATTCAATGCTGCTATATGACAAAGCACCAAGGTGTGATCATCAAATCTAGACTGTCTTTGCAAATCAGCAAACTGGCCTTCATCAAGAAGCTGTTCTTAGGAAATTTCTATACTTTTAGCCCTACCTCATAGTTCTGTATTCTAGCTTCCTCTCTCCACCAAGTTTTCCATTGTAACTGAGGACCAGCTTTCAATATTGCTATAGCTAAATCTTTCCACTGTTATGGAGTAATTATGTTCCTAGTTGCCCATAAATTTAACATCTGCTTCACAAAAAGTGAATGCGTACCATATGAAATGACTGCTTCTTTAAATCTCCTCAAATCTAAAAATTCTACAGGATTCCAGTCAACTTCTGCACAGCCTTGAGGATACCTATTATCTGGAGGTCATTCTTATATGGTAACTGGTTAAACTAGAGTTGGCTTTCTAATAACCTTGGGCTTCTCCTCTTCAATTTCATAATGCAATGGTATGGTAGGTTCTGCTCTAAATTCCTCTGTCTGTGTCTGAATATTTTTCTTATTTTTCATTAGTAGGTCTTTCTCAGGCTTATATCTTATCAGTAGTAAGTCTTTCTAAAGCTTGCATCTTATAAATAGTAAGTCTTTCCAAGGTTTCTATCTTATCAGTCAGTTTTTCATATTTGGCACAGTTATCAAACCATTTTTAAAGATAAAACACAAATTACCAAACTGATAGTAATTAAAATCAGTACTATGTCAATCCCAGCTAAGTGGTTTATCCCCTCATTTGTTTTTTCCATTTGCAAACCATCCATAGTAGCACTAAACAGGGTCTTAACTCCCTCCATTGTGATATTTCTGATTCTTAACAAGGGAAAGATCCACCTCCCTTTTTTTTTTAAACCTAATTTCCCCCTTAAGAATTGTCAGGGGTGTCATCAGATCTGCTGACACTGACAGGGTAAGTGGAGTTGTGTAGGGGTAAGCTCAGTGATGATGTTCAACCATTCTAGCAGGGAGGGTGGGCATGGAGGGGGTACTCTGAGCCATGCTAACTGCATGTCTGCACCAAGGGCCACTGTGGCTGCTCAAGTGCAGTGTGGGAAGGAAGGGTAAGCTGTAGGAGAAACTTATGCAGCTGGGACACAGGATGAGAGAGGACCAAGCCACCTGCCAGGTGGTGGTGGCCAGTGGCTGCCAGGGCATGCAAGGAAACTGCTACTGGCTATCACTGAGCTGCAGGATGAGTGGTGCATGGCCAGCCAAAGACACCACCTGCTCACACAGCAGAGGGGCTGAGGGGAAATGGTATGCTAGGACATGGGGCAGGCCAAAGGACAGAGGTGGCTGGCAGTGGGGATTGAGGGCCAGCCCAGCTATGGTGGCTTTGCTGCCTAGGCGTGATCTAAGACCACACAGCGGATGCCAGATATAATATTGGCCTAAATTATTCTAGCTTTAATAAAAACTCAGGAGTCAGAAATTGAGATAAAAACCTGGTAAATCCAAGGAAGAGTGGAGGGGTGATTGTCTGACCCTATTCTCCACATTTTCCCAATCTAAACACCCCAGAAATCTCCCTTAGTCCCTCCTTCTCCCTTCCTGTCCCTCTCTATCTAACTTTATCAGTCCTCCAGCATCTCTATGGCTAATCCCAGTCAGCCAATCGCTGACTCTGTCCTTGATTCAAGGTGGCTTTATTGGCACAGCAGATTGGCAGTGCGAACAATTATCCTGCAACAGCTTTGTGCCACCATGGCACTAGCATATCTCACAGGCAGGACATCATTGTCAATCTGAGGGCTTGTGTCTGCATTGGTGTTTATGCTTCTCTTTTGGCAAGGTACACAGCACATTTCTGTACCAAAGACACTAGAATATAGGAGTGACGGTCCAATGTAGGCACCTGCCCAACTTCTTCATGTTCAATGAGTTATGTAGATGTTGTCATCAGCAATAGGGCCTTGCAGTCCATTTGTGGAGAGCAACCTATTGTCTTGGCAACAGCCTGAGTGTTTGGAGATTCCTATGGGACTCGTTTGGCCAACAT
Organism: Peromyscus eremicus; assembly: GCF_949786415.1. Taxonomy (NCBI): domain Eukaryota; kingdom Metazoa; phylum Chordata; class Mammalia; order Rodentia; family Cricetidae; genus Peromyscus; species Peromyscus eremicus. Next base: position 43,429,056 of record NC_081436.1, on the reverse strand, counting down.
CTCAATTAGAGGTAACCCAGTCCAAGGACTGGAAGCTTCATTTGGTGACAAGAGATGTCCAGTCGGGGCTCTGCCCCCCCCATTACTTGGCAGTTTCAGTTAGATCATCTTCATATATGTATATATTTTAAGAAGGTTCTGCTGTATTAGATTTCCATACTGCTGCTCATATGGCCCTTAATTTTAGCTGTCTCTCCCCGTATTCCTTCCCTAGACCCTCTCTTTCCTTCCTCTCCCCACCTGACCCAGCCCCCACATCCATCCATAACTATCTATTCTATTTTCCTTTCCTAATGAGATCTATATGTACCCTCTAGTCCCCTACTCTATACCTAACTTCTGTGGTTTTATGGATTGTAGCTTTGTTATCATTTCCTTAACAGCTAATATCCACATAAGCGAACACATACCATATTTCTCTTTCTGGGTCTGGGATACTTTACTCAGGATGATTTTTTTTTTCTTCTAGTTCCATCCATTTATGTAGCTAGAGTTTTCCTGCCTGGCCCACAGTCAGGACAAATCTCTATCACCTGCCAGTCCCATAGCCTCAGACCCGACCAAGTAAACACAGACACTTATATTGGTTACAAACTGTATGGCCATGGCAGGCTTCTTGCTAACTGTTCTTACAGCTTAAATTAATCCATTTCCATTAATCTATACCTTGCCACATGGCTCGTGGCTTACCAGCATCTTCATATGCTGTTTGTCATCATGGCACCTGGCAGTGTCTCTCTGACTCAGCCTTCCACTTCCCAGCTTTATTCTCCTCCTTGTCCCGCCTATACTTCCTGCCTAGCCAATGGCCAATCAGTGTTTTATTTATTGACTAATTAGCAACACATTTGCCATACAGAACATCCCACAGCACATTCAGATTTGGTGTTTTCTTTTAAATACAAAGAGATAGCTCAATGGGTAAAGCACTAAGTTTGGATCCCCAGACCCACATAAAGAGTGAGCCTGTGAGCCCAGCACTCCTATGGTAAGATTCAAAGTTAAAGAGAAAAGAATTCCTAAAAGCTCACAGGCCAGCTGGTCTGGCATACACAGTGCTAAACAAGAGAAACCCTATCTCAAAGGTGGAAGGTGAGGACCAAAACTCAAAGTTGACCTCTGACCGCCACAGGCTCACCATGTGCACCCATTCTTGTACACACTTGATGTGCATACTCACACACAGATATACATATCACATACAAAACACACACAGAGAAACAGACAGACAGAGACAGAGAGGCAGAGAAACTTTAAAGAGTGTCAGGGTTAGTGTCGGTTAACAAAGTTGGATAAACTATGTGCAGAGTTTCAGAGTATGTTTTAAAAACTACCATACCATAGCCTGAGGACCTCACTGTTATCTCCCAGCTTACCGTCTTACTCTGGAAGACTTGAGGAAAAATGCCAGTGTTGTGGAAATCACCTGAAGATTCCCACTTACTCCACCCAGGAAAGTCTGTTTCCATGAGTTTGAGGGGAGGCCTGGGCATCTTTATTTTAATCAGCTCCCCAGCTGGCCACGTGGGAAGAAGGCTTAGACCTTCTCAAATCACTGTTGCAGAATGTGCTTCTAAAATAATAGGCCTTACTCTGACAAAGACTGGTCCATGCCCGGTGGGGGCAGTCTGGCTAGCCAAGGTCTCTCACCTTCAGCACTGCTGACTTTGTGGGCTGGCTGATACTTTATTGCATGGATTATCGCCGCATTGATTGTGGGTACGGCAGCATCCCTGGCCTTTTCTGACTAGATGCTTATAGCACACTCTCAGCCCCACCTTGTGACAACAAACATGTCTCCAGACACTGTGGCGTGTTCCCCGAACGGAGAAAACTACCCACTGCTGAGGACCCACTGGCATAGGCCGATGATGACGTTATCCCCCTTGGATACGGCTTCCCTGTCATGCCTGGTGATGAAAAGGGATTTGTTCCTGCCCATCCCCCCCCCCCCACCGTCTGCTGATGCTAACTGACCGGAAACTCAGGCCAGAGGTGAGAAGCATACTACACTAGAAATTATTCATGGCTCTCAGGCCGGGTCTCTTGGCCTACATAGCAAAGAACAACGAGAGATGCTGTCTCAAACAAGCTGAAAAGCAGGGCTAACTGTTGCTGGAGAATTTCTCTCCAGCTCCCACCACCAAGTCCCGCCAGTCTCAGAGCCCATTTATAAAATAAACACACAGACTCTTACATTATTTAAACTGCTTGGCCATTAGCTCAGGCCTGTTATTGTCTAGCTCTTACTCTTATATTTAGCCCATTTCTATTAATCTTTACTTTGCCACGTGGCTTGTGGCTTACCGGTACTTTACATCTTCCTTGTCCTGATGGCGGCTGGCAGTGTCTCCCTGACTCACTTTCCACTTCCCAGAATTCTTTTCCTTGTCCCGCCTATACTTCCTGCCTAGCCAATGGCCAATCAGTGATTTATTTACTGACCAATCAGCAACACATTTGACATACAGACCATCCCACAGCACTTCCCCTTTTCTTTTCTTAAAAAGGAAGGTTTTAACTTTAACATAGTAAAATTACATATAACAAAACAATTATCAAGCAAGAATTACAGTTACAATATTAAAGAAGAGATCCTATCTATCTTATATTTGTAAGTTTAAGGTTTTATATCTAACTTATCTTTTATTATAACTAAGGAAAATTGTAAGTATCTAGTCTTTAACCATATCAAAGACCTCAGAAGGATATATTACTACCTGAGAAATGGAGAAGGATATAAGCAACTTTTAGGAGTCTTGTAGGGTAGACAGAGACAGCTGGCAGCCTGGACAGTCATTCAAAGTTCTCTTGTAAAGTTGGGGCATCTGTCTTCAGCCCACAGGCCTAGAGTCTCTTATTCACTCTTCTCTGTGTCCTGTAGAATGTCTGGCAGTTTTCTCTGCAAAGCAGGAACCTGAAGGACCATTTTGTCAAGCAAAGTTCAGTGGTCACCTTTGTATGGGTCCTGCATGTCCAGTTGATCAGACAGTCTAGGCAAGAACAGTTTCTTGCCCAAATGGCTATTTTTGTCAAGGTGAAGATAAACTCCATATGGAGTGTCTTTGATGCCCATCCTCCTCTCTGAAGTAAATCGGTGCTGTCAGGAGCAGACATGTCTCACTGTCCAAAGTCTAAACTTTTAAAACATTTTAAATGCCATATTCTGTAGGTCTTTGAAGTGTTTGAAGACTACCTATCTATCTGAAATATATCTATGTATACCTAGAGGACTTAACTAACATGGCTACAAATATTATCATAGATGACTAACTATTAATCTATTTTTTAATTATCCATTACAATTTTAAATGAGTTACATAAACATAATATCTCAAACAAGAATAGAAATATATATACAGTATAACAAAATTAAATTTAAATTTGTATCAATAAACTAAAATCTATAGCAATGTAAAACATTTTAAACAAGTTGTTACTCTTTAAAAGTAGGTTCATTAATCTACCCTTTCATCCTATCATATCTAAACTATCCCCTTTTTTTCTTTTTCTTTAGAAAGAGATTGTATTTATAATCAACCTGTTTTAAATAAAAATATTGGTTTTTCTCTGTCTCATACCATAGGGCTCTTCTGATTTGGGACATAAGAATCTCTTAACCATTTTTTTTTTTTTTTTTGAGCAATATGTCTGGGTTTAGAGGGGGAGTGAGCCAATTCCATCTCTAAAGCCAGCTTGGTATATTTGGGAATTTGGGCGTAGCTTCTCTTACTACTTCCTGCTGGAGGGGGGCGCTGTATCTTATGGGGACACGAAGAAAATTTTAGGATCATGGAGTAGTCCATGAGGCTGTATCGTCTGAGCCAGTTGCCTTGAAACCATTTTGGATGTTGAATCATCTGGGCCATGGTGTCACTGGAGACCTTTCAGGGGGTCTTGGCTGGTCAAACCTGATGTATCTTAATCTGGAACAAATCCATAGTCTCTGGCTTTCTGTGGAAACAAGAGCAGAGACTCTTTTTCAAAGCAACATATCCTTATATCCAAATTTTGAAGTCAAGGTACCTTTAAAATATACATTTTGGCATAACTCAACAGCTTTTACAATCAAATGTTTTTTTGCAGTTACGAATATCAAAGAGAACATAATCCAGATTCTCTGTGTGGTAGCCATCTTTTCGTGGCTTATTTTTTTATATTAGCTTGAGCCTATTGCTTTTAAACTGCAGCCTTCTAAGCCTGAAACGGCGCAGTGGCTGCTGGCTCCGCCCACTTCAGCTTCCCAACATGGCGGCGGTCCGCTTTCTGCCAGCTCTGGGAGCCATAACTCTCAGAAATAGTGGGTCTACACTTTTACCAAAGTAGCGTGTAGCCCAGAAACCTCTTTTTTTTTTGTTTTGTACTAGCAAAGGCTAAATTCACCACACAGTTTAATGTGTTACTTGCAGAGGCCTCATTCCCACCATACTGCAGGTCGAGAGCGCACGCTAGGAACCCGCCAGTAGCTCAAACCGGCAGCTGCCGCTTATTTGAGAGAGACAATTAGGAAGCTGTTTTTAGGTCCGTTTTAGAATCTTTTTTCTAAGTTTTTAGGTGGAAACTCTTGCCCCACGTTGGGCGCCATTTGTTGCTGGAGAATTTCTCTCCAGCTCCCACCACCAAGTCCCGCCAGTCTCAGAGCCCATTTATAAAATAAACACACAGACTCTTACATTATTTAAACTGCTTGGCCATTAGCTCAGGCCTGTTATTGTCTAGCTCTTACTCTTATATTTAGCCCATTTCTATTAATCTTTACTTTGCCACGTGGCTTGTGGCTTACCGGTACTTTACATCTTCCTTGTCCTGATGGCGGCTGGCAGTGTCTCCCTGACTCACTTTCCACTTCCCAGAATTCTTTTCCTTGTCCCGCCTATACTTCCTGCCTAGCCAATGGCCAATCAGTGATTTATTTACTGACCAATCAGCAACACATTTGACATACAGACCATCCCACAGCAGCTAACAAATAGGCAAGTCAGCTGGAAGGTATCCTCTGATTGTCTGCACACTGTGAACATGCACACTGTGAACATGCACACTGTGAACATGCACACTGTGAACATGCACACTGTGGCGTGTTCACACCTCAGTTCACACAGACAGACACGGGAGTGCACGCATGCACATGCGCACACATGCGCGCGCACACACACACACATACACACACACACACACACACACACACACACACACACACACACACACAGATTTTGTAAGCAAAAGGGAGGGTGAGAAGTCTTCTGTGTCCAACCAAAGGACCCAGCAACAGAGAAGACTTTCAGACAGCACCGTTTTGTTCCAGATACCCCAGAGAAAACCATGGTCTAAACCCCACTCCACCAAGAAAGGCTAGATGAAGGAGGAGGCCAGTCTTTCACCTTCGCTGAGCTGTAGCAAGCCCCCCCACCACCACCACCACCACCATCACCACCTGCCCTTCTTTCCTTTACCAGTGTGATAACAGAGAGAATGAGGTAATGTAAAGCCAGATAGGGAGGGAGACGTTGGATAGCTCTCAGAAGGCTAGACCCATTGAGTGGGCAGACAGATGAAGGCTGAATGAGAAGAAAAGCATGATGGGCACAACTGCTCCAGACGGGGGACAATCAGTGGAAACCACAGGACCACCCACCCCTTCCGAGTAATGAGGAGGCTGCCCACTGAGAGTCCATGAAGACTGTCTGAGGACTCCAAGCCTCACGTGGGAGTAATGAGTTGGCCTTCTTCTTATAGAAGAGTGTCAAAGAAAGCCAGCTGAACCAAAGGTTTAAAGAAGATCCCGTATTTCATAACAAGGCTTTGATTTCAATGTAATTCACTAGGAAGCTCTCACAAGGAGTTGGAGAGAGACAATAGATGCAATCCTAGAACAATAGTGGGGTAAGAACTGACATAGTGGCCAATGAAGTGGCCATTATAAAAGTACTATAGTGAGAAATTATGAGCACACTTCCAACAAGTGAACAAATACAAAAATCTCATCAAATTATATCGTAGAAAGAACCCTGTGGACATTTTAGAACTGAAAAACAAAACAAATAGTTAAGAAAAAAAAAACCCTCACCAGATGAGCTCATCACCCAAACAGAGGGGACAGACAGAAACAACCACGCATTTGGAGGTTGAGCAATTGAGAGGGTAGAACCTGAGAGCTACAGTAGCCGCCTTACCTGCTGGGATGAGTTCCAAGATCCCTTGTGCACCTGAAATCATGGATAATTCTCAACCATGTGTACCAGCAGCGTAACACCATGACATCAGTCTGCTTACTCAGATGATGACCACTAAGTGACTAATGGGATGTAGCAGATACAATGTCATCTCTTCAAACTGAGACACCCCTTAAAACAGATAGGCAGGCAAACCTCCAGGGAAGGTGCCCAACCAGCATGAGATCAGGGCTGTCCCATCACTTTGTTTGGATGCCCCGAGCTCTTGAGTCTGCTCAGAGTCGGCCTTCTCATCTAGAAAACAGATTGATCACAGTCTGGTTCATAAGTACTGTATCAGAAGGACTAGTGGTGGCCGCATAGGCAGTGGAGAGCCCAGCTCCAGGCCAGTGACAGTACTGTAAACGTGGGCAGAATTGTTTGTATTTGTTTATCTCAACCAAACTGATTTCAATGCCCTGTGCTGCATTTCTGTATGATCCCCAGATGGTTTAGGCGTTTGCCTTGGATGTCGTAATAGGATTGAAGGACAGATGGCAAGAGGTGCAAGAGCTGGGGCTGGAGAGATGGCTCAGTGGTTAAGAGCACTGACTACTCTTCCAGAGGACCTGGGTTCAATTCCCAGCACCCACGTGGCAGCTCACAACTGTCTGTAACTCTGGTTCCAGGGGACCGAATGCCCATGGCAAAACATCAATGTACATAAAGTTAAAAAAATGAATTTTAAAAGAAAGAGAGATACAAGAGCTGCCTGTACCCTTCCCAGGCCTGTGGTTGTAAATTCAGAAGTTTCAGGTCATGGTCACTGGGCTTCATTGTTTATGAGCCCATGGTGAGGCTGAGTGTCCTGGGGACTGTGGTGGAGGAGAGTTGTCAGTCACCTCTCAGAGCGAACAGGAAGAAGGGGTCAGTGACCTAACTTCCTCCAACAAGGCCCTGCCTCCTAAAGACTGTACCACCTCCTGTTAGCGCCACCGACTGGCCACTAAGCCTAATTTAACACACAGCCTTTGGGGGACATTTCCCAACCATAGTGACACAAAAGGACTCCTCAGCTGGCAGCTGTGGACACACACAAGGGGATGGGAGAGTCCTGGGAAGCTCTTCCAAGTAATCCTGAAGGTGGTCCAGAGGGGACGCCCTGGCTATCATTGACTTCCTTTCGGTAGGGCCTGAAGCTGTAGGGAATGTTTCCCATGCCCTCACTGCACCCAGGCATCAGAGATTGAGGTTCCTGAATTAATTTTTAAGAATCCTCTGATCAGAAGACTGGCTCACACCTTCCGAAACTGAAGGTGGTTCCTGGTGTTGTTCCAAGTGTATTTGGCTTTACTCCAAGTATACTTCCCAGCCCCCCCCCCATGGACTCTGTGGGCAGCTGGGAACTTGCCTGGCCTGGCTGAGCTGGAAGATGAATTACAGTCTTAAGTTTCCTGCACGGCTCCCTCCCTTCCACGGCCCACTTAGTTCTAACTTGTTCTATAATTTAAAACTTCTTCCCTTGGGTTCCAGAAATCAGTGGCCCGGAGCCAATGGGGGCTTAGAACCTCACCTACGAGGTGGCTTAAATAAAGCTTATCCAATTTGAGCTCAGTAACCAAAGGGACTAAATTTAGTTGAAAACAACAGGAAAAGGGGGTGGGGGCAATTTTGTGAATAGTCGTCACCGTTTACAGGTTTGTATACTTGGGAGTTTCTAAAAAGTAATTCTAATATTCATCGTACTTAATCACCAGGAGCTTTCTCTTGTTCCTGTCTCTCCCTCTTTCTCTTGCCCCACCCACCCCAACCTGATTTTCCTCCTGGTTCCCTCTCTTACCCAAGGCCAAAAGCTGGGAGGCACCCAGGTGTGATGCATTCTTACCTCCCACACCCCTGCACTGTCACTCTGTAATATGAGCCATCAGATATATCTGCTGGGAGCTTTTCATTTCTACCTTCCATGTATCTTCTTCCTGGGGCCAGGAGGATCTTTAAAGACATGGGTCCTGTCTTGCCTCGATTCTCCTCACTAGCCTGGGAGCACCCCACTCCTACCACGATTGCACACCCTAAAATCATCTGCCTTCCCTCCCCTGCAACACACCAGCCTCATGCCCTTTGTTGTCTGATACCTTCTGTCCCAGTGGAGAACCTCTGCTGGGCTCCTCAAAGCCCAGCTCTCCCTCACCACAGGAGGGAGACACGGTGCCCAGGGAAAGCCACACTGCTCTAGCAATGGTCACCGTTCCGAGCTCTGTCCTGGGCACTCCACGTGACCTTCAGTCCCCAGCAAAAGTTGTCCTAGTGTTATCCTGGTTCTATAGATGCAGACCCAGAAGTTGAGAGTTCAGTGAGCTGGCTCAGCACACACAAGGATGTACTGTAGAATTGGGATGGAAGAATCAATCTCCCCATGGTTTGTGTGAATGCTGACTGGTGCCACGGGTGCTATTCGTAAGTGTAAACATAATGCATGTGGAGGCCACAGGTTAACTCAGGTTTCAGCCCTCAGGAGTCAGCCTTCTTGTATTGTGACACAGAATCTCTCACCAGTCTGGAACTTGACAGGTAAGCTAGGCTTCCTGGCCAATAAGCCTGAGAGGCCCCTGTCTCTACTTCCCAGGACTGGGATTACTGGCCAGTGCCACCAGGCCCCTCTTCTTACACAAGTTCCAGAGATTGAACCCCGGATTTCATGATGCTCAGAAAACACTTCCCTGGTCATCTCCTCAGCCCTTCATGCTGTGTTTTCTAAAGCCAGTTAGAATCTTTAGTGAGCCGTGGAATCTGCTAGCAGGTAAGGCCGGCTCTATGGTGTGAGGATCCAGAGCGAAGGGAGAAGGCAGAGAAGATGCCTCTTCTTTTCCCAGTGACCACAGAGCTTCCAACCCACACAGCACCCGTTCTGAGTGCAGGCCCAGGACACTAGATTGGTTGTAGCTTCCTAGTCATAAATCAAAATGGTATAAAGCTAATAGAAGATATTAGAACATGCTATAGATGCTACAGGGTGAGGATGAGCTTTATTTTGCTCACTTTGGGTTTTATACATAGGTTTGCATACACACACACACACACACACACACACACACACACACACACACACACCCCTCATTCTCAAGTATGCTGCCCTCTCTTCCTCTTCCATCCTCCACCTCCACTTCCCACAGCAGAAGGAAGTCTGGCCCATGAAGAGATTCCCAAATCCTCTCTCAACATGCTGCTTTGGTTCCTTGGTGGCACAGCACCAAAGAGGAAGCAGCCATCATCCAGCAAGAGTAGGACACTATGAAGAAGGGAAGACCATCTCACTGAAGAAATAGTTAATAAAAGTCAATTGGAGGACTGGAGAGATGACTCAGTGGTTAAGAGCATGCACCGCTCTTCCAGAGGACCTGGGTTCAGTTCCCAGCAACCACATCTGGTGGCTCACAACTGCCTGACACCCCAGCTCTTAGGAGATCCAGCCCTCTGGCTTCCACGGGCACCTGCAGGCATGTGCACATACCTATACATAATGAAAAATAATAAAACAAGATAAATATTTAAAAATAAAAAAGAAAGTTACCCACTTCTGCTGGGACAATGAAAACAAAGACAAAAACTAAAAACAAAATAAAAAACAAACAAAAAGGTCAGTCAAGTGCCAGGCTGCATGCTAAGCCCTGGGCACAGTAGGAAATAGAAAATACCAGGATCTGTCCTGGGGATCCCAGGATGAAGAAACTGGTGACTTGTCAAGAAGTCGTAAGTACACCATTATAATTATGAGGAAAGATGGCTGTGAGCCCATACATTGGGGACTTCACCTCAACTTGAGCAGATGAGAAAGTCTTCCATGAAAAGGGATATTTCAGCTGCTGCTTTGGGTGGTGTGGAAGAACAGGGCAAGTCTTCCAGAAGAAAGGAACAGATCCACAAGGCCCCCAAAGATGAAAAAGCCAGGTGACCACATAAGCCCTCAGCACAGGGTGCTATTTTATAGAAGCAAAAAGTGAGGCTTTCAATGGCCACGTTTGGAGGTCTTGGGGTACAACTCAGTTGGCGGCGTGCTTGCCTAGAATGCACAAGGTCCTTGGTTCACTCCCCAGCACTGCCTAAACCAAGTATGGTGGTAAAGCCTGTAGTTCTGGCACTCTGGGAGTGAAGACAGAAGAATCAGAAGGTCATCCTTGGCTAATATCAAGTTTGAGGCATCCTGGGATATATGAGATCTTGGGATATATGAGAGGTGGAGAAAAGCAACATTTTCAGTTATTAGCAAATGTTGTGTTACCTGCTACCTATCAAGACCATGAGAACACAATGGTGAGCAAAATGAAGGGACTCTTACCAGAGGACCAAGAAATGGTAGAAACTCAGATTTTCAGAACAATGACGCCTTTACAAAATGTATTAATAGTACACATCCCTACCCTAAAAGTCCATCCATTGAAGATGTGCTAGTGAGCACATTTTAATGTGCGCAGAGTTGTGTGACCGCCATCCTAATTTTAGAAGATTGTATCACTCCGGAAAGAAACTCTGTCCTCATTAACAACATCACAACCTGGTTCCTCCCACACCCACTGCTTCAGTCAGCTCCCGGAGGCCAATGAGCTCTCTGCCTGTGTAGGCCTGCCCATCCTGGATGTCACAGAAATGGAACCAGGTTGTATGGAACCTTTCGTGACTGGCTTTTTTCACTTATCGCAGCGTTCTGAAGATCTGTATGCTTGATTACACGCATTGATGCTTTATTCCTTTTGCCAAAGAGGACGTCTCTCTCTGTGTGTATAGATCATACTTGTTTTAGCTATACATTGACAGACGCTTTTTGACTTTTAAGAAGAGTGCAGCCAGGAACATTGTATACAGAGATTTGTGTAGCAGGGACTTATATTTGAACCTATTTCTTCCAAAGCCTACTCCAGGCACTTCTTAGCAGTTCCCATGCCACAGATGATAGTCCTATGGCAGCCTGCCTGCCTGCCTGGCAAAGATGTGAGGGAAAGAGTTCATAGGCATGTATCCTGCCCTAGAGGCTTCCTGGCAACTGTCTCTACGCCTGAGTGTGAGTAAGCTGGGGATGGTCTCCAGCACTTCTGCTGTTCCTCATGCATGAGCATGCAGAGAGAAAAAGCCCAGGTCTTTGGACCTCAGCAGACCAAACCCGGTGGTTTCTGAGATGCACATAAAAGTCTGGGCAGCATCTGCCATAAGAACTTAAGTATGACCATCTTCAGTCTTAGACTTGACTACAGGGCTTATACTTCAGGTCACTCGTGGCTCTTTCCTGACACAGATGTCTCCTTTCCTGCTTCTCTGGGGACAAAGAAAGTGTGGTGCCACCACCAGTTGTTGGTAGAGAACTAGATACCTACCCAGAGCCCAGCAGTCCAGTGAGCTCTCAGTTCTATGCATCAGCTGGCTCTGGGAACCAGCCCCATGGGATGCTCCATCCTCGAGTAGCTGAGTAATACTTTCTCCTGCCTGCTTTCACAGAACTCAGACCGATGCCTCTCCTCTTGTCTGTGTTCTTATCACTCTTCTACTTGAATTCGGGAGAAGAGCCTGCCTGTTGGTACATTCCAAGTAAGGTCCTTGGCACCACTGAGGTGCCCAGAGAAGGGGGGTAGCGGGAAGCAGGTGGGCAGCCAGCAGCACAGGGAGCCTCTGTTTTCACCTGGTTGCCTCATCCTGGCAGTGACTTCCCTGCCAGCCTGGCAGGGTGGAGATGGCAGCATACACTAAGCCAGAGGGGACAGAAGAGCACTCAAAGCACTTGCGTCCCACAAGCCGAGGTCACTGTAGCAAATGGGGAAGCGGGGAGAGAACTCGGCAGCCAGCGACAGCTGGAGCAGATGGCATTTGTCCCCAGCTCACAAAGCACAGGGGCTTGCCAGTTATTTCTCAGCCACGCCTTCAGCCCTGTGCAGCTCTGGCCTCCTTTCAGCCTCAAGGCAAGCTGCTGCCATTTACAGGAGCAAAACACAGGTGCCCTGGGCTACTGGATCCGTCCCTCTCCAGCCTTTTACCCCACATTACCACCTCCAAGATTCACATGTAACCAAACTCCGGCTAATTAAAGCTTACAACCGCTTCCTTTCCTGAAACAATGGGTTTCTACCCAGCCGTAGATCTTACAGCTAATGCTGACGTCTCCACCAGAAGAGGCCTTCTCCATCACTTTGCGAGCCTAGGTCTTTTCATCTCTATGATTAAGTCATTCCTGGAGAAACTGCTCTGGGGTGGCGCATCTCCCTCTAAGACGTACTGCTGCAGTAAGTAATTCAGTGTTTTCTCAACCGGGACCATCCTGCCTTCCTTCTTTGCTTTCTCCAAATCTGAATCTTGACTGGATCGGTCCAGTCTGGTTCTGTACAGCCATGCGGAGGCATCCAGGAACTCTCTGCTCTTCCCACTGGCTCTGAGAGGCTCTGAAGATTATGTTCACCTGCCTCTAAATCGATGGTTCTCAACCTGTGGGCTGAGACCCCATCTGGGGGTCAAATGACTTTTTCACAGGGGTCAAGTATCAGATATCCTGCATATCAGATATTTACACTACTATTCCTAACAGTAGCAAAATTACAGTTTTGAAGTTGCAACGACATAACTTTATGGCGGGGGGGGGGGGGTATCACCATGAGGAACTGTATTAAAGCGTTGTAGCATTAGGGAAGTTGAGAACCATTGCTCTAAATGGCCTTAAGCATCTCCGAATCTTATATAGCAGATGCTGAAGCTTAGTGATCACCCCACCCACTATGGTTTAAGTGTGTCTCACAGAAGCCCAGGACCCTAGCTTAGACCCCGATACAGCGATTTGAGGCAGTAGAATCTTTAAGGGGTGAAGTCTAGTATAAAGTAACTAGGTTGTAGGTCTCTACCCTCATAAAGAATTAACGCAGGCCTTGCAGGGCACATTAGTTCTCACAAAAGCATTTTTAAAGCTAAGTCAACCCACCAGCTGGGCCCCTTCTACACACAGCCATTTTCCCCATTCTGTTCAACCATGTTTTGATGCAGCCAGAGAGACCCTCACCAGAGGCCCAACAGGTATGACAACCTAATCTTGGCTCTTCTGACTCTAAACCTGTGAGGTGAATAAACCCCTTTCTTTATAAAGTACCCAGCCTTGAGTATTTTGTTTTAACAACAGAGAAACAACTAAGACATCATCTAATTAGACCTCAGGTCCAAAGCAGATCAGACCTGCCCTGTGTGGTCCCTAAGTAGGTACCAGGAGCAGTATTGGGGGCTTCTAGTTCCTTTTGATGGCATGCCGCCCTGTATGGATGCCTTTCCAGAAATAAGACAGAAAAGCAAAAGCCTGCGATCCTGCAGGCATGGTTGGGCGATGCCATGCAAATAAATGACTGCTGCTTCCCACTTCCTTCTGTCTCCTGGATTTGCTCACCATCTTGGTGTTTCACCACCCGAAGGCACAGCTTGCTCTCTTGGCCCTTGGAGAGCTCCCTGGGGTCTCTACCTGGACTATTTGGGTGGGAGGCGGGGGGAGAACAGTAAGTAGATCATAAGGAATCTGTTAGAATCCTGTTCTGATCATTTGGGCATTGTACTCAGAAAACCGTCCAATTGTTTGTTCCTCTGATTTCTTGGGTTCACACCACAGGACAAATTTTCTCTTCTAGTGCAGGGTGACAGGCAAGACACACACACACCCTCTGGGGGGTCCTGTAGCGTTGTACAATGTCTCAGGTGGGCAAATAAAAGCTGAAGAGGCTTTTATGCCCATCCGATTGGAAATGGACCCGTGTTCTCAATTCTGGAGGAGTCTCACTTTGTGAGGGCGGTGGGAAAGGCGAGTAGCCGTACTGGCTAGTCTATATACCATACCGTCGTCTCCAAGACCAAAGATGCTGATAAAGAATAAATATTACCACGACAGACAGGAAAAGGGAAGGTGGAGCCTGAAGTCTCTGGCTCTTCCCTAAAGCAGGGTCCAGGTCCCGAGGATTTCATGGTTGGCCTTCTCCTTGCAACCAGTGGGTTATGCTGGTACTGCTGCCCAGAGCATTGCTGACCAGGTCCAGACACCTGGGGAAGGGCAGACAGGCCTCTTGCCGCAGTGACTTTCACACTGCCTGCCTTGAAGTGTAAAGGCAGGTACCGGCTCCCAGCCTTTGAGAGCATCGCCTGAGTCTTTTATGAGATTACAGGCCCTTTCATCTTGGCTTTGGCCCGGTTTTCCTCCTTCCTAGCAAGGCTCCAAAGACAAGAACAAGGAGGGGATGTTCATTCATAGCGGAGTCCCCGCTGGGCGCGTCGACCTGGCCTGTGAATCTTCCAGCCATGTGCTTTTGAGCAGAGCAAGCTGGGAAGAAGCGCGGAGGACAGGGTTAAGAGGGGTCTTTTCCCTAGCACCAGGAGGAAGTTGCATTGCATCCTGGGAATGCTCTGATCATGCCTTTGCTTTGTGTCTTCCACTTCAATCCGGTGGAAAGCGCCTTTGGGGCCTTTTTCTTTCTCTTTTTCTTCCTTCCCTAGAAGGGCTCTTTTAAGGCCGGGGCTGAGAACACAACGTACCTCTTGGGCTCCTGCTTTCTGAGTGCGTGAATGCGCACCGCCTTAGTTCTTTGCTGTGTTTGTTCATTCTCTTGCTTTGCAAGCTTGCTTGCCTTCAAAGAAGCACAAACGGGGTTTCCCTCCTATGTTGCTCTCAATGAAACACCGGGAGCTCTGCCCTCTCTGAAGTCCCAATTCACTCCTTCCACCTGTCTGGCCTGTCTTCTAGCAGTTTCCCGTGCAGCGTCCCTCTGCTGGCATGCAGTTCTAGCAACCAGAAACAGAACAGGACGGCGACAAAACAGAATCTCTGCTCTTGGCACCCATGCCTCTTCCTGACACTTTTTAGACACACACCCCAGCTCCATCTCCACCGCTGTTCCCTTAGCCCCATCTCAACCAGTCTGTGCACCCCAGTCCAGCGGCTGCTTTCATGACTCTATGCTTCAGCCCCATCACTCCCCCAGCCCAGGCAGCCTTTGAAGATCTACCACTTCATATGGTTCACCACTCACCTCTATGCAGCCTCTGCCTCTATACCTACTGGCCAGAAATGACCCTGGGTCTGCACTAAGAGCACATATATTTAGGGACTATGCTTCTAGGAATGCCGAGCCTCAGGCTCCAAGTTGGGTCACTGTACATGGAACTTGTCCCCACTCACTGGATGAAACTTCCAGGCTCTAATCATTCCTAGCCCTTATTTCTGGAAGTCCTTGGGGAACTCTCCAGGTATACTTTATTCTACAGAGCAGCAAATAACCACCTCCTAATCCGTCCAAAATAAGGGCACTTGGACTCCTGTCCCTGCCCCAGAAGCCACACACCATCTACACCATGCTCTGACACAGCCCATGACACTTGGCCTACCTCAGCTCAGGAGACTCTGCTATAGTGTGGAGATGGTTTCTGTCTTATTCCATCTCTACCCCATGTTGCATTCTACCATGAGACTCCTGTTGAGACAGCTACCTATCTTACTTTCTCTCCTCTTCACAGAAGCAGATGTGGAACCTTGGGACCTGGGCCAAAGGGTGATCTGATAAAGATCAGGCAACAGGCTATTGTCAGAACTGTGTTTCCATCTGATGACTAAAAATCCAGTGTTCTCAAATCAGATAATTGTCTCCCCTAAGGATATGTTACTTCCCCCAGACAACCCCTCAGGGCCATCAATGTCACAAAATTACAGTTGTGCCTACCCTGCCACAATTCCCAAGGTGTCCTGATGTGTCTGAATCCTGAAACAAGCACAGCATAGACCAAGAAGGCACACACACACACACACACACACACACACACACACACACACACACGCCACTCTGTCCTCTCCTTGCCCAGAACAGACATCAATAATCAATCACAGTACAGGTTCTGCCTACTAAAGCCAAGGAATCCACACAACATAGGCTTTATCTCCACTATGAGACCTTCCAGATCCCCTCATTGGAAATGACTCTAGTTTTTTTGGTGGTGGTGATGATAGTTTTGTTTGTTTGTTTGTTTGTTTGTTTGTTTTTCTTGTTTCATGGCTCTCAGGACTCGGCTACTCCTGCCTGAGCTCATCTAGCTTGTAATAATAAACTGATAGCCAAGATTTAAGCTCTGATCTTGCTTGACCCAGAACCTATTCTGTGTTTCTTATTAAGCTCATTTACTCTTTGAAGTCATGTGACCATCATTGTCCCCATGTGACAAATGAGGAAATTGAGACTATATTAGAGACTATATCCTATCTACCTTTGTTGTCTCCGTCAAGGAAGGACCGTTTTTATTAGCTGCCCTTCTCCAGCTGTTTGTTGACAACCGCTGTGGACCTGGGAACGAAAGTAGAATCGAGCACCGTGCTTGAGGAGGCCAATATGAGAGGATTTGTTTTGAGGGCCGTTTTCATGGAGAGGTGGAAAAATGGAACTAACTGAACAATGGGGTGTTGAACTGAAGATTGAAGGAATGCATGAACAGGGAAGGAGAAAAGCATGCTGAAGAAAAAGCCATCATTTCCTCCTGGGCCTGTATGTTTGAAGGACCTCCCTCCCGCCCCAGCACTCCTGTGCTCAGCTGACAGGATCAGAGTTTGTCGAAAGAGTCAAAAGCCTCCTGGGCTGTGGCACCCAGGCCCAACCCACCACAGAGGTCCTGGCAGGGAGGGCCCTTCACCACCAGGTTCTTCTGATTCTCAGGGTCCCTGCTGAGACAGCCTCCCCCAGACTCACAAGGAGTATTGAAGTCACTGCAGGCATGGTTTTACATGTTTGTCTTTCAACGTGATGAATGTCAGGTTGTGTGGCTCACATGTATACATACAACCCTCCACAGCCTTGGGACCTATGTCTGTGGGTTCAACTAACCACAGATCAAGAACATACAAACACAAACACCCTTTGTACTGACCATACGCCGATCTGTTTTCCTCGTCATTTCCCAAACATACGTTATGAAACATTTTACATAATCTTTATAGAGCATGTGGTTTTAATAAGTAATGTAGATATGATTTTAAAGTAATAAGAGGGGATTGTTGGTTCTATGCAAATACAGTTTTATATAAGGGACTGAGATATTGACACTCGTTGGTATCTGTCAGGGATTCTAGAACCAATTACCCACAAATACCAACCATTTTGCCAGTTGCCTTTCAATAACTCCTTTTATAAAAGTTGGAATCCTATGTGTTTGTATGTGCGTGTGTGTGTGTATATATACCTAGGACATGTAGCTGCAAGGGTTTTGTTTGTTTTTTTCCTTTTTTTCCCTTAAAATGTGAGTTGCAGACAATAAAATGCATGCTTGTTCATGCACAATTCTATGAACTTAAACAAATCACGTTACTGAAGACTCACTGCCAGAATCAAGACGCAGTGCTACTGACTCCTGTCCTTCCATCCCCAACGTCCCCTTGTTCCGCTTTGCAGTCGGGCCTGACCCTTGGCCTCCGGAAACCACCGACTCTTGTCTCTGCGATGTGCCTTTCTCTCGGGCACGGGAAGTGGGATCACAGTGTGCTGTAGCTTCAGTTCTCGCTTGACATTATGTGCATATGTCCCCGTGTCATTACATATTCTTCAAAGGTATTACTTTTTAATGACTGCCTGCCTCTCTCCACGCTGCATGCCCTCCAGCTCCCCACAGCCGTGTGTCTCTCTCAGAGAATAGAAATGAGAGGCAGGAGGTCATGTTGGAAAGAACAAGGGCAGGGTTTGATCTGATTACTGCTTGTCACCTTTGGTGGGAGGCCCTGGCTCTTCTGCCTCCAGCCAAGGTAGATTAGCAACACGGAGGCCGAGTGGACAATAACGAACTCAGCGTGACACCGACCTGTCCCAGCGTCGTGTTATTGGAGCCCCGGCTGACATGGGGCACCTTCTGGACTCATGGGTGAGGTTCAGATTCTTGTTAAGGAGGTGGAGGAGTGTTGCTCCTCCACCCCTTCGGACCCCTGTGGGATGACAGGAGGTAGATGAGAGAGCTGACCACAGGGCCAGACACAGGGGTCATTTTTCTTTCTCCTATTCCCCCACCCCCCGACCACCACCTTCTGGTGTCTAGATCCACAAATTGTAAGTACTTCCACCACAAAAAGGGAAGAAAAAAAAAAACAGTAACCATGGGAGGGGCTGGATATGCCAAATGGCCTCGTGGCATCACGTCTGTGTCAAAAATATCACTGTATACACTGTAAATGCATACAATATTTATTTGTCGCGTACATCTCCAGGAAGCTAGGGTGCAAGGGAGAGAGAGAGAGACAAGTTGAGCTGCCTCCCTGCCCTCTCAAGAGGGTTCAAAGACAGTGGGAGGAAGGGAGGGAGAACTAACTTCAGGAAAAAAACAACTCCATGATAGGCTAGGCTTTGAGAACTTTCTCCCATGGATATAAAAGGCTACGCTCAGTATGTAACGTAATAGAGGCGGGGAATTGGGGTAACAGCAGCTGTTCCTCTTAAAATTGTCCAAGGCCTCTTCTGCATTAATTGAGGGCATTGAAGTTGGAGAAACCTTCCCCGGCGGCCACCCAACACTGTCTTCTCCCGCCTCCCTGGTCTCAGAATTCTCCCAATAAAGCAGGGCCGGTATCCTAGTGTGTTGCTATGGAAAGAATGGCAACATCACTTGGGAGCTGGTGAAAAAAAAAAAAAAAGAGGGGGGTGTGGAGGTGAAGGAAATGGAAAGGAAGAAAAAAAATAGGATAGGCAGGATTTCTTTTTAAGTGTTACTGAAGTGGAAGAAAAATGAAAAGCTATCCCCCACTACATACACCTCTGTCCAAAGTCAGCAGGTGTCAGGGCTTGTCTCTGTCCTGCAGGACCGTCTCCAGGGAGCATTTTGGTACCCATTGCTCCCGTACAATTCTGAGACACTGTTAGATTTTCAGGGTGTGTGTTTGCTAAATGGATCATGCAGTGGCCATTTTGAGAAATAGGTTCCTGCTCCTCATCTCCTTTTTTTGGTGTTGTTTTATTTTAAGACAGGACTCACGGAGCCCAGGCTACCCTCAAACTCACTGTGTAGCCAAAGGTGAATTTGAACATCTGTCTCTCCTGCACTTCCTGAGTGATGGGTTTTCAACCATATGCCTCCACCCACAGTTTATGCAGTGCTAGGGATCAAACCCAGTGACTATCGCATGCTGGACAAGTACTGTACCAACAAAGCTCCTTCCCCAGCTCCTGGGGGCACCTTCCAATAACCAGATCTGTCTCCTCCTGTGCCCTTTCCTACTTCTCATATTGATTTACCCAACTTCAACACCTATGGGTTGATTTAGAAAGTACAGCTCAGAGCCCGGGTTCAAATACCAGTCAGCCTTGGCCAGCTCTGGTCCTCTGTGAAAATTAGTAGCTGTTGCTAAGCTTCAGTTGGCATCACCTACTTTCAAAGGCTGTGGAGTTCAGGCATGGCATGTGACCTGTGTAGCACAGTGGCTGGCACAGAGCATAGCTGTGCTTCGTGACTATGACGGTCACTCTGTCTTTCACCCCACAGATAAGGCCAGCCAGGTAGCCCCACCAGATGTGGACTCAGCCTCAGCCATTCCTCAGCATCTGTTAGGGGTTGCGTGTGAAATGCTTTCTGTGAGCCATGTGTTTTAACAGTTGGTCCCTGGTGTTTGGAGCACTGTTTTGAGAGGTTTGGAACCTTTGGGGTAGGAGACATGGCTGCTGTCGGTAGGAGCATCACTAGGGGGAGGAGGGGTGGGTCTTGAGCCCTGTTTCAGTTCCCATCTCTGCTTTCTGGTTATGAGAAATCAGCACTACAAGCTTCTGCAGCCACAAAAAGCTGCCCCAGCCACCATGGCCTCCCATGCTATGATGGACTCGACCCTCTAAACTTTAGGGCCAAATAAACCCTTCCTCCATGAAGGTAATCGTGTCACAGTGATGGGAACAGTGGCTAATGCAGCATCTCTCGGGCCTTGACAGTCTCCAAGTCCAGATGTAGCACATCCTCGATGCTCCGGCAGCCTCCTGGCTCTGCCTCTGCTCACATTAACTATTGCTGCTCGATAACCTAACACCAAAACTTAATGTTGAGGAGCTGGAGAAACAGCTCAGTGGTTAGGAACACACACTGCTCTGGCAGAGGACCTGAGGCCTGTTCCCAGTGCTCACATCAGGCTGCTCACAACCACCTGTAATTCCAGTTCCAAGTTATCCAATCCCTTCTTCAGGACTCCACAAGCATCTGTGTTCATGTGCACATGCCCACACAGAGATACGCATACACACATAATTATAGTTACTATAAAAATAATACTATTTTAAGTTGGATGCTGCAGATTGAAATGTATTGTTATGTCTTGAGGTTCTTCTGTGAGAAACTTCAAGGTGCCATGGCTCATCTACTCTCCAGAAGGCCATTGCTCCACATAGGTAGCTTGGGCTCTCTAGCAGCATAGTGGACACCGGGTGGTCAGGTTTCTGACCTCACCAAGGAGGCTCGGAGGAGGTAGATGATTTCCCTAGGGCCACCAAAACAAAGTGCCACAAAGTAGGTGGCTTAGAAGGAGTGTGTGGCTTCCCAATTCTGAAGGCAAGAAGTTTGCAGGTCTGCAGCCTCTCTGACAGTCCCATGACAAAATCCCAGCTTCTGGTGACCTCAGCCTGCCTTGGCTTGTCGCTGGCCATCTTCTCGTGTCTCCTCACTGCTTTATCCTCTCTGTGTGCCTTTCTCCGCATCCAAATTCTCCTTTGTAAAAGGACACCAGTCATATAAGATTAGAGCACACCTAAACTTCATTTAACAATTTTGAAAAACTTATTTTCAAATATACCTAGATTCTGAGGGACTGGGGGTTAGGACTTCGTCATGTAGTCATTTTAATGTTAGTTTTGTTCTTGACAATTTCATACACGCATGTAATGTATTTTGGCTACTCTGTCCCTGACACCCTATCTCATCTTCCCCCTCATCCCTACCAAACCCATCCCTCATCGATACTCGTCCCTTTTCCAGACTCGTGACTTTCAGTTTTGTTTGGGAACCCACTTACTTTAACTCTGGCCATCTATCTGCTTTTCTTTTTGAGAAGACACAGTTCAACCCCTAAAACGTGGTGAACAAATTCTGATCCCCTGCCATCACAGCTCTCTCTAGGGTCATGTCCCAAGCCTGGGTGAGAGCAAAGGTCCTCTCAAGCCCCAAGGGGTACCCCAGTGCCTGAAACAGTGCAGAAATAGGTTTGGCCCTACATGTTACTACATATTTCTTGAGTGAATGGACCTACCAGTTAGCCTGTCAATGAGCAGCCAGTGACCAGACAGAGCAGAAGCTCCAACATAACCTGTCTTAGGGTTTCTATTGCTGTGAAGAGACATCATGGTCACGGCAACTCTTATTAAGGAAAACATTTCATTGAGGCTGGCTTACAGTTCAGAGGTTTAGTCCATTATCATCATGGTGGGAAGCATGGTGGCATAGAGGCAGACATGGTGCTGGAGCGGTAGCTGAGAGTTCTATATCCAGATCAGCAGGCAGCAGGAAGAGACAGTGAACCAGTAGGCCTGCCTTGAGGTTCTGAAACCTCAAAGCCCACCCCAAGGACACACTTCCTCCAACAAAGCCAATCTACTCCATCAAGAGCACACCTCTAATAATGCCACTCCCTATGAGTCTATGGCGTCCATTTTCATTCAGACCTATGGCCCAGGCAGAAGTAGCCATATAGTGGCAGGTCTCTGGGTTGTAGTCTTAGTTAAGTCTGTGTTTGTTCTGCTGCTGACGATACAGGAGGATCAGCAGTCCTCACCCCCTCCTTTGAAAGGGAGTCCACAACTTCCTGCTATTGAGAACAATGTAGAGGAGACCATGTGACGGACTCTGCCGTCAGCCATCACAAGAACTCCTAGGGAAAGAAGAAGGGACCCCATCAAAGCCTCCAAGTTAGCCATGTAAAGGCAGTTGCTGTGTCTGTCTGGCTTCTCAGCACTGGCAGGCGTTCTAGGCATTCATTCGTAGGTGACTTTAGGGTAAGTTGGACAGAGTTGGATGGAGCCTGGTAGATGGTTGAGGAATGAAGCACTCAGTTTTTATCCCTTATGAAATCTGAGCATTGCCAAACCAATTCTTACCGGGGTCCGTCTTCTGTAAGCTGTATTAGACACCCAGGAGACATACACTAGGGAGAGGCTGCACTGACGATGTGTGGTTAATGTTCATCAAGTGTTGCCTGGGCTCCTGCTGAGCAAGCCACTGCGCTCGCTTGGGTTGGGGAAAGTATGGGGGTGAAAAAGCATCGACTGTGCCCACCGGGAAAGAAACACCATTACAGGTGACTCTGATAGGCCTCTGAAAACTTAAGTCAAATTCTTCCAGAGTAAGGGAGGATATAGAGCCAGGCAGAGCGAATCTAGGCAGATTGTCATGGGAGAAAGGTTTGAGTGAGGTGGTACAGGGTAGATCAGCCTTTGGTAGGAAGACTCAGAGGGGAGACCCCTCCAGACAGAGGCAGCCGCTGGAGTAAGTCTTGAAGGTGGGAGGGGGGCAAGTCCCAGCTGGTTCAGAAATTAACTCTGAGAGCTTGTTAGAGGATTCAAGCAAGGGGGTGCAGCTACCTGTACACTCTTGTATTGGTGAAATTATTAAGGCAACTCCACATAGTTAAAAGGGAGGTTTATTTTGTGGGGTAACTCACAAATGAAGGGATAGGTAACAGGGTCTGGAAAAGGTGTAGCGCAGTCCGG
This sequence comes from Peromyscus eremicus, assembly GCF_949786415.1. Classification (NCBI taxonomy): domain Eukaryota; kingdom Metazoa; phylum Chordata; class Mammalia; order Rodentia; family Cricetidae; genus Peromyscus; species Peromyscus eremicus. The sequence goes on along the minus strand of NC_081436.1, from coordinate 43,406,207 downwards.
CGGTGTTCTCTGGAGAACTCTGCTTGGTCTAGCTCCAGCGTCCAGGGTCCAGGAACCAAGAGAGCTGGCACATCCAGATCTCAGGTCTTCAGGGTCCTCTCTCGGCCCCGCCTTGTAGGCGTGACCATTACCGAAGCCTCAATGGGGGTTGGAACTTGCAGATCAAAGCTGGAATGGCTACCCACTACACCCTTGACTGAAGGTCAGCTCTCCGTTCTCAAAAAAGGTGGACCCCTTGGGCCTGGCACTCAGCTTTGGGAGGAACACAGTGGAGTGGTATGGGAGGAAGGGAACTTCTACCAAGCCAACCAGACCCTCTCACTAAACTCTGGCCATTAATAAGATAACCAATGCCATAGCCAGATTGGCCTCGTACTGTAAAGAATGCATAGACTCAAGTTCCTAACACCACACACACACACACACACACACACACACACACACACACACTTCTGCCCCTCGTATCCAATGGCTTCCATCACGCTCAGAAGGAAACCCATCAAAGGCCCTGACTCTCTCACCTCTCCTTTAATCCCTTTCCTTGGGTGGTCGGCACCTCCATAATGCTCTTTTTCCTTCACTACTCCAAGAGTCTAGCTAGCTCTAAATCTGGCTGCTGCCCACTCCTTCCCCCTCCCCCCATCTACCGGGAGAAAGCTGGCATTCAGTGGCAGTTCCGATACGTGCGAAGGGGACTCCTCGGCGATGGTGGCTACACGTCAGATAGCCTTGCCTTTGAGAATCTGGACTTCTCAGAGGAAATGGCTCTGCTTTGTTCTCTGCCTTGTCTGCTGTCTCTAGACTGGCTGTAAGTCATCAAAAGTGTCCGACCATGAGGAGGAAGGTGCAGAGAGGCTACAAAGGAAGACAGTGTGGGGTTTGGTAAGAGCCCTGGAATTGTGCCTTGGGAGTTCGAGGGTCCAAGAGAAGGATGGGAATGGGATTCAGAATAAGGAGCCACCACCAGTCATTACCCAAAAGGGGGGAGGATGGAGACTTGGAGAAGAGGTGCATGGTGACAGGCACAAGACAGCCAGAATAGAAAAGCATGTTATATGATTTAGATGCAAGGTCCTAAGTTGGAATTGCATCCCCCTTGTGGGTTATTTGGGGGAGTAGAAACTTAATCTGACTGTGGCCTTTAGAGGTGGGCTATGGAGAGTGATTAGATTGGAAAGATCATTAGGGCAGGATCCTTAGGATTAGATCCTGGCGGGTTTATAAGAGGGTGAGAGACCCGAAAAACCACACGCCATGCATGCACTCCATGTCTCTTTCCAGGTGATACTCTGCATCACTTCAGCCAGCAAGAAGGTCATCACTGCAGCTGGGCATGGTGGTGCATACTTGTAATCCTAGCACTTGGGAGGTGGAGGCAGGAAGGTCAGGGGTTCAAGGCCAATGTTAGCTACATAGTGAGCTCATATAGCTCAAAGCCAGCTTGAGTTTATGAGACCCTCTCTCAAACCACACAGAGAGAACAGAAGGGAGGCAGGGAGGAAGGGAGGGGAGGAGGAAGGAAGAAAAGGTGAGAGAAAGGGAGAGGGAGGGAAAGGTGGAAGAAGGAAAATGCTGACACCAAATGTGGCCCCTTGACCTTTGATCCCCAGAACTGTGACCCAAAATCTCTTTTCTTTAAAAAGCACTGTGTCTTGGGTATTTTGTCACGGTAATAAAAGCCAGACTAATCCACCATGAAAGGAAGCAATGTCATTCAATCCCTGTAATCCAGCAAGATGGGAGGATGGCTTGACCTCACGTGGAGCCATCTAGAAGGTTATGAACAAATAACAGAGCACAGGAGGGAATGTTCCAAGTGACTCTGTGTTGTCATCCTAAGTGATAGAGCTTGGGGTCCCCAAGAAAAGGAAGTCAGGTGACCATTTTACTTAGAGCAAGTACAGGGCTTGTCCTAAAGATAGGACACTTCTTTATTGTCTCACGCCAGGCTGTGGCGCATGCTTTGTCTCCATTAGCCACATTGACTCCCAAAGCAATCTCGTGAGGTTCATTTCTTGTTCCCCTCATGAAGCAGATGAGAAAACTCGGATATCCTTTTGTCCCTAGACTTCTCTTTTCCTCCAACCAACTAGCTGTCACGATGCTCTTCTAACTTCTCTCCTGTGACTGACACAGGGACAGAAGCTCTCTCTCCGTCTGTGTGCCATCCTCAGCCCATGCCCTTGGTCATTTTGCCTGGTCTGTTCCATCAAGCATGGCCTGGCTTCGGTCTCTGCTCCAGTTCAGCAGGCAGGCTCAGCACTGTATCTCCTGTGCAGGAGAGGGATGGAAACAGCTTTCCTGTTCACGGCTTGCCCAAGCGGGTGTGACGAGGCTCTGAGACGAATCCTGATAGAAATCCACTTCAGCCTCCCTTCGGGGCCTTGTGAGAATAACAGAGGTTCTAGCATTTCCTACTGTGGGCAGCAGGGTCCTGGGCCGTGTGCAAACGGATAGGTGTGAATATGTTCCGTGACTGGCATTCACAGCAGAGGCCTGGGGGACGCCTCTTCTGTCAGCATCCTTATTGTTGGTGGTGCAGAGGAATGGGGGCCACGGGCCCAAAGGAATAGGAGATTGTCCACAGGAGAGCAGTGACTCTCAGACCTGCTCAGAGATACAAAAAGAGAATTGTGCAAGAGTGGACTGCCTGGGGGTTCTTCTCCAAGTTTAAATGCAAAGCATACCTTTCTAGAATGCTTCCACCCTATGGCCAGGCAGGGGAAGAATTCTGATGCAGGTGATCATGAAAAGGGCTTTTTCTTCCTCCTTTCTGCTGAATCCAAGCACTGGAACCTCTCCTCGGTTTGGGAATAGAGAGGATGTGGGAGCATTCAAATGGGAAAGCATGCATATACCCTCACTCCCCAAGCCTCGCTGCACCTCCAGGCCTGGTCCATTCACCAAGACATCCATTCAGCAAAGTCCGCTAACACCCTCACCCGCCCAGCCCAAAGCAAGGTGTAATCATAGATAGCCTCCTGCTTGCCATCCCAATAGCTGCTTTTGGTTGGGTCAGCCCAACTCAATCTTTCCCTAAGATACCAGAGGCCACCTGCCAAAAGCCTCTTGGCCTGTGTAACGTTGTGTGGGCTGTGACATCCCTTTGCTGTTCTCAGCCCTGATTCCTTAGCACATGCCTAGTCAGATGCAGGTGCTCAGGTACAGTGCAGCCTGGGCACATCCTTTCTCAGGCGACATCCCTCAGGCCTGGATGAAAGGCAAGTCCTTCTTCTCCCTGTGTTGGCTCCTTCTCCGTGTCTAGGGGAACTGTCGGGTCTACATTCGTAAACAACTATTTCTGCCTTCTTTTTGAGAGGCTCTAGTCACCTCATTTAAAATGGCCTCTGAGTCAAGTCAACCACGCCTCATTAAAAAAAAAAAATTTTAAGTGAGACCTCTGACCTCCACACACGTGTGAAAGTAAAGGTGTTTAAATGTAAAAATGGGAGTTGAGGAAGGACTAGAGAGAAGGAGGGAGGGAAGGAGTGGGCAGGGGGAGGCGGGTAGCGCCATTGTACCCAGTATCTCATTTGTTCCTCTCCAAAGTCCTGAGACAAAAAAGCAATATTTGTCGAGTCAGCATAGAAGCAGATCTGGTTCTAAGGCCTCCAAGCAAGATCCTCCACCTCACAGAGCAGACATCTAACACAGGGGCTCCTGCTATACACCCCAGACACTGATTTCCTGTTAAACCATGGGAAGTCTCCAGGGGTTCCTATCCCAGCTGCCGTACACATCTCCTGCAGAGCCTCAAAGACGAAAGTCTAATCCTGAACCCAAGATTCTGCTGATGGATGTAGAGTGTTCTGAGCAAAGGGGTATGTCTCAGATGTGATTTCCAATCCCCAAAGATCCTCCTGGGAATCAATGAATGGGAGAAGATGGGGTGTAAGTCAGAGCCCAAGATGGCTGAGGCAGAAGGTCCAGAGCAGAGATGACGGCGGCCTGGAAGGCAGCAGGCATGGGGAAAGAGATGGAAATGAGTCATGAGGCTGGCTTGGAGACTGAGGGAACAGGACAAGCTAGGGCACATCTCTGTGAAGACGGTCTTCCTAAAATATGGAGCAGAGGCATCCACTGTCCCTACTGGGGCAGTGCGCAGAGGCTGAAAGCGAGAGTCCTTGGTTCTGTGGCTCTGGTCAAGCAGGGTTGGGAATGCCAGCTCTTTGCTCAATCCTATGAAGCAATGGCTGTGTCAGCGTGGCTGATGGGAGCCTCGCCTCTGCTCTGCTCTTCCTAGAGGCTGGGGAAGGTGGGCAAGGCTGCAAGAACATCACAGGTGTTGGCCAAGCTCAGCATACCCTTGGATTCACATCTGTGGCCACCAAAAAAAATCTCCGTAAGTGAAGTAGTTCAAACCCTTCCGGGAGTCAGGGGTTGAAGGTAGGTTCCCTAGACTCACACCAAGGTGAGGCTTCTGAGGGCCAGGAGGAAACTCTTCCTGCCTCTTCCGGCTACTAGTGACCATCTTGTATTCCTTAGGTTGTGACAGCAGTTTCAAACCATGGGAACATAATTAGCTCCCATGGGCACTTCTCCTTCCTCTACTCCCTTCCTACGCCCTCCTCGGTCATTATTATTGCACCTCCCTCTGTCCTTCTCAGAAGGACACTTGGGACCACATGCGAGACCCACCTAGGTGGTCCAGAATAGCCGGTCCATATCAAGACCCCTAGTCACATTGTCCAAGTCCCTTTTTCCATACACGGCAAGATTCCCAGTTTCCAGAGCTTAGAACCTATATATCTTTGGGGTCCATTTTTCAGCCTCCTACCCCTGTGGGTCCTTGGCAAAGAAATCTGAAAACACAGCCTGTGAATGCAGTTTGAATCTGCGTAGTTGTGTGTGTGTGTGTGTGCGCGCGCGCACACACACTACTATTGAGTGAATGGCTTTGTGGAGGAAATTCAATCCAAGAATAAGTGTAAACTCTCAGCCTTGATCCTGAGTCTTTGAGATGAAGGGGGGGATGAAAGTGTTCAGGAGAAAGCTGTGGGTTTAGGAATGCAGAGGATCAGCTGGAGGGGGCTGGGGTGGGAGGGAGGGAGAGATCTGACAGACAGAATCCAACAGCTGCCGAAAAGCCCTGTCTCACCCTGACACGTGCCTGGGGAGCAGAGAATGCACAAGGCTCGCCGGGCTCCGGGAAGATGGAGTGTGCGCAGATCCCCCACAAGGAGGGAAATGAAAAGGTTACACAGGGATTGTCAATATAACAAATCCCAGGAGCGTCTCGGCCTCTCTAAATGTTTTGATAGCAGAATTTGATGGGCTGTAAATCAGAGCAGGCCCGTCTTAAACATTTGATAGTGCCTTATTTATTTATGGATGTGACACATAAAACTAGAATTGATTCCCTCTTCTTTCAGTCTCAGAGATGTTTTTTTCCTCTGCTTTAGAAACACCTCACTCCTCCCTCAGCCCTGGAGGTGGAGGGGTCTTGGACACAATGGGAACTGCTAGGATTCTTCCCACACAGTAGCTTTGCCTTGGGACGGGGGTGGGGGGCGATGATCAGGAATTGACTCTTTCAAAATAGGTCTTCATCTTTAATTGTGTTTTTTAAATAAGATTATTGCTCAGAGAAAATGGGAGAGTAAAGGGGTTCCATGTAGAAGAGTAGCAGACACACAAGACGATTTCCTTTGACGGGCATCAAAGGCCACCTTGACCTCTCCCCAGGGACTCGGGTTGACCTTGCCTCTGTTATTCCGTTCAGCAGACATAACAGATTGCATTTGTTTCTTCGGTATCCCTGACAACTTCAGAGCATCTCAAGCATGACTGTCCCTCTTCCATGCATTAGACCTCCTTAGGGCAGGAACCTGGGGTCTCATTCCTGATGTCTGAAGCAGACACTGACATTGTACATGCAACAGTGAACAAGGGACTGAGAGGAAGCAATGAGCTGTGAGCTCTTTTCCAGGGACGTGTGTGTGTGTGTGTGTGTGTGTGTGTGTGTGTGTGGTGTGTGGTGTGTGTGTGTGTGTGTGTGTGTGTGTGTGTGTGTGTGTGTGCATGTAGAGGTCAAGGGTCAATGCTGGGTATCTTTCTTGATCTATCTCCACCTTAATTTTTGAGAATCTGGAACTCATCAGTTGACTAGATTGGCTGGTCAGTGAGCCCCAGAGATCTTTCTGTGTCTGCCTTCCCAGAACTGGGATTATAGGCATGCTCTAAAATGTGGGTGCTGGGGATCCCCTCTCAGGTCCTTGTGCTTCACAGGAAGCACATTGCCGGCCAAGCCATCTCCACAGTCCCAGCTTGCTTTAAGACAAGCTTTAGGAGCTGAGCTCAACCATGATGTTTCATCCTGTCATCCAACACCCAGCATTCTGCCTCCTGTTCACCTGTGAGATCATTATGGCATTCTTTCCCTGTTTCTGTGCCCTCCTCCCAACTGCCCATCACTCCCCTCAGTAGTACTGTATTCCACCCTAGTGTCATCTCAGGGAGCTTGGCCTGCTTCTTCTAGGCTCAGCTGCATCAAAGAACATCACTTTTTCACAGGACAGAGTTGGCATCTATTCAAACAGCAGATGCCAAGTAATGTCCTATTGCCAAGGCTTTCAACATGACCTGTGTTTAGGAACGCAGCTTCCAAAGCCATGCTCCCAAATGTTTGGGGTTGATAAGTTTGGGCTAGGTCTCAAGAACTGGTGGTGTTTCAAAAACCCCAAAGTGCTGTGTGATGGCACAACAGCCATTTTCCTGACCTACCTGTACATTTCAAATTTAGACTTAAGACAGACTGGAAAAAAGTCAGAAAACTTAGACATGAACTCGGGGTTACCGTTGGCCTCCTAAAATCAATGCCTACCGTGCAGATGAGAGAAACGGTAATAAAGACAGAAACAGATGGACAAGTTGGGAGCTGGAGCTTAGAGACAGATCCAGGAGCACTGATGTCTGCATCCAATCCCTCCCCTCCCCATGCCAGCACTCTGTCACCCAAGACCCCGCCCAGTCCAAAAGCCTTGGGATAGGTAGTCATGTTGCAACTTTAGAACACAGAGGAGAAACGTCTGCTCCTTCTGGAATGATCTACCCTTGATGAACTGTAGCCCAGTCCACTAACAGCTCTGTCAGAAAACCCAGCAAAGCTAAAAGCATCCTTCCGGACTTCGATGTCTTGAGGAGATGCTCCAGCCAGAGCTCCCAGACAGCCCTGTTATTTCCTTTGACAGCCTCAGTGCGAAACCCTGAAATGAGAGGTGGCTCCCGTGAAGACCCCAGGTACGATTTCCTTCTCCCTGGCCTCTGAGCACCGATGCCCCAGGCTGGGCTTTTTCAGAGCCTCTGGCCACTGCTTGAGTCTCCCATACTGGAGACCTGCAGAGAGGAGCCTCCAGCAGGGATTTCTCACTCCCTCGAGTGTCTTCCTTCGGAGTCAAGAACCTAGACGTGACTCTCAAGCTGACCTCCAGGCTTCATGTCAGCCCCAGAGAGCAGTCTCCAGGGCTGATCTGGGGCTTAGAGATCACTTTTCCTTCCTTACAAACTTCAGGCCACAAATAGCGAAAAGTCGGGAAATGCCACCACCTTGACTCGAGACAAGAAAGTGGGGATAACCGTGGGAGTGTGCCAGCCCAGGGAGTCGTAGACAGCCTTGCTACTGGAGATGAGACTTGACTTAGCAGCAGCACTATCTACAGCAAACCCTTAGTAAATACAGATTCATAAGGTCTGGTCCAGGTTTACTGACCATAATCTGCCTTTAGAAAGATCCTCACAAGAGTTTGTAGATAAAGTTTGTGTCCCGGTTCTACTGTTTCATGCTCTTCAACATTGACCATGAACTAATCTCTCTGAGCCTTAGTGCCCACAAAAAGTTTTAGAGAAGTGAAACTCAGTTTTTGGCCTACACGATCCTGTAATGAACATCGACTGTCCTTGCTGGGGAAATGAATATGGGAGAATCTAGTGACGCCTGCGTAGGAAAACCACACTGAATGGGAGAAAGTTTTAGATGGAAAAAAAAATGAAGCACACTCAGCCTATTCAAAGAAGCATAGAGGCTGTGGAGGAAGGTGTCTCACAGCACCCTGGATCTTGACTGTCTCTTTTGGCTTTGTTAAGATGACTGACCACCTTCTGGGTCTCAGTGGTCTTACCCTCATTGATCAGGCCTCTCTTCCTGCCAGCCTTGCCCCAAAGCTGTCTCTGAGAACCTTCTACCTCTTGGACCCTGCCTGAAAGGCTGTGCCCCTCCATTGCCGCAGAATCAACCCCGAGCTCCTTAGTGTCACTGGCTAGCCCCAAGCCTCCTTCCACCCTCAAGGCTTATCCTTGTCATGCCCGCCCCCTCCATGAACCTTTACTTTATTTTCCTTGTGCTTATCAGCCTAGGAGGATTACAGTCATCAGATTGGGACAGATGACACTTTCCTTTCCTGCACCTAGGAAGTGTACCCTCCCATATTTGAAGGTCTACTCACTAGAGGAGGCTCTTGGTGCAGTGCCAAGTGCCCTAGGGCTGGACAGCATCTGTTCAGATCCCGGCTCTGCTGAGAAGTGGCTGTAGGTTCTTAGTCAAGACGCTCGCACTCCCTGGTCCTAAATTCTTCTGGGTCTGTCGTGCTATCTCCATCTCTCTGTCTCTCTGTCTCTGTCTCTGTCTCTCTCTGTATGTCTCTCACACACACACAGAGGCAAGGTAGCTCACTGTTCATTTGAAGTGAGTATCATCAGTGTGCTAGCATGCTAGGGGGTATGTCTGTGCCCAGTTCAGGCCCTTAGGAAAGTCAAAACCCACAGCTCACCTGCCACCCATTCTAGATGGGACTCTGTAGCTCAACGTGTATTTTACCCATTTATTTATTCATTTCTATTTTTTAAGATTCATTTTTATTTTTGTGTAAGCATGGGAGCCTATATGAGTAAATGTGTACCATATACATGACGAGAGCCCACGGGGCAGAAAAGGATGTTGTATCCCCTGGAACTGGAGTTTACAGGTGTTTGTGAGCCACCATGAAGGTGCTAGAAACTGAACCTGGGTCCTCTGGAACAGCAGTAAGCACTCGTAACCTCTGAGCCATCCATCCCTCCCGCCTCCCCATTCGTTTCTATTTTTGCCCAGCTTTGACCACAACATCTCAGGCTCTGCTCAGAACACTTCAGCTTCCATGCCAGTGAGTACTGGATACATGGTGACAATCCCAGCATTGACCATGGCTCACATGTTCAGACACATACCCCAAAGTCTTGGCTCTACAGACCCCCTGACTTTACTGTGCAAGAATAATGCTCCCCAAGGCAGTGTTTCTCCCAAGCCTCCCAGTGAGACCTGAGAGAGAATTCCCCAGGGGCTCCATCCATCAGGATCCGTCTCCTGTTTCGTTCTTTATCCTTCCTTTTAATCTACTCTGGCTTCCATGCTTGCTTGCTGAGTGAGATTTGGAAGCTAGAGTGTGTTCTGAACCACAGTTTTGGAACAGAGAGAAACTTAGTGCCGATTTCATTACAATTGTCCTTATCTCTCAGGCTCACTTAGCAGATTAGAATCATTCTGGTACTTTCCATAGAAATAGTCCTTTGTCCCCTCACACCCCTCCCTGCACCCACTCCTGACTGTTGTCTCTGTTCCACATAAAGGAAGTCTCCTTTTGCTCCCTCTCCTTGGAAAATTATAACTCAGATGCTCCAAGCTCCTTGGCCAGTGGGTAAGAACTGAGCTACATCCTACTGCATCAACAGTGCCCATGGAGATGTTGGAGGCTTCCCCTTCCAGTGTTCTTCCACTTACACAGCCCAGCACCCACACACTGCATGTACACAGACACATGCACACACTGTCGAACATTCCTGAGAGCTTTTACCATATCTCGCCATTCTGTATGAACTACAGTCCTCACAAAAGGTTTTTGCCATTCTTCTCATTCTGTTACCGGAGTCATTATGGTCAAAGCCTGACCTTGCCAACCCTAGCAAGCTAAGATCGACCACCTGTCCTCAACAGGCCCATTCAAGTGAAAAGGAGAGAAAGGAGATTTATTGGATGCAGCTATACCGGGAAGAAGAGCAAATAAAGAAGTCCAGTGTCAACATCCTACTCTGCCCAAGTCTGCCTTCAGAGCACTAATGTGAGGTCCAGGTTTAAATAGAGGGCAAGAGCTACTACGCACAGCTAATCAGTCCTGGTCAGGGTATGGGCCCACCCACCATGGCAAGTTCGATTCCTGCCTTCGGGTCTATCCCTCAGGTTGTCAGCACTATGTGAAAGCTCTTTCTAGGAGAGAGACCTTGCCTCTAACTGACACCAAGGCCTCAGCCTTCCCCTTCCTTTGCGTGGTACTAGAAGAAAATTCCAGTTCCTTAGGGTCCATTGTCTCATTAGTCTCTAGCCAGAGAGGTGTTATAGGCACGAACTGGACTAGACTCTTATGTGTCAGAGTGAAGACTAAGAAGAGAGACACACGGATACTGTAGAAACAGGGACAGTTTATTGAGAAATAGAAAAGATCTCTGAGCCTAGAAGGAGGGCCAGCGAGCTGGAGAAGGTTACGAGGTCAAAGTTGCCCTCGATTCCAGCCCCATGATGGGTGAGTCTTTGTGGCTGTGCTGTCCCCCACATTCTGCGTCCTGTGCTTTTCTCGTACCTGCTCTATCCTTTATATGTAGCCCCCCCCCCCCCATGGGGAGAGGTTTGTAGTCTTCTGCCAGCTGCTTTCTTTCAGGTCAGTCCTGGTGCCTCTCTCTCCTCCCGAGTCTCCTGCCACAGATGGATACCGTCTGTCTCTTAAGACTGATTTCACTCCTTCCAGGACAGTTGGTTGTGGCACGGCCCACGAGACTGTCCCCGGTAATGGAAAATGCCCTGTGGTGGTAAACATGGCAACCCCTCCACATGTGGTTCCTGAGCCCCCTCACTTGAATCCAAAGAAGCCACATGTGGCTGGTGGCCACCACATCGAACAACACAGATCCAGAGTGATGTGCAATCCGTAAGTAAACGGGTAGCTATGCCCTTAACCACACAATAGACCAGTACAATGTTAGTTGTTGGAAAGGGCTTTGAAGAAAGCAAAGCAGAGTGGAGAAGCAGTAATGAGGAGAAGGTTCACTTGCAAAGAAGCGAGCGTCAGGAAATCCCTCTTTGGAATGTTCTGACAGAGGCTCTGTGGTGAAAGTGACACTCCTGGGTGGAACAGCTGGAGTGTGTCAGCAAAGCCGAGAGGGCATGGGTCACAACATGCCCAAGCTTGCAGGCTGTTACAGAAGAGTGGAGTTCACTGTGATGCGAAACCAGAGAAGCCGCAAAAACCACCCAGGACCAACTCGGATCCTGACCCATACATCCCTCTGTTGCTCCAGCAGAAGATTTGCGGGTGGCTGCGGTAGGAATCCAGGTTAGAGATCATGGCAGCTGAGCTGAGAGCTAAAAAAGACGCCTTTGAACCCTGGAGTCAACAGGACTGCTGGTGAATCGGCTGTGTGGAGAAGGCCAAAAGATTCTAGGCCCCAGTGAGCAATAATAGAACCCTTGATGGACTTGAATGCTCATGTATACAGCACATGTTTGAGAGAATGGAACTCCAAGGGAGGCGGAGGCTGGAAAAAGCCAGTGTCTGTATACAACTGGACCTTAACTTAAGCGTCCGCTCCAGCAGCCCCAAGAAGCTGGCCCTGGCCACCCATCCTGATATGCCAATTAAAGAGATGAGTGATGGCGAAAGGCAGAGAGAAGTTTTAATTAGTGTGTTGGGAAGAGCAAAATTAAAGGAGTCTAGTGACCACAAGTTCATCTGATAGGAACTGACAGGAGCTTTAGGTTTAAAACGAGGGAGAATTGGGGCAAAAGGTGTGTAATTAAGTAGCCTTGGTCAAAGTGTGGTCCCGCCCATCATTGTCTGGAAGGTGATGTAATAACAAATGCATCTCTTAATTATTGTTATGGTCTGAATTCTTTCAGAATAATCTATCCAGCATGTAGTCTCTCCATCATACATCATGGCTCTCACCTTAGGATGGTCCATCCTAGAGGATTTGCCGTTCCTGGAATCCAAGGTGGCTGCAGCTTTAGGACAATGACTCTTTGTGCCTTCATCGTAAAGAAAGCTGAGACAGCTCAGATAGGCAGGCATGTCTTAATGACGATCATGCCTGGCCGAGTCAAATGGGAGTCTGAGTCAAAGGAAGACAGACGGACACAGAACGAAGGCAGAGGTGTCCCGAGTTCCTCCTGCTCCAATTACCTCTCATGCCTGAGGAAGGAATCAGTGTTTTTTCAGCAAAATCAGCTTCTTGGTGTCTGTTGCAAGGATGGTCAATAGAAGGACGTGGTCGCCCTCTGTTCTGCTTTTCCCATGGCCTCTCCTTGCTGCCGCTCCTGAGGGACCTGCCTCCACTGTAGATAGAGTGCTCCAGCCTGAAAACACCAGTGTCCCAGTGTCAGAGGGATTGGCCTTTGGGGATCACCAGGGGGCACTGACTGTCTCCTGAGTCCTGGGGCACTGGCCCTCTCTTGAGTCCTGGGGCACTGGCCCTCTCTTGAGTCTTGGGGCACCGGCCCTCTCCTGAGTCCTGGGGCGCCGGCCCTCTCCTGAGTCCTGGGGCGCCGGCCCTCTCCTGAGTCCTGCTCAGTGTGGGCCCTGAATCTCAGCATCTCAGAGTTGCCCTTTACTTGCGTTCTTCCCTTCTGCCCTTGAGCCCTGTCCTAAGTGGGGCTCAAAGGCCAATGTGTTATCTCATCTCTTCACTTCTCCTAGATGTCAGATATCCTTGTCCCTAAACACCCTCTTCTCTGTTCTAAATATAAAATCACATTGAAAGTAGCCACAGAGTAAAAGGCATTGGGATGTCAGCAGTGACCCAGCCCAGGAGTTCCCTAGAGTTCTGGTGACATGCCCTGCGTCCTAATAAGCAAATTGTGCCTGTGGCCCAAATTAATATTTGTTTAATGCGGTTCCAATCAAAACTCTAATAGGGCTGTATTTTACAATTGATTATGATTTATGAAATAATCAAAATAACCAAGGAAGCATTCTAGGGGGGAAAAAAGAGGAACATGGAGGAACCACTCACTCAGCTGGATATTAACATGTACTCCAAATATCTAAAAAGAAATTAACAGTAAGCCCCAGTAGCTAGACAAGATGTGCAGACTGGGCAACTGGGAGCAAGCTGTAGTAAATGTAAAATGTAGTGTGTGGTGAGGGTGGTTTCTTACGCCCTGGTGAGAATGGGTTATATAACACACGCTGCTGAGGTAATGGGGGAATACTCAAGGAAAAAATGGCTGTACTTAACTCGAGAGTACTATACTTAACTCAGGATAAATTCAATACTAGGTGACTTAAATGTAAAACAAAATCATTAAGTTGGCAGGCCATGGTGGGGCAAAGCCTGTAATGCCAGCACTTAGGAACCCAGGAAAGAAAGGCTGCTAGAAGTTTGAGGCAGGCCTGGGCACCATAGCACGTACCAGGCCAGCTGTGACTAATAACAAGGCCCTGTCCTAAAAAGCAAAAGCAAACAAAATTAAGCCAATAGACTCTAAAGACACCATAAATCCGTTATTAGGACTCAATATGATTTAAGTAAATGTTCTACATGCAAAAAGAGAAAACATGGATTAATATATCTCACCAGGAAAAAAAAAAAAACAGAATTTCCAAATATGAAAAAAGCCACAAGAGGAAAAATGTATACATTTGTTATTTAAAATGTAAGGTTTCTACATGTTAAACATATAAAAATACTCTCCAAATAGCTAAAAGGTAGACTTTTAAAAATTGCAGCAGGTGTAATAAAGCATTTTTACAAATTAGTAACAAAACCACTGAGCACCACAATATGAAAGTGACATAAACAGGAAATTCACCAAAGAGAGACTATAAATGGCCAGGAAGCGTTTGGAAACAGTTTAGCTTTAGTAGTAATCAAACCCACAGAAGTAGGTCAGGGAGATGGTTCAGTGGATAAGGCCACTCACTGGGTTCAGATTCCCCAGAACCCACACAAATCCACTTATGGTACATGTCTGCCATCTCATCACTCCTATGGAGAGATGGAAAACAGAAACAGGAGAATCGCCAGAAACTCTCAACCAGCCTGCCTGTTGTACGTACCAGTCAACCAGAGACCCTGTCTCAAGCAAAGCAGAAGTCGGGAACTGACATCTGAGGTTGTCCTCTGATTGCTACACAAACGCAGTGGTGATTGCACACCTACACACACACACACACACACACACACACACACACACACGGGGTGGGGGGCAGCAGAAGGAGGAAAGGGAGTTTTGTCGTTGTTGTTGTTGTTGTTTAAGCGTAAGGGCTGAAGAGATGGCTCACCAGTTAAGAGCACCCACTGCTACTCTACAGGACCAGGGTTTGGTGTCCAGCAACCACATTATAACTCCAATCACTTATAACTCCAGCTTCAGGAGATCCAACACCCTCTTCTGACCTCTGCAGGTACCCATACATACATCCACACCCAAACACATACATATAAATAAAATAAATCTTTGCTCTAAATCACAGAAGCATATTGAAACAGTTTTCCTATCTAACTGTCAAAGCCTTTTAGTGGTGGTACTTCATGTAAGCTGAGTTGGGAGTCACACTTTCTCAGGCATTGCCAGAGGAAAGGCCATCTGAGGCAAAAATGCAGTCATGTGAGTCAAGAGAACCATCTCTAGGCCTGTGTCCAAAGGCAGTTCATTCCAGCCCAAATTGAGCCAACTATGATGGCACATGCCTGCAATCCCAGCACTCAGGAGGCTGAGGCAAGAGAACCAAGACTTCAAGGCCATCCTAGGCTACATAGGGAGGGCAAGGCCAGCCTGGACTATATGAGAGACCCTGTCACAAACATACATACAAAACAAGTGTCACATCCCTGTAATGTAATGTCATGCTGCCCCTTTAAACGGAAATGGGGTACTGCTTGAGAGAAATAAGCAAAGGACAGTGTTTGGATTGGTGGCTTACATTATTCTCCTTTATACTTCTTTCCCTACATTTTGTATACGCTTATGCTTTTATGATACGAAGTGGTATGTCCCTGTTTTTGTTTAGGTTTTGGTTTTTTTTTGGGGGGGGTGTTTTTTGGAAACAGAATCTTACTATATAGCCCAGGCTAGCCTTGAACTCAAACCCTTGATCTTAGTGCCTCAGCCTCCTGAGTGTGTGGACTACAAGCACGTGCCACCACACCGGGCTTTCTTATCCATTTTCTAACGCCATGGAAACCCATTTGCAGGCCCTAGTCAGGCGTCTTGCTTCTGATGTTCCCCAAATAAAAAGCAACTTGTAACACCTTGCTTGCCCCGCGCCCCCGACTCTGCACTTCTGAAGATCCTGGTATCTTTGTTCTCTTTCTGTAACGGTGTCTCTGAACACGGAGACCCCAACCTTGTTTGCTTAGTGTTGTTCCTCTTTCTTCCCGGAGAAAAGAAGAGCACGTCGGCTTTCATGTTTCCAATCCTCACCCACCCGCCATCAGTGCTTACATGTGTGTTTGATTTGGCGCCAGTTGGGGTGGGTCACGGGAACAAGCCCAAAAAAGAAAAAAAAAATTGCTGGTTTCTTTTGCATTGTGAAGAGTCACTGACTTCAGCTCTGTGCTTGTCCCACAGACATGAAGCTGCCTGGTGTGCCCGGAGATTGGTACAGTTACGATTTTCTGTGCTGAAACCGTTCTGAAAACTCCAACAGAAGACTTCAGTGTTCAAGGCAAGCCAAAGGCATTTGAGAGGGAATTAAAGCCAAAAGCCAAGAATTTCACTGTCCTGGCCCCACCCACTCCGAAAAGAAGTCATCGCCCACAGGCCCGGCAGCAATGGCAAGCAAGCGGAAATCTACGACTCCGTGCATGGTCCGGACATCCCAAGTAGTCGAGCAGGACGTGCTGGAGGAGGCAGACAGGGCCAAAGACAAAGGAATGGGCATGCCGCCGCAGTCCGATGTGGCCAAGGACAGCTGGGCAGCAGAACCTGAAAACTCGTCCAAAGAAAATGAAGTGGTAGAGATGAAATCTATGGGGGAAAACCAGTCCAAAAAACTCCAGGGTGGTTATGAGTGCAAATATTGCCCTTATTCCACACAGAATCTGAACGAGTTCACAGAACACGTCGACATGCAGCACCCCAACGTGATTCTCAACCCCCTCTACGTGTGTGCCGAATGTAACTTCACAACCAAAAAGTATGACTCCTTATCCGACCACAACGCCAAGTTCCATCCGGGGGAGACCAACTTCAAGCTGAAATTGATCAAGCGTAATAATCAAACTGTCCTGGAACAGTCCATCGAAACCACCAACCACGTTGTGTCCATCACGGCCGGTGGTCCTGGAAGTGGTGACAATGACCCCGGGGTCTCGATGGGTAAAATCCCCATGATGAAGACAGGAAAATCGAAGGCAGATGCCAAGAAAGTGCCCAAGAAGCCTGACGAGGCTGCCCCGGAAAACCACATGGAAGGGACTGCCCGCCTGGTGACGGATACAGCTGAGATCCTGTCCAGACTTGGAAGTGTGGAGCTCCTTCAAGATTCACTGGGACATGTCATGCCTTCTGTACAGCTGCCACCAAATATCAACCTTGTCCCCAAGGTCCCCGTCCCTCTGAATACTACCAAATACAACTCTGCCCTGGACACAAATGCCACCATGATCAACTCCTTCAACAAGTTCCCTTACCCGACCCAGGCTGAGCTCTCTTGGCTAACAGCTGCCTCTAAACACCCAGAGGAGCACATCAGAATCTGGTTTGCCACGCAGCGCTTAAAACACGGCATCAGCTGGTCCCCGGAAGAGGTGGAGGAGGCCCGAAAGAAGATGTTTAATGGTACCATTCAGTCAGTACCCCCGACTATCACTGTGCTTCCTGCTCAGCTGGCCCCCACAAAAATGTCACAGCCCATCCTCCAGACAGCCCTGCCGTGCCAGATCCTCGGCCAGCCCAGCCTGGTGCTAACTCAAGTGACGAGTGGGTCGACGACCGTCTCTTGCTCCCCCATCACACTTGCGGTGGCTGGAGTGACCAACCATGGCCAGAAGAGACCTCTGGTGACTCCTCAAGCTACCCCTGAGCCGAAGCGTCCACACATCGCCCAGGTGCCAGAGCCTCCTCCACCCAAGGTGGCCAACACCCCCCTCACCCCAGCTAGCGACCGCAAGAAGACCAAGTTGCAGATTGCGCACCTCAAGGCAAGTTTTTTACAGAGCCAGTTCCCTGACGATGCTGAGGTCTACCGCCTCATTGAGGTGACAGGCCTTGCCAGGAGCGAAATCAAGAAGTGGTTCAGTGACCATCGTTACCGGTGTCAGAGGGGCATTGTCCATATCACCAGCGAATCCCTTGCCAAAGACCAGATGGCCATGGCAGGCACCCGACACGGTCGTACCTATCACGTATACCCAGACTTTGCCCCCCAGAAGTTCAAAGAGAAAAGCCAGGGACAGTTGAAAACCCTGGAAGACAGCTTTCTGAAAAGCTCTTTTCCCACCCAGGCAGAAGTGGAGCGGCTGAGGGTGGAGACCAAGCTGAGCAGGAGGGAAATCGACTCTTGGTTCTCAGAGAGGCGCAAGCTTCGAGACAGCATGGAGCAGGCCGTCTTGGATTCCATGGGGTCCAGCAAAAAAGGATCAGATGTGGTAGCCCCCAATGGTGCTCTATCTCGACTGGACCAGCTCTCCGGTGCACAGTTAGCTGGTTCTCTGCCCAGCCCTTCATCAGCAATGATACAAAATCAAGAACAGATTCACCTGCTCAGGAGCACTTTCGCGAGAACCCAGTGGCCCACGCCTCAGGAGTACGACCAGTTAGCGGCCAAGACCGGGCTGGTCCGAACTGAGATTGTGCGCTGGTTCAAGGAGAACAGATGCTTACTAAAAACTGGAACCTTGAGTTGGCTGGAGCAGTACCAACAGCATCACCTGTCAGATGATCACGGCCGTGACGCCATATCAAGAAAAGCGGCGAAACAAGTGGCTGAGAGCCCAAAGAATGGAAGCGAGGTGGCTCAACAGTACGCCAAGGACCCCAGAGCGCTCTGCGAGGAGGACTCCGACAAGCTGGTCCCCAGGGTGAAAACTGGTGGCGAGCAAGCCAAGGACTGTTTGGCAGGCAAGCCCTCAGAGGCCGCCTCAGACAGGTCAGAGGGCAGCAGCCGAGATGGCCAGGGCAGTGAGGACAACGAGGAGTCAGGCATCGTGGACTTTGTGGAAGTGACGGTCGGAGAGGAGGACGCCATCTCTGAGAAGTGGGGGAGCTGGAGTCAGAGAGTAGCAGAAGGCACAGCGGACCGGGCAGACTCCGACTCGGACGGCGCCCCTGCCGAGGCCGGCCAAGCCTAGACAGGTAATCCTGCCTGTTGACTCCAGAGGATGGGGAAATGCAGATTTCCGTTTTTTATTGGCACATTCATATAGATGGAGGGTTCCAAGATGCTGACTCTGACAATATACCTTTTTCCATTAATGTGTTAATTGTCCATATATGTTGACACAGATCAACCAGATATGTCATGGGCATGGTATATTCAAATATTTCTTATCAGAAACTAGAGCATTTCAGATTTCAGATTTTTTTTTCCCAGAATTTGGAACATTTGCACACATAATGTAGAGTGCTGGGGGCTGGGACCCTAATCTGAATCTGAAAATATTTATGTTTCACGTTTGTGTTATACACAGAGACCAAAGGTAACTCCAATGCAATATTTTTCATAATTTTATGTATGCTTGAAACATCATTTCATGGTGTGGTATTTCCTCCACCCATCATGCTGGCATTGGAAAGTTTCAGATTTTGAAGCATTTAGTAGTTTAGAATTTCAGATTCAGAATGTTCAACCTGTGTTTATCATGTATATTTATCACGTACAGTATGTTTGAAATACATATACATAATGGAATGGTTCAGTGGAGCTCATTTGCCTATGCACTACCTCACACACACTTGTCAGTTTCTTTTGTGTGGCAAGTAAGTCCTTTTTCAAGGTTCTTTGACAAGGGGATGAAATAAACAGGGCCTGATAGTCCTGTGCCCTTAATGTAAGGCTGTTCTCAGAGGGGATGCCCCGCTGCCTGGACCTGTTTGGACACCAGCCTTCAGGCCTGTTCATACTTGAGCCGTTTCAAACTGTTAAAGCAACACACCCTCTGTGTGTATTATGGTCACAGTTGGGGGAAAAAAAGAAAAAAGAAAAAGAAGGAAGGGAGCGTATTCTATCTTCTCCTTTGTTCTTTTTTGTTTTGTTTTGTTTTAAGTTTACTGAATTGGAGATTGAAGGTTGTTTCTTTGCACCTGGAAGACTGGGAATACTCCTTTTCTTGCCTTGTGTGGCTCAGGGAAGGTGCTTTCTGCTTAAGTCCCCGTAACCCCTTCAAATCTGGACAAGACCTGTGCAGATTTAGACCTGTGGAGCCACAAAAGCAAGGGAGGGAGGTTACCATGGTTACTAATGGCCATGTCATCCACATAATGGGACAGGCCTTGAAGCCCTTGGTGCGTGCGCGCTTCCCAAGAGGTCAGCGCAAGTCAAAACCCGACTGCAGCAGCTGACTTGGCTGTGTGTGGGGAGCAGAGGAGGTGGGAGGGGGGCAGCTTGAAACCTAAGCCTGAAAGGCCCATGGTTTGGCCAGGTGAACTGCTCTAGAGATCACTGCAAAAGCCACAGAAGGGGCCTCCCAAGATACCCTTTGAAACAAAGGTAAGACTCTTTGTATGGTCCTGAGGGAAACCCTACAGGTTACACACATCCATGCTGATGAACTTAGACAACTCCGGCCAGCCATGCGGCTCATTATTAACTCGTTTATTGCATGATAAAATGAGGTGCCTGGCAAATCTGTAAAACCCTCTGGAAGCTTTCTCTAGCCAGTTGCGGCAACAGTTTAATGAGTAGTCAACCCCAGAGTACCAACACATCTTCTTGAGGAACTTCCCGTGAGTCCAGGAAAGGATATGGCCCAAAAAGGAGGTGCTGGTGATAGGCAAGAGTCCTGAGATCCACAGGAGTATCAACGGGCCACCTCTCTCTGGCTACCTTGTGTCTTCCCGCTCTCTGGCCACCTTCTTGGGAAGCCCTGCCATTTAGCTATGCCTCCCCTGTTGAAACAGTATTTTTGTTTTGTCTTGGTTTTTTGTCCTCATGAATGCTCTAGCTTGCCCTGAGCTTCTCTTCTTGATCTTGATCCATGGTATGAATTTACATGTTTTCTATTTCTTCCCACCCTAGAGCCGACAATAGATTCAGCTCCATTCAACAATACGTTGAGCATCCTGTATACTGGTTGCCATAGTCAATACCAAAAGACAATGGAGGCAGACAGATGGTGCAGCTCCCATTCCCAACAGAGCTCAGTTGGGCTGAGGACAGAGACTGCACTTCCCATTACTAGCCAGTATGACATGTGAGATGTGGGTCCTCATTGGAGGCATACCCAGACTAGGCATCACAGGGGGTTAGGGGAAGAAGGGATATTGACTCTGGAGTAGCTTTTAGGAGGGCCAAGAAATCAGACAAAGAAAGGAGTTGTTCAAGCAAAAAGAGCAGCATGGGCCAAGGTCCAGAGATGGTACATGTGAGGACCAGAAGAGGATTGGCATGGACAGAAAGTGGTTTGGGTTCTGTTAATGATTAAAAGAAGCAAGCTGAAAGCAAACCTAACTGTTTTCTCTAAGAGGCTGAAGCTATTCTGAACCAGCTGTGTTGGCTGAATTGGACGTGAGGACACAGTACCCCAGTGTGGGCTCAGATGGTGTTTCCTCATCCCCACAGCTGAGTGAGAGGTAGCCCAGGGGAGCTGTCCCCCAGAGAGACATGGCCACCTGTTGGCATCCCTTCCCTGAAGGTATACACCATCTGAGTAGGTGCGTGACTGCCTGATTCCCTGAGGCCTGAAGAAAACACAGATGGGGGATGCTAAGATCACCAGAAGAAGTTTGGGGGAAGGAGAAGGAAAGATGGGTGAAGGTTTCCCAAGGAGCAGCAGCCTAGCTGCTGCTCAGGATGCCTGTGTCTTACCTAGTTCTCTGGCAGAGGCAATTCTCTATATTCTTATGATCCAGAAAGTGAGCCTCGGACAGCAGGGAACTCACCCACATTGCTCCATCCGTCAGCTCAGCTGGATTCTAAAGCCCCTACTCTTCCTGCCGCCATCTGAAGGGTCCCATTGCTCTTGGTCACCCTCCTCCCCCTCTCTCTTCACTGACCTCCACCTTCCATCTAAGGATGTGGAGAACGGCCCGGGAGTTGGAAGTGGACTGTTGAATTAACACCAGACCACTCAGAGATGTAGGAAGTACCTGTATACCCATTTTCTGATGATGGTAAGTGTGAGCCTACAGGATATTCCTGAACAAGATACTGGAGCTTTTCAGTACCTAGTGCGACCACCTATTTACAAAGGTCTCCTGATGGTTCAGGGGGCCATGTTATAGAGGATGGACCTGCAGGCCACACAGGCGACAGCATCTGAAACCTGGCCCAAGTCCTAACCAGAAGCATCCATCAAACAAGTCTTCCAACTTAGAGAGCAGAAAAATCTCCCTAAATTGTGGCTCTCTTGGCATCCATGGGTATGCCTAACACATGTATTGGGACTGAGGAAACGGCTCGGTTGATTAAAATGACTGTTGACTGCCCCTGTAAAAAGCTGAGCACAGTAGTAGCACATACATAGCTGCAATCCCAACACTGGAGAGGCAGAGACAGGAGGAGCTCAGAGCTTACTGGTCAACCAGTTCAGCCAAATCAGCAAGCTCCAGATTCATCAGGAGATCTTATTTCGAAAACTAAGGTGAAGAATGATTAATGAAACCCAATGTCAACCTCATATACATACATACATACATATATATGAATGAATGAAATTGCAGCTATGTGCAATGGGAACATATATCATAATCCCAAAATAATTCATGGTTTTAACCTCATGAAGGTGCTATCTGACACACAAGATGGTAGAAATGCAGAGATCCCTGAAGCAAGAAGCGCCAAGGGCTCGAGGATCAGATTTTCCCTTATAGGACTGAGTATCTCTACCAGTAAAGCCCTGAGCATTAACTTCTGCAAGGCTCATGACTGTGAATGCCCCACACCACGTTCACCACAGCCTTAACGTTAGGCATAAAGATTAGCAATCTTTCCCAGCCCTGAAGTGATGTTCTCTTGATTAGAATAATTTTGATTGATCTCGCTGATAGCCATTGCTTAGTAAGAGGTTGAAAAATAAACTTTTCCTTTTCTAAAACTTAGTCAATCTACTTAGGCAAGACATTGTCAAGCATATGCCTGGATGTGCGGTCAAATGACCTGTCTTATTGCTGCAGGTGCTGTTGATGATGATGATGATGATCACGATGATGATGATGGTGGTGGTGATGATGATGATGGTGATGATGATGGTGGTGGTGATTATAGTGATGATGATGATGATGATGATGGTGGTGGTGATGATGATGATGATGAGCTTCCATTTATTGTCATATACTGACTGTCTGCTTGGCATTCTCTGAAACATATCTATTAAATCCCTTGAACCTCACCACCATCTAGTGAGGCAGGCACAGCTTTCCCTCCACCTTATAGAGCACAAAAGCTGGTAAGCTTGGAACCACCTTTCATCTGCCAGCCCAGTGTCTACTCACTGAGGCCAATATCCTCTTCAATGGTGGTACCACTGCCGTAGCCTAGGACAATTAACAACTTACGAATGGAAAATGCATTATTGGTTCACAGCTTTCAAAAATCTTAGTTCATTGTGGCAGGAAAAGCATGGGAACAGGGCCACCTCCATCCCCAGAAGTGTGGACCAGGAAGCAGAGAAAAACTGCTCAGAAGCAGAGCAGATATATTCTTCAGAGGCCTGCCCCTAAGTGGCCTACTACTGCCAGCCATTTTCTGCCTCTGAAAGACTCCAAAGCCTTTGAAATAGCGCCCTAAGACGGGGACTAAGCACTCAGACCACAAGCCTGTGGGAACTATTTCAGAATTCAAACCGTAGCACATTGCTCAGCAAGAGCTTCAGAGAACCCCCTTCATGCCAAGCACTGTGCATGTGTGCGTGACTTTGCCTATAAAGCCAACACACAGCCCCTATCTGGATGTCAGCCTAAAAAGGTAAGATATATACATAAACCAGAAGTCCATCTGGACTGTTCTTTTTAAAGACTTTTTTTTAAATTATGTGTATGCAGAGGGGGAGGGCTGTGCACACGCGTGCAGTACCCAAGGTGGCCAGAAGAGGGCGTAGGATTTATTGGAGCTGGAGTTACAGGCAATTAAGAGCTTCCCATCTTGGATTCTGGGAACCAAACTTGGGTCCTCTGCAAGAACATTATGTACTCTTAATCACACAGCCATGTCTCCAGCCCCCACCATCTGGACTGTTTTATACGAGTTATACACACAGAAATTGGAGGAGCCCAGAGGGAGAAAGGTGGCTTTTTTGGGTTTAAAAAAAAAAAAAAAAAAAAAACAACCTCCCCACCCACCCACATGTGCGAGCCTTCTTCTCGTTCAAACAAAGGAAACGCAGAAACCTGAAGTAACTCACCAGAATTCACTCAGCTAAGTGTCTAAATTTGGCTCACGATCTCCAGCCACTATCTTCACGGCCTCCAGATTTCTGACAGTTTCCAACTCCTGATGATTAGTGATGGCTCAGGGAAGGTGTGAAATTTGTGAAATGTCAAAAAAAAAAAATTGCCATGGCTCAGCTTGCTTAAAATATTTAAGGCTGATTAATTGTTGCATGCTGACTACAACTTAAGTCCAGAATATGTACACCCCTCACACACTGTTCAGATTAGCTGTCTATAGATAGAAGAATAAATGAGTGAACATGAATGAATGAATGAATGCTCTCTAATCATTAGTTTGCATGCCTCTCTTCCCCACCAGATCTTTGAAGTCAGAGACCCCACCTCATCAGTCTCTGAGTTCCCGGGGCAGAGATGGAGGAGATGCTCAGTCATGGTTTTCTCACTCCATTTGCTATTGCTAGTAACACAGGCCAGATGGCTTTGAGAGAAAAGGGGTTGATTTTGGCTACGCTTTCAGAGGTCCATGGTTGAATGACCATCTGGTGATGTTCTTCTTGCTGGTAGAATCCCAAAACAGTTCAGAGACAGGAAGCATGGAGTGTGTGTGTGTGTGTGTGTGTGTGTGTGTGTGTGTGTGTATGAAATGATCTCTCTCACTATCTTATGTTTTCATTATAATTATTAAAATGTGTTATCTGTACACGTTTATGGTTTCTTCATGGCATCTCTGTATGTACTTTGGTTATGTCCATCCTCAATCTCTCCCTTTTCCCCAGGCCTCCTTCTTTACTCCCTAACAGTCACTCTTCCGCCTCCAAGTCTAGTGTTGTGCTGTTTTGTTCTGTTTTCTCTTGTTTCTACATACAAGAGAAAATATGTGATGTTTGTCTTTCTATGTCTGGCTTATTTCTCTTAACACAGTGAGCTCCAGACCCATCTGTGACAAGACCCCATTCTCCTTTATGATGAAACACTCTTTTGTGTTGTATACACCCTACTGGATTCTCCCTGTTTGTCTTTTGACCGGCATCTAGATTAATTGCATGTCTTGGCTCTTGTGAATCGTGCTGCAGTAAACGTGGCTATGCAGACATCTCTAGTACATACTCCCTTTGGGTCCTTTGGTTATACAGCCAGATCAGATGGTACTTCTATGTTTAGCTTTTTTCTTCCTTTGAGGTTTTAGTTGGGGAGTGGGGGTGGAGAATTGGATTTTTTTGTTGCTGTTGTTGTTGCTTGTTTGTTTCTTGGCTGTTTATGAGGAACTTCCGTACTGTAGATGTAACACTGCTGCATACTGTAACAGTTACCTTTCTTGTTGTAACCAAATACCTAATTAGAAGCAGTTTAAGGGAGACAGGGCTCCTTCTTGCTTACAATTCAAGGAGATGCATCTTATCATGGTGGGAAAGGCATGGTGGCAGACGCAAGACGCCAGCTGGTCACTTGCATGAGCAGTCAGGAAGCCAAGAGAAACTGGAATGGGACCGTGACATAAAACATCAAGACCTAGACCCAGCTGCTCCCCTCTCCAACAAAGCTCTACCTAGCAGAGCTTCCACAGCCTTACAAAACAACATTGCTAGTAGTACTCCTTGGTTTACAGAAGGCCACCTTCTCACTCCATCCTCACGTGGACTCTACACTATGTGTTCACACCCCCAGCATCTTTTTCTCTGCTTACCTAGTCCTATTAGATTAGGGCTTAACTGTTCTGCACTTGCTTACCTATTTAACGATCTTGTCTGCAAACGCGGGGCTACAATATACACATACAGTTCGCCGCGGAACACTTAAAGGGCTATCTGTTGTTGTTGGAATTAAATGAGATAATAAACGAGAGCCCCTAGGTGCTGACGTTAAGATCGGCACCTGTTCCGTTAGAGATGCCTGTGAACCTTTTTCTGCCTCTCCGTGTAGTGAACTTGCCTGATTACTTCCTGCCTTTCCAAACTGACATTTTCCGTTGGGCTCTGCTTGTGCAAGCTCATGCCGTTCGTTCACTGTGTAACAAGAGGAGTGTGTGAGAGAGGCCTAGGGCAGCAACATGGGCTGACATTTGCTGAGTGTGTACCATGACAGGAACTGCTCAAGCACCTCACCTGTGCCCACTCATCCTCACAGTAACTCCGTAATCAGCATCAGTTTCTTCATGGACGGCCCATAGAAAAGACACAAAGAACGATGACTTACCCAAGGTCATCCAGGTAGAAAGTAGTGAAGCTGGGATTCAAACCCAAACCTAGATGTGGAACCCCTGTCCTTGCTAGCTTTAATGATCCACTTGACACAGCCCATTGTCAGCCATCCAGCTGAGAACCTGAATTGGGTAATGGTGTAGATCAAATTGGTATGTCTTGATTGATAATTGCCATAGGAGGACCCAGCCCACTATGGCGGTACATCCCTCAGTAAGTGATCCCAAGTGTACAAGAAAGCTAACTGACTATAAGCCAGCCTAGGAACCAGAAGCCACAATTCTCCATGATTCCTGCTTGTACTTCCTTGGCTGTGAAGTGAGTTCCTTGGTCAGAGGCAATGCTGTATAGAACAACAAGGGGACCTGCTTTCAAGTTCCTGCCTTGAGCCTCTGCCTTGACTTCCCTCAGTGATGGACTAGTATGGTTCATCAGAGACTAGCTAAAATAAGCCCTTCCTCCCCTAAGGGAGTTTCATCACAGCAACAGAAATAAAGCTGGAACACCAATTTAAGAGTCTCCCCAGCCAGACAGTGATGGTGCACGCCTTTAATCCCAGCACTCAGGAGGCAGAGGCAGGTGGATCTCTGTGAGTTCAAGGCCAGCCTGGTTTACAGAATTAGTTCCAGGACAACTAGGGCTGTTACACAGAGAAACCCTGTCTCTAAAAACCAAAAAAAAAAAAAAAAAAAAAAAAAGTCTCCCTGATTGGGGCTGGAGAGATGGCTCAGCAGTTAAGGGCACTGGCTGCTCTTCCAGTAGTTTGGGTTCAATTCCAAGAACCTACATAACAGTTCAGAACCGTAACTCCAAGATCTGGCACCCTCACATAGACATGCGTGCAGGCAAAACACCAATGCACATAAAACAAAAATAAATTGTTTTTTTTTAAGTTCCCCTGGTAGGACTGAGACAGGATTCCACTGTAAGTAGATACTCTTGAACTCCACTGGACACTGCCTACCAATTGTAGGGAGAAGAAGGAGCCCCATGGCCCTCAGACAGTAACTGTGCTTGAGCTCCCCATCAGTCTAGGTGTGGGATTTACCCAGTCTGTAGGTCTCAGCACGTTCTCCTCCCCCAGAAGCTCCTCAAACCATCACAAAGATGGAGAGCTTCGGCCAACTGAGCCAAAGTGGACCCAGGTCTGTCTGGAGTCAACTCGGAATGATAGTTTTCCTGTCGGCTCAAGTTCTCTCTCTCTCAATTCTACCTCAAGTCAGAGCATGCCTTCCATTCCAAATAAGACTGTTGACCTTCTGTTTGCCTGTCCACAGCTATGAAACACTCTTCTAGGGAGCTGGAGAGATGGCTCAGTGGTTAAGAGTACCGCCTGCTCTTCCAGAGGACCCGGGTTCAATTCCCAGCACCCACATGGCAGCTCACAACTGTCAGTAACTCCAGTTCCAGGGAATCTGACACCTTCACACCAATGTACATAAAATAAAAAGTGGAAATGAAAAAGAACAAAGTGTAAAAGAAAAAAAAAAAACACTCTTCTAATATTCCCTTATTCCCCAGGAATCTATCTCTGCATTCTCTTGAACACACTCCATCCAAAACCTAACCACTACCTACAAAGGAACTGCAGTTAAACTGAAAGCAGGCTTCTTCCCAACAGTCCCAGAGACCAGATGACAGTGGGGTCAAATGGTTAGCAGAGAACCAGCCCTCCGTGAGTAAGCAGTACACTTGCTTAGCCTAGCGATACGAAAAATTTCCAGGGCCCCATGCTGCTGGAATCAGGATGTGTGGCACATCTGTGCGACAGGCATTTTAACATGCCCCACTACAAATCTGACACACTTTCCACTTTATGAACCTTGGGTGTGTTGGATTTACCTCATTTGTGAAACAGAGTCCCACCCTACATAGCTGCATGGCCCTAAGATGTTTGTCCTTTGGAGTCTAAGAGATGTAACTCTCAGCCTCAGATAAGAGCACAGTGAGTGTATGTCCCCTCTCTCCTCCTGTGAAAGCATCTTGCCTTAACAAATGCATTGAGATGGGGTTGCCACTGGGTTAGATGATGCTTAATTAGGGTTTCTATTACTGTGAAAGAGACACTATGACCATAGCAACTCTTATAAAGGAAAACGTTTAATTGGGGCTGGCTTACAGTTCAGAGGTTCAGTCCGTTATCAGTATGGTAGGAAGCAGGGAGGCACACAGGCAGACATGGTGTTAGAGAAGGAGCTGAGAGTTCTGCATCTGGATTGGCAGGCAGCAGGAAGAACAAGTGAGTCACTGGGTCGGGCTTGAGCTTCTAAAACCTCAAAGCCTGCCCCCAGTGACACACTTCCTCCATCAAGACCATACCTGCTAATAGTGCCACTCCCTATGAGCCTAAGGGGGCCATTTTCATTCAAACCACCACATTCCACTCTCTGGCCCCCATAGGCTTGTAGCCATATCATAATGCAAAAATGCATTCAGTCTAACTTCAAAATCTCCATAGTCTATAACAGTCTCAACGTTGTTTAAAAGCCCTAGGTCCAAAGTCTCTTCTGAGACTCACAGAAATCTCTTAACTGTAATGCCCTGGAAATCAAAATGAAAAGGCAGATCACGTACTTCCAACATATTGTGGCACAGGCTATACCTTACTGTTCCAAAAGGAAGAAAGTGAGGAAACACTGGACCAAAGCGAGTCCAAAAACCATCTGGGCAAACTCCAAATTCTGCACCTCCCTGTCTGATGTCAAAGTGCTCTTCAGATCTCCAGCTCCTTTCAGCTTTGTTGACTGCAACACATTTCTCTCTCTTGGGCTGTTTCCACTCCCTGTTAGCAGCTCTCCTCAACAGGTATCCCACTGCTCTGGCATCTCTAACATCTTGGGTTCTCCAAGGCAATCCAGGCTTCAGTGTCATAGCTTCACACAATGGCTTCTCTAGGCCTCCACACAGGGATACCTCTGCCACGTGCCTGGCCTCACAGCAGCTTTCCTTAGCTGCAGAGGGAGGTTCCACAACCCCTTTCTACTATCCTTGACTCTAAAGCCAGAACCATGTGGCCAAAGCTGCCAAATTCTGCTGCTTTCTAGAGTTGGAGTATGACCCCCTTGTTTAATGACACCTTCACCAGCTTTCTTTCTTGCTGTTTTCCTTCACTGCCTAAGCTGGGATGTGCTGGAACTCACTCTGTAGACCAGGCTGACCTTGAACTCAGAGATTTGCTTGCCTCTGTCTCCTGAGTGCTGGGATTAAAGGCATATACCACCACGCCTGGACCTAACTTGTTCTTTAATTCCTTTTCACAAATTAGAAGCTTAGTTGGGTGGGGTCTTGCCCTGAGGCCCCCACTCCCTTTATTCCATTTAGCATCAGGCTTTTCTTTAAACTTTTTCCTGGTGGTCCTTTTCTCCTCAAACTGTGTATTTTGTATTTTTCCTTCCTCAGCTTGCTCCTTTTCATTATAGATCTGCAGAATATTGCCCACTAATAACCAGGCAGCACAGTCAATGCTGGGTTGTTTCGAAATGTCCTCTGCCAAAAGAGTTAATCCATAACTCTTCAACTTAGCCTCGGGCAGATTTTTGGAACAAGGGCAGAAAGCAACCATGTTCTTTGCCAAAATATCACAAGAACAGTCTCTAGGCCACATGTTAATGTTCTCCCCTGAAACCTCTTGAGCCAGGCCCCCCACAGTTCAAATCACCCTCAGCACCACTGTCTTCCATGTTCCTACTAGAATGGCCCATTAAGCTGCACTTGAAGTGTTCGACTGTTTTCCTAACCCAGAGTCCCAAAGTCTACATTCCTCCAAATAAAAACATGGCCAGCCAATCACAGCAACACCCCATTCCTGGTACCAACTTCTGTCTTAGTTAGGGTTTCTATTGCTGTGAAGAGACACCATGACCACGGAAACTCTTATAAGGGAAAACATTTTAATTGGGGCTTAGCTTACAGTTCAGAGGTCTAGTCCACTATCATTGTGGTGGGAAGCATAGAGGTATGAAGGCAGACATGGTGCTGGAGAGGTAACTGGGAGTTCTGCATCTGGATTGGCAGGCAATAGGAAGAGCAAGTGAGTCACTGGGCCTGGCTTGAGTTTCTGAAAACTCAAAGCCACACCGCCCCCAACGAGGCCACACCTACTCCAACAAGGCCACACCTCCTAGTAGTGCCACTCCCTATGGGCTTAAGCAGACCATTTTCATTCAAATCACCACAGATGAGGACTGCCACAGGGACCTCCCAGAGCATTCATGTAGAACTCAGCACTGTTCAGAGGAAGCTGGACCTAGTGGTGGAGAGGACTTTAGAGGAAACAGAGCCAGATGCAGGAAAGCTTTCATCCCCTCTTCCAACAGCTCCTCGGCCCCTCCTTGGATAATGATGAAAAAGACGGGCCATAAATGGACATTTGCAAAGCAGAAACGACAGAGAGCGAGGAACTTTATCTTCAACCTCACAGTGTCACAGCACCCAGTTATCTGACGTAACGAAGTAGGGTTATATGGGAGAGGGAGTCAGAGAGAATAAGACAATATGTTATGGGAAGATATTCACCATCTCTCTCATGTAGTGCAGAGTTATTCTTTCCCAAGTCCTCAGGTGCCCAAGAGAAAATCCTAATGGGAAAATAAAAAAAACAGAACAGAAAGCTGTCACGTGGTTCTTTGGTTTTTTTTTTTTCCATGTTTCACCAACATGAAGAGTACTAGGGAAGCAGATTTTGCCAGAATTAGTATTTTCAACATGGCGAATTGTCTTCAAAGCAGATGTAGGGGGTGGGAAGGTTTCCTGTCCCTAGAAGGTGTTTCTGTTGAGGTTGGACATCCTAGAGGTAAAGTCTTTTCAATGAAGGCCATAAGAAAATGTGCCTAGTGGCCTTGCAGCTTCCTCCAAAGCTCTAGGGTGAGGTGACCCACTGGGCATGCATGTTATCTGACCGAGTGATAAGACTCCCTAGGGAGTTAGCAAGGGGCCACAGTGACAAAGCACAGTGATAGGGTGTAAAGAAAACAACCAACACTCAAAGGTGAACTTCATCACTCCCCTTTCCAACAGCCACCATGGTTAACAGCTCTGTACCCACTCCCCCTTTCCACTCACTAACGAACGCCTGTTGAGTATCCCTTGTGGGCCAGACACTACAGGGAGATGGTGGCTAGGGCCAGCAAGGAACACCATGGGTACCATCCATGGCCATTGGTACTACCTCACACTAACAAAACAGTCAACTAGACAAGTGAAGGCAGCCAATCACAGCAACACCCCATTCCTGGTACCAACTTCTGTCTTAGTTAGGGTTTCTATTGCTGTGAAGAGACACCATGACCACGGAAACTCTTATAAGGGAAAACATTTTAATTGGGGCTTAGCTTACAGTTCAGAGGTCTAGTCCACTATCATTGTGGTGGGAAGCATAGAGGTATGAAGGCAGACATGGTGCTGGAGAGGTAACTGGGAGTTCTGCATCTGGATTGGCAGGCAATAGGAAGAGCAAGTGAGTCACTGGGCCTGGCTTGAGTTTCTGAAAACTCAAAGCCACACCGCCCCCAACGAGGCCACACCTCCTAGTAGTGCTAGAAGGTGTCTTGGCTACGTCATTGAGAGATAACTCCATGTGTGACAGGGTCAGGGACCGGAAGCACTATGAACAGGTGCCATGGAGGAGAAAGGCCAGAGAAAATATCCCCCAGCTAAGTCAGAACGCATTCCTGCAGGGCCTGAGGCATGATGAAGACTGGGCCTTGTTCCCAGGACAGCTAGGGAAGGTAAGGAAGGGAGTAACCACGGTGGCTTAGAACTGTCACACTGGGACATGGGAGCAGGGCCATGCCCAGTGTGCCGGGGCCTCTGATCAGGGGCCTGACGCTAGAATATGCCAAGGGACAAATGACTGTGGCAGGTGGCGAAAGGGAACATGGGTCAGAGCTTGCTTTGTCTGCCCTTCCTCCCTTCAATCTGAACACGGTAGGACCGTGAGAAACAAAGGCACAGCCATCATCCAGACACTGCCCACCGTCACTTGACACCTAGCAGGACCCTGGCACTGGAGAGAAAATTAGACTAGTGAATGAGGGTGCTTGCTGACCGGGTGGCCTTTAGGTTTGGGCCACGAGCAGACACCTCTGGACAGGGGCCCCATTTCCAGAATCATTTTGAGAGTTCTGCCCAGCTCCCACAGCCTGAACCTTGACCATGGCCACATACTCCCGGAAGGGTAGAGGAGAGTTAGAGTCCAAGAGATCTAAAGCCTGGAGCCACGCTAGTATATTTGGGATAACTGCAAAAGAAAAATGGGTGGGGGGTGGGGGTAGGGGGTGAGAGGTAGGGGGTGGGAGGTAGAGATAAGCTTTGTCTACTTTTGGGTCTGACATTTTGCTTGATTATCCATACTCATCATCATCGTTATTACAAATGGTTGGAGGATCATACATGTTTATACCCATGTTTAAAAACTATATTAAGCCGGGCGGTGGTGGCGCACGCCTTTAATCCCAGCACTCGGGAGGCAGAGCCAGGCGGATATCTGTGAGTTCAAGGCCAGCCTGGTCTCCAAAGCGAGTTCCAGGAAAGGCGCAAAGCTACACAGAGAAACCCTGTCTCGAAAAACCACAAAAGAAAAAAAAAAAAAAAAAAAAAACCTATATTAAGAAGGTTGGTAAGGCCGGGCAGCGGTGCCGCATGGCTTTAATCCCAGCACTTGGGAGGCAGAGGCAGGCGGATCTCTGTGAGTTCGAGACCAGCCTGGTCTACAGAGCGAGATCCAGGACAGGCACCAAAACTACACAGAGAAACCCTGTCTTGGAAAAGAAAAAGAAAAAGAAGGTTGGTAAGATGTTCTAGTTGGTAAAGGTGATTGTCAAGCCTGAGTTTGATTCCTGGAACACACACAGGATAGAAAAAAGAGAAACTACTCCCATAAGTTATCCTATGACCTCCACATGTGCACCTCTCTCTCTCTCTCTCTCTCTCTCTCTCTCTCTCTCTCTCTCTCTCTCTCTCTCTCTCACACACACACACACACACACACACACACACACACACACACCTCATCAGCCTACACCCACAGCTCCAAATTTACACTAAAATCAGGCAAAGCAAGGCAGTATTTCTTGAGTCCCTGTACGTCCGACTTTACATGAATATAGTTGAAATACCTGACAAGAATGACTGAGCTGGAAATGTTTATTTTAGCTCCCAGTTCAGGCCATGGTGACTGGGAGCTGTCTTACTGGGTCTGGGGTGTGGCCCAACATGATGGCAATGGGAGCCTGTGACTGATGGGAAGCAGAGAGAACAGGAAGCAGCCAGGGATAATATACCCCCAAGAACCCTCCTTCTCACAATAGCACCACAGCTGGGGACCAAGGACTCGAACACA
The DNA here is from genome assembly GCF_949786415.1 of Peromyscus eremicus. NCBI lineage: Eukaryota > Metazoa > Chordata > Mammalia > Rodentia > Cricetidae > Peromyscus > Peromyscus eremicus. Next base: position 43,373,161 of record NC_081436.1, on the reverse strand, counting down.
GGTGGGCCTGTGGGGGGTGTTTCAGATTCAGACAAAGCCCCAACTTGAAGGGCATCGATCCCTCCTTCAAACCCACCACGGCTTTGGAAGGAGTCCCCAAACTGCAGGAGGACTAGGAAGAGGCCTTCCACCCCAAGAAATGACAGTCCTCTCTCTGACATCTCTTTGGTCTATGTCATCCCTCCAGGGCACTCGGTCTGAACTTCCGTACTGGCAACGGGGATGCTCTCTGTCTTTGAAGAAGGAAGAAAGCCCGCCCCAGCGGCTGTGGGCCGTCTCACCAGCGACTCAGAGTGGAAATGCTTTAGTGGTGTGTGCCTGGAGGCCACGGGAACATCGAAGCTCTCAGTGGCCCTCCCAGAGGCCGGGTGGGAATTGTTGTTCATAGTGCCAAAGTCCTACTACTGTGTTTTCAATGGGTCCCTGTACATAGTCTCTTGCCTCTGCCCCAACCCCACCTCTTGCTATACTGGAACCGATTTATACAATGTGGGAATTTTGTTACCTTTTTAATCGAGGGCAACTTCCTTTTCCAGCACTTCCGTGGTAAGGTGTTTGCTTTTTTTTTTTTTCCTCCCCCAGGAAGGAGGGCTAACCACATTACATTGCTTTTCTCTTTTTTTTCTTTTCACTTTATTAACAAGGGGGAGGGGGTATTAGTATTAGTGCCACTGTATCTACTGGATTTTAGGTAGGAAGAATTTCTTTCTTTCTTTCTTTTTTAAGGTAGTTTGGCATTTGGCTGAGGTTGGTCCTCTGGCTCAACAGTGGATGGGTTCACAAATAGCAGGCCTTCCGCATCAAGCCCAGTTCCCCCGGCTGCCTTTTGGGGACCTTGCCTCAGCCCGATGCCAAGAGGTGGGTCTGGCTTCTCAACTGCTTGGATAATTGGGGAACGGGTGTCTGCCCTCTTTACAAATCTTTTTTAAATACCAGCAGAAAGGGCTCCCACACTTGATGATGCCATCAGTCCTCTTAGGAAATTAAAAGAGTGTTCTTTCGGCCCAGCTCGGACAAAGGTGAACATCTCTGGGTTTCTTTGCTCATCCTCACTGCCTTTTCTTGGTGTGGCATTTGACAAGAAGATTTCAGCTCGAAGCCTCACTATCAATTGATTTTTATTTTTGTTCGTGTGTGTGTGTGTGTGTGTGTGTGTGTGTGTGTGTGTGTGTTTGGGCCAATTTTAGATTACCTGAGTGCACTTTTTTTTTAGTTAGTTGTAACTTTGAAAGAAGGAAAGCCAAGAGATCTATCTCGTATAAATGTCTCGACGTGGATTCTGTTTGCTGTCCTTGTCCCCTCCCCCTCCCCAGCCCCGTGTCCCCACGATACACTGCACAAACAAAATGCTAGGGAGTTTGAATAAAAGCAGTTTTTCTAACTTGTTGCTCATTTGTTGTAACTCAATAAAGCAAAGACTAAACATTTTTATAACCTTTCCTCTGCTCCTTGCTCATCATTGCTATGCGGCTCCTGAGGCCTCAGCCCGCACTCTCCTTCCTGACGTGGCCACCTCCCATTGCCAATTCATTGTGGCCTTATTTGTTTAAGGTTTAGTGTGTGTGTGTGTGTGTGTGTGTGTGTGTGTGTGTAAGTCATGAAACAGAAATTATCCCTTCTGTTCATATCCCTGTGACCCAAATTCTAGTCATGGTAACGCGTGGCTGTAAGGGAGGCTGGCCAAGTGGCCCAGAGCCAGCAGTGGAGCAGTCCCACCCCAAGAGGAAAGTGGAGTGGCCATCACGGTCACGACAATCAACCACAAGGAGATTTAGCTACATCTGACCTCAAGGCCACCCCCCTCCCTAGCTAGATGAACCACCAGCAGCTACTTTTCATTGCATCTGGGTTAATCCGAGAATCATGACCAGTGCCATCCTGGACTTAGAATTGATTCAAGACTTTCCGAGGTCAGAGCCCACGCTGACCCATTGTGTAAGATGTCTCTAGTGTCTGGAAGATCACCTAACCCATCAGTTTCTGTCACGTACACACTTGTGGTTGCTGTCATCGCCAGGGCATCCTCCAGACAAGAGATGAACCACTCCAGAGATGGTTTCAGGGAACAGCGTCTGCTTTATGGTACACGAGCAACCATTTATATAGCGGAAGTCTATCGACTAGGGCTGGTTAGCACATTACCTCGGATTGGACAGTGAGCGCTCATACCACCTCTCTCTGCGGAGGAAGCACCTTAGAGATGTGGGCAGTGCAGATTTGTCCTCAGGCTAGCTTCTGCCACTCACACTACTTCAGAACCCACGGTTCTGACTTCAGACATGGTGTGCCAAGCTTCTTATTTAGAAGTGCAGTGTGCCAGGTAGGCTGGCTGCCGGGTCAGGCCTGCCAAATGCCTCGGACATATGGTGGTAACAAGTCAAGCTTGGTGAGGCCAGAGGCTCTGGGGGCTGATAAGAGGGAAGACTCTTGAGAAAGGAAACAGGAAGGGGCATTGAGAGTCACACCCGAGGAGGGGTTCCTCAGAGTGTCTGCCCAACCAGATAAAAGGACGGACAGGAGCTCCAGGCTCATGTCCAGCCGTAAGGAAGGGAGCAGGTGAGTGAGGCTGGCCTATATGCATCTTTCTTCCTCCTGAGTTCCAGGGGTATAAAGAGGTGAAGGGGGTGGGGGTGTTATGGTGCTTAAGGGCACACTCTGGAGGTCAAAATGCCTGAAGTCAACTCTCTGTTCTGCTACTGTCTGAGGTGCTTTTCTATGGGTGTGATAAAGCACCATGACCAAGGCAACTTATGATAACATTTAAGAGATGGGGGAGGGAGGGAGGGAGGGAGGGAGGGAGGGAAGGACAGAGACAGAGAGATAGAGAGGGAGGGAGGGAGAGGAAGAGAGAGGCAGAGAGAGGGAGGGAGGGAGAGAGGGAGAGAGAGGGAAGAAAGGAGAGAGAGAGAGAGAGAGAGAGAGAGAGAGAGAGAGAGAGAGAGAGAGAGAGAGAGGAGGGAGAGGGAGAAAGGAGGGAGAGGGAGAAGGAGAGAGAGAGAGAGGAGGGAGAGGGAGAGAGGAGGGAGAGGGAGAGAGGAGGGAGAGGGAGAAGGAGAGGGAGAGAGAGAGATTGATTTAGCCTGGCCGGCATAGCTGACTCATTCTGGTCCCCCACTGCCTCTCTTCCTGTGTTCCCAGCACCTGGCTCCTCATCACCCCCATGCTGTCCTGTCCTTCCCGTTAATGAGTGTCTCCAGCCCATCTCCACAGGTGGCTGCACTTCTCTCCCGCTATTTACCACCCTGGCAGTTAGACTTGCTTGCCACTGCCATTTAAAGGAATCCTTCGAGCAAGTCAGTGGGGGCGACCATCAAATGCCTAATGTCTGTGGAAACCAAAGGACAGGGCCCTGATAATGGGCGGGAATGAGGAACACGGAAGATTGTGGCCTTTTAACCACCCAGCAAAATGTGGCCTTTTAACCACCCAGCAAAATGTGGCCTTTTAACCACCCAGCAAAATGTGTCAAGCTGTGTTTCTCCAGTGGGAATGAGTGAAGAGTGGCAGACCTAGGAAGGAGAGTCTGTGGGGCAGGCAAGGTTCTTGAGGCGGTGGGAGAGAGCAGCGGGTGGAGTGGCCAGTGGCTTCATCTATCTATCTATCTATATCTACCGAGGACTCTTTGCACCCCTAGCGCTTCCTTCAAGGGATTTTCTCTTCACCCTCTGTCGAGAGTGGGGGCTACCCATCATGGGGACTCACCTCCCCCCAGGCAGGGGAGAGCCATTACGCTCTAGTACAGGGTACAAGGCCACACGCAAACTTCAATCTGCATCAGTCAGGTTCTGGTAGAAAGGGCTGCTTTTTCCTATGGTAAGTGCGATAATGGTTCTGTGACTTTGTCTGGGAGACATGAACAAATATCTATGTGCCCAAGCTGGGTCATCAACAACAGACCTATACACATGGCCCCTCCCAAGTTTAGCTTGAGGAACCGATACATTTAACAGAGGTTGCTTATGGGCGTGGGGGTATCTCAGGCATGTGCATCACCTGGCATGGATGACAGCTCACAAGGGCTGAGCCACTGGAGCTCTGTGCCACTGGCTGGTGGCAGCTTCTTACAGCTTTTTTCTTTTTTTATTTTATTAAGAAACTGTTTATTCATTTTACATACCAATCACAGATCCCCCTCTTCCCTCCTCCCGTCCCTCCAGCCTCCCCTTTTCTACCTCAAGGGGAGTCTCACCTCCTTAGCCTTGTAAGTTTCCTGAGGCTTATAAGCCTTTTTTCCTCCCTCCTCTTTTGTCCCCTCCCGCCCTGTTCCTCCCTGTAGGAGAGACCACTTCAACCCAGAGGAGACAGCCACACAAGCCTCCGGAGGTCAGAGGTCTTGCCAGGAGAGGAAGCCAGTGTACAAGTAAAAAAAACGACACATGGCCCAAAGAGTCAAGAAGGGAGTATCATCATGAAGGGGTAGAGGTGATGGTAGATGGTGGCAGTGACATCGTTTGCGTCTCTGAAGTCTGCGGTTCCTAAGACCATCTCCCAGTCCTTCCATTTTTATAAAACCAACACATTTCCCCTTTTGACAAATAAACTCCGGAGTTGAATGTCTGTCGTTAAAATACCCAAGTTCTAATGGGTTGATCAGATCGCAACATAATAAAAAAAAAAAGCCAAGGAAAATAAAATACATGTAAAGAGACACATAGAGCTAGTGTCCATAGACACATAGACATCCAGCTGCAGAGCTGGATGAAGCAAGGCTATGTCGTCAAGATTCAAATGTGGTCCCTGGCTCTCCAGCAGCAGCAGCCATTGGACAGGGCGCCCGGGTGATTGGCATGTTTCTTAAAGGTGAAGAAACTACCCCCCACCTCCTCCAGCACTCAAGTGGGTGAGCGGTCAACTGAACCAATCACATATCACCCTGTCTTCAGAGTGTAGACTGACGGCCTGGAGAGAAGAGAAGCCGACCAAAGTAAAGGACATTGAGTGCGGCCCAACAGGCATGAGCACACTTCTCTCTCCAGCACACCTCTCTCTAGCACACTTCTCTCTAGCACACTTCTCTCTCCAGCACACCTCTCTCTAGCACACTTCTCTCTAGCACACTTCTCTCTCTAGCACACTTCTCTCTAGCACACCTCTCTCTAGCACACCTCTCTCTAGCACACTTCTCTCTAGCACACTTCTCTCTAGCACACCTCTCTCTCTAGCACACTTCTCTCTCTAGCACACTTCTCTCTCTAGCACACTTCTCTCTAGCACACTTCTCTCTAGCACACCTCTCTCTAGCACACTTCTCTCTAGCACACTTCTCTCTAGCACACTTCTCTCTAGCACACCTCTCTCTAGCACACCTCTCTCTAGCACACTTCTCTCTCTAGCACACTTCTCTCTCCAGCACACTTCTCTCTCTAGCACACTTCTCTCTCTAGCACACTTCTCTCTAGCACACTTCTCTCTAGCACACTTCTCTCTAGCACACCTCTCTCTCTAGCACACCTCTCTCTCTAGCACACTTCTCTCTCTAGCACACTTCTCTCTCCAGCACACTTCTCTCTCTAGCACACTTCTCTCTCTAGCACACCTCTCTCTAGCACACCTCTCTCTAGCACACTTCTCTCTAGCACACTTCTCTCTCTAGCACACTTCTCTCTCTAGCACACTTCTCTCTAGCACACCTCTCTCTCTAGCACACTTCTCTCTCTAGCACACTTCTCTCTCTAGCACACCTCTCTCTCTAGCACACCTCTCTCTCTAGCACACCTCTCTCTCTAGCACATCTCTCTCTCTAGCACACTTCTCTCTAGCACACCTCTCTCTCTAGCACACCTCTCTCTCTAGCACACTTCTCTCTAGCACACCTCTCTCTAGCACACTTCTCTCTAGCACACTTCTCTCTAGCACACCTCTCTCCAGCACACCTCTCTCTCTAGCACACTTCTCTCTCTAGCACACTTCTCTCTAGCACACTTCTCTCTCTAGCACACCTCTCTCTCTAGCACACTTCTCTCTAGCACACCTCTCTCTAGCACACCTCTCTCTAGCACACTTCTCTCTCTAGCACACCTCTCTCTCTAGCACACTTCTCTCTAGCACACTTCTCTCTCTAGCACACTTCTCTCTAGCACACTTCTCTCTAGCACACCTCTCTCTCTAGCACACTTCTCTCTCTAGCACACCTCTCTCTCTAGCACACCTCTCTCTAGCACACCTCTCTCTAGCACACTTCTCTCTAGCACACTTCTCTCTAGCACACCTCTCTCTCTAGCACACCTCTCTCTCTAGCACACTTCTCTCTAGCACACTTCTCTCTAGCACACTTCTCTCTAGCACACTTCTCTCTAGCACACCTCTCTCTCTAGCACACCTCTCTCTCTAGCACACCTCTCTCTCTAGCACACCTCTCTCTCCAGCACACTTCTCTCTCCAGCACACCTCTCTCTCCAGCACACCTCTCTCTCTAGCACACCTCTCTCTCTAGCACACCTCTCTCTCTAGCACACCTCTCTCTCTAGCACACTTCTCTCTCTAGCACACCTCTCTCTCTAGCACACTTCTCTCTAGCACACTTCTCTCTCTAGCACACTTCTCTCTAGCACACCTCTCTCTAGCACACCTCTCTCTAGCACACTTCTCTCTAGCACACTTCTCTCTAGCACACCTCTCTCTAGCACACTTCTCTCTAGCACACTTCTCTCTAGCACACTTCTCTCTAGCACACCTCTCTCTCTAGCACACCTCTCTCTAGCACACTTCTCTCTAGCACACTTCTCTCTCTAGCACACTTCTCTCTCTAGCACACTTCTCTCTAGCACACCTCTCTCTCTAGCACACTTCTCTCTCTAGCACACTTCTCTCTCTAGCACACCTCTCTCTCTAGCACACCTCTCTCTCTAGCACACCTCTCTCTCTAGCACATCTCTCTCTCTAGCACACTTCTCTCTAGCACACCTCTCTCTCTAGCACACCTCTCTCTCTAGCACACTTCTCTCTAGCACACCTCTCTCTAGCACACTTCTCTCTAGCACACTTCTCTCTAGCACACCTCTCTCCAGCACACCTCTCTCTCTAGCACACTTCTCTCTCTAGCACACTTCTCTCTAGCACACTTCTCTCTCTAGCACACCTCTCTCTCTAGCACACTTCTCTCTAGCACACCTCTCTCTAGCACACCTCTCTCTAGCACACTTCTCTCTCTAGCACACCTCTCTCTCTAGCACACTTCTCTCTAGCACACTTCTCTCTCTAGCACACTTCTCTCTAGCACACTTCTCTCTAGCACACCTCTCTCTCTAGCACACTTCTCTCTCTAGCACACCTCTCTCTCTAGCACACCTCTCTCTAGCACACCTCTCTCTAGCACACTTCTCTCTAGCACACTTCTCTCTAGCACACCTCTCTCTCTAGCACACCTCTCTCTCTAGCACACTTCTCTCTAGCACACTTCTCTCTAGCACACTTCTCTCTAGCACACTTCTCTCTAGCACACCTCTCTCTCTAGCACACCTCTCTCTCTAGCACACCTCTCTCTCTAGCACACCTCTCTCTCCAGCACACTTCTCTCTCCAGCACACCTCTCTCTCCAGCACACCTCTCTCTCTAGCACACCTCTCTCTCTAGCACACCTCTCTCTCTAGCACACCTCTCTCTCTAGCACACCTCTCTCTCTAGCACACTTCTCTCTAGCACACTTCTCTCTAGCACACTTCTCTCTAGCACACTTCTCTCTAGCACACCTCTCTCTCTAGCACACTTCTCTCTCTAGCACACCTCTCTCTCTAGCACACCTCTCTCTCTAGCACACCTCTCTCTCTAGCACACTTCTCTCTAGCACACTTCTCTCTAGCACACCTCTCTCTAGCACACCTCTCTCTCTAGCACACCTCTCTCTCTAGCACACCTCTCTCTCTAGCACACCTCTCTCTCTAGCACACTTCTCTCTCCAGCACACCTCTCTCTCTAGCACACCTCTCTCTCTAGCACACCTCTCTCTCTAGCACACTTCTCTCTCCAGCACACCTCTCTCTCTAGCACACCTCTCTCTCTAGCACACCTCTCTCTCTAGCACACTTCTCTCTAGCACACTTCTCTCTAGCACACTTCTCTCTAGCACACTTCTCTCTAGCACACTTCTCTCTAGCACACCTCTCTCTCTAGCACACTTCTCTCTCTAGCACACCTCTCTCTCTAGCACACCTCTCTCTCTAGCACACCTCTCTCTCTAGCACACTTCTCTCTAGCACACTTCTCTCTAGCACACTTCTCTCTAGCACACTTCTCTCTAGCACACTTCTCTCTAGCACACTTCTCTCTCTAGCACACCTCTCTCTAGCACACCTCTCTCTCTAGCACACCTCTCTCTCTAGCACACTTCTCTCTCCAGCACACCTCTCTCTCTAGCACACCTCTCTCTCTAGCACACCTCTCTCTCTAGCACACCTCTCTCTCTAGCACACTTCTCTCTCTAGCACACCTCTCTCTCTAGCACACTTCTCTCTCCAGCACACTTCTCTCTCCAGCACACTTCTCTCTCTAGCACACCTCTCTCTCTAGCACACCTCTCTCTCTAGCACACTTCTCTCTCTAGCACACCTCTCTCTCTAGCACACTTCTCTCTCTAGCACACTTCTCTCTAGCACACTTCTCTCTCTAGCACACTTCTCTCTCTAGCACACTTCTCTCTCTAGCACACCTCTCTCTCTAGCACACTTCTCTCTAGCACACTTCTCTCTAGCACACTTCTCTCTAGCACACTTCTCTCTAGCACACCTCTCTCTCTAGCACACCTCTCTCTCTAGCACACCTCTCTCCAGCACACCTCTCTCTCTAGCACACTTCTCTCTAGCACACTTCTCTCTCTAGCACACTTCTCTCTAGCACACCTCTCTCTCTAGCACACCTCTCTCGCTAGCACACCTCTCTCTCTAGCACACCTCTCTCGCTAGCACACTTGCACAACCACAGCCCTGGGGAATAACAGCTCTCAGAGGCCTGACAGTACAATCTGGACTGAACCCAGGAGTGCTGTCTGCTCCTCCCTCTGCGGACGCTGGAAAGCTCCCCATCTAAACCACCTCACAGCAGAACATACTTAGGAACCACGGCTGACCCCAGCCTGGCTCTAGTGACGGTTTGGAGGGGTCAATACAAAGGAGGAAAAATGTACTCGAGCACATTCCAGAGAGCATTTGAGTCAGATATCCCACCAAGTGGAAGAAGCACTCTGGAGTTCCTCTTGACTTTGAAGAACCTAGACTCTCACGGGGAAAATGAGTTTTCCATCAATCATTCTAAACCCTCCTCCCGTAACAAATACCTCGAGTAGTAGACTCTTGTCTGGATCTTTGCAGGAAAGAGGTGGAGCTGCCACTGGGTAACCTGGGTCATTTATTCAAAGTACTGTTTACAGAGGTGTAGGTAGGGTTTAGGGAAACCACGGCGGAGGGAGAAAGGGAGCTTGACTAGAAAAGGCAAGGGACCAGAAGCGGACAGTTGTACTGAGTAGGCCACCTGAAAGGAGATATAAGCCCCGGTGAGCCAGCGGGAAGAGAGGCAAGGTAATAAACACTCTGAAATCACCCTCTGCTCCTCTGCTACTGCCTCCAAAGAGCCAACCCCAAACAGAAGCCAACCACAAACATCTCTGTTGATCAAATCCTTCCGATGGTCCAGGAAACAGATCAGCCAATGGAATGGACTCAAGATGGCAAATACACACCACCCTTGCCACTGTGCCACATTCCACACTTAGAGCGAGCAATAATGAATCAACCTAACCTTCACTTGCCAGGCTTCACAATACTTAAGATAGAGCCCAGTCACGGCTCCAACTTTAGAACGTGAGACGAGACACGTAGTGGGTGCCACTGGCTGCCTAGCTAACGGTCGCTTCCTCTCTGTCTTTGTTGTTTTGTTTTGAATTTGTGTGTACACGTATGTGCGGGTGCGTTTGCCTCTGTGTGTGTCTGTGTGTGTGCGCGCGTGTGCGTGTGTATGGGTCAGAGGTCTACAGCAGGGATTTTCCTCTCTCTCTCTCTCTCTCTCTCTCTCTCTCTCTCTCTCTCTCTCGCGCGCGCGCGCGCGCGCGCGCGCGCGCACGCCTTAATTCACCTTAATTTTCAAGACAGAGTCTCTCAGTGAACCTGGAACTCACTACTATTTTAGCTGGACCTGCCGCCTAGCAGGCTGCCAGATCCTGCTTGATTCTGCATGCCCGTTGCCCACCCCACCCATCCGTTCCCACCCCATCCCCCATCCCTGCCAACCAAACAAATTTATATTCTCTATTCAACCCCAGGCGAGGAACTTACTTGACTCCCCAACTTCCCTTGCAGCTAAGGTGACTACTAGACGTGGCCAGAAGACCATTGTATAGCTGCTGCCGTTAACCCTCCTCTCTTCCTACCAACTAACTGAATCCATGCCCCAGCTGCCTGCTTACAAACTTCTCTATATGTGAGAAAGGAAAGAGCTTTATTTGTTTAATTAACTTTGCATTGGAGCATTCTGATATTTGCAACTCATAACCAGCACAAAACCCAAATACCATCCCCGCACGACGTAGAAATCTCTTCATTCCTATGCCGATTCCTCTACCCCTACACGAATTGAAAATGGAGTTCCAAAGTGGGAGATGAGTTCGACATAGTTTGTTTCCTAGTCAAAGGAAATTTGATCTGTGTTTGAAGGACTAGTAGGTATTTGCCACGTGAATAAACCAAAGGAAGACAGAAATGAAAGGGTTTATTTAGGATTCTAAAGAGTAAGGCTCCAACAAGCAGGAAACTGTAACCAAGAAAGAAACTGACAATTTTGAACAAGCAGTTTGGACAATCAAGTCACCGTATCTCAAGCCCAGACGAGGGGCTGGGAATGCAGCTGAGCGGTGGAGTGCTCATCTAACATGCAAAGCCCTGGGCTAGATCCCTGGGGCCACATGCAACCAGGCATGGGGGGGGGCACAGTTGTCATCCTAGGACTCAGGAGGTAGATTCGAGATCATCAAAAATTCAAAGTCACCTTCTGCTGCATAGGAAATCTGAAGACAGCCTGGCTTCCAGGAGACCCTATTCCCCCCCCCCCAAAAAAAAATCAGAAGTGATTATTTATTTGGAACGAACCTAAAAAACAAGCACTGTTTGGGATTTTTCTGATATAAGTAAATCCGTATATAGGAAACAAACAGAAAGGTATGTTTGAAGTCTTTTATCTTGAGATTACTTCAGAATAGCTGAATTTACATCACAAGTCCTAGAATTAGGTCACTCTCTCCAAATCAGTGCCCTGGCTCCTTACATAGTCTGTCCCTCTGTCAGGGGGCTGATGGGTGAATGGTCCCTAGGCTGATACAATCTCTCCTCTTGGAATGCCCACGCTTCCCCTTTTCTTGCCTAAATTTCACCCATTCCTAGAAACCCAACCTAAATTCCACCAGACCAAGTAAAAGAAAATCTGAGATGATGGGGAAACTGAATTTAAGGATGACATCCATCCAAACTGGCTCTCAGAATGCGCTGTTCTTTTGAACTCCTGGGCAATCATCTGGACCAGCACTTACTTCTAATCACATCTGAGTGTCTGGCTTCTTCTTCTCTTGTGAGGCTCCTGCAGGCTTCCATCTCCCCAGTATCGCTGCTCCCCTTTGATAACAGCACACATACACACACACACACACACACACACACACACACACACACACACACACGCATGCCCATTCAGAAAGTCCCCTGCAGTCCTGTTCTAACTACCATATATAATGTCGGAGCGGTACCGACACAGAACATGACCCTTCTGTCTATGGATGGTCATATGACTCAGGCCTTGTCAATAACAGCGCATCTCTGACCTCAGTCAACAGTCCAAGAGATACACAAACGACTCAACCTGGGCCAGCCATTGTTAAAGTTTATAGACATTGAAGGGGGGACGGCTTCAGAGAACAGGGTGTGAGGAAACCCGCAAAGAGTACACATGCAAAGTGTCTAAGACAAGTCACCATGGGCTAAACATGGAAGCCTGGTCAATGTCTCTTAGGAAGACAAGAAAAAATAAATTCTCTTCTAGTCTGGTTTTGCTTGCTTAGCCTATGCCTCCAGGATGGACCACGTGGTCACGTTTTCAATAGACTCTCATGAACACGCTCCAGCAAATGAGAAATGAAGTGGAAAACCACCTGGAACCCCACCCCTGTTTCCAACACAGGCCTTGTTACCCATTTCCATGGACCCTACATGTCTCCACATTTGCCTTCCACCTTGTGGGAACCCTTATGAGGCCTAGAAGAGGTAGGCACGTGACTAAAGCATGGAAGAGGATGAGTGTGTCACACGGCCTAGCTGGGAAAACGCTCATCCACCTGCCTCGAGGAGTCAGGGGTGCCGGAACTCTGGCCCTGGCTTTAACACTAGTGGGGTCATGACCCTGGGAAAGTCAGACAATCTTCCCCCTTCAGCCTCTGTCTCCTCTCTTGAAAACGAGGGGTTTGGACTTTTTTTTTTCCCCTTAGTTTTTCAAGAGAGGGTTTCTCCATGTAGTTTTGGTGCCTGTCCTGGATCTCACTCTGTAGACCAGTCTGATCTCGAACTCACAGAGCTCCGCCTGCCTCTGCCTCCCGAGTGCTGGGATTAAAGGTGTGCGCCACCACCGCCCAGCTGGGGTTTAGACTTTTTAACTACCATTCCAACTCTGAGATTTGATGGTTCCGGGAGCCAGGACCAGCATGATGAGCAGAGGCTACAGACACCAGCACTCTATCTCTACCCCCAACCAAAGCCTTCGCAAGGAGTTTCACAGGACAATTGGAAGGTGAGTGCACTTCTGGGCGATAGCTCTCAGGCTTATGAGCAAAGAGTGTCAGCAAGGTCCCCTGGAGAACTCTGGAGAAGCTCGAGTCCACAGTGTATAATTAAAGACGGGCAGACGATGGGCTGGGAAAGTGAAAAGCAGACCATGGAGAATATTTATCTAAACCCGGAACATGTCATTCGGCATCTCTCCTCTGCCAAGCGACAGCCACAGTGGCGCCTGTTCAATAAAACAGAGGACCTTTGTTTGAGGTCATTTAGCCAGCTGTACCAAAGAGACAGCTGCCCCTGGTCCATGTCTGGATGCAACCTCCACCCCGAAGAGGTGGATGAACCTTCCAGGTACCATCGCCAGAACCAAGCTAAAGGCTGAGCTGGGCTTAGCGGAATGACTTTCTCCCTGAGGGATTTTTCTCAATCCACAAGTGCTCCGAGGGATGTTTTGCATGGTGCCTCCAACCCCCTTGTGTGGCGGGATGGCTGCATATTGTGTAAGAATGGCTAGGGCTCTGGGAAGGAAGGATGTCCATAGAACATTACAGTTTTGATCCTCCACATTTGGGAAATTGCGTAATTTTCCACATTAGAGGACGAAAGCCTGAACTTCAGAGTTCTTCAAGATCGGATTCCGGAATTCTCCCCGAGCCACACAGTTAATGAGTGTCAGAGTCAAGATTTCAAGCCAGGTTTCTCTGAAACCAAAGCCCAGGCCTTTAACCACAGCAGTCCGGGTCCTTCATGGAGTGACTGTCACGGCTGGGAACCTATTACCACACTGAAGGCGGCACATGAACGCATGCACATTCGGAATGGGCTGACATGTGGTGGATGTGTTTTGAACCCCTTTCCCCCCCACACACCCCCAGGCTGGCTGCTCCTTCAGAGGGCTCTGAGAATCACAACTGTGGCCACGGAAAGCTGACGGGAAGGGGGGATATGGCTGGGACAGAGCCTTTCAAAGAACTGTGAAGAAGACTAAAATCAGACCTTAAACAACTAGAGGATGAAGATTTTAAGGGTCAATTCCTGTTGATTCATAAGGAATGAGGAAATTGCAAGAATTTCAAGTCTACGTCATGACCAACAAAACTCTGATTTATGTAACTAGTGGCTCTGAGTTCTCAAGCTGATTTTTCTCTCTTTTCCTTATCATTTGTAAGAAGCTGCCTAGTAATGGGATGTCTAGCCTTCCTCTCTGGCAGCGTGTTCACACACTGCTTTATAATTATTCATCTGAGGAACTGTTTTCACTCACTAGCCTGTGCAATCCCTGAGGCAAGGATCTGACTTTGCTCATCTTTACATCCCCAATGTCCAGCCTAACACATCACAAGGTTATTAGTAAATATTGAGGAGGGAAGAGAGGGAGGGAGGGGACAGAGGAAGGAGAGAGGGAGGGACGGAGGGGGAGGGAAAGGACTGAAAGATTAATGAGGAGATAAAAAAAAAAAGATCTGTGCAACTCATGTAAAATTAGCCCACCAAGAATAGGAGATACATTTTAGGTTTTTATTATGGGATGCATGGTCTTTGTCTGGCTTGAGCAGATTAACTGTAGGAGACTTTTGGAGGCAAATGGAGAAATCTGAATATAGATGATATTGGGAAACTATTATTAATCATTATTTATTAATGGAGTTACATAAGGAAATGTACTCTTTGTTTACCACTGTATAATGAAGGGATGAAATGTAATTATATGTACATACACATAATTTAAATACTTAAAAGTTTCAAAAACACAAAATGGTAAATGAACCTCCTGCCTCCCTTCAGGAGGCCACCACTACACAACAAGCCTTGATTTACTCAACCAACCCCTTACTAATAGACCTATGAGTTTTTTCCAATTTCTCTGCTGCCGTAATCTTTGCTCATTCTCCAGCTCTCCCATATCTGATTATTTCCGTAGGATGGATGTGGACAAAGCTTTGGCTTTGGGGATCAAAGCCAACCAGAAGGCTCTGAGGCCTGTCTGAGTGACAGACTGGGTTATGAAGCCTCTAGTCCTTCCTTATTCACACCCTTTCCCTGAACAGGGAAAAAAAGCTCCTGAGGCAGCTGCTTCCTGCCTGCCTGAGCTGACCCTAGCAAGCAGGAAAGCGGTGTTTCTACTAACCACACATCCATTATTACCAAGGCAGGTGATTGGAGACTCCAGGTACACACTGACATTTTATGGACATAAAATTGGAGCTTATGGAGGCTGCTATCCTGTCCAAGAATGGAAAGTTTTAGAAGCCACTTCTGTGTAGACAAAGGGAAGGGCATGGGCCTAGAGATGCTGCAAGTATGTAGCTCAGCAATTGCAGTTCCGCACTTCGTACATTGCTGGAAGCCGCGTGGCTCACAGCCTGTGACAGGGACAGGTCACTTGGCCTCTCCAGGCCCTGGTTTCCTTAAGTGTGGAGTAGGGAGCTAATTTCTCCATCATGGAATTGTGACTTAGATGTCAATATGAGACACTGGTGTTGTGTTGGGCTTTCAAGATTCTCAAGAAGCTATGTGTGGTAGGTAGTGCACGCCTGTAATCCCAGCATCTGGAAGGTGGAGGCAGGAAGATATGGTGGTCAAGGCAGGCCTTGGCCACATAGCAAGTTGAAAGCCAGCCTGAGCTACTTGAGAGCCTGTTCTTAAATAAAGAATCCCAAGAAGAACCCTGGTCATCAGAGGTTACTCAACTGAAGATACTATATCAAAGGGACTTTCTGAGACATATGCAGGCAGAGTTGGAAGAATACTCAAGGGATGTCAGGCACGCAGAGATTAGCCATAGGACAGCCATTATCACCATTAAAGCTGAAGGAACAAATAGATGGAACAGAGCCTAGTAAGAGAGAGCCACAGAGAAAGGCCAGGTCACACAGCTGGAGTTGTAGCTGTAGCTACTGCCAGTGATAAAGCAGACAAGAACTGAAAACACGTTGCCCGAGGAAGATGGGATACAGGAGGGGATGTGTCGCCTCCAAAACTAAGAATATAGGAAGAAGCAATAAAGAAACTTACCCCTTCACAAGCTAATTAGAAATATAATGTTTTTAAAATGGTTTGAATAACCCTAAGGGTGAAGTAGCAGCACGTGTGCCTTGGATGTAACCAACAGCTCTCTCATTGGACTTAACACCCACTCACCAAGGGGGAAACTCTACCTGGTACTGGAAACCTAGCTAACCACTCCACTCTAGTGAAGCCATGGCTATTGGAGAAGAATCTACAGCCACTAATTTACTAAACCAGCATCATCCCTAACAACTATTTAAACACTCGTCCTTGTACCCAAAGACAAGTGGAGTCTTTGCCCCTCATCAAGAAAACTTCTCTTTGCAAGAGATAGAGACCCCTACAGAAAGCTACAAACCATCAAAATGCAGAGTTATGGAGCCCAGACCCCACAGACACATCTACAAAACACCCCTGCACCTAAGACTCAGGAAATATTGTGGAAGAAGGTGGTGAAAAGATTGCAAAACAAGGGGGTGGATGTGGAGGGGTGTCCCAGGAGTTTGCTGTGAGACTGTCTCTGTAATATCAGAGGCTACATCCATAAAGGCTCACCAACATGACTGCCTAAACATGAGCTGAACAAGGATAACACCAATAAACATGCTGAAGTGGACGAAGAAAAGACCACGAGGCCTCAACCCTCAAAGAACTACAGGGAACTGAGGAACGCTGGGACTGAAGAAGGTGGTCCTCCCCGGGGAAGAGCACACCAATCAGTTGTCCAGTGCTAAATGGTCGGCCCTGAAAACACACGTACAAGTAACATTATATGAACTGAGAAAGTTGTGTTTAGGAATGTATATGTGTATACATTCATATACCACACACACACACACACACACACACACATACATACATATACGCATTCAATAACAATTAGTGAGAAAAAAAAGACCAGAAATTTGAAGGAGAACAGAGAGCATATGGGAGAATTTTGAAGGAAGAAAGGGAAGGCAGAAATGTTGTAATTATATTATAATTTCAAAAATAAAATAGTTTTGTTTTTATTAAATGGAGGTACCCTGTGTGAGTGGGTTTTTTTTTTAATAAGATTTATTTATTTATTATGTGTACAGAAGAGGGCACCAGATCTCATTACAGATGGTTGTGAGCCACCATGTGGGTGCTGGGAATTGAACTCAGGACCTCTGGAAGAGCAGTCGGTGCTCTTAACCTCTGAGCCATCTCTCCAGCCTGTGAGTGGGTTTTATAATCCAGAAGGCGTGAGCTATTTGCCAAAATCTAAATGCCAAGGGTAAGATGCTTCCCTAGGAGTTGTTGGCCAGAAAGGCACCAGAAGCCTCCAAACAATGTGGGTTATTGCCATTGCTTCCACTGCCCACTAAAACTGGAAGGTGAGGATCTTATTACTGAAGACACCATGTACTTTGGGTACAGGACATAGACATGGGGTGGAGTTGAGCAGGGTGGCTTTTATAGGGGCAGAAGCTGCTATGCAAACAGCTGGAGAAGAGCCATCAATAGCCTTACCAGGCTCAGTCGAGTGGTGGCGCATGCCTTTAATTCCAGCACTCCGAGGCAGAGGCAGGCGGATCTCTGTGAGTTCAAGGCCTGCCTGGTCTACAAAGTGAGTTCCAGGATATCCAGAGCTGTTACACAGAGAAACCTTGTCTCAGAAAAAAAAAAAAAAAAGTCTTACCAGGCTACAATATTATTACTGTTCTGAGGATAAACAGCTATGCTCTGCTTGGATCTGAGCTGCCTGATACTGTGGACCTGGGTAAAATCCACGGCTAGAAAGGTCACAAGCCCTAGGGATGAACTTACTGCGTATTTTACTATTTACTGTCAAATTCCTTTCTAAATACGGATGTTTACATCCACTGCTGCCCTCTGACTTACTGAAGATTCTTACAGAAACAGTGGTTAGTGCAGAGACTCATGACCAGTCAAAGTCACTGTGGAGCGCTCACTCTCCAAAGGGACATGCATAACATCCCCTCTGAGGCCAGGGAATGTCACAGAAGAGGGAACGAGAGAATTTAAGTGCCAAATGGTAAGACATAAGGCCATCAGATGCTGTCTTCTGGGCACGCTATGGATGTTGCTCTCATGGACTCACAGCTTCTGTGTTTGCCCGCACAGGACCTATACAAGACTGGGACCAGTCAACATTCAGTTGTGGATCAGGGAGTGGTTCATTGGGCCTAGCCTCTCCCCAGGAAGCTATCAACAGTTCATACGCTGTCATCAGTGGTATCCAGCAGTGAGTTGCCCACACTCCAATGCACAGCTTCACACACAGGCCCATACAGGTAGCCCTGCATCATTGGTCACAAAACAAAGATATGACATTGTGGGTAAGACTTGTTGGGAGTACGGAGGGTTGGCGGGCATAGGAGGGAGATAAGGAGATGAACATAACCAGAATATACTATATAAATGTGAAATTGCCCAAGAATAAATGAAAAATTAATATATTGCCGGGTACTTTTTCCCCTGCCGTCCCATCTTCCATTGGTGCTTTCCATATTTGAGTCCTACCAGAGGCCAGGTGACCAGGGGCTCTGCATGATTCCTGCCCACTCAGACTCATGCTTCCATTTGGATTATCACAGCATCAAGAACACTAAACACCCTCAACAGCACATATGCCGCAGAAAGTGGCGGTCCAGCCAGACCACAGGGGAACAGAGTCCCCAGTCCAAGAAGCAGCCACAGGAAGGCAACCGTTCACATGAACTCAAGTGGATTGGCAGGAAACCCCGGTAAGGGCTGGTGAGATGGCTCAGTGGGTAAAGATCTAGCTCTGCAAGCCTGGCGACCTGAGTTCAGTCCCGGGAACCTACATAAAAACGGACAGAAATAACTCCATAGTTGCCCTGTGTCCTCCATACATGCACCGTGGCACATGCATGCACACATGCAATAATTATTAGTGTTTTTTAAATGTGTGTGCACAAACATACAATAGTAATGTTTTTTACAAGAACTCCGATGAAGCAGCTATCAATCAGCAGCACCCCAATGCAAAGGGTTGAGATTTCTCTAACCCAACTCCCGCCCTTCTCTGAGGCATGAGAAAAGAGCCACCCAACATGGCAATTAACTTGAAGGCTCATTCTACCAATTTGGGACCAGAACGAATTCTTTTTCTTCAGAACTAGATTTTTATTTTTAACTGTTGTGACTTTTTCTTTAAAATACAAAATAAAACGTGTGTGCGCGCTGTGGTATGTAGTGTACACGTGTGTGTGCATTTAAATGTGCAGCTTCTCGTGCCTGTGAGCGCTTGAGGAGGTCAGAAGAGGACACTGGGTGTCCTGCTCTGTCACTCCCTGCCTTTTTCCCCTGAGACAGGGTCGTTCACTGAACAGGAAGCTCGCTGGTTTAGCTAGGCTGGCTGGTCAGGGAGCTCCCAGGATCTGCCTGTTTCCACCCCTCAATGCTGGAGTTGCACACATACATGACCTAGCCCAGTTTTTACATAGAGTCTGGAGGTTCGAACTCAGATTCTCATGTTTACATAGCACGTGCTCTTCCCCACTGAGCTCTCTCCCTGTTCTAGTTTGCTCCCTGCTGCCGGGATAAAACACTGACCAAAAACAATCTGGGGGAGAAAAGGGTTTATTTGGCATACGAGTCCCCATCAAGGTCCAGCCTTGAGGGGCAACAGGACAAGAACTCAAGCGGGAGCAGAGACAGGAACCATGGAGGAAAACTGTGGTGGTATTTTGTTTGCGCTCTAACAGATGAAGCTTGCCTGGAGATCAGAGTGTGGAGCTAGCCACTAGTTAACCATAGAAGGCAGGCAGTGGTGGCATCCACCTTTGATCCCAGCACTAGGGAGGTGGAGACAGAACCTAAGGTGGGAGGAGACAGGATCTCACCCCATTTCGGTCTGAGGATTCAGTAGGGGTAAGAAGTCTCTCTAGAGGCTGGCTCCTTTACTTTTCTGATCTTTGGGCATTTACCTCAATATCTGACTCTGGGTTTTATTATTAAGACCAATTAGAATTTGCACTACAGAAAACTGCTTACTGGTTTGTTCCCCATGGCTTGCTTAGCTGCTTTTCTCATACAGCTCAGGCTCATCTCTCTAGGGATGGGACCACCCACAGTAGACTAGGCCCTCCTGTTATTGATTAGCAGTCAAGAAAATGTCCCACAGACACACCCACATGCCAGTTTGATGAAGATAATTCTTCAACTGAGAGTCCCTCTTGACAGTTATGTATAGGTTTATGTCAAGTTGACAAAAACCAACCAGCACACTCCTCTAGGCTCTAGATTTTTAAAAAATATTATATTTATTTTGTGTATGTGAGTGTTGGCCTATATGTATGTATGTGCACTGTGTGCATGCTTAGAAACCTAGAGAAAGTCAAAAGGTGTCCCAGGAAGTGGAGTTGTAGACTACCGTGTAGGTGCTGAGACCTGAACCCAGGTCCTCCGCATGCACAATAAGTGCCATCACTCCAGTCCACTCACCCACTCCCACACAAGATAGTTTTCAATAAATATTTCTTGCAACTATTCATCCAAGTTGTCTTTGGTAGATACAAAGACCCTTGAAGTTGCTAAGCCACAAAACACTGATTGCCCAACCTCAGCTCTGAGAAACTGGGATCATCACTTCTATGAGTTCAAGCAAGAAGAGAGGACAAACGGTCTTCAGAACCCCAAGAATAATGAAAGGCTGGGGGTGTAACTCAGTGGTAGAACTTAGACTAGGCACTGGATGACAATAATGAGAAACAGCCCTTCCTCCACATTCAAATCACAAGCCAAGGGAGGGGGCACTTGTTGATGTCATTACTGACCTACTCGTTTGATTTTTCTCTTGCTGAAGACGGTAGTCATGTCTCTTAACATTTATTCAGCACTGCTTTATACGCTGTGAATGCCGAATAAGACAATACAAAATTGTCTTTGAGCATTTATCTCGCTATTCTTTAACCTCCCCCCACCCCAAGACATCTCCCGTTCACCTCAATAAACACATACATCTTGCAACTGATGACAAAAGTCACCCTTTAGTCCCAGAATGGGATCACGGGCGTGAGTTCACATCACACTCAGCTATTTTTACAGTTTTCACCTGTAGAGTCAAATGTGTGTCCTTATCTTGCCGTGGAAGGGAGATTTCCTGTGGCCCTTTATAGAGATTACTGTTATTGCATTCATGCCCTGGCTATATCAGAGAGAGTTCCTCAAAGGAAAAAGACAGCCCAGTCTCCTTTGTAGCCCCTGTTCCTCATGCACTGTGTGGCATGTAATAGATATTCAATATATGTTAATAAACTAAGTGAAGGATGGATGAATGGATGGATGGGTGGGTGGGTGGGTGGATGGATGAATGAATGGTGGGTGGATGCATGGATGGATGGATGAGTGGATGGGTGGATGGATGGATGCATGGATGCATGGATGTATGTATGGACTGAATGAAGAAGTTGTGAAAATATGAGTGGATTAGTGAATAGATAGACAAGTAGGTTATTGGGATTATATCTCTAGCAATCCACTGAGTCTATTTAATGAGCAAAGGAATTTATTTGGAGGTTAACTCACAAGACAGAATAAAGGAATTCGTTGCAGGATCTCGAAAGGGTGAAGCACAGTCCAATGCTGTTCTCTGGCTAGCTCTGCCCTGGTCTGTTCCAGCCAAGAGAGAGTGCTTACATGCATCCCAGGTCTTAAGGGTCCCCCAGAGGCCACGCCCCAGGGGCATGTACCTCAAGGTCGTACGCAGGTGTAACAGCTACCTGCTACCTCACTAGGAGCAGTGCTTTACGGCATGGCTCCAACAGCCACCCACTACAGTAGGTAAATGAGATGATGCATCGATACTTGTGTGGAGCAACAGATAGTGATATTTGAGTGAGTATTTAGGTGAATGTTGAGAAGATGGATAAATAGACAGTTGAATGTTCTGATGGACAAGTAGGCAATGAGTCATCAAAAAAATGAAGGTATGGTGTTGTGGTTTTAACGTGAAATGTCCTCCATGGGCTTCTGTGTTTGAAAACCTGGTCCCCAGCTAGTGGTGCTATTTTGAAAGGCTGTGGAATGTTTAGGAGCTAGAGCCTTGCTGGAAGAGGTGAGTCACTGAGGGCAGGACTTCCGGTCTATTCTCTGCTTCCTGACTACGTACACAGATTGACTTGCCAGGCCGATCTCGCTGTGCTGTGATGGGTGGATGGTAACCCCTCGAACTGTGAGCCAACGTAAGTTCTTTCTCCCTTAAGTTGTTTCTTGTCAGGCTGTTTGGCCAACAAGAAAAGTAACTAGTACAGAGGACTAAACGATTAAAAAGATATCTGCCTTTCCTGTAGATTCAAGGTATCCTATCTACCCTTTATGATAATAACACATTAAGTAAGAGGCTACAATTCTAACTACATAGTGTGTTGGGGATGGGGGTAGCCAATATAGAATCCAAGGCCACGGTTCTATGTCCATTTTTACCTAGTAGTTGGGTGTGGCTTAAACAAATTCCTAGCCTCTCTGGGTCATGGTCTCTGTATTTTTTTTTCATTTATTTTACATACCGACCAGTTTCCCTCCCTCCTCTCCTCCCATGCCCTCCCCTCCACCTCCCTTCTAACCCACCCCACCTCCTGCCCATGCTCTCTGTATTTTAAGAAACAATAAAGCAGCAGCCAGTGCTCTGCAAACTGGCAGCCATTGGGATAAGGCGCCATGTACACAACTGTGCTTTGTCACAAATGATGAAGAATAGGGAGAGTACTTGTCATCTGGTCAGTGTCCACAAGGTGGGAACATTATGTCTTCCATGCTAAGCTATGCTATTCCAAATGGCGTCCCTGCTCCCTAGACTAGAGGAAGCCTCCTATCCCACACTTTCCCTTTCCCACCGTTCAATTCCCTCTCCTGTTCTGCAGTGCCTGTGCCTGTCATAGGGGAATGGGAGATTCCCAGGAGGGGCACACAGAAGTGCAGCTGGCAGAGCCTCACTGCTGAGTCACTTTCTGAGCGCTCTCGCATTTCTTTTTTTGGAAGCTTGAGAAATACATCCACAGTGCAAAACTATTTGGTCAACATTTACTTACTGAGGGACTTCCTTTGTGACAAGCACTATAATTTCCGGGTAAACTAAACTGAACCAGTGCCGGCCGGCCCCTTTCTCCCACCAGCTGGGAGGGAGACCTCTGTCAGTCTGTGCCTCGGTAAATTGTAGGCCACCCCAGGACTTTGTCCAGTCCCTCCCTGCCCATTCAGAACCTGGCACGGGACCAGCACATTGGTTCCATTCACTGCCGTTGAACTTCGACTTGATGTGATGTGGGGAGGCAGACACGTCAATCAACAACCGCAGCTAGACACAAGACAGAACTGAAAAGGCATAAAACTGGTGGTCACAGGTATGTTCCCAAAGAAGGGGATGCCTGCCAGACAGAGGTCAGAGACAGAAACAATGAAGGAGAAAAGGTGGGAGGGCACAGGGTCTGACACGAGTGAGCTGACCGGAGCCTAGCATTTTCTCCTCTGCCTTTCTCTGCTAATTGACTTCAACCTGCTCCTCCCTGAGCAGTAGAAGGGGTTTCACTCTCTCCTGGGTAAACAGCTTCCTGAGAATCCCATAGATTATCTTTCTGTCTCCTCAAAAGAGCACCTATCTAAAGGCAGGTGGGGAATTACAGAAGGCACCTGCTAGCCTGACAAACCCAGAAGAGAAAGGACATCAGATTGTGACAGGTGCCAGGACCCGAAGGCAAGAAGAGGGTGGATAGGTACTGGCAAGAACAGCTTCCACGCCTGCAACGTCTCTGGGTGTGCCATGGCACGCAGGGCTGGGGCAGAGAGCACTCATCCCAGGGGAGGCTTCTCTTCCCAGCTCCTGTTAACATTGGACAAAGGCACAGAGCCTTACGTGCCTTGGATTTAAGAGCAGGTGGCATGGCCACTCTTGGCACTAGATGCCTGTAAATCAGCCTGGAGCTGGGCTCCAGGCCAGCCACCTCTCTCCTGGGGCAGAGAATGTGTCCTCCACACTGATAGGGACAAATCTCTCCCCGGCAGCCCAGCCCAGTTCTCTCTCTCTCTCTCTCTCTCTCTCTCTCTCTCTCTCTCTCTCTCTCTCTCCCCCTCCTCCCTCCCTCCCTCCCTCTCCTGTTTTGTGCTCACCTATAGCTCCCTCAAATCCCCCATGGTTCTCATTTCCTGACCTTTACACACACCATCTTAGGTAGTCTTCCATCCCTGCTCTTTTATCTAGCTAACTCTTGTTCCTCTTTCAAACCTCAGCCTAGAAATCCTGCTTCTAGAAATTTCCAGTGTTCCACCTCCAGGTC